>NC_085965.1:9493388-10166144 GCF_910591565.1 Cydia splendana | reverse complement strand
CATCAACTTTATACAACTCTAAGACCCTCCCCAACCATGAATGAGGCACCGAATCATAGGCCTTCTTGTAGTCAATCCAAGCGGCTGAGAGGGCACGCTTGTTCCGCCGGATTTGTTGGCAAATGGTCATGTCTATGAGGAGGAGCTCTTTAGTACCACGGGACCCAACCCTACATCCATTTTGAGCGGAAGCCAGAATATTGTTTGCGACAATGTGCGCGTTGATTTTTGCTCTCAAAATGGATGTAAGGAGCTTGTAGAGTGTAGGCAAGCATGTGATGGGTCTGTAGTTCTTCGCTTCCGTGGTACTACCGGACTTATAGAGCAGGAAGGTGACACCAGTTGTTAAGGAAGGTGGGAGAGAACCAAGCTCGAGGGCTTGTTGAAATTGTACTGCCAAGCGCGAGTGAGAGCATCGGAACCACTTTAGCCAGAAGTTGTGCAATCCATCCGGCCCAGGACTTTTCCAGTTCTGGGCCGTGCGGATGGCACAACTGACGTCATCGGGGCTGATGGTGACTGCCCCCATAGGTTCGATGGACTCGCACTCACGCTCGACAACACTCATCCAACCCCCCTCGGTGTGTCCGACAGGCACCGACCAGATGCTACGCCAGAAGTCGGTCATGGCAGTAGCATCCGGCGGGCTGTGTTCCCCCCTCTGTAGCCCCATAATAGGCGCGCATGACATTCTCGTTCATGTTTCGAGTCCATCTCATGCGTCGCACTATACCACCGGCAGCGGGAGCCGTGGGCGGGGCAGGATGTCCCGCAGGCCCCAATCATTATTTTTATATTATTATTACTCCAACTCTTGTTATTTCTATTAACTTTACTATTAGTAATAGTCTTGTAACAGCTATTATATATGTTATTAAATATGTCTCTAAATGCTACATATAATTTCTGAGGACATTCAATGGATAATAAATACTCAAAGTTAGTCTCTAGTAATCTCTCCCTTACGAGTCGGTGTGCACAGGCTCTTACAGTAGGTACATAGTTGAGGAAATGGCATAATTCAGTGTGTGTTGATATAATCGCAAGTCGCAGGACACGGGCGTGTGGGTGGTGTTGTCATAATGTTGTAGGCTTTGCACTATGTATTTAACTTTAGTGTGCATTGAACCTTACGGTATATTTTCAAGATATCTCTATCTCGAAGTATGAAAAGGAATATAGGATATTGGAGCGTCTCACTTAGGTTTACTCGTCTCTATAATGTTTTCATCGTAGCTTGGTGGTGGGTTTACACTTTATAAGTTACTTTATTTTATTGATATGATATGATAACCGCCACCCGCATGAAGCCACGACAAACATGTATGTACCTACCTATTCTGTCTCGTACTCTTCTTGCAATTTTTTTTATTTAATTTGCGACGCTTGTTGGGTAGTTAGTTTTTATTTTTATTTTACTAGTTACTTCCGACGCGAGCGGGCGAGCTGAAATTTAAAATATCTACGCAACTTCGGTGGTAATAATACTATCAAGGTAATCTGATGATAGAGACTCAAGGTGGACATAGATGAGAAAGGTACAGCCAGCAGAAACATTATGAATCCTAAAATGGATGAAAAATACAGAAGCTTAATAACTCTGGAGTACGTAAATTTACCAGTTATAATTTTAACTTTTAATGCCCTGGATGAAAGTGTTTGAAAGTTTACCGTAACACCCGGTAAACCATCACAACTGACGGAATGCGGCACATTTGGCCACGCCGCCAAGTAGGCTCGATGGGCAGATGCGTTGCCAAGAATTCGACATTTCTTCCCCAATTCCGATCGCATGTTGCACTACTTCCATAACTTAGCCTTGACTTTGAACTTTTTATGCGGAAAGGCTTAAGAATTATAATTTATAAACAATAAAGCAGGAAAAAATATAGCTACACACCGTGGAACCAAATAAAGGATGACTCACGTTAGACCGGGCCGTGGCCGAGTAGAGCTTCCGGAGCTTGGTTTTCTATGGAAATCACCACGTGATTACCGATTCAGCCGTCATAGTGCTAGCGGTTCGCCAAAAAACGCCGCAAAGGGTGTTAAAACTATGAAAATCGGTAGTATTGATCTTTAGGGCATTTGAATCAATTTGACCCGAAGCACCAAAAAAAATAAAAAAAGGAAATGAGTTATGACGTCATCTTTTTTTGTATGGGAAAAAAAAATATTCAGAAACTTATCGTGTGTGGTATTAAATGAAAGGACTTTTAAGCCGATTCTAAACATATTTCACATCATTAAATTTTAGCCATTTTTTAAATTAGAATAAAAATAATTTTCAAAACATACCTACCAAGTTTGGGTTTCTCCAGATACATTTTAAGACTTGTTAATTTTGGAAAATTATCGTGTCCGTGTCCAGGCATCAGAATAAATGATGTTTCTACAAAATAAAATCAGAATCTAAGTGTCCATGTGAAACACTAGTAAAATTACATGAATCATATCAATCAAATCACCGTGACAATTAAATTAAACATTAACTACCTATACATATAATATCCATAAAGCTACAACTATTTGACTCCAAATTGACAAAAGGCAAAAAGATGGTATCGTCTTGGGTCGTCCCATTCGTTTTTCGTCACGTTCTTAAATTGGTCCTATTCTGCTTTCGTCACTCATTCTACATTTGCCACAATCGTCGGTGGCTTTCAATGTAGAATGAGTGACGAAAGCAGAATAGGACTAATTTAAGAACTTGACGAAAAACGAATGGGACGACCCAAGACGATACCAAAAAGATTATTTTTTAATAAGAAATTAGTTCTAGAGGAAAACACTAACTAGGAACAGTCAGCAAGTCAGCATCAAATATATTATAGCTGCAAAAGTGGTCAAATAGTTCGATACACCATATATTTAGTAGGTACGGTGTGTCGAACTAAATACTCGTATATGGCCACTTTGGCTGCTACAATATATTTGACGCTGACTGTACCCACAGTAAGATACAACGGTAAAGCTTTATATCAGAATGGACACAATGGGTGTGGATTTTGGCTCCGGTTACCTCTTGTCACGCGAGTGACGCGAGTCGTCACGATGTGTCATCAAATCCTTATCGATCAATTATAGAATAACCGTTCGAAAAAACTTCGATTTGAAAACAATAACTTATTTGCAAATTCAAACAATGATGCGACGGTTTCTGTAATGGATAAGTGGGTGATTTTTATGAATCAAGTAACGAAGGATAAGGAGCTTTAAAATTTTAAATAATAACAAATAATTTGAACAACAATCGTGTGTAAATCTTTAAGTTATTTGGGCTTGGATGATATTATCAGAGATCATTTATTTACTTTACTATTTACGACTATGTAACTGGATAAATCTACATAAAAAAGGTATATATTTGTCACTAGTGTCACTACATTAATTTGACTTTAACCGAATCACTTTTGGCGCACTTACTGCACCCGAGCAGCATAGTATTTTTTGGGGTGGCAAAATTGAGTAAAATAAGCTTGTTTTATATTTTTATTTCGTAAAATAATCTTCGTTTCCTCAGTTACCCTGTAATTTACATCCATTTATTAAGGTAATATGATTGTTTTTTAGAATATTGCGCAGATAAATTACCACTATGTAAATTTTGTCAGACAGGATGGTTCCATTTCATGAATCACGACATTTTTGCAGGTTTGAAGGCTGTAACAGTGTATTGTTCATTCTCTGAATTAATTAAAGCTTAAAGCATCTCTTAGGATATGATATCATTCTGCCACGAGACCTAGTAAAATTTGTTTAAGTAGTAAGTATGTAGTAGGTAGGTATCTATCTAAGTGAAGAGATTGGATTGCATATCTCTGAAGTGATATTCGACATTGCTTTTTAGGGACTTGTGATATCGCAAAATACCTACATGTAGTGATATTAGTAGTAGCGGTTGACCAAAATCAGCTGCAAATGGTGTTAAAGGTATGAAAATCGGCACGATTAATCTTTAGGCCATTTGAATCAATTTGACCCGTAGCACCAAAAACAAAACAATCGGGAAGGAGTTATGACGTCACCTTTTTTTTGTATGGAAAAATAAAAAAAATTGCTAAGAAACCTCGTGTGTGGTATTGAATGAAAGGGCATTTTGAGCCGGTTCTAAAAATATATCAATATGCACATATATACAAGCCCTGGTAAGGGCATTTATTTGTGTGATGATGATGATGAACATACAAATAAATGCCCTCACCAGGATTCGAACCTGGGACCTCCTGCTTCATAGGCAGGGTCACTATCGACTAGGCTAGGAGGCCGTTTCATTGATAGATTGATAGATCTCAATTTGTAATAATATTTTTTTTTTAAATACTAAAACTAAATATTTTCGAAATTAATTTCTTGGGGTTAGGATATGAAGATATTGGGTATTACTTGAGGTATATTTTGCAAAAAAATAATTCAACGGTTTCGTATCTGGAGGAGCCCAAACTTGGTATGTTTTGAAAATTATATTTATTTTAATTGAATGCAAGTGACGGACATATAATAATGTGATATATTTTTAGAACCGGCTCAAAATGCCCTTTCATTTAATACCACACACGAGGTTTCTTAGCAATTTTTTTTATTTTTCCATACAAAAAAAAGGTGACGTCATAACTCCTTTCCGTTTGTTTTTTTTTTGGTGCTACGGGTCAAATTTATTCAAATGGCCTAAAGATTAATCGTGCCGATTTTTATACCTTTAACACCATTTGCAGCTGACTCCCGAATTTCAGGCTGTACCGCTATCACTATATATCAAAATTTGATATTGGGCTACTTACTTCAACTTTCTATGACGTATTTCCAGTCTTTTAGTTCGGCACTATGAATAGTAGGTATGGCCATGTAAACGAGTAGAATAGGGAATATTAGGCAAAGCTCTGCGTAGGTGGCACCTTTGTGGCACATACAGTAAACAAACCACATTGACACATCAGACGTCACGTCAAGCACATGGCCCACCGCGAAACAAGAAAATCGAAATTTCGTTATCTAATCTCTCTATCACTCTTGAATATTCGAGCGATAAAGAGGCAGATAACTAAATTTCGATTTTCGCGTTTACCGGTAGGCCCTTGTTAACAAACCGCCTTGATGCATCAATGTCATATTTTATTGTCTGTGAAAACTTGTCAAAAAACAGTTTAAGGCACAGTATGTGTAAGTTATTAGTCTATGAATTTACTGAGTCGGTAGTGCTGCACTCTGGCGGCATAACATTGCAGTAATATCCCCTATTGAATCCCTTTATGTTTGGCAAGGTCGCTGAACTTAGGCGTTTATGATCCTAAGAAATATAATTACTCGAATGTAAGATCGTTATCAGGGTGCTGCGGAGTGCGGACTGAATAAGGATGTTTTGTTTTATTCGGTAACAATGACCGTTTTTTGTGAATGCTCTTAATTAGGCAATAAATGGCATAAAAAGATGTGAAGACTTGTGAAATAGTATAACGTGTGGGCCTGAGCGAAGACCTGTGTAGGTAAAATGTATATTTAGTGTATTTACTAGTGTCTGAGCCAAATACAAACTATAAATAGAACAATTGCGTTTTTACTGTTATTAATCGATTTAAAAAAAAAGAGGAGGTTCTTAATTCGTTGAAATCATTTTTATGTATGTTCTTACGGGGCCCACAGATTAGGTACCCGTACGGTTACCATCAGTTTGTCACTGACATAAACGCCGTCGAGAACGTAATTTACTTTCTATACATCTCGCTCGCACTCGCATATTAGTGCAAACGGGATCTATAGAAAGTAAATTACGTTCTCGATGGCGTTTATGTCAGTGACAAACTGATGGTAACCGTACTGTTCGTCGGACGATATCAGCCTGCCAGTTGTTCGCAACTGTCACCTGGCTGATATCGTCCGGCGAACTGGTAATTTGTGGGCCCCTTTAGGCATAAATGTTAGAGCGGAAGATATAAAACACATACCTAATTTAATTGATCCTTTATTATTTTTCTTATCCTTAAAAAGGTCATTGTACAAAACGGTTCTTTTTTCGCCTATTTAATAGGACCATCAAGTTGATGGTATTCTTTGGTGTGTACGTTTTGGACATGTAACTCAATTAGCAACTGGAATGGGCAAACTGTATTTAACCTTTTCGCTTACAATTGTTTGCATTTTTGTTTAGCAGTGTCATACGAGGAATTTTTTATAAAAAATGACTTCAGATGATTGGCGCTTACGTCAAATATAATTAACAATGAGTCAATGAAAAAGCTACATATGCTCCTTTACGCAGTCCCATAGTCTAATAAAACATGGTCTTCTCTTCCCAGAGTGACACAAGCCTACGTCACAATATATAGCGCTATCGCATATTATCATATAGCGCTGTCGCATTATGACGTAGGCTTGTGTCAGTCACATGGTTGGAAGAGAGTGCCAGGCGGAGTATGATTATTATACCATGCGCAGTCCCATTTTAAAAGAAATAAATGGCATATAAAACTGTAGGTCTCATTCACATACTACATTTCACTGCTACACGAAACGTTTAATAATAGGTAATCACTATAATCAGTTCCCTATTCGTTAATTACTTTTACATTGGCGAGTGTTAGGAACCGTTAACAATTCTTTTGATATTGTAAATTCGCATTAGGATCATTAGTAGAGGTACAAGTAGGTACACGTTGTTTCTTTTTCGATAGTCGGTGATCATGTAAATATGGAACAGGTAAAAATGCTAATCGGTGTTTTATATGAAACAGGCAAAAATGCTAATCAACCGCTGTTTAATTATTTCCCACTGTTACAGGCCGCAACATGTAACCTAACTATAGATAAACTCGTAGCAAATATGAGTTGTTGTAGCTGCTACTTTTTAATATTCATAAGCTACATAAAGTTCTCAAATATTTATCAATAATAAAATTAAGTCGTCAAATAAACAGTTATATGTGCCTAATGAAAGAATAAAGAAATGTGGCAGTTAATAGAGGCAATCAAAGTCTAAAGAAATAAATAAAGTAAATTAATTGCTAATACGATTTATACTAGTCCAAGAACCGACGAACCAACAGATTATATGTTTTTTAAGTTATTTAGCATAGTAGTGGACGGTGAATGATGAACTGATGAATAGTGTATTAACTGTGGTTAATTTTGCTTTAACAATAAGACGGAGGTCAAAGATAATTGTTTTGACCTCTTGTCAAATAACTTGATTACAAAAACAGACTACAAAGTGTGATATGTTTTTACCTAATCGATGTACGAGTGGTGGGTGGGTGAAGTAGTTAGAGTTTAAATAGTATAAATGTATGTTTGTTTCATTCTTGGGATTTTTTAGGGTTCCGTACCCAAAGGGTAAAACGGGACCCTATTACTAAGACTTCGCTGTCCGTCCGTCCGTCCGTCCGTCCGTCCGATCGTCTGTCACCAGGCTGTATCTCACGAACCGTGATAGCTAGACAGTTGAAATTTTCACAGATGATGTATTTCTGTTGCCGCTATAACAACAACAAATACTAAAAACAGAATAAAATAAAGATTTAAATGGGGCTCCCATACAACAAACGTGATTTTTGACCAAAGTTAAGCAACGTCGGGAGTGGTCAGTACTTGGATGGGTGACCGTTTTTTTTTTGCTTTTTTTTCGTTTTTTTTTTTTTGCATTATGGTACGGAACCCTTCGTGCGCGAGTCCGACTCGCACTTGCCCGGTTTTTTCATTTAGGGGCGTACACTGGGCGCGTTTATCGTCTTATTAACGTATACGTAACGTAACGTAGCGTAACGTGTCGCGTGCTCTTAGAGCAAACGACAGTCTATAGGTATTAATTAAGTTAATATTTAAGCAGTCTGATTTTAGTGAAACAAAACCATTCTCAGTCTCAAAACCTGTGAAACTTATAGCGGATGGTGCTGGGCCTAAAATACGGCGTTGCATGAACAAGAGATTTCCTTTGGCAGGATTGGTCCTTAGGACCCAAGGATGGATTTAAGAAGTGGAGCCACCGAGATTTTTGATGCAGGTGGGGAGTGGGGGGGTTTTAAGCGTCGGCGACGTCTGATGTTAATAATTGTTTAAGTTTAGGTTCTATGTCAAGTTTAGTATCATTTTCGGTTGACCTTTTTATGCTCTGAGCACACTCAACTATTAGTGAAATTTAACCTAAATACGATAAAAGCGTTTAGGTTGACTCACGCTAGACCGGGCCGGGGCGGGCCGAAGCTTCCGGTGCGTCGTTTTATGGAAAGCACCACGTGATCACCGATCAGCCGTCATAGAAAATGACATGTCGGACGCATCGGCCCGCGCACGGCCCGGTCTAGCATGAGTCATCCTTAACTCAGTTTGTTTTGTATCAAGTACCTAAAATATAAACTTACTTCATATCGTATCGTATCGTATACCTACCATAAGTTTTTTTTAAATGCATCTATTGTACACATACTTAGAAGTCCATGGAAATAAAACTCGAACCCCTGTTTACGGAATGACACAAACAGTTTATGTGACGTGATAACCAATTATTTTACGTGTCATGTTCTCCCTAGGCATAACTTTTATAGCCTAGAATTATGCGTCATAAATTTTATGATCTGTAAGGAACAATTGGCAGAAAAAAACAAAAATTACAATACTTATTTTTATCAATACGATCCTTCGTACACATTTATACCAAGGCCAAATCCCTGTGCCATTGAACCACATACATCGTTATCCTATATAATTAAGACGAAACAATAAGAAAGTGAGGATCTAGCATCGATTGCACAAGAATGGCTACAGAATCGCCGGATGACACGATACGATCGAGCTCCGAGCTCCGTGCCGTGAAGAGTTGCCAAACTAAACGATTTGTGTCGGATTGATTTATTGTGCTTTAACAACTTATAGATTAGCGATAGTTGAGGGAGTGGAACTAATAGCTTAGATAGAAGGGTAGGGGGAAAAGGTTATGCCTAATTATCGAACGAGTGAGCGAAGCGAACGAAGTTCTTACATTCGACTTGGGACACGCGGCTGGCTAGGGGCACGTCCCGGCATTTCGATGTTTTTAAGCTGAACTATCAGACGATAGTTTGATACTCAAGAACTTAAGTAAATTTGTTCTAATTTAAATGAAATTGGGTAAACGTGTAGTTGAGGGCATTATATTTTAGTCATTAAATTATGAGCAGGCTCGATCAAGGGGTTATTGAGCTAGAAGAGCTAAGAAGGCTAAAAAGCTATTTGTGAGGGGTCTTGCTATTCTGGTCATCTTTTTGCAAGAAAGTTTGGTCGAGTTTGGTATCAAATGAAAGTGCTCGGCTTGCATTTTTATAATATCGTTTTTAAATTTACCATTTTGAAATAATTAGCAAGATAAAAATAAACATAATATAGGTATTTGACATCTGACAGAAAATATTTCCGCTTACCACAGATACAGTATCAGTTAAGTGCTCCACAGACCTTGTAATATATCCACGCGATTTTTGATCCATTGCCGCCTATAGTGGGACATAAAATAGTAGAAATTAAATAAAATGGAACTCTAAAATTTCCATACTATAGTCGGTCAAACAAGTTTGTCAGTAGATAAAGGCGCGATATTCAAATTTTCTATGGGACGATAACCCTTCGCGCCTACATTTTTTAGCCGCTTTTTTTTACTGACGGAAATGGCTTGACAGACTATAAATTGTTGCCATGTGTAAGCATTTTACGTCAAAAATGTGACAGCTACGTAGAAAGTGGCGCCCTCATTTATTAACCGACGTCCAAATCTCAAAAGGAGGAGACTCGATTGTGATTTTTTTTTATGCTTGTTACTCCATAACTCCGTCATTTTTTTGATTGTTTTGATTGTATGTATTTTTTGGATTGTATGTATATGCATACAGATTAGTCCCGTTTTTGTCAAAACCCAGTTCTGATGATGGAATCCATGAGGAATCAAGGGAACTCCTCAAATCATAAAGGCATACATATAGCGATTTATGTGTTTTATCAACAAATCAAGCATATACATTCAAAAAAGTGACATTTGATGAAGTGGAACTGCTGATGATGATCAGAACGGAACTCTTCAACGAAGCATAGTTCACGTTTGGCGATTTGTCCTCTTCGTTATGTTTGTTAAGCAAGTTAAGTTTTTAAGCCACATTTTTGTCAAGCTCGAGGTCTGATGATGGTATCCAAGAGGAATCGAGGGAACTTCTCAAATCTTAAAGGCATGCGTAGAGATTTATGTATTTTCATCAGAAAATCAAGAATTTACATTAAAAACTGTCGCATTTCATGAAGTGGAACTGAGCAGATGATGATCAGAACAGACCTCTTCAATGACTACACGTTTGGCAATTTCGAATTTCGATTTAGACGGAGCTGGCCCTGGAGCCAGACCTGACCCGGATCCGGGCTTTTATCTGGACCTGAACCCGGACCTGGACCCGGACTTGGACCTGGACTTGGACCTGGGCCAAGACCTAGACCTGGACCTCGACCTGGACCTGGTCCTGAACTGAACCCGGAACTGGATCCGGACCCGGACTCGGACCCGGACTCGGACCTTGACCTGGAAAACCACTGATACCTAAGCTAAATAAACCACTATGATTACCTACCATAAAATGTAGGTATAAAGTATAATGATGCCAAACTTACTAGCCCCTCCCGCTCAAACCCCCGTACACCGCACCGCACGCGCCGTTAAATGGGTTAGGATCTCCCCAGATATATCGACGCGCATTCGGCAAAAGCCGATAGGAAAAAGCTTTATGTCCACGCAATAAGAGATTTGATAGCGCACGCAGTGTAAGTGTTACTTATACGTCATAATTTCATAGAAGTTTGACGTTTAAAATGACACTTGCACTGCGTGGGCTATCAAAATCGCTGCAGACTTTTCACGGTCTGACTGTAGCTAGCTGCCACATGAATATGTTGTATGTGTAGAGTTGCGCGCGATTTGCCCAGAAAATGTGGAAGGAACATGTGTATTTATAAGTACCTAAGTATTTATAGCTACAATACCTAAATGATGAAGTCACCGTTAATGACAGCTCACGTCAGATCTGCATGAAAATCGTGATTGTGAAGGAAAACTTAATCTATTACTTCAATTGCACCTTCCTGACAGACAGGCAGCACCATCACTGATGTCTGGAAGGGCGTAAGTAAACTCTAGGAATAGAGCTACATAGGCCGTGTTTGTAGTAACAGGAAAGAGTAGGCCAAGGCATGATGATACCAGCTTGATGGGGTGCGTCATAGCATCATCCGGCAAGAAGTTTGGTTTGATTTATTTGGTCATGGTAGAGCGTAATACGCTTCCTCAGATGTTACCTATCAATTACTTACTCACTAGATGAATTTGTGAATCAAAATATTATTTCTCTTCTGTAGCCAATATCGTCTATGCACTAACATAAGTAGGTAGGTATAGTTACGCCATTTTCCATGCAATTTTGTAGTTGTAAAAAATATTTCTTTTTCAGCGAGACACAAATTCCCTCACTTACATACGTCGTCATTAAAGTCCCTGCGGGCTCAGCATGGTTCCATTTTTATCGACTATCACTATGCCCGTCACTTTCGCACTTACATACTTGTTAGAACGTGACAGGCATGGTGACAAATGATAAAAATGCGACCGTGCTACTAGGGCTGGTCGTCATAACGCGCAAAGCTTATGTAAATAAAACCTGCTTATACAATTAAAACTAAGTATAACACCAGAGCGGCTACCGCGAAAACCGAAATTCGCAAATTGCGGGGATCTTTCTCTTTTACTCCAATGAAGGCGTAATAAGAGTGACAGAGAAAAATGCCCGCAATTTGCGAACTTCGATTTTCGCGGTTATAGCCCTGTAATACTATAAAGCTATACCGCGGGCGCAAATAACCTGCATCCGGTGGTACCTATTAAACCAGTTTATTTGCTTGCTAGTAAAAAGACGAATGTATCAATATGACTACCGCGGACTTAGGTTCTTTAAACAATTTTGTAGCGTAGTTGGGACTGAAGTCATCAACTATTAAAAAAAGTCACTCATGACAGGATTACGCTAATTAAGCTTAATTTGTAAATAGGCTATTGGTTTATCTTTAACCACCTATCCGTATCGTAAATGTTTTAGATAAAGATAGAAATGAGGCTATGAATATGTAACGAACAAAACTTGAGAGGCACATTACGATAGTTGTAGTGAATTTTTACTGAACCGGAAATACATGAGCAGTGATCGTTAATATTCCAGCAATTTTGGTGCAGCATTGTTGGTTAAAATCATCTGTATGCCCTACTCTAGGTGGAATAGATAATTAGGGTTAATAACAGCAATATTAACCTTAACCAATCCTCTCCCTAGAAAAAAATTGAAGAAAATCCTTTATTTTTACTTTGCTGCACCAAAATTGCTGGAGAATTAACGATCACTGTACATGAGTCTAATAATCAATATGTCTAATAATCGCGATAGGCAACAATTGAAGTATGAATGAAGGTTGGAAAAGACGATCGTCTTGAGACGAAAAATCTAATCTAATCTTGCGGTTTTGTCTCACACTTACCGTATTTAAATAAAGCTGTGTAGCCGATCCTTTATTCTACTTAAAACTTAATCCAATATTCTTAAGTAGGTACCTAACTTTATATCGCGATCAAGCTCTTATAACAACCAGCGGGCTCAGCACGGTTCCATTTTTATCGACTATCACTATGCGCGTCCCTTTCGCACTTACATACTTGTTAGAACGTGACAGGCATGGTGACAAGGGATAAAACGCGACCGTGCTAAGCCGCCTGATATGCAAGTGAAGTTTTGACATGACAAGATAACGGTACTTATGAGAGATAATAAGTTTAATTGATAGGGTAAAGTTACCTTAAAACACCAACCCTTATAGTATCACCAAATCCGCCTGTCCATCTGTCCGTCAGTCTGTGGATTGACAATAACCCCTGGAATTACAAAGCTATAATCTGGCGATTTGGTATTCAAAGTGAGGACAATTATTTTTTGGTATTCATCTTTCAAAAATTACGAGTATTAGCATAATCTAACACTATAAATGCACTTATTAACTAGTCTTTATTAACGAGATGTTTCTTTTCTTAATTACTGCAAGGATACGAATTACCTAGTACAAAAACGATAAAAAGCCACCTAGTATTTTTACACCGCCAGAGCTATTATTTCAGTCGCTCACCGAGCCCAGGCGAGTCGATACCATTATAGTTAAATGCACTCTTTAGATTCAGCGAATTTTCGAGCGAGCGGGCTTTTTAGCATAATTTCGTATTCTCACCGTCAAAAGACAGCTTACCTAGAGATAAGATAGCAGTACTATTTTTTATTTAAGTACTTACTGACAAAGTTAACTCTGATCATCAAATGTAAACCATATTTACTGTTGAGGTCCACGTAAAACACTGAATATTCAAACTCAAGGTCACAGTACACTGGATTGCCTATCGTTCGAGTCACCCGCGCCTGCGCAACAAGAACACACGACCATGCGTAGACGGCGGCGGCGTAGCCTCGATCTTGAACTTGCTACGAGTTGTGCAATGTGCAAGCATTACACAAATTACCACTGCCTTCTGTAATGCGTCTGCGTAATTTTAGTAAACTTGGTACATAGGTTGTTCGAATACGAATGTGGAAGGGTATCGTGGTTTTATACGTTAAGATAATGAAAAGATGGAACTTAATTAAACATAATTTACATAATTATCAAGATAGGAAACAATATCGTTAAAGTGCTCAAACCGAAATAAATGCCATAGATATACGAAGAAAAAGTGACCAAGGCCTCCAGTGCCCAGGGAGCGTCCCTCTGCTATCGCAAGTAAAGTGTTCAACTTCGGCCTTAAATCCTAATGACTCTGATCCAGTGTTAAAGGAAATAATTAAGCGTATGATTCGATGCGCGTTTTTACACACGCATCACACGTGACAAAAACTAAACGACGGAAAAATGGCCAAATGCGGTAATCGTTTAAGTTTAGGAGTAAAAAAGTTAAATCCGGGTCTCTTTATGCAACATCACATTAAATTATCTACTTGATGACATGTCGTCACGTTATTTTACATGCCCATCCGATTCCCTTAATAATTTTTAAGCTTTAATAACTACCTATTGTTTTTTAATTTGAAATGCCGTCTAAAATTAATTCACATATTAGACTACTATTTGTACAATAAAGTCAATAAATACAGGTATTGAGCGTAATACCCATGAGCGTATACAGATCAGCACAATTAAGGATGAATGGCAGGTACCTATAATAAAAATGGATAAGGATGAACAAAATATTACATGATGATTTTTTTTGTAATTTGACATGTCAATAAACGGGTAAAAAAAAACATGGATTCATGTTCAGAAGAAATCCAAATCTTTATATACATCTTTTTTTTTGCAACAATGCCACAGATGCGATGAAGTTTAAAAATAACCAAAAAGATACTTTCTACAGTCTATGCTCAATCTACCATTGCAAAACAAGTTCCCGTAGCTCAAGTTGCTCCTAGATACATTATCGACAATCTGGTGGCCACAGGAATGCAGTTCTTGACCACAGTATCTTCTCGAACCTGTTCGTTCCATGTGTGGCAGTAATAACTCTGCGATGCTAAATGCAGTTTTACTCTCGTTGGGATAAAAGTAAAAGGAGACTTTAGTTAGTAATGAGTTGGACAAGACTTGAATCTATTTCAATACCTACATGTCACTCGATATATACGAGACACATTTGTATGGAGGCATCTGCCTGCAGGCCTATTATGGTTGCATTTTTATCGTGGAGGATAAAACTTGCCTAGGGTTTCGCGTCTCGTATTTAAGTCAGGTAAGAATCGATTTAATTTTAACGATGCCAAAAAGACATATGGTCCACATAGAAGACCATTTTTGGGTTGCACTTGCAACGGAGTCGAAATTTTTCGAAATAATAATACAGCATAAAAAGTGATACGAAACAATGCCCGCGAATGTGTGCGAATTAAGTTTAGATAATAGTGATTAAATTGACTCAACGGTTGACTGGAAGAAATCCCTTACATGGATAAGTTCGCCTTTGTACATTGTATCTATTTTGTTTTATTGTGTCTTAACCTGTCTTAGGCACAATAAAGTGTTTTCACAAAAGTCGATTCTGAACAAATCCAGCAAAAATCGTATCGAAAATAGAGAAATTCGATGAAAATAAGCCGCGGAAAATAGCGTATTTATTTAATGTTGTATGAAACGTGATCGTGATTTACTGTAGAGGTGTAAACCCTCTAGTATCTAATAACTTCACTGTCTTCATGACCATAAGAAGCTTAAAAAATATAAAAACTCATCACTGTGTTATTAGTAAATGCAAATGCTATTAGTGTGAATTGCAATTTGCTCATAAGTGTAAACGTGGATCTCATTTAATTGTTTGTAATAGGATCTGATAGCTTATAATAGAAGCAAAGTGATACAATCATCATAGTTCAGCTGCTTACGATTCCTATTTCACATAATTGCACTAAATGTACATATCATGTAAATAGGATTCATTCATTCTTGGTCAGTAGGTAGGTACTAGGTACGTACCTAGTTCAGGCAGGTGACTCATATTTTTAAATGCTGATGTCGATTTTCGATTGGAGATCCTTTCCTTAGAACCGTTTATATAGTTGGGTGAATATCAAAAATAACGCATGAATCATTTTAAATTTTCGTAAAACTCAATTCGGTATTCAAATGAAGTAAAATTGTAATTAAGTCATACAGACTGGTATGTAAGATGGTGAGGTGAAAAATGGGCATTTAGTACCTAACGGGGTAGTTTCAAAAATCGCAAATATTTATTAAATTAGAAGCATTTTACACTTTGGAAACGCTAGCACATGGCGCTACCATGCTTTATATCAAGGCGCTTTGGTGCGCAATGATGTGGTAATGATTGTAACCAAAAAGAATTATTGTTACTATAGATATTTGATTTTAGAAATTATTCGGCTCCCAAAGTTACTCCAATGCTCTTGACAAAATCACAAATTTTACGCCTCGAATTCCACAGGATCGGATCTACTCTATCAATCATGCATCACGCCTATCCAATGCATCGTACATCGTCGTTATCGACACACAATCAACTGACCAATTTTACACCTTATTACAACGAGTAAAGATCTACCAATATTCAGTTAAAATTTTAAAGTTATGCTGTAATCTATCGCAAGCTTTTACGAGGTAGGTAGATAGCGAAAAGTGGGCCCAGTTAGCGTATAGGTGTAGGTACCTAGTGAAGATTACTTTGCCTTGATAGCACTGATATATAAAAATAATGCCGGACAAACACATAAAACATCCGCGCTGCATATATACAGAACCCTCGTTATTTTACACTATTTTTTCCTGTCCGTAATCATTCGCCAAAGGCACGACGTTTTGTTTCTGCCGCGGTTACCTGGTTATTCACTCGTGACCTTTAGAAAACGCGTGAGGAATTAGCCGCTGGGAATGCAAGGGAGATGGCGGTACCAATTTGTTGTTGAATAATCTTACAGCAAGGGTTTAAGATAATTACCTGGCCCTGAATATCCATCGCACACCGAGCGCCGGAAAACGTTCGTTCGCTCAAGAAACCAGTATAATGTAATCTCCGGGTAGGTTAGTTAGTTTAAATTCCGAGGTTACAATTATACTGGTTACATTGAGACAAATGCTTGCTGGCGATCGGGGAGTAATAGGAAGAGCAGTCCAGATAAGAGCCCATTTATGCTTACCTTCGTCTACACGGATTATTTTCAGATTTATTGCTAATAAGATTTATCAGGCGCTACATTTGTTAATGCAAATACGATGGATGACATAATTCTAGGACGCTCTACATATTATAATGTACCTACATAATATAAATGTTCACCGATGTACAGTTAACAATGTGGGCGATGGTACAGCCATTTATTTTCACTCACTCTCGCTCCCTAATAGGTAGCATTTATACGGTTAACCCTTAAATGCATGATTTTTTTTGCCCGAAATATATGTGTTACGTAATTGTTTGCTGATTATGGGAAAAATGGTAAAAAAATTATAACATCGATTTTCACTGCGAAATCAGTGTTAGAAGTTGCATATATATAATTATCAAGGAAGAGATATATGAAAAATCTTACTACCATCAGAAAGATACACTATTTTAGATACACCTATGATAAAGTTTTTAAATATAAAATAATTACAAACCCCAATAAAACGTCCAAAATCACATACTAAAAATCATCAAACTCTGGATATTTTCAAATTTTCCGACATTTCGTCTTAAAACGAATGTAATTTTTATAAATTAAAATATTGCGTTAATTTAAGTAAAAAATCGGAAAACGGATTGGTTTTACTATTGAAATAATATATACAGGATGATCAATCCAAATGGGTCAGTATGGAGAAGTCGGAAACTATGAGAGATAGCGAAATCTGTTCTTAGGAACCATGGCTTCGATTTTAGATTTAATAATAATGGCATTCAATTTTTTTTAAATCTATCATACATAACCGGGATTCGAACCTGGTCAATATTCTTGTTGTTTGTTTGTATGGCAACTTTTAAACGATGCGTGATAGATGGGGGGTGCTCGACCAAATATCATAGAGGGCCCCGAGACAAAACAAACTACATTTAAAAAAATTCAAATTGGCCGACTTTTTTTTAATTTTTTCAAGTTGGTCCGAGCGCGCTAAGATTTGGCATGCGGCAAGCCTGGGGGCCCAAGATTACCATGACAAAAAAAATTTTTGGAAAAATCCAAAATGGCGGCGGACACGGACAAAGTCAAATTTCCAAGTAGGTTAAGCCCGAAGGGCGAGCTTCAGGCCGGGAGGCCGAAGGCCGACCCTGGCGGAAGGCCGAAGGCCCGGAGCCTCCACCCCAACTCCCAAAACGCGAGGCCGAAGGCCGAGCTGCGTGAATGCGGTGCTTCCAAGCGTTCTACCAAGTCAACTGTCTTGATGAGCGAAGCCGGCGGGCCGAATGCCCGACGGCGAAGCGTCGAGGCTTGCGAAGGCCGAAGGCCGAGCTCCGCGTAGGGCCGAAGGCCCGAAGCGTCACACGAGAGGGGGAAGTTGGAGCTTAAACACGACCCAACACTTTTCCTATTGGGAGTCGCGTTTTGGGAGTCGAGGTGGAGGCTCCGGGCCTTTGGCCCTCCGCCGGGGTCGGCCTTCGGCCTCCCGGCCTAAAGCTCTCCCTTCGGGCTCGCTTACTTAGAAGTTTGTCTTTGCCCGTGTCCGCCGCCATTTTGGATTTTGCAAAAAAAAATTTTTGGACATGGTAATTTTGGGCCCCCAGGCTCGCCGCATGCCAAATCTCAGCGCGCTCGACCCAACTTGAAAAAATAAAAATAAAAAATCTGCCATTTTGTTTTTTTTTTAATGTAGTTTGTTTTGTCTCGGGGCCCTCTATGATATTTGGTCGAGCACCCCACACCTATCACGCATCGTTTAAAAGTTGCCATACAAACAAATACTACACGCGATTACATAAAGAATATTGACCAGGTTCGAATCCCGGTTATGTATGATAGATTAAAAAAAAATTGAATGCCATTATTATTAAATCTAAAATCGACGCCATGGTTCCTAAGAACAGATTTCGCTATCTCTTATAGTTTCTGACTTCTCCATACTGACCCATTTGGATTGATCACCCTGTATATAGGAATAAATAGATTTTATCTAATTATGTATAAAATTAGATATTTTTGTAATGTACGCTGCATCGTACTCCATGCATTTAAGGGTTAACATTAGAGATGCCCCGAATAGTGAATTTGGCCGAATACCGAATATTCGGCCCCTCTCTCGGCCGAATACCGAATATTCGGCGACCGAATATTCGGCATGGCATGCGAACATTTTAAGTCACAATTATTATGAAAACTGTTCGCCAACAAAGCACAACGTTTACTAAGATATATTTTTATGTTGAACAGAATTAATGAATGTAGTTAGAGTCAATCAAATCAGACCCATGATAAAAATAAAATATTTTGTAATCAACAAATGCTCAAAAACGTGCCTTCGTATTTAACTTCTTTCCAATAATACATTTTAAATATTAAATATACCTAGTTTTTGGTTATTTTTATTGTAATTTTTCTCTTTAGGTAGGTGCAACAGATATTCGGTATTCGGCCGAATAGTAGGCAACATTCGGCCGAATACCGAATATTCGGCAAAGTGACCGAATAGGCCGAATACCGAATAGTTGCCGAATATTCGTGGCATCTCTAGTTAACATATCAAATCACTAGTAAATAAGTATATCTACCTGTATTAAAATATGTGTTTGGGACATTGGTTATCGGGTAGTATATATTGCTACTGAGTACATACTTTTACAAGTTCTTACTAAATTGGTTCACTGTTTTTGAAGTTGCCGTGTAGGATTATTGACGTGACGTGACGTGCCATCACGTCTGAATAGGCCACTGTAGGCTGTACTGTACAAGAGCACGTTCGTACAATTTGCATCTTCTGTAGAATGGTTAAAATAATCAATGTACCTAATTGCTTCATATGGCCAGTAATAAAAGTACACGTACATTATAAAATGGCTAATGTATTTTCGGAGTGTATAGAACAGCCAATTATTACTTGATTTTGAAGTTGTCTCACTAGGGAAAGTTGATACTACACATTAATGATATTTCATGTAATATTAAGCATTAAAAGTGTGAATCAAATAGTTTTAACATTAAGTTTTATGTATACATAATAAGTGAAGTGCTTTAGTGACGTTTACTAGTGTCTTGTAATATCTCAGATTTGTAGCCGTTACAGGTTATAAATTTGAAACCTGCTTTCGCCTTGGATTCCTTTCTGGGTTTTTTTTATCACTAATATTGACTAAGTGTGTTTATAATAAAGCGTTGATCATTGTACAGGGTTAGAACGCAGTGTAGATACAGTCAATCGTCACTATTTCACGTAAGTACGTACCTAAATATGACTTAGCTTGAGTGAGCGCTTCCTTGTTTATTTTTGGGTTTAATTTCAATTGCAAAACTGTCTACAATGCTTACCCGCAGAGCAGCCGCAGCCAGGGACAGGAACCGGTTACCTTAACCGGGGTTTTTCATAGGGTTATTTTAGAGGTGTTTATAAAAACCCCTACCATAACGGTAACCGCTTAATAAGGTAACACTTTGATTCGGTAACCGTATCAGATCGAGTTAACCTCTGTTACCGGTAACCGAAATAAAAACCCAGTCTATTCAGTTACCTCATTATGAGGTTTTTGACCAGTTCAAACGATTGTAATCTTTACGCACACTTAAATTCAACTTATTATTGAATAACCGAGGTTGGCATGGGCGGTCTATGAAGCCTCCAGCACAAACAAGTTTTTTTGCCTTTCCTTTGTTTATCTTTATACCTACTTGTGTGGTGTGTTCTTATTATAAATCTTTCCCATCACGGAACAATGGTGTTCCGGACCTTTGGGAGGCGTGCGCGGAGCCGAAGCCAACACGTAGAGGCCCTTTTGACACTTTAATGAAATGTAAGGGGTACACCGAGCGGAGGCTGCCCTTGCCCGTGTCATGGGACGCACGCAGAGGCAGCACCTGCCAGGGTGTAAGGACTATTGAGAGTTGATGGAATCTAAAATGAACTAGGTTATTGGGTGAAAGCGATGGACTAAGAACTGAGCTATGGGGTAAAAAACCGGACGCCTGCCTAATAAAACGGTATGCAATTTTATTTCCGGCAGACGGTGACTCGCCCTCACAAGATGGGCCCCCACAAAAAGCGACATCTAGGATGGCTCAAGGGCAACACCGGTGTGAGCGGCTCAGGGGTGTCGAGAGGTGTGCGCCGCTTTCTACCCAGTGGCTGTTAACAGCCACTGTGCCAACTCGCGTCTTATGCATATTTCACTTCCACCCCTGGAGCTTATAGCTCTAACGACTCCACTCTGGCCGGCCGGCTAAGGCAAGCCAGAGGCAGAGAATCCTGTCCCACCCACCCTCCTTGCGGGTAACAGAACTCTCCAGGAGCACTCGGGTACGTGAGGTCGCTAATCCCCAACAGCTCGCCACAAGCTGCCCTGCGTTGACTGATTGCACTGGTAAAACCAAAATAAAATATTATTATATTATAACTAAAATAATTAAAATAAATAAATTAAATAAGTTTAATAAATTAAATAAATTAAATAAATTAAATAAATTAAACAAATTAAACAAATTAAATAAATAAAATAAATAAAATAAATAAAATAAATAAAATAAATAAAATAAATAAAATAAATAAAATAAATAAAATAAATAAAATAAATAAAATAAATAAAATAAATAAAATAAATAAAATAAATAAAATAAATAAAATAAATAAAATAAATAAAATAAATAAAATAAATAAAATAAATAAAATAAATAAAATAAATAAAATAAATAAAATAAATAAAATAAATAAAATAAATAAAATAAATAAAATAAATAAAATAAATAAAATAAATAAAATAAATAAAATAAATAAAATAAATAAAATAAATAAAATAAATAAAATAAATAAAATAAATAAAATAAATAAAATAAATAAAATAAATAAAATAAATAAAATAAATAAAATAAATAAAATAAATAAAATAAATAAAATAAATAAAATAAATAAAATAAATAAAATAAATAAAATAAATAAAATAAATAAAATAAATAAAATAAATAAAATAAATAAAATAAATAAAATAAATAAAATAAATAAAATAAATAAAATAAATAAAATAAATAAAATAAATAAAATAAATAAAATAAATAAAATAAATAAAATAAATAAAATAAATAAAATAAATAAAATAAATAAAATAAATAAAATAAATAAAATAAATAAAATAAATAAAATAAATAAAATAAATAAAATAAATAAAATAAATAAAATAAATAAAATAAATAAAATAAATAAAATAAATAAAATAAATAAAATAAATAAAATAAATAAAATAAATAAAATAAATAAAATAAATAAAATAAATAAAATAAATAAAATAAATAAAATAAATAAAATAAATAAAATAAATAAAATAAATAAAATAAATAAAATAAATATAACAAATTAAACTAATTAAATAAATGAAATAAATTAAATAAATAAATTAAATTAAATAAATTAAATAAATTCAAAAAAATAAATAAAATCAACAAATTCAATAAATTAAATCAATTAAATAAATAAATTAAATTAAATAAGTAAAATCAATAAAATCAACAAAATATAAATAAAGTAAATAAAATAAACAAATTTTTTAGTATTTTTTTTAGTTCTGACGGCACATCACTAAAACTACTTTTCTCAAAAATGGACGGCAAAGTCGACTTTGCCGTTTAAAAAATAGGTCGCGAAGCGCGTAGTTTATGGTCAGTCAAAAATTAAAAAGTTAAAAACATTGCAGTCTCGATTTTGGGACTGCAATGTTGCATACAAATTCCATTATTTGTCGAGTTCCAAACTTTTTAAAAGTTGAAATGGCCATATCAAATGAAGGCACAGGCCCATTAAACAGCCAAACAGATGATTAGTACCACGACTATTTAGCTATCTCAAATAGGTTGGCGTATTTTCGGCAGAAAAATACACTTCTATTTTTTTATTAAAAAAATAAAAAGGCGGCAAAGCTAATTTTTTCAATTGTTTCTACTTTTTTCTGTTAAAATATATACGTAAGAACGTTGCTTTTGTAAAATATTTCTATGATATTTATATTTCTTGGACCATTTTTGAGAAAAGCACTATATATGACTCGGCTGGAAGGCTACTTGCTGGCTTCGGATTCAATTAAACGGACTCCCAAGGTCGTCCGTTTAAAACGAATCCTCAGCCTGCAAGTAGCTACTTCCGAGCCTCGACAATAATGTACTATTAATGTAGCAAACCAGTAAGCAACCGATAATAAAGGTTACCATAACTGAATGAAAACCTGTTAAAAACCCTTAACAAAAACCCTATCGCGATGGGGTTTTGAGATTAACTCGGTTAAAGGTTAGGGTTACCGTTTCAATAAGGTTACCATTACAATCAGGTAACAGTATGATAGGGTTACCGAATGATACGGTAACCGAATCGATTGGGTTACCGAATTGATAGGATTAAGCGTAAAGAGGGGTTTTCCGGTCCTTGGCCGCAGCGGCTCGCCAGCAGGAGACTGATAAACTCCAACTTACCTTGCTGGAGTTGAAAATATCCAAGGAATCTTGTGCTCAATTGCTCAGTGAAAGGGAAGACAGTGAGAAGGAACTATTATTAGTACTTAATAGCAATGATCAGCTTAAAAAGGAACTTTGCTCATTAGAAGCTGACTACAATAATGTAAATTCAGAACGGGCCCGGCTTCAGGAGACGGTTGACAGGTTCACTGAGTGTAGTGCTGCGTATGAACAGGCCCTGAAGGACATCAACTCATTGGAGAGAGCACTGCACGACGCCCACGAACAAATCTATGAGCTACAGGAGGCCCAACACAATGCAGCAGTGGCACACTCTCAGAGCTTGTTCGAAGAACTGGTCCGGCCCGACTCTCAGTTGGTTGCCGCACCAATTGAAAACCTTGTGGCCCCTACAGATTTAGCCTATGATACTACCACACCAAAGTTAGTAAATTGCAGCGGGAACAAACTAAAGAAATATATTAAATTAAATAGACTAATAAAAAAAAACCAAAACTTGTCAAAAATAAATAAATTGTTTTTTAAAAAATTGAGATATTGTAAAATTAATGTTAATTTAGTGGATAAGTTAGATTTATATTCTGCCCAGTTAGAAAATAGTCAATTGCAATATGAAACCGACACACAGACTTTAAAATTAAAAATTCAGAGTTTGGAGGATTCCATAGAATCCTTAGAAAAAATGAATGAGAGTTCTAAAAAGGTGATTAATGAATATTCTTTGGCCATGGATGATTTAATATCCCAGATTAAGCTTAATTCAGAACGGTTTGAGTCACTGACCAATGCCCAGTCATGTGCTTGTAAGCAAGTGACTGAACATTCGTCGACCAGTTTACTCGACCTAAGCCTGTGTGACGGTTTACCACAACAGCATGTAAATGATAATAGCTCCTTCCACACTACACAACAAAGCACACCTAAACCTAATGTTATTATGTATTCTGATGAAATTGGAAGCAATATGAGCTCATTTTTAAGCTTTTACCTAAAGGGACTTAGTACAATCAGCAATTGTCTGCCTCACAGTAGCTTTGAAAATATCTTAAAACAAATTTTAAATGACAGTAATATTAATTCTAAGACAACACTGCTTATTCTTATGGGGAATAGGGGTAATGTGAACAAAAATAATTTAATTAAATACTTTGAACAGTTAAACTCGCTTGCAGTGCATGAAATTATTTTTTTCACATTCCCCTATTGTGAGCAAATGTCAGAGGCAGAAAATACCACTAGACATAAGTTAAATATATCTCTATATAATCTTTGTACATATAGTAGTAAGTTTAGCATAATTGACACTAACAATTTTGTTAGTAAATACCATATGCCTATGGTGTTTTTGACTAAAGGCAAGTGTTGCCTTTCAAATTATTACAAAAGACAAATAGCTTTATCGCTATCATATTTACTTGACATTTCTGCTAAGAATTTGGCAGACAATTCTGCTCCTATTGAGCAGCCCAGTATGAACATGGAATTGGTTCCAGTCATAACCAATGATTTAATAGATTTAAACTAGCTGTTAAGACAAAAGATTCTGTCTCTGGCAATTTAGTTTTAAATAAATATAATGAAAAATACTGCAAACATGGAAAGTATATCCACCTGGTGCATCAAAATATTCAATGTATTAGAGGAAAAAATTTACAGATAGAACTTTTTTTGAATGATTTTAATATTGATATTTTATGTCTTACTGAACATTGGTTAAATAATAATGAATTAATGCCCCAATTTAATAATCACCAGGCGGGAAGTTCGTTCACCAGACTTAGTTCCATACATGGTGGGTCATTAATTATATTAAATAGTCAGTTAAAATTTAAGGAACGTAAGGACATTGTATCCATGTCTGTTGAACGGACTATAGAACTAAGTGCAGTAGAATTAGAGCAATTTATTGTTGTCTGTGTGTATAGGCCGCCATTAAGTAATTTTGAATTATTTGAAAACATAATGGAATCTGCCCTACTTAAAATATCATCTTCTAGTAAGAAATTGCTTATATGCGGCGACTTTAATGTAAATATTATGGAAAATTCAACAATGTCTTGTAGATTATTGAATCTTTTTAAATCTTGTAATCTCAACCACATGTTTATGGAGCCCACTAGAGTGACTGCTACTAGTGCAACCTGTATAGATAATATTTTCACAGATATTTTTCCTATTGCTAAAAAAGTTATCAGCAATTTAGAATCAGACCACTTAGGTCAATTAATGGTATTTGAGGCATTAAGGAAAAATACCATGAGAAAACAAATAACTTTTGTACCAGTAACCTCGGACCGCGTGGAAAGAATGAAGCTAAGTTTAGTTCAGGCGCTACCCTTTTTGTCTTCCGATATGAGTCCTAATAGTATGTATAATTCATTCTTTCACACTTTTATGGATCATTATAATGCGATATTCACCTCAAAATCGGTCGTAGTTAGTGGTGCATCAGTTTTTAGTGAGTGGGCTACTGCGGACTTACATCAAAGAAGACGTGAACTGTATGCCTTATATGAGGAACGGCGGTTTAATCAGAGTGATGAATTTAAAAAACATGTGAAGGAGTATTCGAAGAAGTATAAAGTAGATTGTCATATAGCTAAGCGAAATTATCTAAGTCAGAAAATAAAAAGTAGTTCCGACATTGTTAAAGCAACCTGGAAAGTTATAAATGTGGAGACTGGTCGCTCTAAACACACAATTAAAGAGCTTAAACTAAACATTGATAACAAAATTATAGATTCCAATTTAGAAGTAGCTACAGAATTTGAAAAATTTTTCACCGAGGTACCAGTATCCACAACTAAGGATTTAAATTCATCACCCTCATCTGCTGTTACATTATTAAAACATAACGCTCCAGAGTGTTGTGGAGACCTTCATTTTGAACATGTTTGTACCTCAGATGTAATAAAGGCGTTTAAATCGATTAATGTCAAAAAAACTAATGACCTCTGGGGAGTCTCTGTCCATGCTGTCAAATCCTTAGTAGAAATTGTAGCGCCTGACTTGGTAGTTATATTTAACAACAGTGTTGATTGCGGCGAGTTTCCTGATCTAATGAAACATAGTAAAGTAATTCCTTTATTTAAATCTGGTAGCAGCTCTGACCCCACTAACTTTAGACCGATATCTGTGCTACCAACATTTAGCAAGATTTTTGAAAAATTAGTTCTTTCTCAATTAGTACGACATTTTAACGATAATAATTTGATGCATAATAAGCAGTTTGGTTTTACACGGGGTCGCTCAACAACCGATGCCGGTGTTGAGCTAATTAAGCATATTTTCGATGCCTGGGAGGAGTCACGAGATGCTTTAGGTGTGTTCTGTGATTTATCTAAGGCCTTCGACTGTGTTTGTCATGAAACATTAATCAGGAAACTTCATTATTACGGAGTTAGAGGATCGGCACTGAATTTACTTAAGTCCTACTTAAATGGTAGAATACAAAGGGTCGATGTGAATGGACAGCGATCACCTGGGTCATTGGTCTCTATGGGTGTACCACAGGGGTCAATATTGGGGCCTTTCCTGTTCCTTATTTACATAAATGACTTGCCATTCCTTGTTAAGACCCACCATGATATAGTATTGTTTGCAGACGACACCTCACTTATTTTCAAAGTCAAACGACAGCAACAAGCTTACAATGATGTAAACAGTGCCATTTCAAAAGTAGTAAATTGGTTCAATGTTAATAATTTATTGTTAAATGAGAAAAAGACTAAATGTATTAAGTTTGTCACTAGTAGTAACGGAAGGCATGTGCAAACAAGTGTCATTGTGAAGGATGAGGAATTGGAATTAGTTGATAGTACAGTTTTTCTTGGTATAACTTTAGATTCTAAACTCCAGTGGGGTCCCCATATTGCTACTCTTTCGAATAGACTGAGCTCTGCAGCTTTTGCAGTGAGCAAAATCCGTCAGTTAACTGACGTGAAAACAGCTCGATTAGTATATTTTAGTTACTTCCATAGCATTATGGCATATGGTATTTTACTGTGGGGCGGTGCTTCAGAGATAAATACCATTTTTGTTCTGCAGAAGAGGGCTATTCGAGCAATATACAAAATGAACCATAGAGACTCACTTAGAGATAAATTTAAGGAAATTGACATAATGACAGTGCACTGTCAATACATTTATGAGAATATTCTGTATGTACATAAAAATATTGTAAATTTTAGGAAAAATTGTGAAATTCATAATATTAATACTAGAAATAAACATAAGCTCGCAGTGCCCTTCACTCGGCTCCATAAAATTAAAAAATCATTCATGGGTAATTGTGTAAGATTTTATAATAAACTTCCAAACCATATTACTGAATTATCTATTAATAAATTTAAGAATTATGTAAAGCGTAAACTTATTTCTAAAGCTTATTATACCACACAAGACTACATGAATGATATTACAACGTGGGATTAATTGTTATTCGAAATGATTATTTATTTATTAGGTATATTTGATTATTGATGAGGAAATGGATATTCCGATGTAATACTATCTACTTCTTTTGTTACTTATGTTTTTTTTTTTTGACATTTAGATTTTATTCTAGAAATTCTAGACTAGTATTTTTTTATACAATCTTTTTAATGTTTGCCGATCCTTTTGTGAAATTCTTAGTGTTAAATTTGATATGTATAATAATCCAATTTTATTATGGAATAATATTAACATCAATTAATTGCTCTGATAATTAGATTAAGATTAATTACGATTCATAAGAGCTTGTTGCTAGGCCTACATGAATAAAGTATATTTTTGATTTTGATTTTTTGATTTTTAATCTGGCAGAGTATGGCTGCAAATGATGAAAAAAATTGTACCTATAGCGAGAACTCATTTAAAATCATTTAAGGGCACTGCAAAAATACAAAAACAACAGACGCCTAAGGTACTTGATAATGTATATTTATATAATAAAAAACTGGTCTCGCACTGTTTTTCATAGAGATGCACCGGATATTCGGTTACTATCCGGTATCCGGCCTATCCGTCCAATATTGTAATATCCGGCCGGATACCGGATAGTGACCTACTATCCGGCCGGATACCGAATAGTAACATTGCTTGATTTCGGAGTAAACAAATTGGATCTAAAAATAAGTCACGGTCATAATTGTACCCGTTTATTATTTTAAAACAATTTAACATTCCACTCACATGCACGCGCACTCATTTTGAACCCAGAAATGAGTCAGCGCGAACATTACTACGAAACAGGTCAAAACCTACTAATGCGCACCTGAAGAACCGAAATGTAGGTATAGTTCCGCCGGCCGAATATTCGGCGGCCGGATAGCGAATATTCGGCCGATTTTCAAGCCGAATATCCGGTATCCGGTATCCGGCCAAACTACTATCCGTTGCATCTCTAGTTTTTAACCATAAATATTATAATAGATCAAGATGAACACGAGATCAACCCATCCCTTGCATTCAACGAAACTGTAGGTATAAATATATTATTCGATTATCCTAACGCATTCACTGCCAGGGGCGTGGCCTAGGAACAAACTTATATGACGCTGAACGCACATGTGCGTTGGGGGCAGTGAATGTGTTAACCTCGCACCGCGTATAGATGTAGGTATATGTACAGATTCAATTCATAGAAATTAAATTAAGTTACAAATTCGAAAGCACAAAAATCTCCCTGGGTCTTACGAGTATAGGTATAGTAAATTTTCTCTATATCGTAGTAACTATTTATTAATCTGTGATATCGTTAAGGCAGCTTTCTCGCGCAAAGAGAAATACATAGAGAAATACAAACAAACATTATTTATTATATTATACATTATTTCCAGAGTGCAATGTAATTTTAGTTTTATATTCATTTTATAACACTTATTATACAATAAATGAGTTTTTTACATTAAGGTGTGATACGAGGTTAAGAAAGTTATTATTTGAGATGTGGATCGGTAAAAAGATCTATCTGCGCGCGAGTTTGCAATTAAACGATCTGAGATAGCGGTGATGAATGTGGACAGGCCCAGGCCATCGCCGGGGGCGTACGGCCGTACACTTTATATGACTTCGTGTGTTGAGGCTTACGGTGTTATTTACATTTAATAAAGTAATAATCTCAGTGTGGACACTTAATCATTTTGGTATATCACGTTCACTTATGACTTATGAGATATAATACCTATCGAAAGAGTTGCTATTGCTACCTATAAATATGAATAGAAGTTTTTTTTTTTCAGTGACACATTCCTGAGTTCCGAAACCTAGGCTAGAACTACTATACTCTGTATCTTTAGAGGTATTTAAATAAAAGTAAACAAAATCTACCCTCAAATGGCTCCTGAAGCCAGCTGAGGGTAGATGAAAACATTACATGATCAAATAATGTAGGTTAAAGTCAGGTCGTTCAGTAACTGATTCAGGCGGTTTTGTATTTGGTTGGTTAACCAATAAATGTTATAACTACCCGAAAATTTACAAATTGTTTATTTGCTTTTATATAAATACCTACCTAAAGATACAGACTATATTTAGAAGGAACCCTAAAAATACAAACAACAGTGTTTAGTAGGTTTGGTTTGGGTGGTAAGGATTTATTTTTCATAGTAAGGCCCATCATGAAAAAGGTTGAAACAGTTACCTACTCGAACCTCAAAATCAGCACTCGAACTAAATACAAACTTTAAATTTACCATAATTTCCCTAATTATATGATCAAGACGCATCCATAACACCAACAGACAATTTTAAGTATGGCGAGGCATCCAGAACCATCAAGAATTATGAGACGTGCACTGAATACAGTCAACATTTAATATCCCAGGTTCCCAAGCGAATCGAAATTTTATATCATTACATGTCATGCAATTTCAGCCTAATGGGCACCTCGTTTTAATTATAATGACTTAATGACTTTGCATAATAATAAATGGTGAGTAATCGGTTTATTTCTGGGTATTTTGAGCGAAGTGCGGGTTCAAACGAGGACGTTAACATTGGTTCGCGTCCGATCTTGACCTACAGCGCTTGCAACTTTGAACAACGGAGTTATGTAACGTGTAATCGAGTTGTGAAATATGAGACAACAATGAACTGACTTTCAACTGCTTTATTAACTGAGTACAGTCACCTGCAATAATATGTTAACTACTTACACAACGAAGGCCGGAAAATATTATGCGGCCCTCGAAGAGCAACATATTATTGCAGGTGACTGTACACAGTCGAGGTATACGGACGAAGAATTCAAAATGCACTAACTACAACAGTTATAACTTGTAGTACAACTATGCATTCCATATCACTTTATATTAGGTTACTATTATTTTATATTAGGGTAGGCTTATTACTTTAAATTAGACTGCAATGAAAGTTAGAGCTCTTTGTAAGGGGTTATTTTTATACTTTTTTCTAATTGCAATCTACAAATGTAATCAACATTGCCGTAATTTATTTAATTAAATGTCTCAAGAAGCTAGTTTTTAGGTACCTAATAGGTAGGTTTACGTTAACTCGTCGGCGTATTTGTACTCGTACATAACGTAAACCAAGAATACAATTAACCTTTATTTGAATGATTTCTATTTGTTTCAGGTTGACACGTGCGTGTTGGAAACGATGTATTTTTGAGAACTATCATGGAAACAAACCTTGGGATGCATAAGTTCTTACCATTTCTATTGCTCGGGCTCTTCACCAGAACAACGTATACAAACAATGGTAAATCTTCAAATATTATACCTACTATCTTCAGGGGCCAAACAATGACAGTCCGTTTTACGACCTAAGCAGAATAGACTTACCTACCGAGTTGACATTTGATACTTAACCCTTCTTTGCATGATTTTTTTTTGTCTGAAATGAATATATGTGTCACGTAATTGTTTGCTGATTCTGGGAAGAATTGTAAAAAAATATAACATCGATTTTTACTGAGAAAACAGTGTTAAACTTTGCATAAGCTAAATCATATTTATGTAAATATATAATTGTCAGAAAGAGATATATGAAAAATCTTAGTACCATCAGAATAGTACACTATTTGTGATATACCTATGAGAAAGTTTATAAATATAAAACAATTATAAACACCGAAAAAAACGCCCAAAATAACATACTAAAAATCATCAACATTTGGGTTTTTCCAAATTTTCAGATATTTAGTCTTAAAACAAATGTAATTTTTATAAATTAAAATACTGCGTAAATAAAAAAGTAAATAATCGGAAAATGGATTAGTGTTGAAAGTTGACAGTCTTAAAAATAAATTTCAATCACCTCCAAAAGTATCTTTAATTCATAGGACAATGTTACGATGGAAATTTCCATCACCATGCAAAGAAGGGATATATGTATTGTTATTTGTTATAATGACTAATTTCCTTAAAATGTTTGAATAGGTGCGCAATAAAATAACAATGCTTTTATTTTTCAGTTTCGATATCAGAGGACGTACGTCACCCGAGAGTAAGCGGCCGAATAGTCAAGCTATATTCTGGCATTAAACCAGAACCAATCTTGTGTTCTGGTGAAGGCTTCCAAGAGGATCCGGTTGACTGTGCCGTCTTCTACAGATGTGTGATAGGAGCTAACAACAAATACACCGTTTTCAGAGTATGTTATCTACAAAGTTTTAAAGAAATAGGCAATTTTACATACCTGTTTATTCCCGCGATCGAAAAGAATTGAATACCTTCTGATACAACCTGTCTAGCATTTATTACCTGTCCGCTTCGTGTTGGCCGTTACAATGTTGACGTCACAGTACTCAGCGGGCCTGGGTTGCGGCGTGGTGCGGGAGGAGGTAACGTCCAACTTGAAGCGAATGGCTAGTAGGACCAAATACAGTATGTCACCGTACAATTGTAAGCACTTGTCAGTTTACAACTTCGCTAGTTAAATTATAAACTGACGGTAGGAAGATTACCAACTAACCTATCCTACGTTAAATTGTAAACTAACGGGTGTATATACTCAAGTACTCACTGGCACAGTTCATTTGTCATCAACTGATATAGATGGATCCCACCACTTGGCACAATATCTTGTACAAAAGGTTTTGGGCCAAGGGCAGGCGTGGCTCACTCCGCGATTTCGATGCTTTGCTACAGGTAGCTAAAAGTACATCCGTTCCACACCAATTTTGGTGACTAGCCATAAGCCGCGCGTGGCGCTGTCGCCACCTAGCGGCCATATCTGTCCTAATCGTAACAGACGCGTTTTGTTAGAGAGTGAGTCTTGTGTACCTAGTACTATTATTTATTCTGTGCCAAGGGCCCATGTTAGTCTTATGCAGGTTTGGGCCTTAATAATAAAACTTGAAAAACTGAATTGCTATAAAGGTAATTGAAATATTTTAATCGTTTTCACTGTGAGGACAAGAGGAATTTCTTCTCGATAGTAAACATAACCTACCTACTTATTGTTATTGAGTACTTCACAACATTATTCATTTTAAATTATTTTCAGTATCAATGCGGACCGGGCACAGTATATGACCCTGACACAGAGATATGTAACCACCCTAAAAGCACAAAAAGGATTAATTGTGGTGGTTATGCAGCACCCCCCGCTGAACCTGTCAACGAAAATGAAATAGATGGATCACGTGCAGAAATACCATCTCCAATAAGAATGAATCAAGTATACCCTGATCAAGCTATCAAAGCTGACGCTTCGACTATCTCAACCCAAAAAACTTGGTCTTCACCCGATTACAAAAGTACAACAAGTGCATCTACAACCCATTCATGGCCAACCACGGTAAAGCAGAATCTTAGGGCAACTAGATCCCCAATGCCTCGTCAGCCGACTCCAGAAAGTGGAGAACCGTGTATATCTGACGGATTTATGGGTGACAGTGAAAATTGCCGAAAATTTTACAGATGCGTAGGAAATGGGCGAGGTGGTTATATCAGATACGAATTTTCTTGCAGTGAACTGACAATTTGGGATGATGAGACACAAGCATGTAATCACGCATGGGTAGTCAAAAAGAGAAGATGTGGGCGAGGCAGTCCAGATGATGAAAATAAAACCATCAAATCTGATTTTACTAATGCTGACAATGAAGTGAATTCAGAACAAACTATTCAATCACAATTACAAGTAGCTTATGGCTCTAAAGTTAATCAAGTACAGACACAAATAAGCAAAGGTTCCGTGATACAGAATCAAACACAAATAAACTATGGTGAACGAATAAAAGAAAAACCTAATAGTTCCTATACAAAACAAAACCAAACTCAAATATCACATGGTTCAGCTGTAAGTCAGACACAGACACAAATTAATCACGGTAATAAAGGATCCCAAACCCAATTGCAAATTGATCATTCCAAAGAATCTAGTCAAAGTCAAACACAAATACATGAAACAAACACCGATCAAACTACAGCTTCTTCATATGATGGAGAAACACAGCGGCCTAACGAAGAGAAACCTGTCACTGGGAATGAAAATAACGAATGTACTGAAAGTGGCTTCATGGGAGACTCGGACGATTGTAAGAAGTTCTACAGGTGCGTTGACAATGGAAGAGGTGGATATATAAAATACGAATTCACTTGTGGAGAAGGGACTGTATGGGATCCTAATGCAGAAGCATGCAACCATGAGTGGGCTGTAAAGGACTGTAAAAATAAATCACCATCACAATCACAGACCGAAAACAGCAAAACGACCACAACAACAACAACAACAACAACAAGAAAACCTACCACGATAGAAACGATTCCCGAAGAGAATGAAGATGTTGGGTATGGTGGTCAAAATCAACAACCGTCTCAAACAACAACGCACCAAGATAAACCGTCGACAACTACGGAAAGTAATATAGCTACACAAGCTACTGAAGGTAACCATATCTCAAGTTCCACTAGTGCACCCGGTGAAAATGTTTGTAGTTCCAGTGGATTTATGGGTGACACTCAAGACTGCAATAAATTTTACAGATGTGTTGATAATGGTAATGGAGGTTACACTCGATATGAGTTTACATGTGGTGAGGGTACGGTATGGGACTCAAATTTAGAAGCATGCAATCACGCTTGGGCAGTTGAAAAGTGTGGTAAAGGAACGCCAGATAAAAATACTCAAGGTACAACCACAACAGCTGACAACATATTGCAAGGCGCAGAAATTGATAACGGTTATCCATCACAGAGTGACAATAATGTTGACCAACCAGACCAAAAACCAACAGAAGCCACAATGTTGAGTACAACAAGTACAGCGACATCCGCTTCTTCAACAATATCGTCACCAAACAGCAATACTTGCACATCGAGTGGATTTATAGGTGATAGAAATGACTGCAAAAAGTTTTATAGATGTGTTGATGACGGCAAAGGTGGTTATTTTCGTTATGAGTTTACATGTGGCGAGGGTACTGTTTGGGATCAAAGTATCGAGTCATGTAATCATCCATCTAATAATGACAAATGTACAGGAAGTGAAGCAGCAACCCAAGAAACTGAAAACGAAGGCACAACTCAATCATCATCTACTGCGCAAAGTGACAGTGATACAGAAGAAAATAATCAAGTCACTACTACCGCATCTACTGGAAAACCAGCAAACAAACCAACACCTAATAAAGACTCTTGTACTAAAGAAGGATTCTTTGGCGATACAACGAACTGCAAAAAGTTTTACAGATGTGTCGAAAATCAGCAAGGTGGTTTTACTAAATATGATTTCACTTGCGGAGAAGGCACAGTATGGGATCCAGAAATTGACGCCTGCAACCATGAAAGCTCTGTTAAAAAAGAATCCAGTGCACTAACCGATGATCAAACACAACAAGAACCAGCAAACAGTGGAAATGCTGAGAGTAGTACATCGCAGCCGAGTACATCGGGTACATCAGAGACTACAGAAAAGATTGAACAAAACCAAGGTACATCTAATGACGCTTGTGAGTCGGAAGGATTCTTTGCCAATTCAGCTGATTGCAAGAAGTTTTATCGGTGTGTTGATGATGGTAAAGGAGGCTACACTAAATATGATTTTACTTGCGGTGACGGTACCGTATGGGACCAACAGGCACAAACGTGCAATCATGAGTCAGTTGAGAATAAATGCTCAGCAACTTCTGAAATAAACGCTTCTGAGAACCCTCCGTCAGAATCAGGAAGCACCACACAAACTGCAGACTCCAATGATTCAACAACATCTACGACTAAACGCCCTAATAATGAACAATCTAATAACAAAGATCAATGTGATTCGGAAGGTTTTTATGCTAATTCAAATGACTGTAAGAAGTTTTACCGATGCGTAAGTAATGATAAGGGAGGGTACACGAAATACGATTTCACTTGTGGAGAAGGTACGATTTGGGTACAAGAAATACAAGCATGTGATCATGATAACGATATGTCAAATTGTAGTTCTCAAAATTCCGCCTCTACTACATCCAGTTCGCAAAATGGTCAAGATGAACAACCTACCACAAAAGCCTCTACCACTACAACCCAGTCATCTTTCGAGACGGAAAATAATGAAACAGCAAGTGATTGTTCTAATAATTCAAGTTCCAGTTCGAATCCAAATCCCCAGTCAAATGAATGTAAAAATGAAGGATTTTATCCCAATAAAAATGATTGTAAAAAGTTCTACCGATGTGTTGATAATGGGCAGGGAGGGTACACCAAATATGACTTTACTTGCGGCGAAGGTACTGTTTGGGATTCGGATATACAAGCTTGCAATCATGAAAAGCAAGTGAATAATTGTCAAGGTTCACAAGAAGAAAATCAATCAGAACAAGGACCTACTGAACAAAATCCATCTCAAACAACAGAAGCAACCAGTACAACTAAAACATCGACAACCGAATCTTCAAATGAAAACAAACCACAAAACAGTAATGATAAATGTGAAAATAAAGGGTACTTTGGCGACAGCACTGATTGCCAAAAGTTTTACAGGTGTGTTGATAACGGGAACGGTGGTTTAACAAAGTACGATTTTACATGTGGCGAAGGCACGATTTGGGATCAAGATATACAAACGTGCAATCATCCAGGTGATGTCCAAAATCCATCATGTAATAATAACACAACTACCACATCTACAACTACTGAAGCCTCAAGTGAAGCATCGTCAACCACTACTACTAGATCGCCAACAAGCTCTGAATCGTCATCATCCTCGTCAACAACTGAAAGCTCATCAGACTGTTCTCAAGGTTCCACGCAAAAACCTCAAAAGTCACAGGTCAATTGCACTAAAGCAGGATTTTACGCTGATCCTGACGACTGTAAGAAATTCTATAGGTGTGTAGGTTGGGACAATAATGGTCAAAGGTTTTCGGTTTATCATTTCGAATGTGGAGAGGGTACGATATGGGATCCAGAACTGGAAACATGTAACCATGAAGATTCTGTATACCCTCCTCGTGACTGTTCTGGGGCTCAAAATCTAAATAGTGAGGAATCTACGACAACAACAACAACTACTACTACTACTACAACTGAAAAATCCACAACTCAGCAATCAACGACAACTGAAGAATCAACAATGCAACAATCTACAACTGAATTGTCAACGACACAAGAAACATCAACGACTGAAGAAAGTACGACTGAGCAAACTACTACTGAAAAATCGACAACCACAGAAAAAACTACAACCCAGCAATCTACTACGGAACAAAGTACTACAGAGAAATCGACGACTACTGAAAAGAGTACTACTGAAAAAAGCACTACTCAGTCTAGTACCACAGAGCAAACTACTGAACAATCGAGTACTACGGAGCAGTCCACTACAGAAAGTACCACCACTGATCAGACGAGTACTACAGAGCAATCTACCACGGAACAGTCAAGTACCACACAACAATCAACTACCAGTGAGGAAACGACAACGGAACAATCTACTACTGAGCAATCTACTACGACAACTGAACAAAGTACCACTGAAGGAACGACTGAAAGTTCAACAGAACAATCATCGGCTACGGAAGAATCGACCACACAAGAATCAAGTACAACTGAACAGTCAAGTACATCTACTACAGAACAAAGTTCTGAGAGCACTACAACAGAAGATAATCAGGAATCTACTACTGAAAACAGTTCCTCAAGCTCAAAAGATTGCCCAGAAACGGAGGATGATCAATACCTTTACGTATGCCCAACTTCATTTAAGCGGCATCCCAAGTATTGTAATATGTTCTATCAGTGCACTGAAGATAATGATACCCATGACCTTGACATAGCTGTTTTCAAATGTCCTAATGACACAATTTATGATGAAAGTAAAAATCAATGTGTTGAAGAGAAAAATGCTGACAAGAAATGTGACGGCGAGAAAGCTGATAGGCGAAGAGTAAAACGTCTAGGTGCCAACTATAAAGAACCGGTAAGTGTGATAGGGGTTTAATTTCAAGCAGTTTTTGCATCATACGAATTCTTAACTGTTTGATTACCTAATACCTTTTTCGTTACAGATTATCGCAAGCAAAGATCCTCTCACTTGTCCATCAACGGGCCACTTCCCATTCGAAAAAGCCGAATGTTCGCCGGCGTTTTTGAAATGTGATAAAACGAAATCTGGCAAATTGAGAGGTTATGTAAACCAATGTCCCGATGGATACGTCTATTGGTCAGTGAGCAGAAGATGTGAAGCGAAGTATAAAGTAAGAGATTGTAAGAAGACCACTAATGACTGGAGCGGACGATGGGATATACCAATAGAAAGAAGTAACGTTGCAACATAAGATAATAATTTTAAAATAATATGTATAAAATGACAACAATAACAAATCAATCTACCTTGTCTACTTGCATTTGTGCAATATTCTAATTATCTTGTTAAAAATCTGTATATAAGTAGGTATTAACGGTACTCTTGTCCCGTAGGGTGGTATTCCATCTGTCCAATATCTTGGTCTAATGTGTATTTGTGTATCACATTTTGCTGAGATGAGAGAGTGAGACCCTTAGTGGACTAACGATTTATTAAGTATTTGCATTCACAGCAAAGACGTTTCGATAAAATTGTTCGTATTTAAGTATCTAGTCTCGTAAAAATAAAAGGAAACATTTTAGACGTCAATTATATTTTGCTGCCATAATTTTAAGTCGAGGGTGAACTTGTGGTCAAAATATTGTCACATATAACATTATTTTGAGCACGACTTGTGTATAATAGGCTAATAAATTACTATTTTATAAGTAATTTCGACTTTCATTTTATTAACAACTTTATCAAAACACAAACAATAAGACTACCTAATAACCTATAATAAATAGAACAATAAATTATAAACACTAATTATAGTAAAATAACGTCAATACCTTTGCATGTAGATAAAAGCCCGTTACAAAACAAAGACAGCTCTGTGATAATAAATTCTTTCAGCGAATCCTCCTCTGTTCGATGTCTCGCATTACTGAACACGCTCCCTAAGAACGCGTGACAAGAGCTTTTTGTAGCCAAAATATTACCTTTCAAATCGATAGTCAAGTTTTCTACATCAATACTTCTTGGGGCATTATCTTCTGTATTAGACGGTCCCTTTTCAAATTGTGTTGGTGCTGAAATAATCATAGGTTGAATTACATTTCCAGTTTTGACATTTCCTTGAGTTTCTTCCGTCGATATGGTTCTTGTACTTCTTTTCATTGAACTGAAATCAGCAGATACTTGCGTGGTTCTGTTTGATTTATCATGAAATAAGAAATCAAAAAAATATGGCAATATGTAATTCGATATCTGTGATTGGTTGTTTTCAATTGAGTGATTAATTATTGTTGGGTTATTATCAAGCACCGATTTGCTTGTAAGATTGGAACTGTATCTATTACTTAAAACGACTGTTTCAACGTTAGATGGTGCCATTTCTGAAGTAGTCAGATTCTCCCTGTTTTCAGCTTCGCTTAAAACTTCAGGTTGATTTTGGCGCACAGGAATATCCGTTTCTAAGGCGTCTATTATATCTCGAATATTATTTACTTTTTTTTTATATTTTCTTTTGTGGTTTTTCAATTCTTTACGGATTTCTATATCTTCTATCTTATTGTTCATGTTACTAGTTACATTTGGCTTTTTACGCTCTTCGTACGTTGAAAGAAGGCTATATAATTTTTCTATATATATGGCATCTGGCGATCTTGGTGTCAAAATAATAGGATTGAAAGCAATCCCTCCTTTATCCCAAATTGATACAGCTCTTAAGAAAAATCCAATCAAGTGGTTTGGCAACTGCTTCCAATATTGCTGTATAGGAGAACCGTCCAAGTAGTTTGATAAGCTAGCGTGTTGTATGATAATATTAGATTTTATTTTACTTTGAACTCTATCTGATTCAATTACATTATGTTCTGTCCAAAGAGAATTCATAGCATCTTCATTATTTATTTGAGCCTGGTGCATAGCTTTTTCAGTCGTAAGCGTATCATTAATCACATAAATTAGATTGAATTGGTAGTGCAAATATTTATTAGCAATAATTTCTACATAAGGCAGATATTTGTTAACGTCTACTTCTTTTTCATTATTCACAAGAACATGCATATAAACTTCAGGTAATGTATTTTTTCTTTCAGTCACGTAGTGCGGAATTGGTACTGAGCCGGTGGTAGGGAGCAGAGAGTAAGTTACTACACTACTATATAGTACAAAGGTCATTAAGGCAAACATACCTATGCCTATCCACCAGTAAGTTACGGATGACGACCAGTAATCTGTAAATAAATGAATTTAAGATTGAGCTATTGTTTAATATGTAGATTGATGACTACGCAGTTACATATTAGGGAAGAATCGGCGTAATCCTTAACCTGATAAATATCTTCAAGCGTTATAATACCAACTCAATTAAATACAGTAAAACACCCTAAACAAGAAACAAATAAGTGCCTTCTTTCCTACACAAATCGTGAATCGAGTCATCAAAGTTAAAAGTGTACATAATACCTGGCCAATTTTTGATGACAGCCGCTGCTCCCTTCACAGTGTTCTTTGCTTTGCCTCTGTAGCCCATATGGCGTCGAGGTAACCTGAACTCCTGCTGTACTTCTTCGTCAGAAATGTCTTCACGTAGGAGCGGTCGGTGCTCCCTCAAGTCACTCATAACTAGCCATTGATGCGTCTGTAACGTTCAAGATGATGAGTTTTTGGCAAAAATTACATGTTTAGTACAACAAGCTTATATTGCTGACTGCACTTTTCTTTCCACAGGCAACTAATACTCATCGGACAACTCTAACAACCCCAAACGCAATTAGTTTGCGTTGTTCTATCACAGAGTTCCATTTGAGAACCTCCTGTCTCCATCATTAGATCAGCTTCATGTTATCATAATATTGGATTGACATCCGATTTACATATGTAGGTAGGTATGCAAAATTTCAGCTCAATCGGAAAGTGGGTCGAAATTAGCTTTCAAGATTTGACCCACACTAACTAACGGGCAAGTTAAATAAAAGCTTTTAAAAACCATAAAAATGGTGATTCAGCGGCGTTTTTTCCTTCATAAGTAATATAAACGTTCGTAAACAGGAAACTTGAAGTACGGCCAATGCTGAGCCTAGTAAAATCAAAGTTATTGCTAATTCATCAAAAGCAAGATTAAAGTTGAAATGGGAAAGTTTAAATGGAATTTGATATCTCAAAGCCGTGTCACATGATAATTATGTAACGTTTTAGCTGCAAGAAAGGATAAGTACATAAAGCTTGCTTGACAGCACAAAGACCTGCTTAGACTTTGTCGGCTTAAGTGATTGAGTCAAAATAAGAAATAGAAGGAACTTCAATCCTAATATCTACACTACCAGCTATCAAGCGTTGATGCTGAATGGGTAGGTAGGTACAGTCAGCAGCAGAAATTGCTATGCGGGCGAGGTGTTCAAAATGAGCTTGACGAGACTTTATTGTTAAGAGAATAAGAGCGTGTCAAGTAATTTTGAACACCTAACCCGCTTAGCCACTTCTGCTGCTGACTGTACCTATCGGAAGATTTTTCTTTGAAAGATCAATAGACAAGGTTTAGAAGAGTAGCGCTGATGACAACATCTATCACTCATTAGGTTTAGTTATGTGATAATATGAATGTTGGTGCCAATATTGGTTGCACGATATAGATGTAAATGTAGCTATATGTTGGTATGTGTGTACGTATTGTGTTACCTTTTTCACGGCTAAACTATGAAACTATCGAATAATGAATAAATTACTAACAAAGATAATAATTAATAAATATAAGTAAAGTAAGTAGTTTAAATACGAGCTATTTTAAAAGAGACAGTAAGTAGGTATAAGAACTTTTGGCGAAGAAAATTGATGAAAAAGACAATATCTCGGACACCATACACAGAATAGTTATAATGCAAGTGTTAGTAAACAACTAGAATTAATTTGTTTGCATTTTAATAGCCGATTGACTCGGGGTTCAAAACAATACCTAACTAATAGTTATAATAAAACCTGAAACTAGCAACCGAAAACTGCCACAGATAAAACTCAGGAAAAACTGCCTTGATAAGAACAAGATTTTGGCGACAAATACAGTCAGCAGCAATAGTTGCTAAGCAGGCCAGGTGTTCAAAATGATCTTGATGCGACTTTATTGTTAAGGGTGTTGAGAATAAGAGCACGTCAAGGTAATTTTGAACACCTCGCCCGCCTAGCAACTTCAACTGTACATACAAATCATGTTCATTACTTACCCAGTGAATGAAATGAATAACAATAATAACTAAGTAAATTAAAATATATTATCAAATTGCAAAATCAAATTAAGTTTTACAGTTCCTGGGGAGTTTTGTATCTTATGTCACTGAAATTTAGTTGTCAGATGTCATTATTAAATTATTATATTATCAAATAGTTTCTAAAGCTATTTCATGTAAAGTTGTTCCACAAGAAAAACCTTTTTTGATGACAAAGGACCAGAATTTGCCCAGGAATCAGGATAGGCTAATAGGAAGTTAATTCCCAATGCCCGATGTTATCAATAAAATAAACTCAGATAGAAAACATCCATAAGTCATGAACAAATATTTGTGAGGAACACACAAATAAATGCCCTTAGGTACCAGGCTTTGAAGGCGGGACCCCCTGCACCTGCAACCCCGCTTCGTAGGCAGGGTCAATACCGACTAGCCTAGGAGGCAGTTAAAAACCTTCCTCCTCGCTCGGTTATATAGTATTTTTACCACATCGGTGGCAAACAAGCATTCGGCCCGCCTGATGGTAAGTGGTTACCGGACGCCTGTAACTACAGGGGTGTTACATGCGCATTGCCGACCCCAAGCCCAACGTAGTCAGTCAAATACGTTAAAATCGGTAATAAAATTGTATTCGTACCTCATATATTCGAAGATTGTGTCCAAAATCACTATTAGGTATAACACTAACACACTATACAATGCATCGAAATTAAATATGTGTCTCACTTAAACTATTCACCTAATTAAACAGTAGGTCGCTCTTGTAAGGACCGCACATCAGTGACGCCACACTGGAAGATGTTAGTCATTTTATCCAACGGCACGTTTTTACTTTCTGCGATAAATTCAGTTTGTTCAACAATGGATTCGTCTCACGTACAGACATTATAACATTTGTTGTTGAATCAGCATGGAAAATACTAAGTTAGCGTGAAAGGTGTGTCAAGGTGGCATTTATACAGATTGTAAACAATAACATGGGTATGATTTAATAGATTTAAACTAGCTGTTAAGACAAAAGATTCTGTCTCTGGCAATTTAGTTTTAAATAAATATAATGAAAAATACTGCAAACATGGAAAGTATATCCACCTGGTGCATCAAAATATTCAATGTATTAGAGGAAAAAATTTACAGATAGAACTTTTTTTGAATGATTTTAATATTGATATTTTATGTCTTACTGAACATTGGTTAAATAATAATGAATTAATGCCCCAATTTAATAATCACCAGGCGGGAAGTTCGTTCACCAGACTTAGTTCCATACATGGTGGGTCATTAATTATATTAAATAGTCAGTTAAAATTTAAGGAACGTAAGGACATTGTATCCATGTCTGTTGAACGGACTATAGAACTAAGTGCAGTAGAATTAGAGCAATTTATTGTTGTCTGTGTGTATAGGCCGCCATTAAGTAATTTTGAATTATTTGAAAACATAATGGAATCTGCCCTACTTAAAATATCATCTTCTAGTAAGAAATTGCTTATATGCGGCGACTTTAATGTAAATATTATGGAAAATTCAACAATGTCTTGTAGATTATTGAATCTTTTTAAATCTTGTAATCTCAACCACATGTTTATGGAGCCCACTAGAGTGACTGCTACTAGTGCAACCTGTATAGATAATATTTTCACAGATATTTTTCCTATTGCTAAAAAAGTTATCAGCAATTTAGAATCAGACCACTTAGGTCAATTAATGGTATTTGAGGCATTAAGGAAAAATACCATGAGAAAACAAATAACTTTTGTACCAGTAACCTCGGACCGCGTGGAAAGAATGAAGCTAAGTTTAGTTCAGGCGCTACCCTTTTTGTCTTCCGATATGAGTCCTAATAGTATGTATAATTCATTCTTTCACACTTTTATGGATCATTATAATGCGATATTCACCTCAAAATCGGTCGTAGTTAGTGGTGCATCAGTTTTTAGTGAGTGGGCTACTGCGGACTTACATCAAAGAAGACGTGAACTGTATGCCTTATATGAGGAACGGCGGTTTAATCAGAGTGATGAATTTAAAAAACATGTGAAGGAGTATTCGAAGAAGTATAAAGTAGATTGTCATATAGCTAAGCGAAATTATCTAAGTCAGAAAATAAAAAGTAGTTCCGACATTGTTAAAGCAACCTGGAAAGTTATAAATGTGGAGACTGGTCGCTCTAAACACACAATTAAAGAGCTTAAACTAAACATTGATAACAAAATTATAGATTCCAATTTAGAAGTAGCTACAGAATTTGAAAAATTTTTCACCGAGGTACCAGTATCCACAACTAAGGATTTAAATTCATCACCCTCATCTGCTGTTACATTATTAAAACATAACGCTCCAGAGTGTTGTGGAGACCTTCATTTTGAACATGTTTGTACCTCAGATGTAATAAAGGCGTTTAAATCGATTAATGTCAAAAAAACTAATGACCTCTGGGGAGTCTCTGTCCATGCTGTCAAATCCTTAGTAGAAATTGTAGCGCCTGACTTGGTAGTTATATTTAACAACAGTGTTGATTGCGGCGAGTTTCCTGATCTAATGAAACATAGTAAAGTAATTCCTTTATTTAAATCTGGTAGCAGCTCTGACCCCACTAACTTTAGACCGATATCTGTGCTACCAACATTTAGCAAGATTTTTGAAAAATTAGTTCTTTCTCAATTAGTACGACATTTTAACGATAATAATTTGATGCATAATAAGCAGTTTGGTTTTACACGGGGTCGCTCAACAACCGATGCCGGTGTTGAGCTAATTAAGCATATTTTCGATGCCTGGGAGGAGTCACGAGATGCTTTAGGTGTGTTCTGTGATTTATCTAAGGCCTTCGACTGTGTTTGTCATGAAACATTAATCAGGAAACTTCATTATTACGGAGTTAGAGGATCGGCACTGAATTTACTTAAGTCCTACTTAAATGGTAGAATACAAAGGGTCGATGTGAATGGACAGCGATCACCTGGGTCATTGGTCTCTATGGGTGTACCACAGGGGTCAATATTGGGGCCTTTCCTGTTCCTTATTTACATAAATGACTTGCCATTCCTTGTTAAGACCCACCATGATATAGTATTGTTTGCAGACGACACCTCACTTATTTTCAAAGTCAAACGACAGCAACAAGCTTACAATGATGTAAACAGTGCCATTTCAAAAGTAGTAAATTGGTTCAATGTTAATAATTTATTGTTAAATGAGAAAAAGACTAAATGTATTAAGTTTGTCACTAGTAGTAACGGAAGGCATGTGCAAACAAGTGTCATTGTGAAGGATGAGGAATTGGAATTAGTTGATAGTACAGTTTTTCTTGGTATAACTTTAGATTCTAAACTCCAGTGGGGTCCCCATATTGCTACTCTTTCGAATAGACTGAGCTCTGCAGCTTTTGCAGTGAGCAAAATCCGTCAGTTAACTGACGTGAAAACAGCTCGATTAGTATATTTTAGTTACTTCCATAGCATTATGGCATATGGTATTTTACTGTGGGGCGGTGCTTCAGAGATAAATACCATTTTTGTTCTGCAGAAGAGGGCTATTCGAGCAATATACAAAATGAACCATAGAGACTCACTTAGAGATAAATTTAAGGAAATTGACATAATGACAGTGCACTGTCAATACATTTATGAGAATATTCTGTATGTACATAAAAATATTGTAAATTTTAGGAAAAATTGTGAAATTCATAATATTAATACTAGAAATAAACATAAGCTCGCAGTGCCCTTCACTCGGCTCCATAAAATTAAAAAATCATTCATGGGTAATTGTGTAAGATTTTATAATAAACTTCCAAACCATATTACTGAATTATCTATTAATAAATTTAAGAATTATGTAAAGCGTAAACTTATTTCTAAAGCTTATTATACCACACAAGACTACATGAATGATATTACAACGTGGGATTAATTGTTATTCGAAATGATTATTTATTTATTAGGTATATTTGATTATTGATGAGGAAATGGATATTCCGATGTAATACTATCTACTTCTTTTGTTACTTATGTTTTTTTTTTTTGACATTTAGATTTTATTCTAGAAATTCTAGACTAGTATTTTTTTATACAATCTTTTTAATGTTTGCCGATCCTTTTGTGAAATTCTTAGTGTTAAATTTGATATGTATAATAATCCAATTTTATTATGGAATAATATTAACATCAATTAATTGCTCTGATAATTAGATTAAGATTAATTACGATTCATAAGAGCTTGTTGCTAGGCCTACATGAATAAAGTATATTTTTGATTTTGATTTTTTGATTTTTAATCTGGCAGAGTATGGCTGCAAATGATGAAAAAAATTGTACCTATAGCGAGAACTCATTTAAAATCATTTAAGGGCACTGCAAAAATACAAAAACAACAGACGCCTAAGGTACTTGATAATGTATATTTATATAATAAAAAACTGGTCTCGCACTGTTTTTCATAGAGATGCACCGGATATTCGGTTACTATCCGGTATCCGGCCTATCCGTCCAATATTGTAATATCCGGCCGGATACCGGATAGTGACCTACTATCCGGCCGGATACCGAATAGTAACATTGCTTGATTTCGGAGTAAACAAATTGGATCTAAAAATAAGTCACGGTCATAATTGTACCCGTTTATTATTTTAAAACAATTTAACATTCCACTCACATGCACGCGCACTCATTTTGAACCCAGAAATGAGTCAGCGCGAACATTACTACGAAACAGGTCAAAACCTACTAATGCGCACCTGAAGAACCGAAATGTAGGTATAGTTCCGCCGGCCGAATATTCGGCGGCCGGATAGCGAATATTCGGCCGATTTTCAAGCCGAATATCCGGTATCCGGTATCCGGCCAAACTACTATCCGTTGCATCTCTAGTTTTTAACCATAAATATTATAATAGATCAAGATGAACACGAGATCAACCCATCCCTTGCATTCAACGAAACTGTAGGTATAAATATATTATTCGATTATCCTAACGCATTCACTGCCAGGGGCGTGGCCTAGGAACAAACTTATATGACGCTGAACGCACATGTGCGTTGGGGGCAGTGAATGTGTTAACCTCGCACCGCGTATAGATGTAGGTATATGTACAGATTCAATTCATAGAAATTAAATTAAGTTACAAATTCGAAAGCACAAAAATCTCCCTGGGTCTTACGAGTATAGGTATAGTAAATTTTCTCTATATCGTAGTAACTATTTATTAATCTGTGATATCGTTAAGGCAGCTTTCTCGCGCAAAGAGAAATACATAGAGAAATACAAACAAACATTATTTATTATATTATACATTATTTCCAGAGTGCAATGTAATTTTAGTTTTATATTCATTTTATAACACTTATTATACAATAAATGAGTTTTTTACATTAAGGTGTGATACGAGGTTAAGAAAGTTATTATTTGAGATGTGGATCGGTAAAAAGATCTATCTGCGCGCGAGTTTGCAATTAAACGATCTGAGATAGCGGTGATGAATGTGGACAGGCCCAGGCCATCGCCGGGGGCGTACGGCCGTACACTTTATATGACTTCGTGTGTTGAGGCTTACGGTGTTATTTACATTTAATAAAGTAATAATCTCAGTGTGGACACTTAATCATTTTGGTATATCACGTTCACTTATGACTTATGAGATATAATACCTATCGAAAGAGTTGCTATTGCTACCTATAAATATGAATAGAAGTTTTTTTTTTTCAGTGACACATTCCTGAGTTCCGAAACCTAGGCTAGAACTACTATACTCTGTATCTTTAGAGGTATTTAAATAAAAGTAAACAAAATCTACCCTCAAATGGCTCCTGAAGCCAGCTGAGGGTAGATGAAAACATTACATGATCAAATAATGTAGGTTAAAGTCAGGTCGTTCAGTAACTGATTCAGGCGGTTTTGTATTTGGTTGGTTAACCAATAAATGTTATAACTACCCGAAAATTTACAAATTGTTTATTTGCTTTTATATAAATACCTACCTAAAGATACAGACTATATTTAGAAGGAACCCTAAAAATACAAACAACAGTGTTTAGTAGGTTTGGTTTGGGTGGTAAGGATTTATTTTTCATAGTAAGGCCCATCATGAAAAAGGTTGAAACAGTTACCTACTCGAACCTCAAAATCAGCACTCGAACTAAATACAAACTTTAAATTTACCATAATTTCCCTAATTATATGATCAAGACGCATCCATAACACCAACAGACAATTTTAAGTATGGCGAGGCATCCAGAACCATCAAGAATTATGAGACGTGCACTGAATACAGTCAACATTTAATATCCCAGGTTCCCAAGCGAATCGAAATTTTATATCATTACATGTCATGCAATTTCAGCCTAATGGGCACCTCGTTTTAATTATAATGACTTAATGACTTTGCATAATAATAAATGGTGAGTAATCGGTTTATTTCTGGGTATTTTGAGCGAAGTGCGGGTTCAAACGAGGACGTTAACATTGGTTCGCGTCCGATCTTGACCTACAGCGCTTGCAACTTTGAACAACGGAGTTATGTAACGTGTAATCGAGTTGTGAAATATGAGACAACAATGAACTGACTTTCAACTGCTTTATTAACTGAGTACAGTCACCTGCAATAATATGTTAACTACTTACACAACGAAGGCCGGAAAATATTATGCGGCCCTCGAAGAGCAACATATTATTGCAGGTGACTGTACACAGTCGAGGTATACGGACGAAGAATTCAAAATGCACTAACTACAACAGTTATAACTTGTAGTACAACTATGCATTCCATATCACTTTATATTAGGTTACTATTATTTTATATTAGGGTAGGCTTATTACTTTAAATTAGACTGCAATGAAAGTTAGAGCTCTTTGTAAGGGGTTATTTTTATACTTTTTTCTAATTGCAATCTACAAATGTAATCAACATTGCCGTAATTTATTTAATTAAATGTCTCAAGAAGCTAGTTTTTAGGTACCTAATAGGTAGGTTTACGTTAACTCGTCGGCGTATTTGTACTCGTACATAACGTAAACCAAGAATACAATTAACCTTTATTTGAATGATTTCTATTTGTTTCAGGTTGACACGTGCGTGTTGGAAACGATGTATTTTTGAGAACTATCATGGAAACAAACCTTGGGATGCATAAGTTCTTACCATTTCTATTGCTCGGGCTCTTCACCAGAACAACGTATACAAACAATGGTAAATCTTCAAATATTATACCTACTATCTTCAGGGGCCAAACAATGACAGTCCGTTTTACGACCTAAGCAGAATAGACTTACCTACCGAGTTGACATTTGATACTTAACCCTTCTTTGCATGATTTTTTTTTGTCTGAAATGAATATATGTGTCACGTAATTGTTTGCTGATTCTGGGAAGAATTGTAAAAAAATATAACATCGATTTTTACTGAGAAAACAGTGTTAAACTTTGCATAAGCTAAATCATATTTATGTAAATATATAATTGTCAGAAAGAGATATATGAAAAATCTTAGTACCATCAGAATAGTACACTATTTGTGATATACCTATGAGAAAGTTTATAAATATAAAACAATTATAAACACCGAAAAAAACGCCCAAAATAACATACTAAAAATCATCAACATTTGGGTTTTTCCAAATTTTCAGATATTTAGTCTTAAAACAAATGTAATTTTTATAAATTAAAATACTGCGTAAATAAAAAAGTAAATAATCGGAAAATGGATTAGTGTTGAAAGTTGACAGTCTTAAAAATAAATTTCAATCACCTCCAAAAGTATCTTTAATTCATAGGACAATGTTACGATGGAAATTTCCATCACCATGCAAAGAAGGGATATATGTATTGTTATTTGTTATAATGACTAATTTCCTTAAAATGTTTGAATAGGTGCGCAATAAAATAACAATGCTTTTATTTTTCAGTTTCGATATCAGAGGACGTACGTCACCCGAGAGTAAGCGGCCGAATAGTCAAGCTATATTCTGGCATTAAACCAGAACCAATCTTGTGTTCTGGTGAAGGCTTCCAAGAGGATCCGGTTGACTGTGCCGTCTTCTACAGATGTGTGATAGGAGCTAACAACAAATACACCGTTTTCAGAGTATGTTATCTACAAAGTTTTAAAGAAATAGGCAATTTTACATACCTGTTTATTCCCGCGATCGAAAAGAATTGAATACCTTCTGATACAACCTGTCTAGCATTTATTACCTGTCCGCTTCGTGTTGGCCGTTACAATGTTGACGTCACAGTACTCAGCGGGCCTGGGTTGCGGCGTGGTGCGGGAGGAGGTAACGTCCAACTTGAAGCGAATGGCTAGTAGGACCAAATACAGTATGTCACCGTACAATTGTAAGCACTTGTCAGTTTACAACTTCGCTAGTTAAATTATAAACTGACGGTAGGAAGATTACCAACTAACCTATCCTACGTTAAATTGTAAACTAACGGGTGTATATACTCAAGTACTCACTGGCACAGTTCATTTGTCATCAACTGATATAGATGGATCCCACCACTTGGCACAATATCTTGTACAAAAGGTTTTGGGCCAAGGGCAGGCGTGGCTCACTCCGCGATTTCGATGCTTTGCTACAGGTAGCTAAAAGTACATCCGTTCCACACCAATTTTGGTGACTAGCCATAAGCCGCGCGTGGCGCTGTCGCCACCTAGCGGCCATATCTGTCCTAATCGTAACAGACGCGTTTTGTTAGAGAGTGAGTCTTGTGTACCTAGTACTATTATTTATTCTGTGCCAAGGGCCCATGTTAGTCTTATGCAGGTTTGGGCCTTAATAATAAAACTTGAAAAACTGAATTGCTATAAAGGTAATTGAAATATTTTAATCGTTTTCACTGTGAGGACAAGAGGAATTTCTTCTCGATAGTAAACATAACCTACCTACTTATTGTTATTGAGTACTTCACAACATTATTCATTTTAAATTATTTTCAGTATCAATGCGGACCGGGCACAGTATATGACCCTGACACAGAGATATGTAACCACCCTAAAAGCACAAAAAGGATTAATTGTGGTGGTTATGCAGCACCCCCCGCTGAACCTGTCAACGAAAATGAAATAGATGGATCACGTGCAGAAATACCATCTCCAATAAGAATGAATCAAGTATACCCTGATCAAGCTATCAAAGCTGACGCTTCGACTATCTCAACCCAAAAAACTTGGTCTTCACCCGATTACAAAAGTACAACAAGTGCATCTACAACCCATTCATGGCCAACCACGGTAAAGCAGAATCTTAGGGCAACTAGATCCCCAATGCCTCGTCAGCCGACTCCAGAAAGTGGAGAACCGTGTATATCTGACGGATTTATGGGTGACAGTGAAAATTGCCGAAAATTTTACAGATGCGTAGGAAATGGGCGAGGTGGTTATATCAGATACGAATTTTCTTGCAGTGAACTGACAATTTGGGATGATGAGACACAAGCATGTAATCACGCATGGGTAGTTAAAAAGAGAAGATGTGGGCGAGGCAGTCCAGATGATGAAAATAAAACCATCAAATCTGATTTTACTAATGCTGACAATGAAGTGAATTCAGAACAAACTATTCAATCACAATTACAAGTAGCTTATGGCTCTAAAGTTAATCAAGTACAGACACAAATAAGCAAAGGTTCCGTGATACAGAATCAAACACAAATAAACTATGGTGAACGAATAAAAGAAAAACCTAATAGTTCCTATACAAAACAAAACCAAACTCAAATATCACATGGTTCAGCTGTAAGTCAGACACAGACACAAATTAATCACGGTAATAAAGGATCCCAAACCCAATTGCAAATTGATCATTCCAAAGAATCTAGTCAAAGTCAAACACAAATACATGAAACAAACACCGATCAAACTACAGCTTCTTCATATGATGGAGAAACACAGCGGCCTAACGAAGAGAAACCTGTCACTGGGAATGAAAATAACGAATGTACTGAAAGTGGCTTCATGGGAGACTCGGACGATTGTAAGAAGTTCTACAGGTGCGTTGACAATGGAAGAGGTGGATATATAAAATACGAATTCACTTGTGGAGAAGGGACTGTATGGGATCCTAATGCAGAAGCATGCAACCATGAGTGGGCTGTAAAGGACTGTAAAAATAAATCACCATCACAATCACAGACCGAAAACAGCAAAACGACCACAACAACAACAACAACAACAACAAGAAAACCTACCACGATAGAAACGATTCCCGAAGAGAATGAAGATGTTGGGTATGGTGGTCAAAATCAACAACCGTCTCAAACAACAACGCACCAAGATAAACCGTCGACAACTACGGAAAGTAATATAGCTACACAAGCTACTGAAGGTAACCATATCTCAAGTTCCACTAGTGCACCCGGTGAAAATGTTTGTAGTTCCAGTGGATTTATGGGTGACACTCAAGACTGCAATAAATTTTACAGATGTGTTGATAATGGTAATGGAGGTTACACTCGATATGAGTTTACATGTGGTGAGGGTACGGTATGGGACTCAAATTTAGAAGCATGCAATCACGCTTGGGCAGTTGAAAAGTGTGGTAAAGGAACGCCAGATAAAAATACTCAAGGTACAACCACAACAGCTGACAACATATTGCAAGGCGCAGAAATTGATAACGGTTATCCATCACAGAGTGACAATAATGTTGACCAACCAGACCAAAAACCAACAGAAGCCACAATGTTGAGTACAACAAGTACAGCGACATCCGCTTCTTCAACAATATCGTCACCAAACAGCAATACTTGCACATCGAGTGGATTTATAGGTGATAGAAATGACTGCAAAAAGTTTTATAGATGTGTTGATGACGGCAAAGGTGGTTATTTTCGTTATGAGTTTACATGTGGCGAGGGTACTGTTTGGGATCAAAGTATCGAGTCATGTAATCATCCATCTAATAATGACAAATGTACAGGAAGTGAAGCAGCAACCCAAGAAACTGAAAACGAAGGCACAACTCAATCATCATCTACTGCGCAAAGTGACAGTGATACAGAAGAAAATAATCAAGTCACTACTACCGCATCTACTGGAAAACCAGCAAACAAACCAACACCTAATAAAGACTCTTGTACTAAAGAAGGATTCTTTGGCGATACAACGAACTGCAAAAAGTTTTACAGATGTGTCGAAAATCAGCAAGGTGGTTTTACTAAATATGATTTCACTTGCGGAGAAGGCACAGTATGGGATCCAGAAATTGACGCCTGCAACCATGAAAGCTCTGTTAAAAAAGAATCCAGTGCACTAACCGATGATCAAACACAACAAGAACCAGCAAACAGTGGAAATGCTGAGAGTAGTACATCGCAGCCGAGTACATCGGGTACATCAGAGACTACAGAAAAGATTGAACAAAACCAAGGTACATCTAATGACGCTTGTGAGTCGGAAGGATTCTTTGCCAATTCAGCTGATTGCAAGAAGTTTTATCGGTGTGTTGATGATGGTAAAGGAGGCTACACTAAATATGATTTTACTTGCGGTGACGGTACCGTATGGGACCAACAGGCACAAACGTGCAATCATGAGTCAGTTGAGAATAAATGCTCAGCAACTTCTGAAATAAACGCTTCTGAGAACCCTCCGTCAGAATCAGGAAGCACCACACAAACTGCAGACTCCAATGATTCAACAACATCTACGACTAAACGCCCTAATAATGAACAATCTAATAACAAAGATCAATGTGATTCGGAAGGTTTTTATGCTAATTCAAATGACTGTAAGAAGTTTTACCGATGCGTAAGTAATGATAAGGGAGGGTACACGAAATACGATTTCACTTGTGGAGAAGGTACGATTTGGGTACAAGAAATACAAGCATGTGATCATGATAACGATATGTCAAATTGTAGTTCTCAAAATTCCGCCTCTACTACATCCAGTTCGCAAAATGGTCAAGATGAACAACCTACCACAAAAGCCTCTACCACTACAACCCAGTCATCTTTCGAGACGGAAAATAATGAAACAGCAAGTGATTGTTCTAATAATTCAAGTTCCAGTTCGAATCCAAATCCCCAGTCAAATGAATGTAAAAATGAAGGATTTTATCCCAATAAAAATGATTGTAAAAAGTTCTACCGATGTGTTGATAATGGGCAAGGAGGGTACACCAAATATGACTTTACTTGCGGCGAAGGTACTGTTTGGGATTCGGATATACAAGCTTGCAATCATGAAAAGCAAGTGAATAATTGTCAAGGTTCACAAGAAGAAAATCAATCAGAACAAGGACCTACTGAACAAAATCCATCTCAAACAACAGAAGCAACCAGTACAACTAAAACATCGACAACCGAATCTTCAAATGAAAACAAACCACAAAACAGTAATGATAAATGTGAAAATAAAGGGTACTTTGGCGACAGCACTGATTGCCAAAAGTTTTACAGGTGTGTTGATAACGGGAACGGTGGTTTAACAAAGTACGATTTTACATGTGGCGAAGGCACGATTTGGGATCAAGATATACAAACGTGCAATCATCCAGGTGATGTCCAAAATCCATCATGTAATAATAACACAACTACCACATCTACAACTACTGAAGCCTCAAGTGAAGCATCGTCAACCACTACTACTAGATCGCCAACAAGCTCTGAATCGTCATCATCCTCGTCAACAACTGAAAGCTCATCAGACTGTTCTCAAGGTTCCACGCAAAAACCTCAAAAGTCACAGGTCAATTGCACTAAAGCAGGATTTTACGCTGATCCTGACGACTGTAAGAAATTCTATAGGTGTGTAGGTTGGGACAATAATGGTCAAAGGTTTTCGGTTTATCATTTCGAATGTGGAGAGGGTACGATATGGGATCCAGAACTGGAAACATGTAACCATGAAGATTCTGTATACCCTCCTCGTGACTGTTCTGGGGCTCAAAATCTAAATAGTGAGGAATCTACGACAACAACAACAACTACTACTACTACTACAACTGAAAAATCCACAACTCAGCAATCAACGACAACTGAAGAATCAACAATGCAACAATCTACAACTGAATTGTCAACGACACAAGAAACATCAACGACTGAAGAAAGTACGACTGAGCAAACTACTACTGAAAAATCGACAACCACAGAAAAAACTACAACCCAGCAATCTACTACGGAACAAAGTACTACAGAGAAATCGACGACTACTGAAAAGAGTACTACTGAAAAAAGCACTACTCAGTCTAGTACCACAGAGCAAACTACTGAACAATCGAGTACTACGGAGCAGTCCACTACAGAAAGTACCACCACTGATCAGACGAGTACTACAGAGCAATCTACCACGGAACAGTCAAGTACCACACAACAATCAACTACCAGTGAGGAAACGACAACGGAACAATCTACTACTGAGCAATCTACTACGACAACTGAACAAAGTACCACTGAAGGAACGACTGAAAGTTCAACAGAACAATCATCGGCTACGGAAGAATCGACCACACAAGAATCAAGTACAACTGAACAGTCAAGTACATCTACTACAGAACAAAGTTCTGAGAGCACTACAACAGAAGATAATCAGGAATCTACTACTGAAAACAGTTCCTCAAGCTCAAAAGATTGCCCAGAAACGGAGGATGATCAATACCTTTACGTATGCCCAACTTCATTTAAGCGGCATCCCAAGTATTGTAATATGTTCTATCAGTGCACTGAAGATAATGATACCCATGACCTTGACATAGCTGTTTTCAAATGTCCTAATGACACAATTTATGATGAAAGTAAAAATCAATGTGTTGAAGAGAAAAATGCTGACAAGAAATGTGACGGCGAGAAAGCTGATAGGCGAAGAGTAAAACGTCTAGGTGCCAACTATAAAGAACCGGTAAGTGTGATAGGGGTTTAATTTCAAGCAGTTTTTGCATCATACGAATTCTTAACTGTTTGATTACCTAATACCTTTTTCGTTACAGATTATCGCAAGCAAAGATCCTCTCACTTGTCCATCAACGGGCCACTTCCCATTCGAAAAAGCCGAATGTTCGCCGGCGTTTTTGAAATGTGATAAAACGAAATCTGGCAAATTGAGAGGTTATGTAAACCAATGTCCCGATGGATACGTCTATTGGTCAGTGAGCAGAAGATGTGAAGCGAAGTATAAAGTAAGAGATTGTAAGAAGACCACTAATGACTGGAGCGGACGATGGGATATACCAATAGAAAGAAGTAACGTTGCAACATAAGATAATAATTTTAAAATAATATGTATAAAATGACAACAATAACAAATCAATCTACCTTGTCTACTTGCATTTGTGCAATATTCTAATTATCTTGTTAAAAATCTGTATATAAGTAGGTATTAACGGTACTCTTGTCCCGTAGGGTGGTATTCCATCTGTCCAATATCTTGGTCTAATGTGTATTTGTGTATCACATTTTGCTGAGATGAGAGAGTGAGACCCTTAGTGGACTAACGATTTATTAAGTATTTGCATTCACAGCAAAGACGTTTCGATAAAATTGTTCGTATTTAAGTATCTAGTCTCGTAAAAATAAAAGGAAACATTTTAGACGTCAATTATATTTTGCTGCCATAATTTTAAGTCGAGGGTGAACTTGTGGTCAAAATATTGTCACATATAACATTATTTTGAGCACGACTTGTGTATAATAGGCTAATAAATTACTATTTTATAAGTAATTTCGACTTTCATTTTATTAACAACTTTATCAAAACACAAACAATAAGACTACCTAATAACCTATAATAAATAGAACAATAAATTATAAACACTAATTATAGTAAAATAACGTCAATACCTTTGCATGTAGATAAAAGCCCGTTACAAAACAAAGACAGCTCTGTGATAATAAATTCTTTCAGCGAATCCTCCTCTGTTCGATGTCTCGCATTACTGAACACGCTCCCTAAGAACGCGTGACAAGAGCTTTTTGTAGCCAAAATATTACCTTTCAAATCGATAGTCAAGTTTTCTACATCAATACTTCTTGGGGCATTATCTTCTGTATTAGACGGTCCCTTTTCAAATTGTGTTGGTGCTGAAATAATCATAGGTTGAATTACATTTCCAGTTTTGACATTTCCTTGAGTTTCTTCCGTCGATATGGTTCTTGTACTTCTTTTCATTGAACTGAAATCAGCAGATACTTGCGTGGTTCTGTTTGATTTATCATGAAATAAGAAATCAAAAAAATATGGCAATATGTAATTCGATATCTGTGATTGGTTGTTTTCAATTGAGTGATTAATTATTGTTGGGTTATTATCAAGCACCGATTTGCTTGTAAGATTGGAACTGTATCTATTACTTAAAACGACTGTTTCAACGTTAGATGGTGCCATTTCTGAAGTAGTCAGATTCTCCCTGTTTTCAGCTTCGCTTAAAACTTCAGGTTGATTTTGGCGCACAGGAATATCCGTTTCTAAGGCGTCTATTATATCTCGAATATTATTTACTTTTTTTTTATATTTTCTTTTGTGGTTTTTCAATTCTTTACGGATTTCTATATCTTCTATCTTATTGTTCATGTTACTAGTTACATTTGGCTTTTTACGCTCTTCGTACGTTGAAAGAAGGCTATATAATTTTTCTATATATATGGCATCTGGCGATCTTGGTGTCAAAATAATAGGATTGAAAGCAATCCCTCCTTTATCCCAAATTGATACAGCTCTTAAGAAAAATCCAATCAAGTGGTTTGGCAACTGCTTCCAATATTGCTGTATAGGAGAACCGTCCAAGTAGTTTGATAAGCTAGCGTGTTGTATGATAATATTAGATTTTATTTTACTTTGAACTCTATCTGATTCAATTACATTATGTTCTGTCCAAAGAGAATTCATAGCATCTTCATTATTTATTTGAGCCTGGTGCATAGCTTTTTCAGTCGTAAGCGTATCATTAATCACATAAATTAGATTGAATTGGTAGTGCAAATATTTATTAGCAATAATTTCTACATAAGGCAGATATTTGTTAACGTCTACTTCTTTTTCATTATTCACAAGAACATGCATATAAACTTCAGGTAATGTATTTTTTCTTTCAGTCACGTAGTGCGGAATTGGTACTGAGCCGGTGGTAGGGAGCAGAGAGTAAGTTACTACACTACTATATAGTACAAAGGTCATTAAGGCAAACATACCTATGCCTATCCACCAGTAAGTTACGGATGACGACCAGTAATCTGTAAATAAATGAATTTAAGATTGAGCTATTGTTTAATATGTAGATTGATGACTACGCAGTTACATATTAGGGAAGAATCGGCGTAATCCTTAACCTGATAAATATCTTCAAGCGTTATAATACCAACTCAATTAAATACAGTAAAACACCCTAAACAAGAAACAAATAAGTGCCTTCTTTCCTACACAAATCGTGAATCGAGTCATCAAAGTTAAAAGTGTACATAATACCTGGCCAATTTTTGATGACAGCCGCTGCTCCCTTCACAGTGTTCTTTGCTTTGCCTCTGTAGCCCATATGGCGTCGAGGTAACCTGAACTCCTGCTGTACTTCTTCGTCAGAAATGTCTTCACGTAGGAGCGGTCGGTGCTCCCTCAAGTCACTCATAACTAGCCATTGATGCGTCTGTAACGTTCAAGATGATGAGTTTTTGGCAAAAATTACATGTTTAGTACAACAAGCTTATATTGCTGACTGCACTTTTCTTTCCACAGGCAACTAATACTCATCGGACAACTCTAACAACCCCAAACGCAATTAGTTTGCGTTGTTCTATCACAGAGTTCCATTTGAGAACCTCCTGTCTCCATCATTAGATCAGCTTCATGTTATCATAATATTGGATTGACATCCGATTTACATATGTAGGTAGGTATGCAAAATTTCAGCTCAATCGGAAAGTGGGTCGAAATTAGCTTTCAAGATTTGACCCACACTAACTAACGGGCAAGTTAAATAAAAGCTTTTAAAAACCATAAAAATGGTGATTCAGCGGCGTTTTTTCCTTCATAAGTAATATAAACGTTCGTAAACAGGAAACTTGAAGTACGGCCAATGCTGAGCCTAGTAAAATCAAAGTTATTGCTAATTCATCAAAAGCAAGATTAAAGTTGAAATGGGAAAGTTTAAATGGAATTTGATATCTCAAAGCCGTGTCACATGATAATTATGTAACGTTTTAGCTGCAAGAAAGGATAAGTACATAAAGCTTGCTTGACAGCACAAAGACCTGCTTAGACTTTGTCGGCTTAAGTGATTGAGTCAAAATAAGAAATAGAAGGAACTTCAATCCTAATATCTACACTACCAGCTATCAAGCGTTGATGCTGAATGGGTAGGTAGGTACAGTCAGCAGCAGAAATTGCTATGCGGGCGAGGTGTTCAAAATGAGCTTGACGAGACTTTATTGTTAAGAGAATAAGAGCGTGTCAAGTAATTTTGAACACCTAACCCGCTTAGCCACTTCTGCTGCTGACTGTACCTATCGGAAGATTTTTCTTTGAAAGATCAATAGACAAGGTTTAGAAGAGTAGCGCTGATGACAACATCTATCACTCATTAGGTTTAGTTATGTGATAATATGAATGTTGGTGCCAATATTGGTTGCACGATATAGATGTAAATGTAGCTATATGTTGGTATGTGTGTACGTATTGTGTTACCTTTTTCACGGCTAAACTATGAAACTATCGAATAATGAATAAATTACTAACAAAGATAATAATTAATAAATATAAGTAAAGTAAGTAGTTTAAATACGAGCTATTTTAAAAGAGACAGTAAGTAGGTATAAGAACTTTTGGCGAAGAAAATTGATGAAAAAGACAATATCTCGGACACCATACACAGAATAGTTATAATGCAAGTGTTAGTAAACAACTAGAATTAATTTGTTTGCATTTTAATAGCCGATTGACTCGGGGTTCAAAACAATACCTAACTAATAGTTATAATAAAACCTGAAACTAGCAACCGAAAACTGCCACAGATAAAACTCAGGAAAAACTGCCTTGATAAGAACAAGATTTTGGCGACAAATACAGTCAGCAGCAATAGTTGCTAAGCAGGCCAGGTGTTCAAAATGATCTTGATGCGACTTTATTGTTAAGGGTGTTGAGAATAAGAGCACGTCAAGGTAATTTTGAACACCTCGCCCGCCTAGCAACTTCAACTGTACATACAAATCATGTTCATTACTTACCCAGTGAATGAAATGAATAACAATAATAACTAAGTAAATTAAAATATATTATCAAATTGCAAAATCAAATTAAGTTTTACAGTTCCTGGGGAGTTTTGTATCTTATGTCACTGAAATTTAGTTGTCAGATGTCATTATTAAATTATTATATTATCAAATAGTTTCTAAAGCTATTTCATGTAAAGTTGTTCCACAAGAAAAACCTTTTTTGATGACAAAGGACCAGAATTTGCCCAGGAATCAGGATAGGCTAATAGGAAGTTAATTCCCAATGCCCGATGTTATCAATAAAATAAACTCAGATAGAAAACATCCATAAGTCATGAACAAATATTTGTGAGGAACACACAAATAAATGCCCTTAGGTACCAGGCTTTGAAGGCGGGACCCCCTGCACCTGCAACCCCGCTTCGTAGGCAGGGTCAATACCGACTAGCCTAGGAGGCAGTTAAAAACCTTCCTCCTCGCTCGGTTATATAGTATTTTTACCACATCGGTGGCAAACAAGCATTCGGCCCGCCTGATGGTAAGTGGTTACCGGACGCCTGTAACTACAGGGGTGTTACATGCGCATTGCCGACCCCAAGCCCAACGTAGTCAGTCAAATACGTTAAAATCGGTAATAAAATTGTATTCGTACCTCATATATTCGAAGATTGTGTCCAAAATCACTATTAGGTATAACACTAACACACTATACAATGCATCGAAATTAAATATGTGTCTCACTTAAACTATTCACCTAATTAAACAGTAGGTCGCTCTTGTAAGGACCGCACATCAGTGACGCCACACTGGAAGATGTTAGTCATTTTATCCAACGGCACGTTTTTACTTTCTGCGATAAATTCAGTTTGTTCAACAATGGATTCGTCTCACGTACAGACATTATAACATTTGTTGTTGAATCAGCATGGAAAATACTAAGTTAGCGTGAAAGGTGTGTCAAGGTGGCATTTATACAGATTGTAAACAATAACATGGGTAGAGTCTGGCTACTGAAATATTACACAAATTTTTGGCGGGAAATTCAAAAAATCTTGGGCTGGTCACACTTTGTGTAGTAGGAATTATAGTTTTGATACTAGAAAACATTTTTGATTTTCTGTGCACACTTAAGGTACCTAAGGAAATAAGTTAAATATACGTTTACGTGCACTCAAAGTCAGTTCACATAATTTCTACCACTATTAAAAGTACAGTCAACGACAAACACATATGTTTACGTTCCAATGTTTACATTTTATTGATATTTTCCAGAACTTCTAGTTTATCCGTTTCTTTACACACTTGTCCTGTTTATGAGATTCAGGCTTAATAAATTGACGAACATAATCATAGTAATAGGCAAATGTTAGAACTAGTACATAAAGTATCAAAATATTAATAGAGCACCAACCTACCAAATTGTTTACGACTTGTAAACATTGCAGTTTTTCGTTATACAACGCTTCACGTCGACTTCGCACATTGTCGTAATTATTTACGAGCTTAAATAATTGTTAGCGGACCTCACTCGGTATATAATAGATAGTGATTATTAATATTAATTAAAATAAACGCCTTATAAACTGCGAATAATTTGAATGAATGACATAAATTGACAGCAGACTTTTAACTTTTTTTTTAAATCATAGACAATTAGTGATACAACAAGGAAATATCTGTCAACAAAATTTGGCTAGCCAGACTCTATAATCTTGGTATAAATTATAGTCTGTTGAAAGATGAAAGGAATCAGCCTCATTTTAGTTCCACGTTCCCGGTTGCATCCTAAAGAAACCCTTAGCTTTGGCAACCTCATTCAAAGAATGGGGTTGGCTAAGGTTTGCATAGATGGCGCCATCATAGCTTGCCCCTTTTTCTATGAGATTTGGCTTAAAGGGGCATCCGGGGCATAAAATTCCATTAAAAAAACAAAAAATTGACACAATTCTAGGAATTGACAGGGTAAGCTATGCTGGCGCCATCTGCTAAATACTTTGACCGGCCAACCCCATTACGCAGGCACTAAAGTTTCCGAAAGCGACTAACCGAAGAGTTACTGATAAATATAAAATGCTATATAGTTACCTAGTTACATTGGTAAGTACCTAAATTCTGAGAAGTTCAATGTTACGGGTTACGAGCCAGGTTTCGTACCCTCGAGGGTACTCCCTCCTCCCCCCGAGGGTAGTGTTCGAACTCACAACCTCCGAATTGGGAGTACCTACCACCCGAGTACAGGAATCCCATGTCTGTCTAAAGCAATATCTATGAGAACTCGAACTGTTAAATAAGATTGGTGTAACAAAGGACAAATGAGATGCGAACGCCAGATTCTGAATTTCGCAGCAATACTAATATACAGTATGTAACTTAACTGAACGAAAAGCAATTACTCAAACCCGTTAATGTTTAGATCATACTGAGCAACTTTTACTATGGGACCAACCCCGAAAACGCGTAAAATATTTTGGATGTTTCATACATTTTACTGGTCTGATGTTGAAATTTTTTATGGGAGAGTCAATTTCTTTTTTTGCGATTTCGGGTTTGGTCCCATAGTAAAAGTTGCTTAGTATGACCTAAACATTAACGGGTTTGAGTAATTGATTTTCGTTCAGTTACATACTGTATAATACATGAATACGTAGAGTCAGTCCATGAAAAGTCTGCAGCGGATTTGATAGCCCACGCAGTGCACGTGTTATTTTAAACGTCAAACTTCTATGAAATTATGACGTATAAATGACACTTGCATTGCGTGGGCTATCAAATCCGCTGCAGACTTTTGTTGGTCTAACTATAGGTACCTAAGCAAAGCAAACATCGAACACTCCAAGAGAACTTAAAAAAACCCTAAATTGTAAAGGATAGGTACCTACTGAAGCCATACATGGCTTTAGACACTTTTCCTTCAACTCGTAAAGTCTTGGAACACCCTGTACATTGTAGAATATATGTACATAGAAGTATATTACTGGAAAGGCCCGAGTTGATTGAGTTGGTACCAAAATCAGTACGGTGCTGTGCACTAATTTGAAGATGCATCCTCTTTGGTTGTACCTACCTATTGTTATTGAGAAAATAACAAAAAAACTGCTTATGTCAAACAATTTTATATTACGAACAACTATAAAATTTTCAGCTAATATTGCGCCCATGTTTTGAAGTGTCTATCTTAAATAAATTGTTACACAAAATATATTAACAAATAATCAAGGAAATAATTAGTGTGTTAGTATCATTTTGTCATACATATTATTAATTTCAGTGTATCGGGAACCTATTCACAGTGCATTGTTTAACAATAATTTTAATGGGCCAACTTCCCAAACACTCCAGCATTTAGAAGCTAAAGTCTACTGTGAATCTTAGTATTATTTGAAAACCATCATTTGGCGCCTAAATATTTATATCTTAAGAGGATAGTGGACGTCCGCTTCCTAACGTAGTCCTAATTTTCCTCCCTTGAAATTACGTTTACACAAGTTATTGTATATTATGTATTTATTAACCATAGCTATTGTACGCCCCTTGGATTGACTTTTTGGATTATTATAAAAGGACCGAAAAATTAATTCCATATACTTACAAAAGGCTATTCTCCTCTTTAAAGCTCCTTATACTTCAAATAATATATAATCGACAAAAAAACCTAGGGACATTGCGTAACAATATTTTCTAGAATGCTAAGTCAATATCCAGAGAGGAAAATGGGGACTACGTTTGTATAGAGAAGCGGTCACGTGACTTTGTCCCCTTTCGTCTTAACATTATGACATTATGAACATTATTTGCTCTTAGTATCTATGATGGAACGTCCACCTGAACCCAAGAAGGACGAGCAATGCCCACTACTGAAGGTGGAGATTGGGATGCCTGAAGCTCTCCGTCAGCCTACCGTGGTGCCACAAAACTGGAGTGTTACTTGCGTGCCGAAGAAATCTTTTTTTCAGCGATGGCCTGGTATAGATTTGGAATAGTTTAGTCGTCTGTTGAATAACGTAGACTACTTACGTAGAGTATGAGTATTACGTAGAGTATGTTCCACGCAACTATCATCAAAAAAGTCTAGCCTCCAAAGACTGCTTTAAAATTTTCTTATTTCTTTTTTTGGGTAGCCTTTTTGTGAGAACTTAGGTAAATTTCGATTTCTAAGTTTTCGATTTCGTTCAGCAATGTGCCACCTTCGGCATTTCTGCAAATCTCTACAAGCAATGTTACTTTTGCAAATTTCGTATCGTGCGCCTGCTAGATTAAAGTAGTGAATGTTATCTGTTGTAATTTGTAAATAACATAGGTACTTTAGGTATTTAGTAAACAAAAATCACGTAGTCGTAGGTAGTTAATTATGTTTCTAGATATTTTACGAAATATATTTTTTTAAATCTGCTTTCAGAACTCCTATCAGCATCTGGGATGACACTTGTTTTGCTGGGATTGTCGTTTCTGCTATTTAGCGCTTTAGGCATGTCGGCGTACAGAAGACAACCACTGTTACTTCAATACAATGATGGAAAACCTAGCAGCAATGTATTCTTACATCATATCGTCAACAAAGGATGTCGTTTGCCACTGGAATTGTATTCGCAGTATCTTGAATCTATGGCTGTCACCTACCCAAACCTTCGCTTCAACGTATTTTTCTTAATCGATGATTCTACACGACATCCTTATTATATTTCAAGACATGGGAGATTACCTAGCAGATGGTTTGGTTTTCCAAATAAAGATATGTTCCATAAGCATTCATGCCTAAAAGAATTTGAAAGGAGGTATCCCAATATTAACATCACAATTATGGCTTTGAACAAGTATATGGCAATGACGCCACTGAGATTCAAGTGGAGAGCTATCCCGGTGTCGTATTTAACATTTTACGCTAGAGTATTTTCTGTTTGGCAGAACGGCGGTATCGGCATGGACTTGACTACCTACAACAATCAATTCAGTAATAATTTCCGCTTCGACCAACGTATCAATGAAATTTTAAAGAATCACAACGACGGGCTCCCTGTAACAGATTACAATGTAATGCTTCAAGCTATAGATGATGAAGAAGAAAACTCTTTCAAATGCCTGAAACAGATGTTAAATAATACCCTGTCGATGTTTAATAACTTTTTCTCGTTTGGGCTTCCATCACAAATGGAGCAGTTGCCTTCTAATGATACACCGATTATAAGAACGCAAAGAGGTAAGAGAAACGCCGTTTATAACTTTTATGATATTGTAACATCTGAAATTACTGCCAGCACGGCCGGAAATATGGTGACGGACAAAATGCCAAATGCAACTATGGAGAATGTAGCTAATAACTTAAAAGAAAACAGCTCTAACAATGACTCATTGAAGAGTGAAATTTCTCAAACAACCTCCGAATCGGTGAATGTAACGTCTACCGAGACCATGATACAAGTTAATCAGGGACCAGAATTACAACTCGCGTCAGTTGGACTCAACAAAAGTAATAATAGCTCAGAAGGACCTCAAGCTGTTCTGTTTTATGACATTTCCATAATGAGTGATAAGTTCAGTCACTTTCTATTGCGTGAACCAGTATGGCCAGCGTTCATGCTTTCCGGAAGTGACCCAAAAAGTGAAGTCGAAGACATCGCCAAAAGGAATAATACGAATATCGCAGCGCAGCTCGCCCTAGGCTCAGATGGACTATTCATCGCCGCTGCCGACAAGATGCATCCATTTTTAGGAATGCTGATAACCGCTGGCTTCCAGAGGATGCGCCCTGAATTTGCCATTCAAGACACCCTCATCACCCAATGTTCTGGAGTATACAGAAACCAAGCTTATTGCAGCATTTACAATCTTTGAAAGACGACCCGGGACGTTTTTAATTTTATTTTGTTGTTTAATTGTCATTGTTTTTCGTATATGTTTTAGTTAAGCCTTATTATATTTACTTTAACAGGTTTGTAAGGGACTTAAAGCACTTTATTCAAAAGATTAAGCGCCCTTTTGATTTGATGTTTCAATTTAATATGCTATTGCATAGTTGGTTCAACAATAAAACGAAAATTTCCAGTGTTGCCAATTCATTTTGCTCAGATCACGATCAGTAGGTGTAAGTATGGGTACCTAGTTTCTAGACTTTGTTGGTCCCAGGTTTTGTAGATCACGGGCCACGTGTTTCACCAGGACTTTCATTCCATTTTTTTTTGATCGGCTGGTTGAAATAATTAAAATCTCATGAGAGTTCGCGCGCGCATAATGTCTAAATGTGGGATCATCAATGTAAAGGGACCTTATTGTCGATGGCGTTTACGCCGCACTGCGACGAGCAGCGTTGTATTTGTATCGGAGCATCGTTTATAATGGCGGAAACGATGCCACCAGCCGATCAAAAAAAAAATGTAATGAAAGTCGCATGCGAGTTCGCGCGCCGTCTAAATTTTTTAATCATGACAGCGATTTTTGCAGCATGACTGTCACATTTTGATGTGCTTGTAGATAGTACAATTTGAGTACATTTGTTTTGTATTCATTTGACATTAAATTAACCATAAATATAGTGTGGTCGTGCCAGGCAGTATCTACCTACCCAGCACGACCACGACCTGTATGTCGCTATGCCAAAACCGTGCGAGTACATTTTTTAACAACATAAGTACATAAAAGTACATTTCTTTTCATGAATATGTACCGCAAAAGAAATAATAAAATCATCCGTGGACGTGCTGTATAGTACCACACGGTACAGGTTGGCCAAAAAAAATTTGTTTTCATACATTTTGACTGTTTCATTTCCTATAGAGGGTAAAATTTTCTCCGTCCAAAACCTCCCTGGCAACGGGAATGCACTTATTTTTTAGCCAACCTGTATTATACACCGTTTTTATCTTATTTTAGGTATTAATATAATATTAATACCTAAATAAAGTATTTTTTTGTTTAGGTCCTATCGTTATGGCATGGTTATGGTGTTACAAATGTGACCCGATTCAACGCGACGCGATTCGACGGCAGCCTTTACTATTATATTCCTATATATTTTTATATAGTTGGTCAAACCAATTTGTCAGTTCTTCAGTCAGGAAGAACCACTGGTAAGAACCAGGAAAACTATACTCATCCTTTTCTTTTGGGTGCTAGTACTAGTGTAAGACAAAGATAGTATGATGATTCTCTCTGTCTAGGATTGAACAAGTCCTTTGACAAACTATAATTCATAACAAGGCTTCTTAAGACTGATATTCTGTGCAACTGGTGATAGAAAAAAAACAAATTGAATGCGACTTTTGACAAACTGTCAAACAAAAATATCAAGTGATGTCTCCATGATGTGACTATAAATTTAAAGTATTTTAACGGCAAACATTGCTGAAATGTTTGTTAAGTAGTTCGGAATCCACTGCAATGTAATTTAGTGCATTTTTGGTGATTAGTTATGGAAGTTGCAAGTGATGTTTTAATAAATCAAATTCGTCTAAAACATGAGAATGCAGCAAACGTAAGACTACAAAGGATACCATTTCTTTTTATAGCCACTATATTTTTTTTTTCGGTTTGTCCCGTCTTTGAGACATACATGAACAGGCTAATATCACATGAAGCTCGACAGCAGTCTATATTACTCTCGGCAACCCTAATAGCCAACGCGCCAATCGTTTGTACGCTCCGTAGAGTACCGTAGTTATCTATCTCTATCACTCTTCCATACTAGTGCGACGGAAACGCGTTTTTCATGCGTTTCATTAGCTACGACGGAGCGTAAATAATTGGCACGTTGGCTAGGCACCCAGGTTTTACGAAAGCGTCCATCTCACCTTCGAAACTGGATGGAAAACAAGACCCTGTTGTTATGACACCGGTTAATCCTGACATTTTCCTTCGCCTAAAAGCTAAAAACTCACCAAACACAGCCGGTGCAATACAAATATTTAATTAAACACGGACAGTATCAACTCTACAGATTCTTAATATAGTAGTCTAGTGAACCAAAGAAACTCGTCCTCGGGCAGGCGTGGCTCACTCCGCGATTTCGTCGCGTCGCAACAAGTACCTACAAGTACATCCGTCCCACACCAATTTTGGCGGCTAGCCATAAGCCGCGCGTGGCGCTTGCGCCACCTAGCGGTCATATCTGTCCTAATCGTAACAGACGCGTTTTGCTAGAGAGTGAATCTTCTGTACCTAGTAAGTACTATTATTTATTCTGTGCCTCGGGTACAAGTAAACTGCCTATTGACAGTTTATCAGATCATCATCAGTTGCCCAATATGTCGTAAATAGGAATGATAATTTCGGAACGAATTATTTTAGGTACCTACGATGCGTTTTCATTTAGGTACTTGGTACTTCCAACCGGGCGTACCTAAACCACCGGTCCGGGTAGGGTTGCCAGATCGAAAGGCGCTATTATCGGGAAACAATATCAATTTTTCGGGATTTTGGGACTTAAGTCGGGAAAAAAAAATTAGAAATGCCACGATTGCCACGATGCCATGATTCGGCAACTATTCGGTATTCGGCCTATTCGGACACTTTGCCCAATATTCGGTATTCGGCCGAATATTGCCTACTATTCGGCCGAATACCGAATATCTGTTGCATCTACCTAAAAAGAAAAATTACAAAAAAAAATTACCAGAAACTAGGTATATTTCATATTTAAAATGTATTCTTGGAAAGTAGTTAAATACGAAGGCACGTTTTTGAGCATTTATCGATTACAAAATATTTTATTTTTATCATGGGTCTGATTTGATTGACTCTAAATACTCTAATATACATTCATTAATTTTGTTCAACATAAAAATATATCTTAGCAAACGTAGTGCTTTATTTGATGGCTAACAGTTTGCATAATAATTGTGACTCAAAATGTTCGCATGTCATGCCGAATATTCGGTATTCGGCCGAGAGAGGGGCCGAATATTCGGTATTCGGCCAAATTCACTATTCGGGGCATCTCTAAAAAAAATACATTCAAATTAAAGTAATTGTGTTAAAAACAACGATATTTTACATTATTGGCTCTACGTCAGCTCGCTCGCTCGACGACAGTTCGGAACTTGAAATTATTGTTTTATAACGAGAAGCTGTTTTTCGGGACAGTTTACACTTTGTCGGGAATCGGGAACACCTGCTAAAAATCGGGAGAATCCCGCCAAATCCCGACCATCTGGCAACCCTACTTAGCAAACGTAGTGCTTTATTTGATGGCTAACAGTTTGCATAATAATTGTGACTCAAAATGTTCGCATGTCATGCCGAATATTCGGTATTCGGCCGAGAGAGGGGCCGAATATTCGGTATTCGGTATTCGGCCAAATTCACTATTCGGGGCATCTCTAAAAAAATACATTCAAATTAAAGTAATTGTGTTAAAAACAACGATATTTTACATTATTGGCTCTACGTCAGCTCGCTCGCTCGACGACAGTTCGGAACTTGAAATTATTGTTTTATAACGAGAAGCTGTTTTTCGGGACAGTTTACACTTTGTCGGGAATCGGGAACACCTGCTAAAAATCGGGAGAATCCCGCCAAATCCCGACCATCTGGCAACCCTAGGTCCGGGGGTACCGGGGGTAGCTAACCAGCTTTTGCATAGATTTAGGTACTTCACGGAAATTAACAGAACTTTTAAACCTCGAACAGAATAGTTATGTAACGGAGAGCCCAGAAGGCTTCCGCTTGCGGTTGCGCGCGCTGATCGTGGCGCTGCTCGGTGTCTCGATGTCGGCGTGCGCGCTCATGACGCAGCCCGTCGAGCTGGAACTGGAGGATGACGACGTCTTGCAGAAACTCAACAACGTCAGCTTTGCGAGGCGGTACGTTGTTCCATCAACTGATAGGTACCTATATACAGGAGAGCTCAGAAGGCTTCTGCTTGCGGTTGTGCGAGCTGATCGTGGCGCTACTCGGTGTCTCGATGACGGCGTTCGCGCTCGCGTCGCAGCCCGTCGAACTGGAACTGTAGGATGACGACGTCTTGCAGAAACTCAATAACGTCAGCTTTGCGAGGCGGTACGTTGTTCCATCAACTGATAGGTACCTATATACAGGAGAGCTCAGAAGGCTTCTGCTTGCGGTTGCGCGAGCTGATCGTGGCGCTACTCGGTGTCTCGATGACGGCGTTCGCGCTCGCGTCGCAGCCCGTCGAACTGGAACTGTAGGATGACGACGTCTTGCAGAAACTCAATAACGTCAGCTTTGCGAGGCGGTACGTTGTTCCATCAACTGATAGGTACCTATATACAGGAGAGCTCAGAAGGCTTCTGCTTGCGGTTGCGCGAGCTGATCGTGGCGCTACTCGGTGTCTCGATGACGGCGTGCGCGCTCACGTCGCAGCCCGTCGAGCTGGAACTGGAGGATGACGACGTCTTGCAGAAACTCAACAACGTCAGCTTTGCGAGGCGGTACGTTCAACGTTGTTCCATCAACTGATAGGTACCTATATACAGGAGAGCTCAGAAGGCTTCCGCTTGCGGTTGCGCGCGCTGATCGTGGCGCTGCTCGGTGTCTCGATGTCGGCGTGCGCGCTCGCGTCGCAGTCCGTCGAGCTGGAACTGGAGGATGACGACGTCTTGCAGAAACTCAACAACGTCAACTTTGCGAGGCGGTACGTTGTTCCATCAACTGATAGGTACCTATATACAGGAGAGCTCAGAAGACGTCCGATAGCAGTTGCTCCTCGGATTGTGTCTCGATGTTGGCGTGCGCGGATGCGGCGCAGCCCGTCGAGCTGGAGCTCTTGCAGAAGCTACAACCAATACCGTCTTTACCATAAGGGCACACGGGGCCCGTGCCCAGAGCCTCCATCCTCAGGGTGCCCTGGACGACAGACAGTGACAGTATAATTTACCCATAATAAATAGAAGGTCACAGTAGAAAAATGTTAGTTTAATTCGCTTTCTTTAGCTACTTTCCAAAAGGGCCCCAAGATCTTATGTGCCCAAGGGCCCCAGCATAGTTTAAGACGGCCTTGGCTATACCGTCAGCTTTACGAGGCGGTATATGAGTTGACAAACATCACAACTTATAACCTAAGAATTTCCTAACATCATAAACTAAGTCATCCTTTACCCTTAACCAAAAATCCGCATCGGCACACGGCAGACTTTTATTTTTATTCAAGTACCTAGTACCTACCAACGATTAGTTAGGTACTTTATCGAGTTATGAGTATTTATTTGCTATAGATTAAAAATAATTCATTCTCTTGCCTCTCTGCACCTTTCGTATGGTTGTTAATTGTATTAACGAGCTTATTTTTGTTTAGGATCACTAAGCCAACGATTCGCCTTGTGTTGGGCTATGGGACGCTAAGCGCTTTGGTCACCTGCATAAGCTCGCTGTTGTTACTGGTAGCTGTCATGTCAAAGGTTAGACACAATTTAGAGCTACTTTTAGTGCTAAGACAACACACAGACACGCAGTCCCAACACAATATTATTCCTATGGTAACAAAGCTGTGTTATAGGTATGTATATGTGCTGCTACGTATAATTAGCCACTAAACACCACTTTGGCTGAAATTATCTATTTGCCGCTGAATGTAAAACGCAATGATATATCTACTGAATCACTAGTAGTAAATATTAGGTAGGTACTTATGTATTGATGGAACTCGCAAATACCAAATAGGTATATTGCAAATGCCAAAGCCAAAACTCAGCGTGTCCAACCCTTAAATACCTGGGCAGATTTTCTTTACAATGCGTCCTATCATTTGCTCCTGTAGGGCCTTTATCATCTTTTCTCATTATTTTTAGCAATCGTGGTGGCGTCGTGGCGCACGCTGGCTGGCGGCGCCAGCTCTATTAGTGATCGCGTTGGAAACCGCGTCAGACGCTGGCGACAACATGCTGTCGGCGGCTCTGCGGGGCGCGGCCGAGCCGGGCAAACTGGCTGCTCAGGCCCTCGCCGCTATCATACTGATCACCATTGAGATACTCGTCTGGTATATACCTACCGCTGATTTTGACTTAAACCAATAATTAATATTTCGAAAGGGTCTTGTTAAATGTATAGAATGGCGGTGAAACCTCTCGTATACGAACGTGGATCGCGCAGAAGGTTTTGAATTCTTCGTTCATGCGTTAGGTAAGCTATGACACTCTCAGCTCGCATGACGTCACAAATTTACCACTAATAGGTACTAAATCCATATATTACCTAATCGATCCTCAGTCTTAAGTTAGTCCGTGGTGATTTTCAACGTCATTACGTTGAAAAAAAATATCACAAAAAAACCGGGCAAGTGCGAGTCGGACTCGCGCACTAAGGGTTCCGTACCATAATGCAAAAAAAAAACGAAAAAAAAGCAAAAAAAAAAACGGTCACCCATCCAAGTACTGACCACTCCCGACGTTGCTTAACTTTGGTCAAAAATCACGTTTGTTGTATGGGAGCCCCATTTAAATCTTTATTTTATTCTGTTTTTAGTATTTGTTGTTATAGCGGCAACAGAAATACATCATCTGTGAAAATTTCAACTGTCTAGCTATCACGGTTCGTGAGATACAGCCTGGTGACAGACGGACGGACGGACGGACGGACGGACGGACAGCGAAGTCTTAGTAATAGGGTCCCGTTTTACCCTTTGGGTACGGAACCCTAAAAACTGCGAAATACATGTTTAATTTAATTGGGTTGCATGGGTTGCACTCATGAACATGAAAGATTCTAGCTGACTGACATTCTTTATTCCAGGTATTTCATCGCGAAATTCTTCGAATACACCCCTCAGGCTGATGTAATCGAACCAGAAAAGGCCCCCGAATTAAAAGCTATCCAGCAATAAGGAGTGTCCGTTTTACTTGTAAATTGTGTGCCAGTTATGTTGAAAGGCTAAATTACAGCATTGTAAGTAGTAGACAAAATCCTACGCCATAAACGTCAAACCGTGTTTATAGAAACTGCTGACGACACGTAGACTTGCCTAATGACTTACAGAAATAGACAAAACGCTTTTAAAATACATCACAGACGAATCATTTGCTAAATTTAAATTGTCAGCCTTCTTGGTGGTACGTTTTGTTGACCATGCCAAATTAATAAGTTTGCTCCTTTTGCAATAAGATCTATTTTAGCACGTACTGGTACCTATATCTGTAGGCAACGTCTGTGTTTCTGTTTAATTTAGGTATCAGAAATTAAAGTAATCATTTAAAGGGTTTAATATTATTTATTGATTTCAATAAACAATTAATAAAGTTACACTTAGTATTTCTATATACTATTTATAAGCTTCTTTGCACTTGGATATAAAAGGCACTTATTTATGCTCTATAAATTAAACTACTCATTAACTATACTCCAAAACGTAATTCAAGACCAAAAAAAGTAAGAAAATGTTGCCACTGCAATAATTTGTTTGTAAAATAGTAAATTCCTTTTGATAAATAGTCACGCTAAGATAATTTATTTATTAGTAATTTTACTCCTACTATTTAAAAAAGTACTTTTATTTACTTAATTTTACTTAAATACAAGACGCGCTAGTAAAAAGTGGCAACATTTTCTTCCTTTTTTTGGTTTTGAATTACGTTTTGGAGATTAGGTATATTATAATTATTATAAAGCTATCATAAGTTTTATTGTGAGTACAGAAAGCAAGGCATACTTGGACGTAAGTAGGACGTAAAGTAGTGTAATACAGATGTAGCGCATAATTGTTTTCATTTCTCATGCTCTGAAAAAGGGTCGTTGTTGTTCTAAAAGGTGTGCAGGAAATGATATGTTTCTGCACTAGAGCATTTTAGGTTCCAAGTACGATTTTATTAATTTAATTACGATAAGTAATTGAAATTTGGGTATAAATGGATTTCTTATACCATTTCCATTCTGATATTTGACTCCCCGTTCCATAAATAATGATACTTTTGCCTGAATTGTTAATTGAAAGTACCCTAAAAAAATACTATAAAAATGTATACTTTGTCATGTTTAAAAAAAAATCTTGTGAAAACACATGCATTTTACTTTCCTCATATTCGAAATGAAAAGTGAGTGTTTAACTCGGATGAAAGGCATCATTTCATCCCTTGGTTAACAATCTACTATTTCCATCGTATTTACTCGGAGACGTTCTTATTTGTTGTGCTACTTCAGTCAACCTCAGTACTTTTTGGATCGAAACTGACTGAAAAACATGACACGTTCGGAGTACGTTTCCGTGAAAATACGATGGAAAATAATTATGCACTACATCTGTATATTAAAGCGTGAGTACTTCATACGTATGACGATGTTATTCACTTCGCTACTTTTTAGTCACTAAACTTATTAGATTTTTTTATATTATTTTTTTGGATAATTTGGATTTGGTTGGTTTTGGTTTTTTTTATTCGTGTTGAATCTCTTTGATAACATACCTAATATATGTATATATACCATACAAAAAGAGCCGCATGTACAATTGTGCATTAATAAAAACAATAATTATCATAACACGTGACATATACATTTGGTATCACTGTGAAACTTTATATAATTCACTTTTTTTCTATACATACATATATGATAAACATAAGCTAATTTATTAACTACAATATCACAGTGAAAAACTCACTTTAAGTAAACTCTAGTAAGATTCATAAAAATAGGCGTATAAAATATGTACCAATATTGGACTCATTTGATATGTTTGTCTTAAACAGTTCTATGATTCATAAGTTTATGTTCCGGGTATACTAAGTTATATATTTTATCAGAGTGTGACCAATTTATTGTTATCAAAACACGTACAATATGCATAATTCTAGTGTGCAGTGACGTAAGTGCTACATTAGATAACAAAATGGCACACTACAGTGAAAAATGGATTGATATTGACATCTAACTATGTAACAAGCAAATGCTTTGCTTAAGACGGTAGAGTAAAGGTGGGATCAGACCGTTCACACGAATGAATGTTCACTTGAGTGAATGGTTCATTTTTCTTTCATTATATGTTCACACGGTGCTGGTGCTAAGATGTTTCACTTTTTATTTTCTTTCACTCGACGTCGAATGAAGTTGTGCGTCTTGGAATAATTTTTATTTGTGATCATTTAATAAAGATGTTAACAAACTAAAAGCAAAGAAAACGTCGACGGTGGTGAGTGCGAGCTCTGAATATGTACATTGGGGAAACTAGCCATTGAATATCCTGAATTGTATTGCAATCATTTGCGGATTTGTTTTAAACATATTTGGGGATGAATTTAAGTAATTTTGAAGAACTTCTACTATTAGTTGCATCAGCAGTGGCAGCATGGATCTATTTCTATTGCCTGTCAGCCTGACAACTATGCCCGTCACTTTCGCACTTACTCACTTGTGAGAACGTGACAGGCATGGTAACAGCCGACAAAAATGCGACCGTGCTACCACAGCAGTATACGTAAGTAACTAGCCGAATAAATCTTCATACTGTGATACCTTGCTACTGCCTATTGTTTTGGAACTCTGGAATATTTTTACAAAGTACCTACAAATAACATATCCTGCTTTTTCCAAGAAGTCTAGGTACTACTATTCACAGAATTCGAGAAAAATATGCAAAATCGGAATGAACATTCACTCTGTGTTCACACTGTTCATTTTTTGTTCCTTCGGAGTGCGAGTGAAAGATGCCGAATTATTTCACTAATGAATTCATTTTTCTCTTTTGGTTCAATGAAACACGAAAATGAACACAAAATGAACCGTCTGATCCCACCTTTAGACCATGATACTTAACACAATCATTGCCAATCAGGCAAACAAGACATCCGCGCCAGGCCACAACAATTTCGTCATATAAAGCTGTAGTACCACGATCCCGACTATCGGGTCGTCCGGCCTGGGAACGAAATCATAAAATACCCGATAGTCGGGTTTTCGGCACTGAATGTGTTAAGTCTGCAACGATTTTGATGGAACACGCAGTTTAAGTGTTATTTTAAACGTCATACTTCTATGAAATTATGACATATAAATAACACTTGCACTACGTATGCTATCAAAATCGTTGCAGACTTTTCTTGGTCTAACTCTAGTAGACGACCGCTTCTCCTCCCCATGCAAACGTAAGTCCCATTTTCCTCCCTTTGACATTATGAAAATAGATTTCTACACAATTTATTGTATATTAACCAATAGCTACGCCCCTTTTGTTTGGCTTTTTTACCCGACTACGGCAAAGCAACAGGAGGGTTTTTTTTAGATTTTTTGTTTATTAAAAGAGTTACGAGTGAAAAATAAATGTAAAAAATATTTTTAAAGGCTAAATCTTAAACGACGCAACCCCTTTCCGCCCGCTATAAATAAACATTTGTAGATTTCTAAAATTTTCGCCGCCATTGACTTGATATAAAGTCAGCAAATTACGTGCCCCACACGCCACAACTTGATATGTTAGGTATACGGGTTGTTTACGTGCTATTTGCGACATGGCATGGCGTGAATGATACTTTATTACTTCATCGACGTGGCGGCGAAAAGGTTAAATGAGTGTGAGAATGGCAAATGTTTTATCGACAGCGATGAACGACATAAAAACACTTGGAAGTATTAATAGGTACAAAATGATAATAAGTTAATATATTTCAAATCGACAAAATATAACTAGAAAAAAATCTAAGTTCGATTTCTAAAAAAATTTATAAAGAAAACTTTTATTTAGCTTTACATGTGTCTATAAATAAAAAAAAGTATGGAAGCATCACACTTGCTCTTTGCAAAATCTACGATCTACGCAAACCGAATACCTTGACACAGGTCACAAATGATTTGCTTCTTATTTGGGAACCTTTGCGCTCTAGCATCAATCTCTTCTTCGACCCAAATCATCAGACGATCCTTCAACATAAGAATGATATCCTGGCGCACCCTTCCTTCTTGGAAGAACTCTTTCAACACGTAAATGATACCATTGTCACTATCCGCACACGGCTCGCCCAAAGGCCTCTTATGTTTCATATAGTTGAAAACGAAATTGACGATCTGCATGACCAAATCCTCGTCAGGACTTAACAGCCTAAGCCGGGCTATATCATTCGGTAAGAGATTAGAAAGAATATTAAAGACTACAGTCATAAGATTCGCATATATATCCTGGCTTAAATCCTCGAGGAGTTTTGCAATATTTTGCGTCCCTGAAGCGCTGATGCGTACCAAATACGTACCAATGCGTAGGACTTCACCTGGATGTATGCCGACTAGAAGATTGTTGTTTTCTTCTTCTTGGTTATCAATATATCTTGAAGGCGTGATTGTTGTCGATAATTTTGTAGGAACATTTTGCGCTTGTAACGTGTCAGGGCCTAGGGAGTTGAACAATTGGCTTCTACCATTTGGATCCAGCATGCTAAGATCTGCTGGGTTAAACTTATGTTGGGCATTTAAGTTGACCTGTCCGTCAGCCGTCATGGAGATGCGGAGTTTGTGCGTGTTAATATCCTTGTTGATCTTTAGGACGGACGCGAAGTACTGGTCCTTGTCGGCGATGCTCTGGATGCCGCGTATCACTTCTGTGTTGCCTTGGATACTGCCCGCCACTCGGCGAGATTCGGCGCTCAGCTTGTCGAAGATTTTTCTGTAACACAAGTAAATAACAGTGTTTTGATGTACTAATGGGTATTTTATAGTATTCATAATGATAATGAATCAGTTTTAATAGGTTATCAAATGAGCCTACTCACCTAAATTTAGAAACCACTTTCTTACTTAATTTTTTTTACGGTAGACTATTTAGAGGAATCTCTATGAACAAATACCCGAATAGCTGAGATCACATTAGGACGCGGCTGACAGGGATCGATAACGGTATAAAAATCAAAATTTCACTCCGCCGTTGCAATATCTCTTGATATTTAAAATGGTATTTAGGTAAAAACAATGTGTTATCAGATTAGCTCCATAATAGTGTAAGTATCGGTTAATTTCAATGAAAAAAATACCGGTATGCCACTCCTGGGCTGAGTGCGTTTTTTCGCGACCTAGCTAGGCTGTTTGCTAAAATATGTACGCATTGGAAATGTTCATTCGCAAACTCAATAAAGTACCTTAAAATAAGGCGGCTAACACATCTTCGTAACGTTCCTGTAGAACATGAAGACATAAAAACAAACGATCCAAAATGAACTCTAATACCTCTACAAAAGAGTTTTTCTTACCTGTGTCTATTACTCCTGAGTGTAGCCCGATATTCGTTGATGGCCTTAGCCTGGGCGTCTTCTATGATGCTCTGCGCCGTCTTGTTGGACATGACGGCGTGGCGGACAATGCAAAATAAACGCTAATACCATCAAGAAAGAGTGCTTTGTTACCTGTGTCTATTACTCCTCAGTGTAGCCCGATATTCGTTGATGGCCTTAGCCTGGGCGTCTTCTATGATGCTCTGCGCCGTCTTGTTGGACATGACGGCGTGGCGGACAATGCAAAATAAACGCTAATACCATCAAGAAAGAGTGCTTTGTTACCTGTGTCTATTACTCCTCAGTGTAGCCCGATATTCGTTGATGGCCTTAGCCTGGGCGTCTTCTATGATGCTCTGCGCCGTCTTGTTGGCAATGACGGTGTGGTAAACAATGCAAAATAAACTCTAATACCATTAAGAAAGAGTGCTTTGTTACCTGTGTCTATTACTCCTCAGTGTAGCCCGATATTCGTTGATGGCCTTAGCCTGGGCGTCTTCTATGATGCTCTGCGCCGTCTTTTTGGCAATGACGGTGTGGTAAACAATGCAAAATAAACTCTAATACCATTAAGAAAGAGTGCTTTGTTACCTGTGTCTATTACTCCTGAGTGTAGCCCGGTATTCGTTGATGGCCTTAGCCTGGGCGTCTTCTATGATGCTCTGCGCCGTCTTGTTGGACATGACGGCGTGGCAGAAGAACAGAGTTGCTGCTGTGAACTGGAACAGTTCCAGTTTCGTCGGCTGCTCGCCGTGGCGGTACTGTTAGAAAGAATTATTAGTTTAGCATTTAATACAAAATATCGTGTATTAACTGATTACTTTAACCCTTTTCCAGGCATAGTGCAACTGACGAACACATAGGTACGCGCCAATAGAATTTCAACCTTAGGAGTCCGATTTAAAGTTCATATCCGATTGGACTTTCGGGAAAAGTGACTTGTCATTAAATTAATCATCAAAGCTGCATTAATTTTAATATATTTGAATTTTTTGGGTAAACAAAAAAGTAAAAAAAAAAAACAACTTGGTTTATGAAAAATCGATTTTTCTTTGCTAGGGAGTCTAGGGACACGAAATCAAGTGTTCTAAAAGTTGATTCACCCAAATGCGTTAAAGGAATATTGCGTGTGCCCCAGAGGACTTCCAACTAATAATTGACTCACTTTAAGTATGATGTGAACGAGACTGTTGACGACGCCTGCGCCGCCAGTCACCAGGTTAGCGTGACGAAGCACCTCGACAGACACCGCCAGAGCTTGTCCCGTCTGTAAACCAACAAAACGACATTAAAAAATCAATTTAAGGCCACAGTAGCAAACCGAGCACAACCTAGATTTGTAAAGAAAAATATCATAAGATGTGACATGCGACTAGATAAAGCGTCATTCAAAGAAACAAATAACCCCAAAACTTCACACAGACATATTAAATATGTTAAGAACGGGTCACTCACTTATTTTAAGTGGAAAAACGCTCGACATGGTTCACTCTTCATCAGGAGCTTGCATTGCGTTGGTACGACGGAGTGAAACATGCCGAGCGTTTTTCGACTTAAAATACGTGAGTGACCCGTTCTTAATATATTTAAACAAATAATCCCTCTAAAACCTCTGCGAAAACTAACGACTGGCTCACATGGCTTGCTATAATTACGGGGGAATATGCTAGACTCCCAAATCTCAGCTATGTCGACCCATAGCCGAGAACCCTGCAGAAAAATAACTAAGAGACTCGACGCCAAATAATTGGAAAAGGACAAGGGAAAGAATAAGGGTATTATTAGAAGGAGTATTATTATTAATTTTTACTTTTGTCATATTGGTCCCCGCAGCGGCCGAGCGCGCCAGCAGGTTAGAAGCGGCGCCAGCAGCCAGGCCCACGCTCGATCCAGCAATGTTCAGCCAGCTACCGCGGGCCTCTGCGTCCGTGGGACTAATCGACTATAAACAAACAAACAAACATAGGAATACTATCTCGCACACTTGGCTGATATTTGATTTCTCTCTCATTTCAAAGAAATTATACGCAAGGACGTGAACATCGTCAGGATAGCCCAGTCGGACATAATAAATTGCGTTTTGCGCCCCATCTATTAGAATACCACACCGATCATGCCTATAGCGCCGATGGAGGCTACGGTGCTCGCTGTATATACCGAGTGAGACACTGAAATAGTCTCTTTTGGTGAAAATACGAAGGGACGCTTATTATGTCAGGATGGCAGAGTCGGAAAAACAAAATTGCGTTACGCCATCTATTGGATATCCTATGACTTATCCTCTCATGCTTTTATGAAGACCCACCTGCTCATGTGAGCTCCGATCGTGCAGATGCAGCGACGACCTCACAAGCCCGTACAAGCAAGTAGTAACTGTGGCCACCGCGGCCCCGGCCAGTACAACCGGCGCCACAGGCGTGAACGCGGCCACACCGAGCACGCCTATAGCGCCGATGGAAGCTACGGTACTCGCTGTATCCACTGTACTGAGCACTTGCGCTTTGATGCCGAGGGTGGGGGACGGTGCTACTGTCAGTTTCACTGCGAATGTTCGATCGCCTCCCTGGAAAAGTAATTCATCTTAAAATTAACTAAATAGGACAAAATGTAGTCAGCTGCAGAGATATGACCCCCTGCATAGAAACTTCTTTTCAGAGGGATTGGATTCTCAAGCATAATTATGAGTGTAATACTTGAAATGCAGTAACTTTGGTTTCTGTGACTACTAAAAATAAGGTTTTTCATCCAACAGAAGAGGAAATCAGCCCAATTTATGGCAGCTAGGTTTTATGTTGTATCTTTATTGTCATTTTGCTACGTGCTTATTCTGGTAGACCACTGCCACACTCAGGGCCGTCTTAAACTATGCTGGGGCCCTTGGGCACATAAGAATTTGGGGCCCTTTTGGAAAGTAAAGAAAGCTAATCAAACTAACATTTTTCTAATATGATCTTCTATTGTAACAACCACGGCAGACTACCCACATCTTAAGTAATCATTTCTGATTGATTTCATTTTTATTAAATTTTGCGGGTACTGCAACATTGCAAGAATCAGGTATAAAACGCGGCCCTCCTACCCGGAGCAGTCAGTCGTCGCCATCGATTGAAACTGTAAACACTTAAAGTGAAGTTGTACTTAGAATAAATCGTATTATTTGAAGTGAGAATAAAGTCAAGTGCTATATTATGAAGTTGTTTTTGTGTTTATCCCTGTGGAGGTTTCATCTTCAGAAGCGGGATGATACGTAAGTACACGTCCACTGCTATTACTTATTGATTTAGTGAGATAACTGATAAACAACATGACCCTTATTTTGTAATATGAGATAATTAAATATACAAAACACTAATGAAATACGAAAGAAATATGGTACTGGTAACGTTATGTGGAAATTATGCAGAATATGTCAACACGCGGGTCTTGTGATAAATGAGTTGTTTATGGAGTATTAAAGGGGGCCTAAAAAAATTTCATATTTTTTTCACCACGGCGCATAGCTACCGAGATAAATGGATATTTACATTTTGTAACTAGATTTTGAGTTTTAATTTTGATCGTTATTGTCAAAATTGTGGAATGTAAATTGATGCTTACTATGCATACAAGGTATTAAGGGGGCTTGGATTTTCATTCGTTTTTCGCTACGACGCACCGTTTTTGAGATACATGAATGTTTATAATTTGAACTACTATTAAACATAATTAGGTACATACTTAACTTATATAATTTATTTTTGAGCTTATAAGGTATATTATATAAAGTCTAGAACTTGCTAACTATGTAAACAAACCGCCATATTGAAATTGTCTCTGAATGATGAATTTACTAGTGATGGGCAAGACTCCTACTTACTACTTTACTAATGTCAAACCATATCGAATAATAAAATACCTAAAGTAAAAAACAAGTAGTTACTTATTTTTAATTTGTTTAATCACGATCAGAAGACAAATTAGTACTTAAGAATGATGTATTGATGTATTTTATAACCGCGGCGGTAGGTACTGAGCGTGGGTTGGGTAGTGTGTAGCGGGTTTATATCACAAACTTTAGTCACAACACTACCCATCATAGACAAGTGTAGAATTTATAAGAAACAAAACCGTCATTCCAACAGGTCCTAATAACCTAACTTATGAACCCATTTTAAACTTTTAATTAAATATCCAAGATACAGTTATATATTTATGTATTTTACGGAACGGACCGTTTCAATAGTGTATATGTGTATGGTTTCAATGGTATTTGATGAGGTGGTGTGAAAATTCAAAGAGAAACAGTGTAAGCGTCAGGACCCCTGGACCACTTGAGATATTTGATGTTTAGATAATATCAAAATACACTACCTTTTTGCTACTATTTGGTACCTAACTTCAAATAATTAGTACCTCGATTGACAGCGAAAACCCGAAGAACTAAAGTGGCCATACATTCTGACGTCAGGATGTCTGGACCATTTTTTTTACATGGTTTGTGACAACACAACTACATGACATGTTAGTAAATATTTACTACCTTTTTAGTACCTCAACATATATTTTATTTTTATTTTTTTGGCGACCCAGAAAAAAGATACACTTAAAAAAAGAAATGTTATAATACTCATAATTTTATAGTCCCTGGTGCAGAGTTGGGCAAAAATTAACTTGAATAAGAATAAGAATAAAAACAGAAATTTTATTCTTATTCAAATCGATTTGAATTAGAATTATTCTTGCACTAGTTATTTTAGAATAAAATTAAGGTGAATAAATCATGTGACTCTTATTTTAAATGCGGAATAAAAAACAGAATAATTATTCTAGAAGTGGGCCTATTCTAACTAAGGTTTTATTCAATTAAAATGTTATTTAGAATTAAGTTAATTTTTGTAGTACAATCGGTTATATTTTATAAGTTGATTTTCACCCTTCTATTTAAAAGTCGGATTGATTTGATATTTGTTACTATAGTTTAGGTATAGTACACATTGAAGAGTTCCGCTATCTAGTTCTATCATCCGATCAGGGTGCTTAGCCAACATACCAAACGTTGACCCTCCGTAGAGTTGCGCATAGTGTCTCTCTATCACTCTTACATATTAGTGCGATAGAGAGACAGATAGCGTTTCGTTGTCGTAGCGCAAACGTTTGGCATGTTGGCTACGCTCCCAATGTGCCTAGCCAAGATGCAAATTTTTGTTTTTATTCTTATAACCAAATCATTAGGTAAATTAAGCTGTTCTGGGGGCCTAGCCAATATGCCAATCGCTTGGGCTCCAACAACGAAGCGCTTTCTGTCTCTATCACTCTTACATATTAGTGCGATACAGAGACAGAGATAGCGTTTCGTTGTCGTAGCGCAAACGATTGGCATATTGGCTACGCACCCAAGGTGCCTAGCCTAGATGACAATTTTTGTTTTTAATTTAATAACCAAATCATTGAGTAAATTTAGCTGTTCTGGGGGCCTAGCCAAGATGCCAATCGCTTGTGCTCCGACAACGCAGGACTTTCTGTCTCTATCACTCTTACATATTAGTGCGATAGAGAGACAGAGATACCGTTTCGTTCTCGTAGCGCAAACGATTGGCATATTGGCTACGCACCCAAGGTGCCTAGCCAAGATGTCAATTTTTGTTTTTAATTTGATAACCAAATCTTTGGGTACAATTTAGCTGTTCAGGGGGCCTAGCCAATATGCCAATCGCTTGCGCTTCAACAACGAAGCACTTTCTGTCTCTATCACTCTTACATATTAGGGGCTGTCCATAAATTACGTCATCGATTTTTGACGATTTTCGACCCCCCCCCCCCTAAAATCATCCAAAAATCTTATGCTTCGAATGACCCCGTTTCCTCCTACGTCATGCTACCATCATCCGATGTCCAGAACCCCCCTCCGCCCCTAATTTGAAATGACGTAATTTATGAATTGCCCCTTAGTGCGATAGAGAGACAAAGATAATAGCGTTTCGTTGTCGCAGCGCAAACGTTTGGCATGTTGGATATTACGCTCCAAATGTGCCTAGCCAAGATGACAATTTTTGTTTTTAATTTAATAACCAAATCTTTGGTTACAATTTAGCTGTTCTGGGGGCCTAGCCATTATGCCAATCGTTTGCGCTCCGACAACGAAGCGCTCTCTCTGTCTCTCTATCGCACTAATAAATAAGCGCTTTGTTGTTGGAGCGCAAGCGATTGGCATGTTGGCTAGGCCCCCAGAACAGCTAAATTTACCTAATGATTTATTTGTTTATTAAAATAAAAACAAAAATTAGCATCTTGGCTAGGCACATTGGGAGCGTAGCCAACACGCCAAACGTTTGCGCTACGACAACGAAACGCTATTTCTGTCTCTCTATCGCACTAATATGAAAGAGTGATAGAGACAGAAAGCGCTTCGTTGTTGGAGCGCAAGCGATTGGCATGTTGGCTAGGCCCCCAGAACAGCTAAATTTACCTAATGATTTGGTTATAAAAATAAAACAAAAATTGGCGTCTTGGCTAGCCACATTGGGAGCGTAGCCAACACGCCAAAGGTTTGCGCTACGACAACGAAACGCTATCTCTATCGCACTAATATGAAAGAGTGATAGAGACAGAAAGCGCTTCGTTGTTGGAGCGCAAGTGATTGGCATGTTGGCTAGGCCCCCAGAACAGCTAAATTTACCTAATGATTCGGTTATTAAAATAAAAACAAAAATTGGCATCTTGGCTAGGCACATTGGGAGCGTAGCCAACATGCCAAACGTTCGCGCTACGACAACGAAACGCTATCTTTGTCTCTCTATCGCACTAATATGTAAGAGTGATAGAGAAAGAAAGCGCTTCGTTGTTGGAGCCCAAGCGATTGGCATGTTGGCTAGGCCCCCAGAACAGCTTAATTTACCTAATGATTTGGTTATAAAAATAAAAACAAAAATTGGCATCTTGGCTAGGCAGATTGGGAGCGTAGCCAACACGCCAAACGTTTGCGCTACGACAACGAAACGCTATATTTGTCTCTCTATCGCACTAATATGTAAGAGTGATAGAGACAGAAAGCGCTTTGTTGTTGGAGCGCAAGCGATTGGCATGTTGGCTAGGCCCCCAGAACAGCTAAATTTACCTAATGATTCGGTTATTAAAATAAAAACAAAAATTGGCATCTTGGCTAGGCACCTTGGGTTAGTAGCCAATATGCCAATCGTTTGCGCTACGTCAACGGAACGCTACCTCCGTCTCTCTATCGCACTAATATGTAAGAGTAATAGAGACAAAGCGCTTAGACCAGCTAAATTGAACGTAATGATTTGGTTAGTAAATTAAAAATAATACGGTTACTGAAACTATGCGTTATGCGACAGTCAATTTGTAAGATTTTATTGGCTACAAATATAATGACCACCAAAAAATACTTTGGTACCCTAAATAAAAAAATCATGCTTACCAAAAAAAAATAGTGAACACCAAAAAAATAAGGCCTAAAAATACAAAAGTACCACCACTTTAATTACGACTGCACTTCAAATTGTATTCAAATACCAAATATATTGAATGATCACCAAAAATCATTAATGATCACCAAATCTTGAAGACCAAATTAATGCGATATTTTCACATAAATAAACCACTATGATTACCAAAAAATTTATACATATTACCAAATAAAGTAAACTGATGCCAAAATTACTAGCCCCTCCCGCTCAACCCCCCGTAGCCCGCACCGCATACCTACCTAACCTAATCTACTTTTCTAGTAGCATTTCGTTATGCTACTAGAAAAGTAAGTTAAACTGCTATCAGTTAAGTAGGTTAGGTTAGGTTAGCACTGCGACCCTTACAGAAACGAAATGGTACTAGAAAAGTAGGTTAGGTTAAGTTTCAACTGCTACCCATACAGATACGAAACGCTACTAGAAAAGTGGGTTAGGTTAGGTTTGAACTGCGACCCTTACAGAAAAGAAATGCTACTAGAAAAGTGGGTTAGGTTAGGTTTGAACTGCGACCCATACAGAAACGAAATGCTACTAGAAAAGTGGGTTAGGTTAGGTTTGAACTGCGACCCTTGCAGAAACGAAATGGTACTAGAAAAGTAGGTTAGGTTAAGTTTCAACTGCTACCCATACAGATACGAAACGCTACTAGAAAAGTGGGTTAGGTTAGGTTTGAACTGCGACCCTTACAGAAAAGAAATGCTACTAGAAAAGTGGGTTAGGTTAGGTTTGAACTGCGACCCATACAGAAACGAAATGCTACTAGAAAAGTGGGTTAGGTTAGGTTTGAACTGCGACCCTTGCAGAAAAGAAATGCTACTAGAAAAGTGGGTTAGGTTAGGTTTGAACTGCGACCCTTACAGAAACAAAATGCTACTAGAAAAGTGGGTTAGGTTAGGTTAGAACTGCGACTGTTACAGAAATAAAATGCTACTAGAAAAAGGTGACGAAGTGGATTAATTAATTTAATAATTATAAGTTATGCGGATGACATGGTGTTGCTGAGCCCATCGGTTGGAGGATTGAACATACTAATAAACATGTGCGAATCGTACGCTCGTGACCATAACTTAAAGTATAATGCGCTTAAAAGCGAATATATGGTTTTTAAAGCCGGAACCAAGAGTCCATCGTATGTCCCTCCTATACTTCTTGATGGCCAGGAACTAAATAGAGTGAGCTCATTTAAATACCTTGGGCATTTGGTTACCGAAGATCTGCGCGATGATGCAGACATCGAGAGGGAACGCAGAGCTTTAGCGATGAGAGCAAACATGATAGCGCGCAGGTTCAGCCGATGTACAGCCCAAGTAAAGATAACCTTATTTAAAGCGTACTGTACATCGCTGTACACCTGTAGCCTATGGACAAGATACACTCAGCGATCGTTAAACGCTCTGCGAGTCCAGTATAATGACGCTTTCAGGGTCCTGCTGCGGCTGCCGCGGCACTGTAGCGCGTCCGGAATGTTTGCGGACGCGTGCGTGGACGGTTTCCACGCCACGCTCCGCAAGCGTTGCGCCGCGATGCTAAGCAGGGTGCGTGACAGCCGCCACAGCCTCCTGGCTATAGTGGGTAACAGGTGGGACAGTGGCTTGCTAAAGCACTGGTCCTCCCTACATGTTAGTTTTAATAATTGTAAATTTAATTTAATCTAATGTTATTTATGAATGTTAATAGTAATTTCAAATTTAAATTGTATTTTAATTATGTGTAAGTTGTTTGTTAATTTTAATATTTTATCTTTAATTTAATTGTAATTTTAATTTTATCTCATTTAAAATATGGACTGTCAACTGTCTGAAATAAATTATTTTTATTTTATTTTATTTATTTTATTTATTTACATTAAAATGGAGTTCTAATTTTGGCGGTCATTTTCTATTTTTGGGTTTACAATGATTATTTTGGTGTCATTTTCTTTAATAGGATAGCAAGATGTAAAAATTTGGTTATCATTTCACATTAAAATGGGGATTGAAATTTGGTAATCATTGACTATTTTTGGGTTAATAATGATTATTTTGGTGTCATTTCCTTTAAAAGGATAGTAAAATGTAATAAAATTGGTAATCATTTCACATTAAAATGGTGTTATAATTTTGGTGATCATTCATGATTTTAGGGTGGTAAAATAGATTTTTTTGGTATTAAATTTTACTAAATCTGGTGATCAGTTAAATAGCAGCCGATTTTATTCCATAAAATAGGTATAAATTAGACAAGAGACTAACTACTATTACATCTACCTAACTATACGTAATTAGTACCTATACGGTACCCGGACTACATTTTTATTCGTGGAATATTATTTCGATTAAAAATCATGATTATATTTATTTGATTAAGAATAAGTTATTCTCATTCAATTTTTTCTCATACGAATTATTCCCGACCAAAATTATTTGAATATTTTTGACGGGAATAAAATCGAGATGATTTTATTCCTACGAATTCTTATTCAAATAATGATTTTATTCTTGAATGCCCAACACTGCCCTGGTGTTCACTTAATTATACGGCAAATGATGATGATGGAATTTCCTTTTGCAGAGTTGCTCCTTTTAACTCACAGACTGATTTGGGAAGGGGAGCCAATCGAATTTTTGATGCAAAATTTCGACTTAAAGGGGGGTGCCCCCCAAAATTAATAAAAAAAGAAAGTATGTGTCAAGTTGCTATGTGGTCAAGTTTGGTGTCATTTTCGTGTAACACAAGAATGCTAAATTCGTTTCTGATATTTAATTTATACGGTTTCATACAGGGTGTCCCTAGCCATTGGACAAAGCCGAAATGTACATATGCATTAGGGTATTTAGAACCAGTATACAAAGTATCATAATAATCGGTGTAGCGGTTACGAAGAAATTAACAAATTATGTTTTTTTTACTTTGGAGCAACCTGTATGTGTTAGTAGATCCTGAGGTAATAAATAGTATGAAATCTTCTTCGACCATTTTGATTATCTTTTTTATTTATGACATTAATAAGATTCTGACTTTTGACAAATGTCATGCCGCCCATTGCCCATTGCCGCACATTTTCAAAAAAATTGTCAAAAGCACTGCCAAAGATGTTATGTTTCTTTTTGTTGTCGATTATTGGAAATACCTTTTGTTTGATAATTTATCTTTTTATCTTTTGATCTAATTTAAAAAATATTACCGTTAGAGCATTTCTTAGAAGTAACCCTACGTGGGATTTCAGGGTTTCTCCAATGGCTATATCCTGTATAAATAATTAAAAAAAATAATACAAATAAAAATTTGGTATTTTTATTTTTTTCGAATAAACCTGAAAAATAAAAGCCTATATGCACACAAAAATAAAAATTTCATGAAAAAGCCCAGTAAGGCTATTTTTTTATAACGAGGAATTACTATTCCTCGTTATAAAAAGTATACATATGGCATATTTATGTTACATTAATGTGAACAAAAAAAATAAATATTTGGCAATGACGAGCATAAGCAATGTTAAAGAGTGTTTACAAATATATAGGTAGTAAAATCTTTAAAATACGAAATAATGTAATTATTAGTCTATTTCCCTTTTTTTTCTTTTGATTAACTCGATAATGACTTCAAACTTAATGCAGAAACCTAAACAGATGCTTTCATAAATTTATGATTGTATGGGACAAATCATCCACACCGCACCAAAAATCAAGGTGGCTCCCGTTTCTAAAATGATCGAAGGGTTCTAAGGACTCACTATGCTAAAGGGTATCTCATCATTATGAAACGCCGTAATTCTTATAGCTGTAACTCATCTTTGTATACTATTCAGTGAGCTGGTAGTCCAAAGTAAGTCTGCATTTCATTTTTTTTTCTCTACATTTTTATAAATAAATATGCCATGTGTATACTTTTTATAACGAGAAATAGTAGAGCTTTTTCATGCAATTTTTATTTTATGTGTATATATAAAAATTAGAAAAAATTAGGCATTTATTCGGAAAAAAATAAAATGGCAAATTTTTATTTTTATTATTTTTATGAAACCGTATAAATTAAATATCAGAAATGAATTTAGCATCCTTGATTTACCCGAAAATGATACGAAACTTGAGCACATAGCAAAACTTATTTTTTTACAAATTTCGGGGGGCACCCCCTTAAGTCAAAATTTTGCATGAAAAATTTGGTTGGCTCCCCTTCCTAAATCAATCTGTTAGTCAAAAGGAGCAACTCTGCAAAAGGAAATTCCATCATCATCAATTGCCGTAAATCGCACTTTTTTGTCGTGAACGCCACGGACTATACTTAAATATAAATATAAACTAAATAATAATGACGAACAAAAAATAATTAAACTAATAACTAAAAATACTAAACTAAAACTACCGAAAAAATAAAAAAACCTACAAATAAAAGGACTATTAATCTTATAAATATCAAGTGACAAGTATAAGTATGTAAACCGCGTTAAAATCACGCCAAGAAATGTGGTTTTTATTATTAAATCATGTACAAACAACAACACTTAACTGTATATTGTTGAACCTTATTACAAAGACATAAGGTCCACCGATGTACAGTTACCAGTGTGGGCGATGGTACTTACTTTCAATTCTAGTTAATAAAATGATTCTTTTTATTTAAGTGTATGATTTTATAGCCACAATCATAAGTATATTATGTATACTTACCCCAAAAACAAAAGCTATACATAGCAAAAAAAACCTAAAATAAAATTTCTTTTTTGAACATACTTTTTTTCTGGAATACCAAAAAGGATGGAAAAAAATATATGTTGAGGTACTAAAAAGGTAGTAAATATTTACTAGCATGTCATGTAGTTGTGTTGTCTCAAACCATGTAAAAAAAATGGTCCAGACATCCTGACGTCAGAATGTATGGCCACTTTAGTTCTTCGGGTTTTCGCTGTCAATCGAGGTACTAATTATTTGAAGTTAGGTACCAAATAGTAGCAAAAAGGTAGTGTATTTTGATATTATCTAAACATCAAATATCTCAAGTGGTCCAGGGGTCCTGACGCTTACGAAACAGTGATAAAACAAAGTTACGTTGTTTGTTTACATAGTTAGCAAGTTCTATTGAAATAGACTTTAGTATATATAACACCGAATATTTTTACGTTTCATGCCGAGTTGTTGGAAAATATGGCTGACGATGTCTCATGATGATCAACGGCGCTTGCGAACACCAGAAGTCTCCGCCTTCGCGAAAGGGAATGTAGCTGGAATTGCCGCGGCAGTGAATAGGAATCTAGAGCGAAGCAGAGTTCTGTTGTAATGGTCACGCACCACTGGACATCAGGTCATGTACACCTATTGTTAATTTATGAAAAAAAAAGTGATGAATGATTTGATATGGTAATAGGTGATGGTTGCCGTAAATTGCTTTAAAACTGAAACTTCATCTCAATCATCGACATATAGCACATATACCATAAGTATAAGAATATTTTGCCAGAAGTTGAAGATGAGTTAAAGAGAAAAAGTAAATCTGTTGAACTGATAGAAAACTATTACCTATTGTGTAGTTGGTCGAGCAAATATTATCAGAAAAAAAGGGCGGTAAATTTGAAAAATCGCGGGTTAGCAACACTACGTTTGAATTGTTCGAAAATCGCGTGTCATTTATATCTTATCTGTGGAACTGTTTTGTTATTCAAGGCCCCAACGTTGTCTGTTCTCTTTGACGGCGCAGCAACTAGTATCATTTCTCTCTCCTCGCTCTTTTAAAAATGCCGTTTGTCAAAAAAGGAACAACCATACTGTTGACAAGATGGACTTCAAATCAAGGTGTTACCGTTTTAGGTGGTGTCAAGTTGTGTATATGTGCGTAAAAACGTATATGTGTGCTCTTTTAGGGATGTGAAAAGCCGATTTTAATCATGTTATATATCGATAAACGCTGCACAGCGGAACGAAATAGCGATTACATATTGAAGTTTCAATATCTTCGTTCAACATAAACATAATGGAAATGCTAATGGATAATGAATATATTATAATATAATAAAATAAATCAATTATTGCGGAACACATATTTTAGTAGGTATTTATGTTTTTAATTAAATATCTGAACTTTCCCTTCGTTCCCTGCTGCGGCGTGACGATAAAATTGTGATCTGATTACCACAATAAAGAATAAAAGCGTTTTTGTTCATTTTAGGTAATCGTCAAACCTTTGAAGTAAAATTAAAATTGCAAGAAATGTCGATAGTTTATCGATATGACTTTATCGACATAGCTACAGCTACAGCAAGGTGGATTCACATTGTTAATAGTACACTAAACAAAAGTGGTAACAGTGACAGCACGCTTAGACTTCGTCTTTAAGTATATTATATCTATGGTTACATTTCATCGTTGTTCGATGTACATTACTGCTTTTTGTTCGTTTCGTAGGGATACCATACTTTAGTTGCGTTACATTGCTACTAAAATATCCAGCTTGACAGACTATAGGTCATAGGTATGTACCAATCATGAGAAAATGTTCGTAAATGAATCAATACGATAAAATAGAGTAACGCGTATAGATTTCATCTTATGTATCTTACGGAATAATAGTTAGGACGATGAAGTCGATTGTTGGCGATAAAAAAAAATGGACAATTGGGTACTTTCCTGTACTTAAAATAAATTATTTAACACCGTGAACGGAATAACTAAAGCACCAGATCATTATTAGAAAAACATAGATAGCAGTTATTTTTAAACACAATTTCTATTTAATATCGGATGGAAGTATAAAAAGTAGGTGAGTTGACTGTGACGTCACTACACACGTGTTCATATAAATTCATAGATTTAATATATAGAGATCCCGTCTCAGCGAGCTGTCACTGTTGCCACTTTTGTTTAGTGTACGATTAACAATGAGGCCCACCTTGCTGTAGCCATGTCGATAAAGTCATATCGATAAACTATCGACATTTCTTGCAATTTTAATTTTACTTCAAAGGTTTAACGATACCTAAAATGAACAAAAACGCTTTTATTCTTTATTGTGGTTATCAGATCACAATTTTATCGTCACGCCCCAGCAGGGAACCAAGGGAAAGTTCAGATATTTAATTAAAATACATAAATACCTACTAAAATATGTGTTCCGCAATAATTGAATTATTTTATTACATTATAATATATTCATTATCCATTAGCATTTCAATTATGTTCATGTTTAACGAAGATATTGAAGCTTCAATTAATCGCTATTTCGTTCCGCTGTGTAGCGTTTATCGATATATAACATGATTAAAATCGACTTTTCACATCCCTAAAAAAGCACACATATACGCTTTTATTCACACATACACAGCCTGGGCGCATCAAAAAAGGCAACACTTGATTTGAAGTCCATCTTGTCAACAGTATGGTTGTCCTTTTTTGACAAACGGCATTTTTAAAAGAGCGAGGAGAGAGAAATGATACTAGTTGCTGCGCCGTGAAAGAGAACAGAAAACGTTGGGCCCTTGTATAAAATCCATATTAGCAAATCGTTTTGACAGTTCTAAAAAAAGAAGCTGATTTGACTAGTAGGAAAGTATCCAATACTTAGCTCATTAACGATACATTTCCTGTGAATTAATTGATTTGTTGATTTAAAGACGTACTGATTTATTTATTGATTGAAGACTTGAAGTATCGAATATCGAGTATCTATTGAATTATCGGGCCGTTGAATTATCGGATTGTTGGATGGTTGAGTTATTCAATTGGTGAGTTATTTAATTGATGAGTTATTCACTTGTTGAGTTATTCACTTGTTGAGTTATTCACTTGTTGAGTTATTCACTTGTTGAGTTATTCCCTTATTGATTTATCGAATTATTGAGTTATCGAGTTATTGAGTTATCGAATTATTGACTGTTCGAATTGTTGAGTCATTGAATTATTGCATTATTTTAATCATTGAATTATTGAATTGTTGAATCATTGAGTTTATTATTGAGTTAATGTAGCAGCATTACAATTAAATGATTTTAATATGATGACTTTGATATAAGAGATAATGAAGATTGCTGTATTAGTTTCAGATTGACATTTTACGAGCACTCTATATCGAATTGACGGCATGGTTGAACGTGTTTGTACTTACGAGAACTGGATTGGTTGTAAACTACTAGAACAGGATCGCCACAATTAAACCGAGATCGAGGAGAATTGATGGGCCAATTGGAATCAGAATGCCGTAGGACAACTGCTAGAGGAACGGCGACTGGTACAAAAGATCAAGAAGTATGATGCTGAGTCAACCAAATTATGCGTGTATGAACGATGGGATTTCATTAGCAGCAGAGATTGATGTCTAATATCAGTAGCATTAAAGATGGCTATTGATATTTGAATCTGATTTAGCATTAGAGATGACTAAATTGAAGAATATCAGTAGCATTAGAGATGACTATTGATATCTGAATATGATTATTGATGACTAAATTAAAGAATATCAGTGGCATTAGAGATGACTGTTGATATTTAAATATGATTAGCAATTAGAGATGACTACTGAGGGTGACATTCCATTTCTGACCGCAGCTGCACTACTAGTGCGAACGCCGGTGCGGTCGGCCGGTCACCGTGTCGGCGTTATTGTCAATTTCCATAGTAAAATGAATGGTAGTGCTGCTGTCGTTGGAAATGGACTGTCACCTTAATGATTAAATTGTAGCTGGTGATGATTATTTGTGTTCAAGCTGAATAATATCTTGTACATTAGAGATGACTATTAATGTAACGTTTCCAGCCATTCGAGATGACGACTAGAGATTAAATACATACGTAATGAGATTATTGCTAATTTATATTGTTAATAAATACGAAAACGAAGGGACTCGTTTCGGAAAGGACGGCCGACTGTAACAACCACGGCAGACTACCCACATCTTAAGTAATAATTTCTGATTGATTTCATTTTTATTAAATTTTGCGGGTACTGCAACATTGCAAGAATCAGGTATAAAACGCGGCCCTCCTACCCGGAGCAGTCAGTCGTCGCAATCGATTGAAACTGTAAACACTTAAAGTGAAGTTGAAGTTAGAATAAATCGTATTATTCGAAGTGAGAATAAAGTCAAGTGCTATATTATGAAGTTGTTTTTGTGTTTATCCCTGTGGAGGTTTCACTATTTATTATGGGTAATCAAATATACTGTTACTGTATGTCCTTGATACCCTGAGGATGGGGGCCCTGGGCACAGGCCCCGTGTGCCCTTATGGTAAAGAGGGTACTGACCACACTAAGTTTGTACGGGCTTTGCCTCCTTGGTAATGACAATGTATGGCAGCGCCATACTTCACGTAAAAGTGGGCGGACGACTTAGCGTGGACTGACTCTAGGTACCCCTACTAAAAACTTACCTCAATAATAGTCCCATCATATTCTCCATTTTCAGGAACTATTAGGACACATTTAGGTTGCGTGTTGTTGAGCAAATAAGACTCCCAGTCCTGGTACACTCGAGCATCCTCGTCGATAAATACTTTACAGGATTTGGCTAAAAAATAAATAAATATATAATAATGAAAACATACAGTTCGCACACTCAAGGATGACTTATGCTAGACCGGGCCGCGGCCGGGCAGAAGCTTCCGGCGCTTCGTTTTCTATGGAAAGCCAAGTGATCACCGATTAGCCGTCATAGAAAATGACATGTCGAACGGCTCGGCCCGGGCACGGCCCGGTCTAGCGTGAGTCATCCCTAATTCCTAGGAAGCGAAATTAACCCCTATTTACCCCCCACGTACCCCTTGGGTTCAGTTGCGCGAAGGATTTTTATTAAATTAAAATACACTGCCACTACAATAACCTTTCATGTGGTACACTCATTTTCCTGGTCAAAATCAACCACAATTTTACTGCCTAGCATTGCCCTACGAACTTAAACAATGTTTTGACATTTAGTTAAAAGATACTAATATGACAATAAATCTAAAACATATTAATGTTTTGCAGTTATAGCCGGTCAAACAAGTTTGTCAGTAGAAAAAGTCGCGAAATTCAAATTTTCTATGGGACGAAAACCCTTCGCGTCTATTTTTTTTTTTAAATATGCCGCTTTTTAGGATTCCGTACCTCAAAAGGAAAAAAACGGAACCCTTATAGGATCACTCGTGCGTCTGTCTGTCCGTCTGTCACAGCCTATTTGCTCCGAAACTACTGGACCAATTAAGTTGAAATTTGGTACACATATGTAAGTCTGTGACCCAAAGACGGACATGTAACGTCTAGAAATGAATTTTTAACATAGGGGCTACTTTTGGGGGGTAAATAAGAAAATTAAAAAACAAAGTTTAGCAAACTATATCGTGTTATATATCAAACGAAAGGGCTCATTGTGAGAATCTCAAGCTTATTTTTTTTATAATTTTAGGATAAATAGTTTAGAAGTTATTCAATAAAGTAGACAAAAAATGACCAATCCCCCCCCTCTATCTCCGAAACTACTGGGTCTAAAATTTTGAAAAAAATACACAAAATAGTTCTTTACCGAAAGATGACAGGAAAACCTATTAGAAATCTACAGTCAAGTGTGAGACGGATTTAGGAACAAATTGCGTTTAGATAATTTTAGGGACGAAGCAGCAATGGTTTAAGTGAAAAGTGGTGTAGACAGCTATTGCGAAGGCCCTAGGCGAAGTCCGAACCGTCCTGAAGAAGTGCGCCTTTAGGTTCAAGCGTGAGTCCGATTGAAGACAAAAAATGTCGACTAGCCTGTATCTGGCACACAGCCGCAATGGTACTTGTACTTTTGATTGATTAGGTACTTGTACTTGTACGACATTGTGTTATTCTCCCACACTGCACCCCAATCTACAGACAATGCTACAAGACCTTAGCACGGCAAGTCTTGAAGTCGGACTCGAAATGAACAGGACGAAAACCCAGTTAATGACCAATGGCGCGAAACGTGGGGTCACGGTAGATGGGCAGGATATACAATATGTTGACGAATACACCTATCTGGGCCAGATAGCATCCTTCGATAACAGGCAGTCCAAAGAAATCGATCGACGCATCGAAAACGCCTGGAAGAGCTTCTGGTCCATGAAGGCGTTAATGAAGGGCAACCTCCCACTAGCACTAAAACGCAAACTCGTCGACATGTGTATTCTGCCTATCCTAACCTACGGTGCCCAAACTTAGTCATTAACAGAAGCCCAAAAGTCCCGACTCAAGATTTGCCAGCGAGCAATGGAGCGCAGTATACTCGGAGTCCGTAGAATCGATCGGGTAAGGAACACAGAGCTGCGCTCCAAAACTGGAATCGCAGATGTGGGTGTGAAGGCCGCCAAGCTCAAGTGGGATTGGGCGGGACATATCTGTCGGATGCACCTGGACAGATGGGCCAAAATAGCGACCGAATGGGCACCACAGATCACCCGAGGCAGAGGCAGACCAAAAATGAGATGGCGAAACGACCTGGACTCATTCTGTGGCGACTGGCGGGAGCATGCACAAAGCCGTGACGAGTGGCGAAAGACAGGGGAGGCCTTTGCCCAGCAGTGGGACACAATATAGGCATTAAAAAAAAAAAAAGGTACTTGTACTATTGTTTTAGCGCTAGCATCTGGGAGACCGAGCTTTGCTCGGAAAACATAAAAACTCAAAGATGCAAGTTTTCCCGGAGATAAGACCCAGCTAGATCGATTTTTCGCCCCCGAAAACTCCCATATAGCAAATATAATCGAAATCGTTAGAGCCGTTTCCGAGATTCCGAAATATAAATATAAATAAATATATAAAATAAATAAATAAATAAATATTGGGGACATCTTACACAGATCGACCTAACCCCAAACTAAGCATAGCTTGTACTATGGGTACTAGGCGACGATATAAACATAACTTATATAGATAAATACATACTTATACATATACATAGAAAACACCCATGACTCAGGAACAAATATCTGTGTTCATCAGACAAATAAATGCCCTTACCGGGATTCGAACCCAGGACCATGCACAGAATTGCCCGTTTAAAAATATAAGATATGTTTATCTCTTTTCGACCTTCGCTTTTAAAACACTTGCGGAAGTTTTGGGAAACGCGAACCCGCCGGACGCTCCGAGCTTTCAGCTCTACGCGGAGCTCGGCCTTCAGTCTTCGCATTTGGACACTTGTACTATTGTTCGCCATTTAATATTCCTATCCAAGCTACTTTGCATAGTTGCAGAGATATAAGCCATCGCGCCATAACACTTCATGTTACATCTGGTTTTTGAACTGACCCATTCAGGTATTTCAAAGTTTCACTCACGTTACAGCAGGTACAAAAAAAATTGCTATAAATTGTGTGATGTACGGAACCCTTGAAACGCGAGTACGACTCGCACTTGACCAATTTTTTCTACTGACGGAAATGACTTGACAGACTATATTGCCTATATTGGGTTTGATTTACTATTAAAAAACTCAAAATTGATAGGGAGTGAAAAGTTATTAAATATATTTAATAAAAACACATACCACCAACAGTTTGTGGAATACATTTCCTTACTCTAAACACAGCTGTGCACCATATTTCACTGTCGGTCTTCTGATGCAGATCTAACCAGTGGTTAGATGGTGTAATCTGGTAGAACTTGACTGGTTTCGGTCTGGCACATACTATTAGAAGTACTGATATCATTATATCTTCATCATTTTGACTGTATTTGCCTGAAAAAAGGAAATATCTATTGTACATATTGTAAAGATATCTAAAATAGCGAGCATAGGTAGTTGTCATAATGTTCCAGTGTGATATGGTAGCCTACATTCGACGTCAATAGCCGGGTCCACACAGAGCGAGCATATGCACACAGAGCAGGCTATTTTGACGTCGGCTGTAGGCTACCATATCACATTTTTCATATAACCTTGGCTCACTGTGTCACAAGTATCATTATAATCAATCAACATCATAACACATTTATTATCTCTGGCAACAATGTTATCATTATCACTCTGGTGTAAATCCGCACGGCGTTCCGGTGTGTAAGTAAGTAATATAGAGATATCTTGCTCGCACACTGGCTTGTCGATACGGATCCAATGTAAAGGCCGCCTTAAAACAATGTACAGTGAGCTGCAAATTTTATGGACACATTATGAATGGGATTTTTTGCAGCTGGGTGTATGAGTATATGTAATATGAACCTTAATACAAAGTACATTACTTATAGACTTCATTTCTAAAATAATTCATGACAATGAAAATAATTAAAACTATGTTAATTTTTAAACAAGCAGATACGTTTGCGAGCGATATTGCAAATTTTATATTAATGAATAATAATTACATATATTAAGGTTCTGGTGGGCTTCCGTAGCTCAATTGGTTAAGAGCAACGCACGGATTGAGGGGGTTGCGGGGTCAGGCGTGGCTCACTCCGCGATTTCGTCGCTTTGCTACAGGTAGCTAAAAGTACATCCGTTCCACACCAATTTATGGTGGCTAGCCATAAGTCGCGCGTGGCGCTGTTGCCACCTAGCGGCCATATCTGTCCTGATCGTAACAGACGCGTTTTGTTAGAGAGTGAGTCTTCTGTACCTAGTATGTACTATTATTTATTCTGTGGCGGGGTCAAGTCCTGCCGGTGTAACTTTTTCCATTTTTTCCTTTAATATAAAATGTACATATAACTATGTTGTTAATGAAGTTATCTATCACTGGCTACTAAATAATCAATTTAGATAGGCTTGTATATAATATGTACGTATATCCTGTTAGGTTTTAGTCTTGTCTTATCTAATCTGGATTGTTGGAAATTAATATAAGTGATTTCTACTTAAAAGGTACACTAGACTGAAATGAAGTCTAATATGCCTAAATGGATCATCTTAAGAGTCACACGCACCCGCCACCAAAAAGCCACTTCCATACAATCGAAGTTACACTCTCATGTTACAACAATATATAACTATATCTAGTACTAATTGTTATACAAAGAAAATAGAGTGAGTTGAAAATTTAGTATGTGAAATCTCTATTGTATGGTGGCGGCAGCTAGGTTCGCGCGAGTCTTAGGGCCAGTTGCACCAACCACAGTTAACAGACTGATCAACATCACGCAGCAGAGATCTAGGAAATATAATAAAATTTTGCAAACACTTTAACGGTGACAGACGGCTTGGTGCAACCGACCCTTAATCGCACATATGACATATATCATTTATACAAGACGTCTTAGCATTTCAATATGTTTGTGTATTTTGACATGTTAATATGATTGGGATGGTCATATTAAATTCTAGTTAATTCACTTGCATAGCATCATTGCATCACTTATGTTTAACACATCAAGGGAAAAGATACTTGTACAAGACAAAGTGAATGTGCTGGCATGATAAGATGGATATTTTGACAGTTCTAATGTTATTTAGCCTTTGCCCAGCAGGCTACACTCCTGTAGCCTCTAGCCGCTCAGAGACCTATAAAAAGGTCTCCCATTCCATTCTAATTTGAATTTTTAATTTGACAAATCAAAATTGTATTTGTTCTGGCAAGTTTTGACATCTGGGCGGCTAGAGGATAGGCTAATAAATATATATATATATTTAGCATGTATAATAACTAGGTTTATATTTATATACATACTTTGTTCACACACCTTCTCGTAGACCCTCATGACCTGTTCCTTTTGCCGGAGTGTATAGCCCTCGAGATGGATATCGCCTTCATTCCTCACTTCACTGAGCTCGCCTTCTGTGCTTGGACTACCAAATAAGGCAAATGCCATGTTTTGGAGCAAATAGTTTCTATTGTGCAGTTCATATCTGTAAAAGGGTGCATTGTTTTAGTAAATAATGAAAATAAACTAGTAAGTAAATATTTAATAATTTTTTTAATGAGTTTTTGAATTGTCAAAGGTTTGCATAGATGGCGCCATCATAACTTTCCCCTTTTTCTATGAGATTTGGCTTAAAGGGCTGGCATCCAGGTCATAAAATTCCAGTAAAAAAAAATTTTGACACAATGCTAGGGATTGACAGGGCAAGCTATGCTGGCGTCATCTGCTAAATACTTCGAACGACCAACACCATTTAGCAATAACACAAAATGAACATACATGTTTTGTTTACAATTCTTTGGTGCCTTTACAAATAACTTGTAGGTTTTTAATACTAAGTAAGTTTTTCCAATAAACCAAAACAAACATAATTTGGTACTAATACAATTACCCTCAAGGCAAAAGGTGGATTACCATAACCATATTTAATAACCATGTTTATTACCTAAATAGATCCACATGAAAATCTTTTGACCTAGACTTTGGACTTCGGATTTTTGCGAGCTATTGTCCACGAGACTAAAGAAAGGCAAATAATATAAGGCATTATTTATTATTAGGGATATTAGCCCTTTGACCTGTTTTGTATACCACTCCATAGTAAACCTAATTGGAATGCAAGATGGTTAACATTAACAGTATCCATGCACGTCTCTGGACATCTTTGGCGGTCAAAAGGTTAACAACATGTACTTACTTCACCCAGTCACAATCTGGCAGATTCTCAAAGTATTCTTGCTGTATTTGAACCGGTGAAAGCGGCTCAGGGGCAGCCTCAGTCGCCGTTTCGATTCCGAACGGAGCATTCTCATGGGCCTCGAATATCACGTCGATTTGCGCAGTGGAATATTCTACTTCCATGTCTCCCATGTTCACTCAGTATGAACAAGAATAAGTACACCGATAAAACTACAACCTTATCAGTTTGGCAGAAGGAAAGGACTAGACAGAACAAGGGTACTAAAGAATTAATTATTCCTTATTGATCAAACAAAAACAATATCTTTAATAATATGATGCAATTCAAATGCAAAGAAATAATGGTGATTGAGAACAGGATAGCTTACTGAGATTTCTTCATGTAAAACAAAGATCACAGAGATGCTTATGAATCACCGATGTTGTCAAAAGTGTTCTATTTCCACTTTCGATCTGTCAATTCTGTCATTAGATGTGCTTCAACTCAATCCATAGCACGTAGCAGCTGTAGGGCTACCGCCAATACCGAAAATCGTCAATTGCGGGCATTTTTCTCTGTCACTCTAATTACGCCTTCATTGGAGTAAAAGAGTAAGATCCCCGCAATTTGCGAATTTCGGTTTTCGCGGTAGCCCCTCAAACTCCGTGTATCGTGGGCTGTTCTCACAAGCGTTAAAAAAGCGCCGGCGCTGCTGTCAGTTGGCTGTCAAGTGTTAAATTTTGGTATCAATCGACATGGCCGTGCTGAGAAGCGTTCGAATGCATAAAGTATATCCTCAGTATATCGTACCATTCGTAATAAATAACGTCGTTCGTAGTAAATAATTCGTAATAAATAATGTGGAAGATCGATCCCGAATTGCTAATTCAAGAAGTCTAGTCTCGACCATTACTCTATGTTAAATCTTTACCGGAATACGGAAATAAACTACTTAAAAATGGACCGTGTTTTTATTACTAAACGTTCAAAAGACAGGGAGTACGGCTGACAAGTGATTTTTAAGAGTTCATATGAACACAAATATTAGAAACGGTAAAAAAGCGCCAACGTCGGGTTATAACGCGACGCTTTTAAAGCTCCCGTGCTTCGAGCAACACCGGCTTCCGACACATCGGAAGGGAGGGGCCCAAGCGATATCTCACCGTACAAATCTTTCTGCCATTTTTCGCGGGGGGAAAGGTGTACACAGTCGCACTTCACACACACTTACATACAAAATCCAATCTGTAATGACGACACAAATACATAGAAAATGACACACGTCAAAGACAAATCTTGCAAACCTCGATCTCTTTTTGTGTACGGACGAGTGACAAGTGTCACAACACGCACACTAACACATTTTCGTTGAAGTATGTTATTGTATTCTGAGAGATGAGAAGTCGGATTTGTCGCTCGACCGATCCGCAATTTGTACTGAGCGAGCAAAATCGATAAATCCAACAATTACATGAGACTAAAATATAATAATTGTGTTTGAATGTAATTAAACGTATGATATGTAAAAAAAAATATTACATGTGAAATGTAACACTTTCTTTTTGTAAATTTGATGTCCCCGACCTCTTTTTATAACAAAAAACCTAGCAAACAGGCATTTTTGTGCAGCAGTGTTCACGCGCGCGTCTGTACTCGGTCTAGTGAAAAATCCAAGTGCAACTAGTTTTATTACCCGCGCTAGATTAGATTGGCGCGCTAATCTTGTACCTCGGCAGAGGGGAAATAGTGCGAATGCCGCCTCCCTTCCGTGTTGCTCGAAGCTCCCGTGCGAATGGGGCCTTAGAAACTGTGAGAAGAAATCGGAACGTAAATTATCAGGTAAACGTAGAAAGAGTCATTTGACAGTATGAAGATACCTTTTTCTTCTCTGTTAAAAACTAGGAAGTTCCTATTTTTAAAATATAAATAATGTTTATTTTAGTATTCTCATACAGCATTAACTACTACTAAAAGTACTCAAAAAGAAACTGGCTTCGGGAAAAATAGCTACATCAAATCATAGCAATTTAATGATTTTTTTTTTATAAGCAAAATACTACTAAACACTAAAGTACTTGTAGCAACTTGGGTTGATGAATTTTGTTCTGATCATGTTTTGATTTGATGGTGTTGCTGCGGTTGTGTTCACTGTTCACATCACATGTACGCTGTTATGTTATTGTTATTGCACCATGTTAACATTTATTATTTATTTCGCCGCAAAGTTGAATGTAAATAATGGTTGATATAAACAAATACCTCGAAAGTCAACTGGCGCTTGCCAAGCAAAAATGTGACATAAAAACGAACTCTAAAAAGTCTTCGGTGTCAGAGAAAAGTAAGGTGGCCGCCGAATTAATATCTAAGAAACAGGACAAAACTTTGGTGAATAAAAAATGTTCTAATTCTAAACATGAACTGAGGGATAATGTAGAGGTATCACATATTCCTACTCCTAGTACGTCTGCGGCGCGGGACTCTGATGAAGGCAGTGAATATTTACCTTCTGGCGAAGACGAAGAAGATGCGGAGATTCCTAACATTAACATCCCTGCATTCCCCACTACGTCGCGCACCAGACAAAATTTGAAGAAAATAATAGATGACGGGGACACACATCTCTACAATGAAAGGTTAGACATCTGGAAAAAAAACCTCGCAGCAGCTCGCGCTGGGAATTATGAAGGAGAGTCAATGTCTGCAGATATCAACCATGTTCTAGACGGCAACAAGGATGTGGATGAATTACATGAACTGCAAAATGGTCTTAATGTCCCTACTTACATTTGGAAGCAATTGTACAAGTATCAAAAGATTGGTGTCAAGTGGTTATGGGAGTTGCATCAGGTGCAGTCTGGAGGTTTACTTGGAGATGAGATGGGATTAGGAAAAACTGTACAAATTATAGCATTCCTAGCCGGACTGTCCAAGACCCACCTAGGCAGCTGGGGTGGACTAGGCCCTTCCATAATTGTGGCACCGGCCACTGTTATTTTCCAGTGGGTAACACACTTTCACTACTGGTGCCCTTACATCAGAGTTGCTGTGCTCCACCATTCTGGCTCTCACTCTGGAAATCACAACAGACTTATTCGGGATCTGCATGATTCTCATAGCATCTTACTCATAACATATGCTGGTGTTGTCAAATACAGCAAAGACCTAATGGCCAGAAAATGGCATTACATGATATTGGATGAAGGCCACAAAATCAGGAATCCTGAAACTCAAGTTAGTAAGCTTGTTAAGAAATTTCAGACACCTCACAAAATACTAATTACTGGATCTCCTATGCAGAATAGCTTACAAGAACTTTGGTCATTATTTGACTTCATGAGACCTGGCCTTCTTGGTACTTATAATGCATTTTTGGAATATTTCGCTCAACCAATAACCCAAGGAGGATATGCCAATGCTACTGAATTCCAAGAAGCAACAGCTTTCGAAATTGCAAAAGCACTTAAAAATATGATCACACCATACATGTTGCGCAGAACCAAAGCAGAAGTGCAGGAGCATATAAAATTGCCTGAGAAAAATGAACAAGTACTTTTCTGTGCATTGAGCCAGGAACAGAGGGACCTGTATATGGGTTATCTCATGAGTTCAACTGTAAGGAGTATTCTAGATAAAGAAAGCAGATATGGTGATCCACTGAGAGCCAGAGTATTAGTTGCTCTATCAACATTAAGAAAAATCTGCAATCATCCTGATCTATACTTATATGAAGCACAAGAGGAATGCGAAAAAATTGATGAACAATCTTTTGGTTCTTGGAAAAGGTCTGGTAAAATGACAGTAGTACATTCTCTTTTAAAGATATGGCAGAAGCAAGGCCACAGAGCCTTGATATTCTCACAATCAAGAGTGATGTTATGTTTACTGGAACAGTATTTACAAAGCCAAGATTATAAATATTTAAAAATGGATGGCACAGTGAGTGTTGGTATTAGACAAAGCCTAATTAAGACCTTTAATGAAAATCCAGAATATCTGGTATTCCTGGCAACAACACGAGTGGGAGGCTTAGGAGTAAATCTGACGGGGGCTGATAGGGTAATTATTTATGACCCCGATTGGAATCCAGCCACAGACAGCCAAGCCAAAGAAAGAGCTTGGAGAATTGGTCAGCAGAGAAACGTAACTGTGTATAGACTTTTATCTGGAGGAACTATTGAAGAAAAAATATACCAAAGGCAAATATTCAAACATTTTCTAAGCAATAAAATACTAATTGATCCAAATCAGAAGAATGTTCTAACAACTAGCACATTACAAGGTCTTTTCACTTTTGACGAACCAAATTGCGAAGGAGATACTGAAACTGCAGCTCTTTTTAAACATACAAAGGTCAATGTGAATCATAGAAAACAAGAAACAAATATCCAAGTACTTAAAAACAGTAGAGACTCTATATCAAAAAAAAAATTAGAAGAAATGAGAAGAAGAGCTAGGGAAATAAGCAGAAAAATTGCAAGTAATGTTAAACCAAAAACCTCAGCAGGTGCAGAAGATCCTCGAGAAAAGTACAAGAAAAAAAGAGACTTCCTTTTGAATCCTCCTGTAGTCCATCCACCAGAATTCAATTTAATTGATGACAAAGTAACCAATGTTCCATTTGACAGTGTTTTATCAGAGTTAGATATTATTAACATGCACTCCAAAAAGGATTATGAAGAAAATTTACTCAAAGAGGCACTTAAAAACAAAGAGACCGAATTAGAGGAGGGTGAAGTGTCTGGTGATGGAGATGATGATGTTATGCAAAATGTAGATATTATGAACAATTCTGGTAACCCAGAAATTGTTAGTGGTGGTGAAGATTCTGCGCACAAAAAGGAATCATCAATACCATTAGAAATTGTACCTGATAGTAAAATAGAGAATGAGATTCACAGTGAAACGAATGATCAATCAAACCCACCAGAAAATGTACTTAATATTGAAGATAGCAAAACTTCTCGTAAGCATCACAAATCAAAACGCAAAAGAAAACATTCCTCAGACATTTCTGAACCAGAAATAGAGAACCTGATAGCTGTGAAAAAGGTCAAGAAGAAGAAAAGTAAGAAAGAAAAAGAAAAGCATCACAATGACGACGACTATGTTTTGAGCAAATTGTTCGCCAAAGCTGGAGTAAAGAATGCATTACAGCATGACGTAGTTGTAGGTTTAGCTGAAAAAGAGAAGAGACATAGGTTGAAAGAAGAAGCTACAAAAAAAGCGAGACGCGCAGTTAGAGCTGTAAAGTTCTCTACAAAGTAATCTCAAAACAATTGTAGTTTAAGGAACATGTTAATTATTTTTTATATTACCTACTTATGTTTAATACCTCATCATTGGGCTCGATTTTGCTTTTATATATGAATCAAATAGAAGTAAAGTAAATCGATTACTTTGTTTTATTAATATAAGAGTAGCTAGCGTGATCAATTGATCACTTCTAGCGGCGAGCACCATGGCGTGCTCTTTCTTCCGTGGGCGAGCACAGGCGGAAAGTAATCATTCCCACTGTGTCTTCCCCATGTGACCAAAGATACATCCCTAAAAGCAATAACGAAGTTGGAAGGTGGCCCTAGAATACTAACTTCACGATTAATTAAAAGGTTATTTGCGTTAAGCGTTGGTTAAGCGCTTCACGCATCTTACTTAATTCAAATTCCTAAAGGTGTAGAGCCACGTTTAGCAAGTGAGCATTAATAAATAAACAATGATTGTAGTCTGACTGTACTAAGTAGGAATAATTTTTTCACCACACCAGCTCGGAAAGGGTTACTTTGCACTTCAAAAACGGATAGCCAAGTCAGGGGTCGGAAACCGGTATTTGCTCCATACAAAAATACCGGTATTATTACGTTCGTTTTCGTTCTTTGGTTTATTATTTCATTTTTAATGGGACAATTTAATAATACGAAGTTGTTACCTAATTACATGATTCAGTCCTACGTACAGAGCATAAAATTATTCATAATATGGGGGTATTTCGGGGTTTTAAAAAAATACCGGTTCCGAGCCCTGAGCCAAGTTGCACTTTGCTATCAGTAATTCACAGGTAAGGCCTCTGTGAGGCAAAGTAATCAAATGCAAATTTTGAGTTGTTTTCTTATGTTTGCTGGTAGAATTGACTTTTAAATGATGATTTTGGATGATAAATATTTAATAACATTCATTTGAATTTGATTTTCTTTGATATTTTACATTTAATATTTTTTCGGGTTGATGTGGTGAAAAATATTGTGTTTCACTCGGGGGCAAATTTTGTTTAACCCTCGTGGTATGAAACCCTCGTGGTTTGAAACCCTCGCAACGCTCAAGATTCCATTTTGGAACCTTTCGCTTGCTTGGGTATCAATATTCGCACGAGCGGTTAAACAACAACTTTGGTGAGTGTCAGGATGGCGGGTGTACATCAACAAATGGAGCTGCGGTATACGTCAGGAGTTAGTGCTAGCAATGTGCCAAATGTGCGCCAAAATTGGAGCAATGTGCTCTTTAAACTCCAGAGATATTTAAGAAATAGATGACGCCCGCCATCCTGACGTCAGGTTGGCGGACGCATTTCCAGTTCCAGCTAATGGCTGCCTACTCAAGGGTGAAAGTACTGCCTAAGGTTAGTGCTCGCAATGTGCTTCCACATGTATGAAGCACAATGAAATTCAGAGAGCGGTTAACGAGTAATATGGAATTGAATAAAAATATATATATACGCCTGCTTATTTTAAATAGCGATATCACATCTTCATTGCAGGCAGTTCAGGCGCACACAAAACATGCAGGCGCTTTACACAAAAAGTGATTAATAACATGATACTGGATACTAAACGCGTCTTAAGCCGAATTATTTATTTTATTAATAAAGTCATGTTACTTATTGAACTTGCGAGAAACACGCAAAAAACTCGTTTAGGTACCGTAAAAACGAACACTCGGTAAAATATTTATATTACTCTACGACCAACTATGTATTACACACATTAAGTGTTACGTACTATTGCTTGAAGCTAGAACGTTTTCAAAAAAAATGTGTCTACGTTAACCCACAGGGCCAGTAACTCGCATGGGTCGTTCTACCGTTTCGTGCTGATTTGCCACTTTTTTGGGGATTTTTTTTATTTTGAAGTTACAGTGTAGATTTTGATATTGTGAATGTGTATACGTATTGTGTATATTATTTTAAGAAAGGCACCTATATAATAGTTATACTTTTGGAAAATAAATAAGGAATGTAATGAAGGCACAGATGGAAATGAAAAACCAAGGGATGGTAATGAAACACGAATAGAAGGAAATGAAATTATATAAATTAACTTTATTGGTCAAATCAAAGTGATAATATTTTAAACGATGGAACCATAAATATCTTGGCTTTTAATTAGTATATCTACCCTTTTGACCTGTTTAATAGGGTGGAGCGTCGTTGTATGGAAAAAAAATTAAATTTGATTATCAATGTGGAACCGGTACCAAAAGTTGCAGTTTGTCATGTAGATTATAGTGATTACATCAAGTTCCAAAATCAACACTACTTTTAGCCCTCTACTCGGCCGCTAAAGGAATTAATAAAGGTAAATTTTCATAAATTATTAAAATATACAATTTCACTAATATGTGTACATTTTATTGAAATTATATAATACTTAATAAGCGTGTAATAAGATATTACCATAATTTTAGTGCATTTTTCAATATTTATTAAATAATATAATTTCAAAATTTCATATTAAACAGCAATTTCATGCAAAACAAGGACAATGCTACAGTGTAAAAAAATAGTAGAGTTATTTTTTTTAGACATTCTTGCGTCAAAGTAACGATGTTATTGATTACGAAAAAAAAAGGGTTACTTATATGTTTAAATAAGCGTCAAATTTTGCCCTTCGGCGTCGCTTACACCCTTTTTGGGTCATGTTCACACGTATGTTAGGCATATATATGTTACTGTAAAAGCCCGAAGTACGGCAAAACCTAGGTTTTACCGGTAAATCCTAGTTTTTACCGATGCCGATCGGTAAAAGCCCGAAATGTTAAATCTTACTAGTTTACTTCCGGCTTTTACCAACACCGATATGGTAAATCCTAGTTCTTACCACGGCGACCAGTAAAGTTTGAATCATGCACTGATTCTTGAGATTATTAGATGATAATTTTTAAGAAAAAAAAAACCGACTTCTATGGGGCCCGATTAAAGATTATGGTAGATGGTGCACTGTGTAGAAAAGGAGGTAAAAACCACCCCCTTTTCTAGTAGCATTTCGTTTCTGTAAGGGTTGCAGTTCTAACCTAACCGACTTTTGTTCTGTTCTGTGAGGATCGCAGTTCAAACCTAACCTAACCCATTTAACGGCGCATGCGGTGCTGTGAACGGGGGTTTGAGCGGGAGGGGTTGAGAATCAGTGCATGATTCAAACTTTACCGGTCACCGTGGTAAGACCTAGTATTTACCATATCGGTGTTGGTAAAAGCCCGGAGTAAACTAGTAAGATTTAACATTTCGGGCTTTTACCGATCGGCATCGGTAAAACCTAGGCTTTACCGGTAAATCCTAGGTTTTGCCGTACTTCGGGCTTTTACAGTAACAGATATACTAATTAAAAGCCAAGATATTTATGGTTCCATCGTTTAAAATATTATCACTTTGATTTGACCAATAAAGTTAATTTATATAATTTAATCTAATTTCATTTCCTTCTATTCGTGTTTCATTACCATCCCTTGGTTTTTCATTTCCATCTGTGTCTTCATTACATTCCTTATTTGTTTTCCAAAAGTATAACTAGTATATAGGTGCCTTTCTTAAAATAATATACACAATACGTATACACATTCACAATATCAAAATCTACACTGTAACTTCAAAATAAAAAAAAAATCCCCAAAAAAGTGGCAAATCAGCACGAAACGGTAGAACGACCCATGCGAGTTACTGGCCCTGTGGGTTAACGTAGACACATTTTTTTTGAAAACGTTCTAGCTTCAAGCAATAGTACGTAACACTTAATGTGTGTAATACATAGTTGGTCGTAGAGTAATATAAATATTTTACCGAGTGTTCGTTTTTACGGTACCTAAACGAGTTTTTTGCGTGTTTCTCGCAAGTTCAATAAGTAACATGACTTTATTAATAAAATAAATAATTCGGCTTAAGACGCGTTTAGTATCCAGTATCATGTTATTAATCACTTTTTGTGTAAAGCGCCTGCATGTTTTGTGTGCCCCTGAACTGCCTGCAATGAAGATGTGATATCGCTATTTAAAATAAGCAGGCGTCTATATATATTTTTATTCAATTCCATATTACTCGTTAACCGCTCTCTGAATTTCATTGTGCTTCATACATGTGGAAGCACATTGCGAGCACTAACCTTAGGCAGTACTTTCACCCTTGAGTAGGCAGCCATTAGCTGGAACTGGAAATGCGTCCGCCAACCTGACGTCAGGATGGCGGGCGTCATCTATTTCTTAAATATCTCTGGAGTTTAAAGAGCACATTGCTCCAATTTTGGCGTACATTTGGCACATTGCTAGCACTAACTCCTGACGTATACCGCAGCTCCATTTGTTGATGTACACCCGCCATCCTGACACTCACCAACTTTGTCCCCTTGTAAAACAAATAACTATAGATGGTCAAGCAAATCTTGTCAGTAGAAAAAGGCGCTAAATTCAAATTTTCTATGAGACGATATCCCCTCGCGCCTCCATTTGTCATATTTGCCGCCTTTTTCTACTGACAAGATCTGCTTGACCAAGTATATTTCAGGATCCTAGTTAGGACGATTTTTTTCCCCAGTGAACTCATTTTTCAATAAGGTCATTCAACATATGAAGCTGGTAACTTTTTTTATGGATGAACGAGAGTGGGTGGATCATAGAAGTAGCATCCTATAGAAGTGGTGTGCGCGTGCCTCCGTGAGGGACAAAACATACGCAATGCGACAATATTAAAAACACGTTTTAACATTCCTGACAATATACCAAAAACAATCTACGTAATTCGGTCGGGTTATTTGTTGCCCACCATAGCCCATACTAACAAAAAGGTGGGGAACAAACAAAAAGTGAGACTGTGACAAGGACAAGCAATAGTACCGCTTTCTCTGCTACTCCTACTGAAAGTTCTATAAGTGTATCTCGTTCGGTCATTTGGCCCCTCCCCCGTGTCTTCTCTATAATATTATTGTACCTCTATGGGGTGGATGTAGCAACCATGAACTTATATAATGTGGCAACACTTGCCCACTAATGTCAAATCCGTAGGTATGTGCTCTACTGGAAGATTTTGAGATACATATTATATTTTTATATTTGACTATGAAAATTGCTTAAATTCATGCGTATTAACAAAGTTGTCGCAGGAATAATGAAGTGGAGTTATAATTGACATGTAAATAGTCGAATTATTAGCGTAATACGGTAGATCCAGCGCCTGCAATCACAGGACGCTAGGCTGTGTATTCGTCAATTTTAGCCGTGTATAAGCTAATTTACGTTAGTTAACTTATTGAAAAAGTAACCAATATGTCTGGCGGGAAAAGAAAGCCACCCGGCTTCAACTTCAAGAAGGAGGAGGAAGTGACGGTGTAAGTAATTTTCGATCTGCTACATTTCCGTTCAAAATTACTAAAATAAACTTATTTTGACTTATCAGTTACGTATACTGTGTTATAGATATGTTATTTGATTATGTTTATGTATTTTTAGTACGCCTCCTCGTAACTTGGACAAGCAGACTACTATAACTGTGGACGATAAAACATTTACCGTGCATGCTGATGATCTAGTCAAGATCTGCGACTTGGGCCGCGGGGCGTACGGCATTGTCGAGAAAATGCTGCACCGGCCCAGCAACACCACCATGGCTGTCAAGGTAAAACCCCAAGGTCAAAAGGTTATGTTTCTTGTTTGTTTCCCATTTGATATTTTTTAAATACCTAAGTGTTACTTGCCAGTAATAAGAATGTATGTAGGGAGTATTTTCTGCCAGTTCTTCAACAAATAGTTAAAAATGCTTAAGTTCTTCCAGTTTATGTTGGAGGTAGTACCTAGTCTCGGAGTAATTAACAATGGAGCCGCCATTAACAGGCGTTCCCCTCTGTCGAAAATAGGCGGCCAATGGTCAACAACTTGTCAACCATATGTATGGACTGACGTTTATCTGACATGACGTACCTATACATTTGATGTGCCCCTCCCCCGCAAAAAACGGCAGACTATTTTGTACCGACGATTTGAGACATGGCGTCTCCGTTGGTTATATCCTCTAAGTACCTAGTTGTCACTTCTATTCAAAATAAAAATAACCTAAAACCTATTGCTATAAATGGACCAGGCCAACTGACCAAATTTCATGTGCTAAAGTGAGAAAGAACCCATAATGCTGACACAATATAAGACAGATTCATCAGATTCCTTTTTCGTCAGGATGAATTTTAGCCTATAGTTTGTCTGATGAAAACGGACTTTTGGGTCAAATTCCGCTTTCGTCAGGATAAATTATATCTGTTTTTTTTTTTCTGACTAAAGTGGAATCTAATATTTAACTGGCAATACATTGTGTAGCTTTATTTACGGAAATGTGATTTTATATAGAGACTAGCTGGCCCGGTGAACTTTCGTATAACCTATCTATAGTATGTCTCCTTTTGGCACGTCACGGATTAGCCTGGCCCCACACGCTCGGAATTTTCCGTACGGAATGACATGTGCAAGCGAGACAGCACCATGCATTTGTAGAGCGACGCCCCGTTCCCACCTGTCATTCCGTGCGGCAAATATATAAGTGGGGTCCCATACAACAAACGTGATTTATTGCCACTTTTTCCGTAATGGTACGGAACCCTTCTTGCGCGAGTGCGACTCGCACTTGGCCGGTTTTTTTTTAAATCCTGTTGGCACCTCAGACAGTGGGGAGACACTCCTGACTTCGGGCAAACTGGGCTTAGCATTGCTCCGAGCAATTATTAGGGTTGGCAGTGGCACCACTTGACGTCCTTTTGCATGTATGACCACAGATAAGATAAGGACTTGAATTTTGACAACCCTAAATAGTCGAAAGGGATAGTGCTATACATTAGAAAGGGATAGCATGATTCGTCCCTGAATCGCTGTTAAACTGTCACTGGTGGAAGTATCAGAGGATAATTCCAAATCTTTCATACCAAAGTTTAGTTTTTTCTGTCCAAAGAGGAATTCCGTTTTCGTCTGAAAAAAAATAGGCTAAAATTCATCCAGACGAAAAAGGAATCTGACGAATGTGTCTTATATCGCTGACACTAAGGTCAATATGTGGAGAAGACCGTCTATAACAGGAAGACCATGTACAAGCTCTTTTCTCCTCTCCACTTACATAACTAAAGCTTTCCATTCTTCTCTGTTTCAAGCGGTTCTTATCCACTTTGGTGGGAAATTGTCTTCCCATCTAGTTTTCGGGTGTCCCTGACCTCTCTTGCTGTATATATTAGCATGATAATTTTTATACTATTCCCATATTAAAAGTAATCTAACCTATTACTCATTCATTATATACCAGACAAGGATATCTAAAACTGAAATAGACCACAGTTTGACTTCTGATCCTTGTAATGGTGTTCCTAGGCTTCTAGAAATAGAATGTTGCCAGGCTGAAAAGTGGTGCCGTTACCCCCTCAGCCCTTCGAATTTCCCCTTTACAACTCCCATACATACAGCATCAAAAAAATACACCTTTTTAAATTCCAAACATCATAATAACAAGAATTCTTGTTTCAGCGAATCACAGCAACATTTAACACACAATCCCAAGAGCTGAAGCGGCTGCTAATGGACCTGGACGTGTCCATGCGCGCCAGCGCGTGCCCCTACACCGTGCACTTCTACGGAGCCATGTTCCGCGAGGGCGACGTCTGGATCTGCATGGAAGTCATGGACATGAGCCTCGACAAGTTCTATGCTAAAGTATACAAGAACAACAGGACTATACCTGAGAACATACTTGGTAAAATAGCTTTCTCTGTTGTCAGCGCCTTGCACTACCTCCACTCAAAACTCAAGGTAATCCACAGAGATGTGAAGCCTTCCAATATATTGATCAATAGAAAGGGAGAAGTCAAAATGTGCGACTTTGGCATATCGGGTTATTTAGTTGATTCTGTTGCTAAAACTATTGATGCAGGATGCAAACCATACATGGCTCCCGAGAGGATTGATCCTACAGGTAATCCTGGCCAATATGATATACGTAGTGATGTTTGGTCTTTAGGAATATCAATGATAGAACTAGCTACAGGTAAATTTCCGTATAATACCTGGGGCACGCCATTTGAGCAGTTGAAACAAGTGGTCAAAGACGACCCGCCCAGTCTTCCAAAAGATCAATTTTCAGCAGACTTTGATGACATGATCACACAGTGCCTGAAGAAAGACTACAAGCTGAGGCCCAACTATGACGCCTTGCTCGCTCACCCGTTCTGCCAAGAGCACAGTCAGAAAGAGACAGACGTCTGCTCTTTCGTCATAGAGATATTAGACTTGCCCGAAGACTCCTAGTACCGGAGAAAATATTTTCTTACCTCTAAGTACAAGTGTTTAGTTACTAACATTAGCGTAGGAACGGAAAATGCAATTAAAAATTGTTATTAACAAATGTAACTTGTGTTGATTTGTATTAATCATGTAATTAGCATAGTTAACGAGGACGTCGAACGAAACGATCGCCGATGACTGCTGTGTATAATGTACATCACAAATTACCTACTTAGTCTAAATAAACGATGTATTTGTTTCGATGGCCTTGTTTTATTCAATAAAATATGCTGCTGTTCGACGCAACTGGAGTCCGTAGCGCTGACTAGACGCCGGCGTTCAAAAGACGCTAGTGGGGGGTGGCCCTAAGCGTTATATGGAATACCCCTTCAAGAGGTTAGGAACGGGTATCAGACATTCGAAAAGAGAACTGCTTACCCTTAATAAAAAGCCAAATGAAAGGGTTTTGGGTAGTAACGGCTTTGGTAAGCAAAGCCATACGAAATACCCTTTCCAAAATCCTTGAAGGACCATCATTGTTTTATTAAAAAAACTTTATTATATCGGAAAAAACAGATATTTCTCTTGCTAAGTTTATGACAATTGTCACAAGAAACACTACAATTGTCACGAAATTCCGACATATAACTCATTACCTGTCAAGAATTACCTACAATTCTTCTAAATCTTGACAATTGTCAGAAACTTCGCAAAAGAAATATCTGTTTTTTTCCGATATAATAAAGTTTTTTTAAATAATACAATGATGGTGGCAAACAGGAATACGGCCCGCCCGATGGTAAGTGGTAACCGTAGCCCATGGATGGCTGTGACGTCAGCAACAGTGATTTTACAATTGTCGCACCTGTCACCGTGGTGAAATTGGGGCCAGACCGGTCCCCGAAAACTTATCGTTTGCTGCCTGTAAAATGGCCGCTTCCTAAAGTGTAAGTATGTATTGCAGAGGGAGGAATAATTATCATTAAAAATATGTTTATTTTGGAAATATTTAATGTAATAATTTGTATGTTTATCAAAAACAGCGTACTGTAAAACAGTAAGTACAAAATAGAGCGCAATATAAATAATTAAATAAGTACTATGTCACTTTTCCTTAACTTAAAACGGTAGTTTCAGCCGCTTAGGCCTCGTCAGGGCTCGGGGTTTAGCCAACCGAACGCTGGTTGGCTTTAGTGGTCCCAAGCCAAAGCACGAAAAACGTTCAAAAATGTTAGTAAAATTGACTAGAAAGGCGAGTTCATGCCCAGTTTCGTCCCGAAGTCCAATCGGGCTCGTCTTTGATTTCGCACGTCGGCCCTGCAAACAAAACAAGAAAACATTCAATTTATATAGACTATTCGAAATAATTTTATCAAAGCAACATTGACATAATCCCTATATTTAGCTGTTTTTGTGCGTTGTGCCTTTTCTACAAAATTACAGGCGTAGGTAGGTGACCTTTAGGTCGTAATTGATGAGGCGAGCAAACGGGTAATCGGGGCAAGCATTTTAAAAATGGTTGATCTTTGGCCTCCAGAGATGTCAACTCGCAATATCAACCTTCGTGCATTCCGACAAGGTTTACGATAACGCGCCGCACAGGATTTGCGTGGCACTCAAAGGGATAATTTAATGGTTTACCTATAGTTCCAACTACTAGGAACCGTGGTAGCGCAGCGAGCATAGCTGCCAGTTCTCACATATACCGTACTTGTGTCGTAACATAACTCCTTGGAGTTACCACGAAACGATAGATGGCGCTGTATTCAACGCAATTTTAGAGTCGGTTACTTTTGTAGTTGTAATGATACTCACTTGATTTCCTGCCACTTAATGAACTCGTTGAGCGCGAACACAGCGAGAATCGAGCCGCCGTAGCCGAGCGCCAACCGCCAAGGAACGTGGTAGCGCAGCGAGCATAGCTCCCAGTTCTCACAGGAACCGTAGTTGTGTCGCAGCATGAACAGGCTTATGGCAGCTTGGAGAAGTATTCTGAAATATTGTCATGTATTGTATTAGGGTGGTATTCCATCTGTCCAATATCTTGATCCAATCTCATTGCGTCTTACTCTCTCATTACGCAAAATGTGAGACAAAATAAACAGTGGACAGGTGGAATTATTGCTACTTTGTCGATATATTAACATTATTGCTACTTTGTCGACTCGCAACATCTAATATAACGGAGTTAGGTATCTAGTAGCAAAGAGTTAGGGTCTCCCCACATATATCGACGCGTAATCGGCAAAAGCCGATAGAAAAAAGCTTTATGTCTGCGCATTATCAGCGCAAAAGTCGCCGTTCGGCTTGGCTCGCATCGGCCGACGCGTCGAAGTCTTTTTCGCTGTTGTTGCGCGGACATAAAGCTTTTTTCTATCGGCTTTTGCCCATACCGCGTCGATATATGTGAGGAGACCATTATTGATTATGGAAGGGGTGTAAAGTCTTAAGAAATAACTTTTTAATCGACGTTTGTATGGAGAAGCGGTCCACTCTCTAAATAAATAGACGGTAATGAATTACGCTATTAGGGTGGTATTCCAACTCTCCAATATATTGGTCCAATGTGTATTGCGTCTCACATTTTGCCTAATGAGAGAGTGAGACGCAATGACATTGGACAAATGGAGCACCACCCTAAGATATCAAACTTCGCTTACAGAACGAGCACGGCGACGGACCACACCTTGTTGCTCCAAAAGCAACGCTGCCAAATGGAAGATTGTCGGTGTATGAAAGACAACGATATGACAACTGCAGACAAAGAGAAACAAATATTTAATCAGACATAATCAAGCGGAAGTAATTTTAATCAGTGTTAAAAAGACACTCAATAGGGTATTTGACTACTAGTCAAATCAGTTTCTTTTTCGAACTGTCAAAACGATTTTGCTATGGAATTTATATGAAACACTAGCATGTGACGTCACCCCACCCACCCCAGCCGTGCCAGCTCTTCCTGGCCATGTCGTGGGCTTCAGAACAGTTGCCACGTCGACTATTGTTATGAGTAGTGAATGTGTTAACTTACTTAAATGCAAGGTGAGCAATGCTAGTGTGATGTGCTGCGCCAGATAGAACCCGTCGTAGAAGTCGTCGCCCCAGCCGTGCCAGCTCTTCCTGGCCAAGTCGTGGGCTTCAGAACAGTTGCCACGTCGACTATTGTTATGAGTAGTGAATGTGTTAACTTACTTAAATGCAAAGTAAGCAATGCTAGTGTGATGTGTTGCGCCAGATAGAACCCGTCGTAGAAGTCGTCGCCCCAGCCGTGCCAGCTCTTCCTGGCCAAGTCGTGGGCTCCAGAATAGTTTCCCACGTCGACTATTGTTATGAGTAGTGAATGTGTTAACTTACTTAAATGCAAGGTGAGCAATGCTAGTGTGATGTACTGCGCTAGATAGAACCCGTCGTAGAAGTCGTCGCCCCAGCCGTGCCAGCTCTTCCTGGCCAAGTCGTGGGCTTCAGAATAGTTGCCACGTCGACTATTGTTATGAGTAGTGAATGTGTTAACTTACTTAAATGCAAGGTGAGCAATGCCAGTGTGATGTGCTGCGCCAGATAGAACCCGTCGTAGAAGTCGTCGCCCCAGCCGTGCCAGCTCTTCCTGGTCAAGTCGTGGGCTTCAGAATAGTTGCCACGTCGACTATTGTTATGAGTAGTGAATGTGATAACTTACTTAAATGCAAGGTGAGCAATGATAGTGTGATGTGCTGCGCTAGATAGAACCCGTGGTAGAAGTCGTCGCCCCAGCGGTGCCAGCTCTTCCTGGCCAAGTCGTGGGCTTCAGAATAGTTGCCACGTTGACTATTGTTATGAGTAGTGAATGTGTTAACTTACTTAAATGCAAGGTGAGCAATGCTAGTGTGATGTGCTGCGCTAGATAGAACCCGTCGTAGAAGTCGTCGCCCCAGCCGTGCCAGCTCTTCCTGGTCAAGTCGTGGGCTTCAGAATAGTTTCCCACGTTGATTGGATACACGATCCAGCATGCAGTCGCATTGGTTGCTTCGGATATTTGCTCGCAGAAGGATCTGAAAGGACAGTGGACTTTAGTTTAGTATTTATGTGAGTTTGCGTCTTATTGGGCTAATTATTATCACCTTTAGGTATGTGTTTGTGTATGAATAACAAAGTAATGATCAGTAGAGTGCCCACTTTAATAACATCAGTATTTTCATAAATGACTAGAGTTAGACCAAGCTAAATTGGCGATGTTGATAACCAGATTGTGCGTTATTTTACACTTCAAACTTCTATGAAATATGACATTTAAATAACACTTGCACAGACTATGCTATCAAAATCGCTGCCTACTTAGCTTGGTCTAACTCTAGTCATTTATGAAAATACTGATGTTATTAGTGGTCACTCTACAATGGACTCTATCGCCGTCCCCAAAATGCTAAAAAAAATTGTTTTCATTTATTTGTTGGTTGTGCAAATATTAAAGCCGTAACACACTACCGCACCGTAACAAGGTCACTTTAGCGTGACTTTGGTGTGGCGCGGGAGTGTGTTACGGCTTTTAAACAGGTACCTCAGTGTGAATCCATAGAGCACTAGTATGGAGATGACGGAGGGGAGGAATTTGCACGCGTAGCACCAGAATACGAACAGGATCATCTGGGGACAAAACAATGCTCTAAGATAAACCTTTGTTTATCTTTAGGTATGGTGCAGGGGGGGCATTTCGACTGCGGGGAAATTTTCAATTAATCGAAATATCTTCCATGTTTTACATTATTAACTAGAGTCACAGTCACACACAACACATATTTTAGGCGTGTGCGACCGCCGTGTTACCTTATATGCGACATCTAGTGTAGTTCGTTTTAAAAGTTGCGGATCAGAATACTTTTCAAAAGTGTATGTAGATACTTCTCATACATTCTCTAACAGCTTAACAAAAAGATATATGTCTCTATTCAACAATCAGACTAATTTATCCCCTTATTGCATGATAAAAAAATATTTGTTTAAATTTGAACTTTAATAGCTGTCATTAGAGTTGAATATCATATCCGCAATATATGGCTCTGTATGCGGGGTTAATACTTTAAAATCGGCAAACCATGCAAAGCACGACCACAGATAAAATAATGACTTGAATTTTGACAACCCTAAATAGCCGAAAGGGCTATCCCTTTCTATCCTATCCTATGACACTATTGTCATACATTAGGATAGCATGATTCGTCCCTGAATCGGTGTCAAGCTTCGGTTTTGTAGGAAGTGTTCTTTCTGTACGGTAGTAAAGTTGACGATATATAAAGTGAGCAGCTCTTGTGCAAACTTGTTCGAGAGATCGGCTCACTTTATATTTCGTTAACCTTAATATTATTTTCTCAAAAATGGACGGCAAAGTCGACTTTGCCGTTTAAAAAATAGGTCGCGAAGCGCGTAGTTTATGGTCAGTCAAAAATTAAAAAGTTAAAAACATTGCAGTCTCGATTTTGGGACTGCAATGTTGCATACAAATTCCATTATTTGTCGAGTTCCAAACTTTTTAAAAGTTGAAATGGCCATATCAAATGAAGGCACAGGCCCATTAAACAGCCAAACAGATGATTAGTACCGCGACTATTTAGCTGTCTCAAATAGGTTGGCGTATTTTCGGCAGAAAAATACACTTCTATTTTTTTATAAAAATAATAAAAAGGCGGCAAAGCTAATTTTTTCAATTGTTTCTACTTTTTTGTGAAAATATATACGTAAGAACGTTGCTTTTGTAAAATATTTCTATGATATTTATATTTCTTGCACCATTTTTGAGAAAAGCACTATATATGACTCGGCTGGAAGGCTACTTGCTGGCTTCGGATTCAATTAAACGGACTCCCAAGGTCGTCCGTTTAAAACGAATCCTCAGCCTGCAAGTAGCTACTTCCGAGCCTCGACAATAATGTACTATTATTCTGTGAGTGTAGTAGGAGCTCACCCGCTTGTGCGCCGCGAGCTGCGGCCTGGTGGCGGCGCGCTGCATGACCGCGGCGTCGACGGGCGCGAACGCCAGCGCCGTCCCCAGCAGCGCCGCCGCCGCGCTGCTCAGCGCCGCGCCGCCCGCGCTCAGCACTAGCGGCAGGAACGCGTACAGGGACCCGACCTGGAAACATACATAATGACCGAATTTAAACTGTTGTGACATTGAATAATTTTACGGTTTAAACTCACTTGTATTAAGTCACTCGCGCGACATTTTTCGGAGAGCCTAGGTCTCCTTTCGGAGTGATTTAATACAAGTGAGTCTAAACCGTAAAATTATTCAAAAAATACACAATGACATGTCATCAAGTGATATCCCTATCCTACCTATCGAATATATAGCATGAGTTGCGTTCTCGCGTGTGAGTTTATACTTGAAGTCGCGCTAGATGTATGGAGTCGCGCGCGAGAACGCAACTCATGCTAAACCTGAAATAGGTAGAGTAAGGCCAAGAAATATCTGCAGCGATTTTGATAGCCCACGCAGTGCAAGTGTCATTTTAAACGTCAAACTTCTATGAAATTCTGACGTATAAATAACACTTGCATTGCGTGGGCTATCAAAATCAATGCAGACTTTTCTTGGTATAACTCTATGTATATAGTTGTATTATAAATGTAAAATAAAATTCCCTAGCAGAAATGTATCTAACGCTAACATATGCTAACAAACAAAATACATAAACAGCTGACAGAAGCTTTTCAAACCCAACATTATTCCATGTAATTTTCTAACCGTCATTAAATATTTACCTATTTGATTTGATTGTATTTAACTTACAAATTGTATAAGGTTGTCCGGCGAAATAATCAAAATGATAAGTAGTGTTAGGCCATGCACGCATTAGCACGCACCCTCTCTAAATAGTACGACTACGATAATAAGCATGATACGAACGGACTTTGATCAGACATTAGGCTCCTACCGATACCAGGTTCATTCTTCCCCTCATTGATATCATTGAGGCCAATAACAAGTGACAACCTTAACACATTCACTGCACACTGCACTGCTATTGGAAATGGGGCGCTTGGTATCCAGAACTGCGTAGAGTTCCACAGGCAAGAGGTGAAGTGGCGCGACACCATGATCATTGTGATCAATGTGAAGAGGGAAACGTCCGCGTCGCGGCCATGTCAACCAAATACACGTGGCAAGCGGCCCAATAACAGCGCTGATTAGCGCCACTTGCACCATTCCACTAACCCGGGGATAACCGGTTAAACCTGGAGGCTGCCATGGTTACCAGTACAATATGACACTGGGTTAACGATTTAACCGCTTAACCCCGGGTTAGTGGGATGGTGCAAGTGGCACTTAATATCTTACCTGTAGGACAGAAATGAAGCACACGGCGCACATCCAGAACTGCGTGGAGTTCCACAGGCAAGAGGTGAAGTGGCGCGACATCGTGATCAATGTGAAGAGGGAAACGTCCGCGTCGCGGCGATGTCGACCGAATACACGTGGTAAGCAGCCCAATAACAGCCTTAATATCTTACCTGTAGGACAGAAAAGAAGCACACGGCGCACATCCAGAACTGCGTGGAGTTCCACAGGCAAGAGGTGAAGTGGCGCCACATTGTGATCAACGTGAAGAGGGAAACGTCCGCGTCGCGGCAATGTCATACAAATACACGTGGCAAGCAGCCCAATAACAGCCTTAATATCTTACCTGTAGGACAGAAATGAAGCACACGGCGCACATCCAGAACTGCGTGGAGTTCCACAGGCAAGAGGTGAAGTGGCGCCACATTGTGATCAACGTGAAGAGGGAAACGTCCGCGTCGCGGCAATGTCATACAAATACACGTGGCAAGCAGCCCAATAACAGCCTTAATATCTTACCTGTAGGACAGAAATGAAGCACACGGCGCACATCCAGAACTGCGTGGAGTTCCACAGGCAAGAGGTGAAGTGGCGCGACATCGTGATCAACGTGAAGAGGGAAACGTCCGCGTCGCGGCAATGTCATACAAATACACGTGGCAAGCAGCCCAATAACAGCCTTAATATCTTACCTGTAGGACAGAAATGAAGCACACGGCGCACATCCAGAACTGTGTGGAGTTCCACAGGCAAGAGGTGAAGTGGCGCGACATCGTTATCAACGTGAAGAGGGAAACGTCCGCGTCACGCGTCATCTGCCAATGTCAACCAAATACACGTTTTTATTTCCATTCGAGATGGTTGGGATTTGAAAAAAAAATCTTAAGTACCTACTGTTAGACAATGAAGGAGAAGTAGTCTTAGATTTTATCTAGTAAGCTCAATATACAGTTTACAGAAGCGTAAATAGATACTTACATATTAAAGCGAAATAAAATAATATTGGAACATTTTAAAGTAAAACACGCAGGTATTTAGGAATATTTTATTTTATATTGAAAGGAGTACCTTCAAATTTTACCACCACGACTAATTTAGTATACCCGTTTACATATGTAATAATGTAATGCCTAGAGGTACAAAAGTGATGTACCTAATAAAAACGTAGTTTTAAGAGATCGGTATCGGTATGCATTTAGTAGTTAACACGTTAATGCTGTTACAATGCATATTTATCATTTTGTAGGTAGGTTTATTTCGAATAATTAGGTATTGAATTAGGCGACTTTATTCATTTTGATATCTTCAATAAACATCATGGTGCTTATTTAAATACGTCATCATTTTATCAAATATGGTGCCTTTCCAATTTTCGCTGTAGGCCATATCGAAGTGGTTCCACAGAGGATCCTCAATTTTGACGTACTCCAACACGTTAGGCAGCTGCTCCACAGCCCAATCCAAGTCCCGGGTGTCTACTAGATGGTCCGACTTGCCGATGAAAATTACGGTCGGCACCGTCGTTGCTCCAAGATCGAATTCCGGCGGTTCAGGAGCCCCGTAAACTTCCGCATTATGTTCAGATCCGTAATCAAATTTAACGAACTTGAGATTATTCATGGCCTGGCCGTACTTCGCCAGGTTTTGGATCGACGTCCCTGCTGGATCATGCTGAAATACCTCTTTATAAGTTTCCGCTGTTATGGAGCCCGGATGGGACGAATCTACTAAAGACAATCCCTTGCTACAAAGAATCGCAGCCAGGGCTTTTACTTGGCAAAATGTACTTGCGCCTGTTTGGATAGGCATGCCTCTTGATAAAACCTCCCATATACCTGCAGTCTCTAAAAGCTTTTGCGCAGTGTTTACGGCAATCGTTCCCGTTCTATAAAGTACAGATTTTGTGTAATATTGTCTTGTGGCTGGCGCTAAACCGATGAAGAGACTAATTTTGTCAGCGTATCCGGACCTTTCTGAATTCATGATGAAGAAAGCTCCAGCGCCTTGCGAGAAACCAATATAAATCAGCTTTTCTGTGTTCGTGGCGTCCAAGATATAGTCGACCATAGCAGGGACATCGTAAATTCCCATTTCGTCGACTGAGAACTTCCAGAATTTCAAGTTTTTGTCGGGATTCAATTCCACATGTTTCCGAGAGTTATGGTTGCCGCGTGCATTTCCGAACCAGACGTCGTAGCATTCTTTAGCTAGGAGGAAACCTGGAGAATCGGGTCCGGAGAGTATGAAATTTTCGGACGCTTCAAGAAGGTCATGCATTAAGAGTATCGGGGTTTTCTTAGCACATTTACTCCCAGCCGGTATCCTGAACATGGTCAGTACGTATCCATCGTTGGTTATAACTTGGTGTGTCTCAGCGTCGTAACCGTTCTCGGAGGCGAGTTGGTTAAAATCTTTGATGTTAGTGATGAGACCCTCGAGAGGGCGCGACGTTAGATCAGCAACTGCATTTACGACATTCAGTGCCGCTAGGGACTCTGTTATGAATAATAGAAGCAGAAAACCGTTTAGCGTTGTCAAAGCCATATCTTTAACTGACACCAATATCACCTCATCACCTCACCATACAGAAATCACCTCAATATTTAGTACTTCGGTGTGTACTCAAGTGGTAGGTTCAGTAGGTAAAGTTTTAAAATAATATTATTATTTACTTAGTATTGCATATGTTTCACGACATATAGATACTTGACACACACTACGTTTTTGCAATTAAATTTTGCCTGTGGTTAAATAACTGGTCTTAATAACAAAACGATAGGAAACAGGAACTTACATTAGGTCCGTAGGTGTCTATCGGACATTTTAAATAGAAAATTATAGATATAATATAAATATTATAACCTATTCGTAAGCACAAACGCAGAAGAGAAAATTATTTTAAAAGATAAACATACGAAGGAGCACTAATGCCACGAAATGGTCTCTCAGCATGGTGCTGGCATTACTGCAGCGCTGATCTTTTGATGAGACAATCAGGTGAAAAAATCACGGCAGGTAATAAATATAATAAATGAAAAAAAATAAGATCGTCATAAACACTTTTACATATAGTGAAAGTTACGTTTAAATAAATGTATACTTACAGAAAAAATATGCAACATACCTCTTTGAGCATTATGATACCCCAGAACTTTGTCTAGGGCATGTTAGTAGACAATAAATAGATTCTATATTTACTTGCATGATTTCTACTGGCATAAGCCAGTAGCGCCTTATTACCGCAAAATTAGTGGATTATGATGTCATAATGTCATAAAAGACACTTCTCTAAGGCCGTAGACTGGACGCAAGCGGCGAGCGCCGAATCAAGGTCGTTCATACTTATTTAACTTACATAATTAGAGACTGATGACCCCACAGTCAAACTCGTCATTATTGAGTTTTGCGGGGCTATGACTACATTTAAGAATACCAGTTTTTTTTTTGTTAAATAGGTAATAAATGTAATAATAATAAAAAAATTAGTCGAGCGCAAGGATTACGCTGCGTCAATAACAAAAGAATCACAAATATGTCCCTTATTGGTAGTCCTAACAGGGCCAACCAAAATCTATATAATAAAAAAAATCCCTAATCTTTCTGGAATCAAGCCCTATTAGCACCAACCAAGGAAATAAAACCCACCTGTTTGCTGCAGTACTTGTTAAACGGCTGGTTTTGCCATTTGTTTTGTAACTTTACCGGCAGCGTGCAAAATAATACACATTTTAAAGCAATACTCTAGGCAAAGGAATACTAAGATGCGTATAGAAGTGCAAATTATAGTAGCTGCAAATTTGACAGTTTAAGTAAATGGAACTGTACGGTGCCGTAGGTTTTTTGGTAAGGTTGACGAAAGGCCTGTGCACACCGGCTTGCGTGTGCGTGACGTGCACGTGCGCTAAAATGTTGGAGCCGCTCACGCACACGTCACGCAAGCGGTGTGCCGTCTGAGCCGTCTCTCATAAGGATCTGTAGGTATACTACAACGCCGCACGCACACGTGCACGTGCACGTCACGCACACGCAGCCGGTGTGCACAGACCAGAAATATAAAGTGAGCCGATCTCTCGAACAAGTTTGAACAAGATCGGCTCACTTTTTATTTCGTCAACTATAACTGGATTGCCATACATTTGCGCTTGACAACCTAGTTACCACGTACCTACTGACATACATTCTTCGTTTATGTATATAATTTAACGTTTACCCAGGCTGGGTGTTGTATTTGGAAGTGTTGCTATGTATTTTTCATGTCACTATAATATAGTGACATGAAATCACATTACGAAACCATTGTAAATGCTGTATTGAACTGTGGCAGAGCCCTAGAGGCCTACTTACAGAATAAATTTTCAATTTTACTGTACTACTATACGCGTCTTAGTATCACTTTGTACAGGTTTAGTCGGCCACACACGATTAATTTAATATCAACAAGTTTCGGGTAGGATTAAATTTATCTTTTTATCATACTAGCGGGCTCAGCACGGTTCCATTTTTATCGACTATCACTATGCGCGTCCCTTTCGCACTTACATACTTGTTAGAACGTGACAGGCATGGTGACAAGGGATAAAAACGCGACCATGCTAAGCCGCTAGGTATGACAATTAGATAGTGAAAACTGATCTTAATTTTTTTCATTTCAATTTAGATACCATATAACTTAAGAGTCTATGTCAGAATATTTTGAGTATTAATAAAGTTTTCCTTCACTGTTTCTATTTATGGGATTCGAACTCTGAGACTTAGAACTCCCTGGAAAACATATACTCGTTTACTAAAAAAATATCGAAATGTTTCATAACTTCATAAAGTCCGACAATAAGGACTAGAAGTTAAATAAAATGGAATTATAATTAGTAACTTTGTTGTCGGACTAGCATACGTTTAAAGAGAAATATAAACAATCAATAAGTAACAATACAATGCTTACCGACAAAGAGCAGGGCACGGAGTTTAGGGCCCGCGCCAGGTCGATAGGTCCTATGCAGTTCTCAGGCACTTGGTACGGCGGCATCTTCTGACACAGCACTGGATACAGTGGTTCCACAGCGATACTGTGAACCAACAAATGTAGTTAAAGTGTCATTTAGAACTTGCTAACTATGTAAACAAACCGCCATATTGAAACTGTCACTGAATGATGATTTCAGTATGGCGGTTTGTTTACATATTTAGCAAGTTCCATAGAATGACACTTTAGAATAAATGTCACTTCCATGATACTACTGTAGCCACGGAAGTACTTAATTACTAATAATACTTAATTATATCCTCCTAAGGCCCAAGGTCCTACCTATAGTACTTCTTCAGTTAGATGAAAGTTCAATCATATTCAATTTGAAGAGTCGCTTTTGCATTGTTTCGTTCAATTTTCAAACAACGCAATATCAACTCTATTTCCTACTCTGTAGGTTCAAATTTCAGTGGCAAATTTTGGGTTTTTATATTTGTATGGCTGGGCCTTAGGAGGATATGGCTCAATTATGTTCTTATAAACTATGAATTGAAGAATTTAAAAAAAATACGAAATACATCTTTAAATTTTTCATCGTTTTATGGTAAGTTTGTAAGTAAAAAAAAAGTATAGCAAAAAATTACCTGGCATCCGCTTGCATGAAAATCTCCATGTTTAGACAGTTGGCCGCGGAACCCATAACGCAAACAACTTCGCCGTAATCCTGCAACAAAACAAAATTATAAATATGCGAACTCAAGTCGACCCAATTTACATAGACAAAGCGTTTGACAAGGTTGACAACAATATTCCCTAAATTAACTTCCCTGCATTAGAACACACGGATCATTACTCCCATTATTGAAATATTACTATTACAAATCTCTGCAATCGTTCACAACTAGGAAATATTTGCGGTTAATTTACTTTTCAGATCACCTATTCGAAAAGAGCTTTTTCTTCCCCGCTAGGAGGGATCAAAGTGGCACTTTTCTTCCCTGCTAGGAGGGATCAAAGTTGTACTTTTCTGTTCTAGGACGCGATTTTTTCTTTCTTGCATACTATTTTTTTTGGTCAAATAATACATATTTTGGAACATAACAAATTCCTCATAGTTGATGTGAAAAGCAGTATGTGTCACACGGTATCAAAATTATTTCGTCATGGGCGTTAACACTTGAATCCCTCATTACGCTCAGGATTCTACTTTAGAATCAACTCAGGATTCTACTACGTTCGGGATTCTATTCTAGAATCCATCGCTTCATTCAGGATTCAATGTACGCCCTTGACGGAAATATATCATTTTGATCCCATGTAACACAAACTACTAATGTAGTCTCTTTGGTGTTCCACAAGGATGTAGTCTTTCCAATTTTGTTCCTCATACCTAATCAAATCATAAAAGGGTATGCATTCACCTGCATGATCTGTATCATCATTTGTACGGAGCGCGCTGAGCAGTCCGTGAACAACGACACGAGAAGCGGTACGTTGTCAACTTGCTCTATGTGGGGGCGGATGGCGTCGATGCCGCGAGGGAGTTTTGCCTGAAACAATATTTAATGTAAATCTTATTACCAGGACAAAAGTCTTCTGGATTCTTAAAAGTGACTTAAGTTGTTGGTATATGGTTTATACACCATAAGGAGCAAAGTTTTACTATACCTACCAGATAGTAGAATAGAATAGAATAGTATTTATTCGTAAGCGCAAACAATCGAGACAATACATAATAGAAAAGAAAATACAAAATAAGATTAAAGTGCCACGAAATGGCCCCATCTCAGCAGTATCATACACGTTGTAAAATATTGTTTTTTATTAGTGTCCGACCGACTGAAACCGATTTTTTGTCCCGAAACCGAAATTTCGGTCAGACACTATTTTCTATACGCTATCAGGGGCCTCTTGCATAACAAACTACAACTAATACTACAAGCGGAACTCCTTATTTAATAAGTGAAATTAGAAAAGGAGTTACGCTTGTAATATTAGTTGTAGTTTGTTATGCAATAGGCCCCAGGTTTTCAATTTGCAAACGGATTTTATAAGGAAATGAAAAGGATTTTCAAATTACCCAATGGGACTGGTAACTAAATATACATATCCATGGAAATCATCATTATCATGAAGGGGGGTGTAAGTTCAATTTCATGCCGGTGTATTATACAAATTCATACAGTAAATGAGTGCAGTAGTTTCAACAGACAGGATGGGTAACTACTTTTGTTCTCAGACGATTGTGTATTCCACAGTTCACACACAAGTAGGTACTTACAGAACGTAATCAGAAGTAGAGAAAATTATAGCAGCCCTGTAGCAAATCATCTGTAGGTAGGTTGCGAGACTTAAATAAAAAGATTCGAAGCCTAAATACCCAATATTGGGCACGATAATAAGTAATAACTCACCCGTTTTTTTTTAACGCTAACTTAATTAGGTAAAGTTGGTGAAGCAGGACATCAAGCACCTGCCGGCGAGTCTGAGTCGAGCAGCGAGTCTGCTGACGGGTGCTCGCTATACTGCTGGTGTGATGTACTCACACGGTTGCTCATGTCGAAGTTGACGGGCGCCGAGTGGTCGGTCGAGTCAGTGAGGCAGGACAGCGAGCGGCACGCGTCAGCCGGCGAGTCCGAGTCAAAAAGCGAGTCTGCTGACGGGTGCCCGCTATTCTGCTAGTGTGATGTACTCACACGGTTGCTCATGTCGAAGTTGACGGGCGCCGAGTGGTCGGTCGAGTCAGTGAGGCAGGACAGCGAGCGGCACGCGTCCGCCGGCTAGTCCGAGTCGAGAAGCGAGTCTGCTGACGGGTGCTCGCTATACTGCTGGTGTGATGTACTCACACGGTTGCTCATGTCGAAGTTGACGGGCGCCGAGTGGTCGGTCGAGTCAGTGAGGCAGGACAGCGAGCGGCACGCGTCCGCCGGCGAGTCCGAGTCGAGAAGCGAGTCTGCTGACGGATGCGATGTCGCTATACTGCTGCGTTGGAACTGTTTGCGACGGAATGTGATTATTGGGGTTCGTGTGGTTAGTATGGTTTGATGGCAAAATAATAGATCTGTAATTGATTTTCAAGATATATATTTGAATTAACCTCTAGTGTAATGTAATTAACAGATCGATTATTTTGGTTATAGTAATAACAATGAATGATAAATATACAATGTTCTTTTTTGTGGCCTCAGATCTCTCACACTACAGGCCATTATATTCTAGATAATCTCGATATAAAGCATGTTTTATATGCAGAGGTAACTTTTGGAATTAAATATATCTGTGATATGGTTCAGATATTATGTAACTTTTAAGCTTGAATTATAACGGTTTTGAATGATTCACGGTTAGTTTGACTAGAACTAGACTTATATCGACCGGGATATGAACCGTGATTACTTTTTGTTTTGGGTTCATATCCCGGTCCATATAAGTCTAGCTTGAATTCTGTTCTAAATCGTATGTAAGTATATAGGTAGTTAAGTTTTGGAACTTAAGCTTTTAAGAAAAGGTTCAACATTTTATACAGTTTATATAAAATTGCTTTGACATACCTTGAGCCCAGTGTGAGTGGTGATAGAATGCCTGGCTTTTTTGATCTCACTGTCGAATTTGACGGTGCTATGGTCTAGGTTTATAGCTCCAGGTGCCGACATGGATAGTGCCTTTGAAGCTGCCATATTAGTGCTAGTAACATTGATACAGATTAGATTTTATTTAAGCAAATAAAACAGATGAAATGTCCAGGAGTATAGTCTTTATTTCATTGTAATAAGGTATAACCTTTTGAATGCCAGACGGCGAAGAAATATGCCGTGCCCCGGAGCCCATGCGGTCGCGATTATTTAAGCGAAATTGAACTTTACCGAGTCCCGCGTAAGTCCCTATTGCACTGGCGAAGCTGATGGCGGTAGCCGTTGTTGGCGTCCTTGGCATGACTTTCTTGGCGGTCAAAAGGTTAATGAATGGTAAACTTAAGTGTATGTCGTAGTACAAACAGTAGACATTGGATATATATTAATTACATATTTTTCTTTAGCTAATTATTGCGTTATCAAAATATACTTTTCTACTTTTAACTAAACCTCCAAAATATTATTATGGTTAGTGATTAGGTATTTTATGCGCCATTGCTCTCTTATATACCCAATACCTTCAGACTGTAGCATTCCAACATCATATCAATTAAGTATAAACACTGGCTCTGAAATATAGGTTATGAAAACAACTAAAATACTTATGTTAATAAAATGAGTACCTAAAATGTTATCTTGAATAAAAAACAAATAAAATTATTGCACCTATGAAATTCAGGGCGAGTGTTTGTACGTGCTATATAGTCTTATAAATTTATTATTAGTTATTTATTTTATGCATGTCAATTATATTTTATTAAATATCCTATTTAAATATAGTTAAAAAAAAATGCACGAACAGAGGTACCTACGCAAATATCGATTTTGATCTTTATTGTCTACGTAATGCGGTGTACAATGCTATTAGTCATTTCTCGGTTAATTCTATGAATGTCGTGTAGTTAGTCGTGTTAAAATGCCATACAGTCGGACAAAAATAAATGATGCATGCGTCAATAGTCGGACTAAATAGTTTCTACTGAAAGGGGGAAAACAATGTAATAGACATTTATAGAGATTTCGTAAATAGTCTACGGATAAATCAATATATGTAGGGACAATAGTTGGGTAATTTAACTAATTTACTAATTCTACACATATAAGATCAGTTTGGTTTTGAAATGGGGCAAGGGGCAAGGTTGGGCATTAAAAACAGTCTAGTCATGCCGTGCAGTGCTAAATTGAGAGAGTGTACAATCTAATAATACTACCTACTTTAGTTAACAGGATTCAGAACAAATATGAACAATCTAGAAAAAGTAGAAGAGCGTGGAAATATTTTGGCAAAATTCTGCCACTCTTCTGGTATTAATATCAAATAAACACGAACAATGTAATTAAAAGAGATAGACAAAAAGATGTTGACAATTGACTGAGTACTGCGTTTCGTGATCAAGATTCGGATTTAACTAGGATGAATACTAAAATCTTATTCTTCTACTACTGTTAGAGAATAAATCAAATTAACTTCGTTTTTTTTTCAGTGAAGGCCTTCCTAAAGAATGTTTTAGTCACTGCGACAAATGTAACCAATGAAGGCGGTTGTTCTACTCCATTTGAGATAAGTTGCAGTTCTTTTATTTACAAGTTACGTTACGTAACTTAGCTATTTGTATGTAAACAATGTAAACTTAACTATAGTGGGAAAAGCAGTGTAATATTTTTGAAAGGAAAGGAGTACTCGCAGTCAACGATCATCATCATAAAACAAACCTATTATAAAAGCCGAGCCTGACCGCGTCACAAGTGTCGACGGCCCTTTGGAGGGGCCTCGGACGAGCGAGGGTCTGCGACGACAGCGGAGACGCGGTTCGGCTGCAACACGCGGCGCGGTCAACTTCAGGCACGGACAGGGCGATTTAAGGACCAACCCGGTTGATTCTAGTCCAAACTGACATAACTTCTTATATTTTAGGTATATTTTTGTCCGTCCTGGTAGAATGTTCGCGTCATATTGTGGGAAACGCCGGTGTGGGTTTAGTGGGTACGCTCCTCCCCTCTTTTCACAATTGAAAAGAGCTGGGAGGTGAGAGTCCCACATACCCCCCATAATGGGCCCACCTCGAGGCCAGGGGGAAGATGCGTAACGGCATTCCCACATCGACAAAAAAAAAGGTATATTTTTGTTAGCCGTATCTTTTACGTTCATTATGTTTTTAAACTCCATTGCACGATATTAAACTGTACAAATAGCAGACTTAATGCCTTGTAGTTTGCAGAACTACAGACGCATTTTAATAGATGGAAGTTTTAGTGTAGCTTTAGTGTCTGACTTATTAATGACTTAAGTTTTTCTCCGTGAATTTCTAGGAGTCCATAATATTCTTGGGAAAAAATGGGCGCATTATATTTTTAGTAAAATCTGAATCCAATACAGTCAATACAATCCAAAACAAGCAATACAGTTTTATTGTAATTGTCAAGAGTTACAGACACATCCCCTTTTATGGTCATCAGTTTCTTCATAGATTTTAAACTTTATCTAAAAAAGATAATGTTCAAAATAATGTAGGAAATATATTCCCTTTGCTCAATCCAGGGTTAATTTTAAATGGTTAATTGTCATGATTGGTCCGAAAATCCCGCTGTCCGCACATACACTTACTGTAAACTGTAAGAATCATGTCGATGTTATAGTATCGAAGGTTTATGCAGTTTGCACATAGCTTGCATCGCCAAGTAAGCAACACGCTACACATTAGGATTTAACACCTGCAGAAAAAGATTATCATTTTATTTGGCTTTGATCTAAATTGTTTATAATCAATAATAGAAAAACGTGAACGTTTTGTATGTTTTTTTTGTCATTAACAAAACGCTTAGAACTTGCAGATTTTGATCAACTCGAGGTACTCTAAGAAGAGAGTCAGTAAGAGTTGAAAGCTTTTATATGGCATCGAGGATCAAAGCCAAATAAAATAATTAATGAAAAACAACAACGATTAATACACAATCTTCAGTACACACTAAAAAAATAACACACGTAGAAAGTTTAACTAGTAAATTGAACCAAATGAAGGGGTAATACGGTCTAAAATTGTCTGTCGTTGTGTGTTGGATGAAGAATGACAGTTATTCATTGAAAGCCCATTTGTTAGAGCACAAACTTGATCATATGTTTAAGCATATTTGCCTGTAAGCCTCCTTTGAGATAGAAAAAGCTTTCTTATGACATTAGTATCACTAAATATATTTCTTTGACTCTAAAAACTATATAACTGATGCACCAATGAACAACGGTTACATTTTGACACTAACCCCTATTACAATCTCATGAGAGTCCAAAATGCAAAGTCCCTAGTTAAACCCCTTAGTTAGAGTCTTGCTTATGAATTAAGGTACTCGCTGTTCTCAAAACAACCTAAAGTCCGCTTTAGTGATTCTATCCCAGCTATAGTTCGATCATTTCAAATATTCTCTATCATCGCTTCTCCTTTTTGCTATTAACGAAGAGATATTGTATGATCTAATAAAAACCTAATCATAAACACGTATGCAGTGATTCCAATAACAACCCTATCATAAACTCATAGTCTATTTTACCTCGGCGTCTCCCCGCTGATCAGCGATATGTGGCAATTCCACCCGGATTCCAGGCCCATCTTCTCGCTAAATACTCTGGAACGTAGTTCGTTCTCTTTACTGAAGTGTACGAAGCGGATGCAGGCCCGTTCGAGCCGCTCGATTAGCTCCACCATGTCGGATTGGGCCTGGTATTGCATGGTTACCATGCCTATGAATACCTGTGAAGTACGGATAGTATTAGAGATCGAATTGGTTTGATGCGAGTAGATTTACGTAATAAATTGTTACGCAGCAACGTGAAATCCAATTTAGAAAAACGCGTCTCTTCGTACTTCGTAGTAATTAAAGTATTTTTTTATTATTATTTAGAAAACCAAACAGTCATATAAACATATAAACATAACGTAATGACCATTATGAGAAAGGAAATCCATACTAATATTACAAAGGCGAAAGTGTGTGTGTCTGTCTGTTACCTCTTCACGCTTAAATTTAGTTAAAAATTGGTAGGTATAGGATAGTTTTTATGTCGGAAATCATCCCTGAAGAGAGTGCAAAGGGGGGGTGGAATTGAAAGAGTTAATGAATTGCCTAATAATTGAAGTAAGCAATGCGCGAATTGAATTTGCTATTAGCATTATCCAGGCGCTATACCTACTTTAGCTGCTGTCACTAATTCCACGCAGACGAAGTCGCGGGCAAAAGCTAGTAATATATAAATAAAAGTTTCACTAGTATATAATAGTAATACTGAATATGACTTAATCTAAACTTCATGTACATAATTATGGAGCCTACCTGGTTGCATTGCATGTCGAAATATCCATCAGCATCAATCACGTCGTCATCTGTCACCTCGTTGAATAATAACGAATCTGAAAAAAAAATTAGGTATATTCTTAAGGGGCCCACTGATTACCAGTCCGCCTGCAGTCTCTGGCCTTATCGGGCGGCCTGCCGTCCTAGACCAATAACGTCCACAAACATAAGCGATTATTGCCGGCCGGCAATGGTCTGCTGCCACCTCTGCGACTACAGACGAGTCGTCAGTTTCCCACCGTACGGCCGCCCGCCGGCAATAGTCTGATATAATTTTGACAGGTCCCTACAAATTGACAGTTCGCCGGACGATATCAGCCTGTCAGTTGATCGCAAAAGGCCACACATTAACAGTTCTACTTCAGATTTTGGACTGACGGCTATTCGAACTACGGCTCGTCGATTCCGGTCAGCGTCGACAGATATCTGCCGGACAGTCCGTGGCCTGCAGGCCAATTTACACACACATTATCAGATAGCCGGCCGGTGGCCTGTTGGCCGTAATCTGCTGTCAGTCGAGAGCCTTCAGTTTCATGTTTTTCAACTAGTTTAATTTTTTCATCAAAATGGACAGTCGACGTCAAAGATAATGTTTACACTTTTGGACCTTATTCCTTTGTAATAAGGCAAAAAATGTAAACATATTTTTGACTACTATAGTGAAACCTGGTTAAAAGGGGATATTACTGCAATGTTCTGCCGCCAGAGTGCAGCACTACCGACTCAGTAAATTCATAGACTAACTTATACATACTGTGCCTTAAACCGTTTTTTGACAAGTTTTCACAGACAATAAAATATGACATTGATGCATCAAGGCGGTTTGTTAACAAGGGCCTACCGGTAAACGCGAAAATCGAAATTTAGTTATCTGCCTCTTTATCGCTCGAATATGCAAGAGTGATAGAGAGATTAGATAACGAAATTTCGATTTTCTTGTTTCGCGGTAGGCCATGTGATTGACGTGACGTGTGATGTGTCAATGTGGTTTTGTTTACTGTATGTGCCACAAAGGTGCCACCTACGCACTAGGTTGTTGTCGAATACAATGGCTCGCTTTTCGTATAGGTATACTTGCGAATGATTACATCGAGGATGAATGTGTCACTGAGTTTCATAGGATACTTTCCCAAAACACAAATTACCATCCCCGCGACGTACTTTTGATGCAGGCTATGCATCTAATCGAGTCCGTTCCCGCCGAAGAAGAATTAATGATATGTTAAATATGTAGTAAAAACTACAAGGGTTGCGAAACTATAAGGGTTCCTATAGGGTAGTTGAATACGGAATCCTAAAAACAGGCAAACAACCTCTGTAAAATATAACGATGCGAGCGGAACACTAAATGCCTCGAGCTATCTCGGGCTTGGCCAAATTATTTATTACAAGGTATCAAACAAAAAAATCATTCGGGTAACGGCCAAGTAGACCTAATATTATGTAGAAAAGGTTTAAAAGAGTAGAATGAATATAACAAAAACATAACAGTAAAGTATTTTCATTTCTTTCAATTTGGTATACATAGATAGTACCTAAATGTAAGTAAAAGTAAAGTATGTTGAATCCACCGCTTGCAGCTTGTGACTCCATATCCTTTTTTTGTAATAATTGTCACATATTACGAGAATTTCGGGTAGGTAATATCGCCACGCCACGCTCTGTAACTCCGAACACAGTTTGCTCCAGATATTCTCTTAACTTAAAACGGAATGAATTAATGATGTCATAATTCGGATCCCACTTGTAGCTGAAGAATTTCAAGCGTAGGTCTTATCTCTTGTCTAAGCAGGTACCTCCATACTTGCGCTAGTGTTTCTACCACGTGTCTTTATAGCGGAATCAAATCGCACAATAGCTATAGTCTTTTCATTGCTAGCTGCCGTGAACGCCATCGAAGGTATACCTCCCGGCTTGCTCCCGGCGTTGTCTTGAGAACTATTAAAATTTTAACCAGTGTTATATTGGGACGCTAATTTCCCTATTTGAATCTTTCAATGTTTGCTCCTTTTTTACTCGGTTACTTACTCTTCCAGCAATCAATAATCAAGTCTGTATTTTCAAATATATAAGCCATGCAAATACAATAATAACATGTCACATTTAAAATTAATAGAGAAAAAAATAAGGTTTATGTTATAATTCTCTCTATGACATTTATTTTTGACTGACAGTAAACAACAGTTGCGAGGTAACAACATGATAAATAAAGAAAAGTCTTGACAAACTAGATACTATGCAACCTTCGCATTGTTGTATTCATGCCTTAAAATTAAAATGATGCCTATGAACCAACTATGAACTCTAACTACTAGAATTAAAGTTGAATTTTACTAACGTACATATCTGTTTTTTTTTACTGATTCTATTTCAATTTGACAGAAGCCCTACCGTATTTAAGGTTAATAAGGTCTACTGGCCTTAAAATTGTGTATGAAATTACAAGCAAATATCAGCGTCATAAATTAAGTATTGGATCCGTGATGTTCGAAGACAAAAAGTCGTATGCTTATTTTAGGGACTATGAACTCTTAAGTACTAGGAATAAAGTAGAATTTACTAATGCTGTAACGTGTGTCGATCGCCGGCCGGCTACCTCATGATGTGTGTTAGACTGGACTCTAGGCCACGGACCGTCCGGCGGATATCTGTCGGCGCTGACTGGAATCGTCAGGCGGCCACACACTATCGGTTCGTGTAAGTCGTCAGGCCGAAAACTGACAGAGAACTGTTTAGTGTGTGGCCTTTTGCGGTCAACTGACAGGCTGATATCGTCCGGCGGACTGGTAATCAGTGGGCCCCTTTAAGCTTTAGAACTGTTTCGAAAAATGATAAGTAACTAATATAAGTAACAGAAACAGGCGAGTCGGCGAGAATTGAGTTCTTTTGACGTCCCACCAATTGGTCACAAGAGACTTATACTACTAATATAAAGGTTTGCCAGACTATACCTACTTGACTAGGTCCTTAAAAATATCCTACTCACCGGTGGAGTGAAAGTGTAAGGCGGGAGCATCTGCCCACTGTTGGGAATGGGGCGCATACAACTGCCGACTGTCTGCCGGTAGTTCCAGGTACATGCGTGACAAGGATGGCGAGATGCCGCGGGTCAACGGTCTGAAGTCCAAAAAAGATATAGAATCAGTATTGACTTTTTTACATATCGATTGCGATTGTGATGTCATATTTTAAAGATGCAATCCCAAAATATCAGTTTTTTGGGTTTCAGAAGGTTCTTTAAACGTCTGTCCAGACGTGGCGAATACCCACCTTATTCATAAACGTTTACTAAAGTTGACAACCCGATAATAATCGTTTGTCCCTTTCCATCATACCAATACGTCGGAAAGGGACAAACGATTATTATCGGCTTGTCAATTTTAGTAAACGTTTATGAATAAGGGGGTACGTCGTTAGCGTGCCTTTCGCGAACCGCTCGGACACAATACGCAAACTTTGTTGCTATGTAGAAGTAACAACGCATTCGAGCATTTAGTGATCTCTTCACGCAATAGCACCGTATAAGAAGTGGAGGCACCAGGTAAAGGTGAATATCCTAGTTTCCAGCCTAATATCAATAGTTGACTTGACAGCCCGTTTATGACTTATATTGCTTGTAAAGTGTCATTCTATGGAACTTGCTAACTATGTAAACAAAAGTCACTAGTAAATTCATCATTCAAGAACAATTTCAATATGCCGGTTTGTTTACATAGTTGGCAATTTCCATAAAATAACACCTTAAACTATGATTGAATTTGGAAACTGTTGGGACAGTATCCCACACTGGGACAAGATTGTTTACTAACTTATATGCAAAAGCAGTACAGTAGGCCGTGAGCGAATTGCGCTGGTAGAAATCAATGATCTTCTTGCGGTCAGACGGCGAGATTGGCGTCAAGTCCCGCCCATTCCAGTAATCCACGCACGAGTCTAGTATAATGTCTGCTGTGCCCTGTAAAGAAACAGATATGTAATTGTTGGTACTGACTGAATTGATGACTGTTTGCTACCTAAATATAAATAGTATAATAGAGCCTGGTTTTCTTTGACTGAAACACCTTGTAAACTTGTGGATGGTAGGCAGCAGGACGATAAATACAAATTACAAACAGGGGGGCACATTATCATTTTATCATTAGTCATTATCAGCAGGTAGTAATTTTAGCGCAGCATGCAATATCGGTTTGTTTTGTTTTAACTGCCCTCCGCTGTTTTCATACATTGTAGCACCTCAAGAAAATATCTTCATACATTTTCTCAGAAATTTGTAGCACAGCCCTTAGTTCCCACACAGACGTGTAGACACACCCTCATACACACGTCTGTGAACCCCCTAATCTTCATACACTCACCATTCATCACATTCACTCTAACCCAATCACTCAATCACCTCACGTGCGCCACACTGGCAGTCCGATTCTGAGATGCAACGCACGCGACCTTACGACATTATTTTCAGTGAGTAATCCCTTCTTTAGTTATTCGTGTAATCACAGGAGCCCTTCTGACCATCCCCGGTTACAAATTGAAATTGGCAAAAATACGCTGGAACTCACTTGTGTAAGCATCTGCAGCTGATTGGCCTGATCCTTGACGACGACTGCGAGCATGTGTGGAAGGGGCACCTTGACGCGCGTGCTCAGGTGCAGGGAGCGCACGAAACGCGTCTCACGACGTATAGTGTCCGCTTGCTGTGAAAACGAGTACCAAAGTAAATCCAGGTCTAAATCTAAACTTCAGCTAGACTTCAATGGAACATACCTAACATTGAATAATAATGGGTTTTAAAGTAAATGACCAAAGATGCTTCCTTGTGGAATATTTTTCTTGCTTTCGGTAAGTAATCCATCTACTTTTTTTACGTTATCAATTCTATCGTTGCTTCAGAAATTAAGAAGGCAGCTCCTAACAAGAGGTATAAAAAAATCGGGCAAGTGCGAGTCGGACTCGCGCACGAAAGGTTCCGTACCATATAAAAAAAAAAAAAAAAAAAACAAAAAAAAAGCAAAAAAAAAACGGTCACCCATCCAAGTACTGACCACTCCCGACGTTGCTTAACTTTGGTCAAAAATCACGTTTGTTGTATGGGAGCCCCATTTAAATCTTTATTTTATTCTGTTTTTAGTATTTGTTGTTATAGCGGCAACAGAAATACATCATCTGTGAAAATTTCAACTGTCTAGCTATCACGGTTCGTGAGATACAGCCTGGTGACAGACGGACGGACGGACGGACGGACGGACAGCGAAGTCTTAGTAATAGGGTCCCGTTTTACCCTTTGGGTACGGAACCCTAAAAATGCTTCTTACTCCGATTCATTTATTGATTCCAAGAAAGTATAGTATTGATACTGTGTCAAACGCTTACACCAAGTCCAAAGCTTTAAACACTTACTAAATGCCTGAAGATTGGTAGACACTCTTGGATGGTGTAGGATTCCTCCACAGACTCAGTGAATCCTATTTGCTTCGCCAATTCGCAGAGACAACGGCGGTTAGTTACCGGTACTAGATCCTCGCTGGAAGAAGATGGCTATTTATGATAAGATTCATTACAATATAATAGTTTTAGTGACACATCCTTAATCTACACTATACAAACATTATCTTAACTAGACCAGCGCGTGCGCAAACGCAAAAACGGTGGCTCAAATGTTGACTGACAGCTTCCTTGTACTACGAATTACGCAACTACAGCCTTCGCCGAACTACTGAAGGCATTATTGCGTACGAGAGATAGGGACAGAGATATATACAGAGATAATAATCATGTAACTCTAACGGTAAGATGTAACAGTTTCACAATGTTTGTAATCGTACACACCTGTACTGCGCCTCGCACGTGAGATGCGAACAGAAGTGCGCGTAAGTGTGCCTGGGAGCGGGCGCGCACGTGTTGAGCAAGGCGGCGAGCCCCAGCGGCTTCAGCCGCGCCAGGTGCTGCCGCCAGCGCTGGTCGTCGAACTCCACGCTGAACGGCGCGTTCTGGTCGTGGGTCAGGTCTAGAACCTGGGAACAAAGTATTGATCCGTTAGAGCGGTTTCACATTGTCCGATCCGATATCGGATGTCGGAAAGTAATATGTAAGATATATGTGTTTCTCTGTATTTATATATGCATTTAATAAATCATTATTACTAAAAAACGATAAATAACGCAAAAAAGGCGGACTTAATGCCAATGGCACTCTCCTTCGTCTGTTTTTGTCATAGGCGCCTTCCGACATCCGATATTGGAAAGGCGCCTCCGATAAATTTAGCCATGTCGTCGCACCCCCGTCAGCTGTAGGCATAATGTTTATTGTAGTGTGCGTGACCGCTAAAGATGGCGCCCGGGCCCGTCCCGCGCGGCCTTACTACGGGGATGTGAGATCCGATATCCGATATCGGATGTAGGATCTGGAGGAGGAATGTGAAAACGCTCTTATTCAACAATGAGTTTTTCGAATCATTAAGAAATCACCGAGACACATCTAAAGGAAATTTCTATAAACCTTGATGTCAATCCCGTGTTACAAAACCGAAAGTACAATGTTACTAAGTACTAACGATGAGGACTAAAAGAAACAATCTTAATATGGAAATGATTTCTCGGTGATTGTGAGTTTGACTCACTAATATTTGGCATAACCCCCTGTAAAGCTAGTCAAGTTGTATTAAGCCATGACATTAATGTCATACAAACAATAATTAGTATGAATGTTTTAGCTTTCTTAATTTTAGGATGTAACCAAAACGTGACGCAATCGCGTTTTGTACACATATTTAATTACACAAACGAGTCTACAAACGACAAAGAAACAACACAACAACAACAAACAAGCGGGTCGGAATTTAAGGTAAAAACAATGAAATTATATCGCGGTAGACCCGTCTGTGTAATTAAATATGTGACGCAACCGCTTGATCAAACGCTTAAACGCTATTGTACCACAAAGAAGTTCAATAATGTGTCTTCATAGATACCTATCTATGAAGATACATATAATGAGATCACCTCAACAATGGTGGACGGTTCGTTTTGTTTCGGCTCCTGCTCGAGGTTGGTCTGGCTCTGTCGCATGGAGCCCGCCAGACTGGTCTTGCTGGACGCGGCGGACGCGGAGTTTGAGAGATATATAATAATGAAATCACCTCTACGATGGTGGACGGTTCGTTCGGTTTCGGCTCCTGCTCGAGGTTGGTCTGGCTCTGTCGCATGGAGCCCGCCAGGCTGGTCTTGCTGGACGCGGCGGACGCGGAGTTTGAGTTGCGCAGGAAGAACACCTTTTCCGCTGTGGGATTAGGCCAGGATAGAATGCCTTTCTTGTCCACGCAGCATAGGGCCTGCAATTAAAAAAATATCTTCATAAGTAACATTAAAATTAAGATGTTTTTACTATAATTTAGCAACATGTCTATTACACGATATAAAGCCGTTGAACAATATCTTCCAGTGGTGATTTACTAACTTGTCCCGTAATAGGTTACGTTAATCATTAACCAGGTGCGAAGTTTAAATCCGAATAACAAAAATTATGAGGACGAAGAAGTTTATTTTTCCAGTCTGCTTTGGAAGTTAACTCATACCTATTACTATAGTGAAGCGTCAATGGTGTGGATTATATATCAATTTAAAAAAATACCTTCAAGATGCTAAAGAGTCTATCGATAAGGGTAGCTGACTTATTTATTAAGGGGATTTCCACAGTATATTTTCCCCTAAGAGTTTAGACTGTTTAGAATCAAACTTACCGACAAAGACCCCAACACATGCACAATATTCGCTGTCCGAACAACCATGTCCTCTTTCCCCGTCAGGATATTATAGAACGTCTTCCACAGAGACTTAAGACTCTCTGGCTTTAAGTTGGATTCGCTGAGCGCTTTAATGAGGGGGTCACTGGCATCCTCTGATATCGAGCAGGATTTCGTACGGACGTACTTTTGACGGGTCTCAGAGAGCAGTTTAAACCTGTAAGAAGGAAAGTTTAGATATTTTTATATTTTTTAAGATACCAAGATGACTACATAGCGTTTCAGGACAACTCTAAGAAAATTATGACTTTAAAACATATATGTAGTTATAAATAGCAGACTCTTTTACAAAGAGTGAAGTCTAATAAAAAATCTTGCCTTGAATCTGTCGATCTAGCATGAGTTGCGTTCTCGCGCGCGACTCCATACATCTAGCGCGACTTCAAGTATGAACTCGAGCGCGAGAAAGCAACTTATGCTAGACCACCTGAACGACTTAATACGGTATAGGGTAACTTCGAATATCAACAGTTAGCATTTGACAATTCACTTGCCACAAAACATATGGCGGAGTATTATATTCCAAGTGCCAATCAAGTTTGGATTTAGATTTTTTCTAGGGCTTTATACTTGTTCTACAATTAATAACTCTTTGAAAGAACGACAATGAAGTATAAGTGATGAGCAGGGATCGTTAATTTTCCAGCAATTTTGGTGCAGCGTTGTTGGTTAAAAGCATCTGTATGCCCTCCTCTAGGTGGAATAGATAATTAGGGTTAATAACAGTAATATAAGCTTAAGCAATCCTCTCCCTAGAAAAAAATTGAAGAAATTCCTTTATTATTACTGTGCTGCACCAAAATTGCTGGAAAATTAACGATGATTGGTGATGAGCACTGACCGTGCCATCCCGTAGCAGTTGAGAGCGACCCACACGACGGGGAATATGATCTGCAAGAGCGGCAGCGACGCCGCCACCGTTTGCAAAAAGTACACCTGAAGAGAAACGGGAAACAATTAACCTTGTACTCTATACTCTAACGATTTGTTACGTAAATAAGGATCATTGGAAAAAGAGGGGTCGTTAAAATAGTATAGTATAAAGTGCCTATTCTTGCGGTAGACACTCGTCGGTCGCTAGGCACTGTCCTAACGTGGTTATCATTATCACACTGACGTTGCGTGACGTGCGTTGAGGGCGTTGAGGCTGAAGCATGTGGTGTGTGGGCGATAGAGCTCTATGCAACTATATAGCGATGTCCCATTCGAATACCGGAGCAGCTGAAAGTCACCTAACGTGTGTTTAACAATGAAGGATTTATTGTAGGAAGTATTTGCCGCAGTCCTGTGCCCTGCCCGCCATGATTTTTACCCTTGTTCAAAAATAGGTCTTACCTCTGTCCAGTGCGTGACGCCGGGCAGTTGGTACACGTGACGCACGAATGACGCCACCACAACCAGGAGGATCACAAGGGGCAGTGCTATGCCTTCCATGATTTTTACTGTGCACTGGAAAAGTCAAACTCTCATGTAAATGACTTCTAGGGCTAAACATGGACTTCATTCACGTGACAATGTTCACGATGACGCGCCGGGACACGATAGGCGTGGTGTTCAAAGGGTTAAGTAGAACAAATGCCTCTATTAAATGCCAGGGTTATGATACTGATTTCAAATTTTGGCGTCGAAACTACTACAATGAAGATTCACATCGTGTAATTAACAATACATAAATAATGCATCAATAAACGTACCAGGTACCTCTGTTTTTCAAAGACGGTGCGTGGCCGACACGTGGCCTGCTCCAAAGCCAGGCGAAGGTTCTTCAGAAAGGGCGTCTCGCACATTCGGTACGAGCGGTTCTGGTGCGGCTCACGTACGCGTGGCGTGCTGAAGTTCTCCTTGTACTGGAATACAGACTTTATTAATATCGTATTAGAGATCAAATTGAATCTTTACTGAATACTGTTAATTATTTTGGTATTGGAACGAAGGAAGAGAAGTCACGATAGTTGTGATATAAGTAGTAGCCTAGTAAGGCCCAATGTGTATTACAATGTACACTCCGTTTCAACCTACAGAAAAAAAAACATTTTTCCGTTTAAGAAAACGGGAAATCGTATTAAATGTGAAAAAAAAACGACATAATTAGAACCTTACATAAACCAAATAAAGTGGCAATTCTTATGTTTCATTGCTTTTTAAAACATACAAAATTGAATAATTTTACGGTTTAGACTCACTTGTTTGTAGTCACTCGCGCGACATGTTTCGGAGAGCATGAGCATGAGCTCTCCGAAACATGTCGCGCGAGTGACTAAAAACAAGTGAGTCTTAACCGTAAAATTATTCAATGTTAGTATGTCTCACAACAGTTTAAATTCGAAAACATACAAAATTCATCCCAATTTACTATACAACACGGTTGAAATAAAAATAGTAAAATTTTTAATGGTGGGCCTCAACACTAATCATGACGGTATGCAAACTTCATGTTACAAGCATCTATGTATTTATTTTCACTAGTTGAACGGTGAGAGTTGTTGAACAGAATTTTACCTGTGAGCTAGGCTGAAAGGTCTGTCCAAAGAACAGCTCCGGGTCATCAGGGTCCAGCCCGCGGCAGTGCCCCGGCACCTCCTGCCCGGGCCTTAGCATCACAACATCGCCCTCCACCAGCAGCGACCATGGGAGATTCACCACCATACCTTTGTAAATCATGGAAGAATACTTGTTCATATGATTTGAAGGCGGTCTGGTAGTGAGGCCGCGGACTGGACGCAAGCGTCTCACGAGCGGCAAACCAAGGCCAGTCTTAGTCGAGCGCAATGTATGAATGCGTGACATTTGCATCTAGTCCGCGGCTTAAGAGGGCAGCTGAGCGACGAGCAGAGGTTTATAGATTGAGCTACATATCAATGCTCCTACAGAAAAAAACAAGTCGGGACATTTAGGATGAGAACTCTAAAATGGCCTCTAAATTTCGATTAAGAATGTGAAAAGGTCTTTATTTACAAAACTGTTTTCAAGATGTTAAACAAAGATCAAGTGCGGGTAATTCTAAAAACTCGCACAGCTCGTAAAGTCTCGACGGACGTAATTTCAAGTTTAAACATTCACGTCATTCACGGTTAAGTCTCGTTTTAGTCACCCTGTGTGAAAATCGTGGATATTGTGCAGATCTTTAAGAATATTATTTTACATAAGTAAATGTGCCCTTACTACTTGCAATACTCAGGTAGGTACGACATTACCAGAGGGGACGTGTTGCCTCCCTGTCACACTTACCTACGAATTTACATGTGCAACAGAGAGGCAACACGTCGAACGTAGTTCGCGGTAGGCCCACAGTATAGCAGTGCGAAGTTAGACAGTAAGCAGAATCTTTTTCGAATTGGTGCGTACGTGAAGGAACGTGCCAGATCACAAAGACAGAAATTGCCATGGTCAGTAATTCAGTATTGTTTACCATCTCTGTAAGTCCACTGCAGTATGACGCACGGAGAGAATGGGGCACACAAGTGGGGGTAGTGCCCTTCCTTCCAGATTGACCTATCTATGGCATCATCCAGTGTTTCTGTTAACATAAAAAAGATTATTTTATCATTGTGTTTTTCAGGGAAAAGAAGGTTCTCTTTCCCTTCATCTGAACATAAGGTTCATTTTCTTTGTTCTTAAAAATGATGCATGTATTTAATGTACAATTTTAAAAGGATCTATTTTAATAATATTTTATTAGGATTATTGAACAATTTTAACAAATCAATATGTCCATTTTGATAAAAATTTAATATTACATAAAATCAAGATATTTTTGATAACCTTTGTTGATAAAAAAACTTATCTCTTACCATTGACTTTAATCTACTCGTTGATAACTAAAGTACTGTGTTATAGTTGATTTTATGGACTTTTTTCTTTATTGTCAGTCTGATTACAAAGATACACATTTGAAAATTATCCTAAACTTTTACGCTAACATTCAATACATAACATAACTTTAAATTGGTTTAAAATGTATACTCACCTAGAACTTTCTTAACTCTATGAGGTATTTCATTTCTATATAAATATTCTTCATTAAGTGCTACCAAAAAGTTAATTATCAGTATCACAAAAAGGAACAGAGCCTCCAATAGTAAATAGCCATCTGCTTTCACATAGTCTCCAAGAAAAAATGTCAAAATAAGGCAAATTATATATAGTAATGTGATTGTGTATGCTACGCCGGACAACAACACCTTCTCCGAAGAAAAAGATATAATATTTTTGATAAATCCATATCTGAAATAAAAAAGAGTACATATTATATTTGAATATCAATATATTTAACTATATCTTTATCTTTATATTTATATTTAATGTAGTGACATCAGTGACCAACAGGGATCTAATAACCCAACACTTCAATTTGTATCCAAGAAAATAAGGGTAGGGAACTGATCTCCTAATACGGCACCACTGTGCAGCTACTGGACAGTGTTGCCACATTAAGAAATCGGCTTACTACCCTTATTATCATGGTACTTCTTTACATATTTGTTTTAGTTAGACCAACACATAAATAAATTGATATAAGTAACTTAGATTACTTATCATCATCATCATCATTTCAGCCTATATACGTCCCACTGCTGGGCACAGGCCTCCTCTCATGCGCGAGAGGGCTTGGGCTATAGTCCCCACGCTAGCCCAATGCGGATTGGGGACTTCACATACACCTTTGAATTTCTTCGCAGATGTATGCAGGTTTCCTCACGATGTTTTCCTTCACCGAAAAGCTAGTGGTAAATATCAAATGATATTTCGTACATAAGTTCCGAAAAACTCATTTGTACGAGCCAGGATTTGAACCCGCGACCTCCGGATTGAAAGTCGGACGTCATATCCACTCGGCCACCACCGCTCTCGTATTACTTATACATAATTTTAATAAAAGAGTGTTGATTACTTCACAAGAATCTCAAACACACAATGATAGATGAATTATACTATCAACAAATGGCCATTAGCAAATATCCAATACAGTTCATGGGATCTGCCGATGTTTTGATAAGGCAGAGTATTCTATTTTTGTAACAAAACATTTTCAAAATTAACCTGTTAATATAGAAACGTGAGGGTAGCTACGCAGCGACTATGGGTGTTATAGATGTTATGTAAACACGTACCCGGTCTGATTATTCTGTTTGTGCTCCTCGATAACACTACGGATTCCATCTCGGAGTTGAACGAGAGCCGCTTTGGTTGAATACCCTAATGTTTGCCGGGTATCCATGTTATTATTATATTGTTACGAATTCACATGTTTATTATCACTCTAGTAATTAACATAATACTAATTTAGTTATAATCATTAAGTCCCATAATCCATATAATTAAAATTAGATTATTTATAGGTACTGCGATTGCGATACAAATAAATCTCAGCTGACTGACAATGTTACGTTCTGAAACTTTTCTGTGTTGTTGTTATTTGTGACGAATTTAATTTATTTTTTAAAATGATGCAATATAAATGAAAAAAAGAAACATTTTTTTACGTTACTCAGCGTTTTTCTATTAAATCAAGAAACAAATTAAGTTCATGCCATGATTGAATTCAAATATTTAAACGTGACCCTGGCTGAAAGCACAACTTCAGACCAATTCGTTTAGAAATATTTGAGAAGTTTAGAGATATGTATATTAAAAAGCGTTTGTGATCAATTTGTGATGCTAACCCAAAGAATATAATACTCACTATAATGCTAACTAGATCCATATGCGAAGAAATTCAGCTAAATAACTATACCAGAGGGGCTACCGCGAAAACCGATATTCGCAAATTGCGGGGATCTTTCTCTTTTACTCCAATGAAGGCGTAATAAGAGTGACAGAGAAAAATGCCCGCAATTTGCGAACTTCGATTTTCGCGGTTACAGCCAGATTTATATCATTCTAGGGCAGTAACCATAGAGTCTGTGCGGAAAGAGAAGAGTCGTGGAATGTATGGGGCCCAATGGCCCAATACATTCCACGATCTTCTCTTTCCGCACAGACTCTATGTACTAATGTTAAAAAAGATTCTAGTTATCTTATATATATATATATATATATATATATATATATATATGATTTTTTGAATGTGGCGACATTATTATCTATTGATTTGTTTTTTGACACATACTTCCGAGCATAGAGTAACTTATATATACTGAGATAGAGTATACACTCAGCGTTGAGACACTACGCCATCTAGCGAAATATGTCAAAATAACTTGCACTAGGGTAATTTTTTAGGGAAATTTTAATTCTGTTCATGGTTGATTAGGGTAATAAAACTATTCTTTGTACGGTTAAATTAATATAATAAATAGTTTGATTACCCTAAAAACTAAAGGCATCCTGTTAATCATTAAGTAAAACAACTTTAAAAATGGTTAAATTACTTTATTTACCAAATTTTATAACATTTAACAGCAATTTTAAACAAATCCACTAACAAAGTTATAGCAACACAACAATAAGTACTATAAAAATCTTTTAACAATTTAAAATACAATAATTACTCGTCATATCTTGACGAGTAAGCAAGTTATCGTAAGCCCCCGGATGACCCGGATCTAGGACCTATGATCACCTAGGTACTACTAATGGAGGCTTTGACAATCGAACTGGAAATACAAATTCTTTATTGCAGTAACTAATAATACATTGCAGTCGATACCTAAGCATATTCCAATTATGGTACATTATAATTGTAGTTTGGCAAACCAATATGTCAGTAGGAAAAGCGTAAATTGATATTTGCCGTTTGTACTGGTCTGGTGGTGGTGTTTGTAAAGGTACCTACAAGTCGCGCGAGTGTCTAAAAATACCTACGTTAAACATTATAAGCTTAGTGGTCTGCCTGATTATAAAAAAAATATATAATTATCAGGTAGTCAGTTTATATTGCCTACTACCTATATTTTACAATATTCTACATAATTCACAGATAGTAAACGGGTACAAAAACGGGCGCTGAGGCTCTAGGATATAGTCACAAATAAATAACTAGATTATGCTATTCTGTCTAAAAAAAATGTGAGGAGTGAGATCGTCGGAGGAATCTTCTGGCTAAGGATTATACCTTTTCTGCTACCGGATACTTTCTGCTAACTTGCTACTAAGAGCTGTCTCTCACAGCAGAAATTATCCTGTTACACTTGTGAGAGGATAGATTTAGCCCTTCTATTTCTATTAAGGAGATCACCATAAAGGATGACTCACGCTATTAGACAGGGCTGAGACCGAGCCGGAGCTCCAGCGCTTCGTTTTATATGGAAAGCACCACGTGAACACCGATCAGCCGTCATAGAAAATTACGTGTCGAACGCCTCGGCTCGGATCCCGCGCGGTCTAGCGTGAGTCATCCTTAATTTTTACTTAAAATGTAACATTACGTTAGCTATGTTTGTACGGACGTCAATCCTGTTTACAGAAGTTGTTGGAAGTTACAGAACCGACCTCTAGCTGACAATATTCGTTACCATACATGTACCACACACTCTCAAAAGACACAAAGGAGACTGGCGAAGCCACGTCACAACTAGTAAAAAAAAATGGGTGGATCAACTATTCCTTGACGTTATGTACATTATAAGCGCTTATTACACTTCCACACCGTCGGGCCTTAATACGATCGTGGCCGACGGTGCGCCCGAGCAAGATCGTTTTGCATTTCACGAAATATAAGAGCATCGTCAACAATATTTGACATGTAACATATACTTTGTCTCGAATTGGCAATCATGGTTGATATTTTTGTAGTTGAACTATTTTTTACACCAAGAAATATTGTGAACGATGTGACAATATTTCATGAAACCACATGAAACGTAAAACGATCCTTGCCCGATATCGGGGCCGACGTCGCGGCTCATCGTTAGCCGTCTGAAGGCAGGATAAGTGTAATAAGCCCTATTGTGTCCAGGGACTGTCTCATATCAAACATAAAGTGTCGTTCTATGGAACTTGCTAACTATGTAAACATACAACTACGTAAACATATTGAAATTGTCTCTGAATGATGAACTTACTTCTGACTTTTGTTTACATAAGTAGTTAGCAAGTTCCATAGAATTACACTTTAGACAAATAATCTTTCAGAAAGAGTCTTTGTAGTGTTACGCTGATACTAGCACCCAAAAGAAAGGGATGAGTACCCATTGTTTTGTAGTTCAGAAAACCATAACTATGGCAATAAGTGGTAAAACAAGTTGATTCACCCACTTATACATATGTAGTGGCCACATGTATCCAAATACAGGTACAAATCTAATATCGCCTGGCAAACCAAGCATTTAGTTGCGAAATTCAAATTTCATATGGGAGATAGAATTTTCCCGCCAATTTTTTTTCAATTTGCTGCCTTTTCTTCTAACAAATTTGGTTTGCCAGACCATATACCTAACGTTACATTGTTAACTTAGGTATTTGCTAATTTTAAATAAACTAGGTAAACTACTTACCTGTACTTAATCTATAGTTTGGGAAGAGTCGTTTTTCAGTGGAGCATTTTAAGCAGAAAGAACAGAGAGGCTATTGCAAAAACCGAAATTCGCAAATTGCGGGGATCTTTCTCTTTTACTGCAATGAAAAATTATATGCCTTCATTGGAGTAAAAGAGAAAGATCCCCGCCATTTGCGAACTTTTCATTTTCGCGGTTATAGCTCAGTACTCTCTTTTTCGTAACAGTTTTTTACTGACAATTACTTGTTTACCAAACTATAAAATTACAGATTTCAATACCTTTCATGTTAATATATATTACTGTGTCAACTTTTAAAAAGGCTGCCCCGCTCTCGCTCGGCACTTTTTCACACTTTTGAGGCATATCACACGCGAACTGATTTTTTAAAATAGAAGTTTTCTTTTTCTCCGGGAATCTAATATATGGTCACTACTGTCACTAGTTAAGTAGTAGAATACAACTAACATTGGAAGGAAAAATTGATGGCAAGAGAGGAAGGGGAAGGAGGGTCACCTGGCTTGACAACGTAAAAAAGTGGACGAACATGGATAACGCAGCCACACTGGTAAGAATGGCTAAGAGCAGGAGAGAGATGGCAAAGGCGGTCGCCGACTTCCGTTAGGGCATGTCAAATGAAGAAGAAAAAGTAGTAGAATTAAGTAATACGCTTCATACCCTATTAATAAATTTAGTACCGTGACTAGGTATACATATTTTTTTTACTAATCGCTTATAGCTTATATCGCTTTTTATTACATTAAACCATTGCCGGGCAATTTCGAAAGGGCGGGTGTACAGTCAACGGTAAAAATATGGGTGTACAAATCATTTCAAGAATATGTCCCATAACTCTTATGTCAGTGAATTAAGAACTATGGGACATATTTTTGTGTAAGTTGTCTACACCCATATTTTTACCGTTGACTGTACCATGGATTTCCGATGGTCGATTGTGGCCTCGGCAGCAATTAGAGGGCGTGGTTACTTTTTGTTTAGTTTAAGACATCTATTTCAATTCATAATTTACTAGCTTTTGCCCGCGACTTCGTTTGCGTGGAATTAGTAATTTAGGTAGCTATTATTTTATCCATACTGCGTTTTGTTGATTCCCCATACAAACTTCGACGCCCCTTTTCACCCCCTTAAAGGGTGATTTATTGAATGAAACCTATCCTTTCTCCTTCCCCGGGACTCAAACTATCTCTATACCAAATTTCAACTAAATCGTACACCAGCGCCGGTGCTACACCTCGCGGGCGGTATAGTTCCTATTGACAAAGTTTGTTATGCAGTTGTTGTTAAGTCCCCATACAAAATTTCACCTCTTTCAGGGATGATTTATGGGTTAAAAACTATCCTATGTCCTTCCTCGGGACTCGGACAATCTAAATACCAAATTTCATCTAAATCGGTTCAGCGATTTAAGCGAGAAGAGGTAACAGACAGACAGATAGAGTTCCTTTTATAATATTAAATATTAAATTATATTATATTCAAAAAGTATGGATATGGTAGCTCAAACCAATTTGTCAGTAAATAAGAACAATAAAACTATATTTTGCTTTTGGATGCTATCTTTAGATACTATGATTCTCTCTGTCTATGTTTGAAATTAGACAGTCCTTTGACATACTATACTTAGGTACAAATAGGTGTGTAGTAAAATAATTAGATTTATTTCAATCTCTATTCGAAAATAAACTCGTCTAGTTTCACATAATTAATACGTATCGCCCGACGCGTAAACAATACGTAGAGTAGAAGTGAAACGCTGATATCACTATCGATAACTATAACGTATAGCTGCGCCCCTTCCGTCAGTTAAGTAGGTACACAATAAGTATAGTACATTATTGTCGAGGCTCGGAAGTAGCTACTTGCAGGCTGAGGATTCGTTTTAAACGGACGACCTTGGGAGTCCGTTTAATTGAATCCGAAGCCAGCAAGTAGCCTTCCAGCCGAGTCATATATAGTGCTTTTCTCAAAAATGGTGTAAGAAATATAAATATCATAGAAATATTTTACAAAAGCAACTTTCCTACGTATATATTTTCACAGAAAAGAGTAGAAACAATTGAAAAAATTAGCTTTGCCGCCTTTTTATTTTTTTAATAAAAAAGAAGTGTATTTTTCTGCCGAAAATACGCCAACCTATTTGAGACAGCTAAATAGTCGCGGTACTAATCATCTGTTTGACTGTTTAATGGGCCTGTGCCTTCATTTGATATGGCCATTTCAACTTTTAAAAAGTTTGGAACTCGACAAATAATGGAATTTGTATGCAACATTGCAGTCCCAAAATCGAGACTGCAATGTTTTTAACATTTAATTTTTGACTGACCATAAACTACGCGCTTCGCAACCTATTTTTTAAACGGCAAAGTCGACTTTGCCGTCCATTTTTGAGAAAAGGTATGTGAATTGCTTTAGTATGCTTTGTTATAACTGTATCCAAGAAATATTTTTCGGAAATAAACAATTTATTTTTTTATTTTATGACCGACTTATATCGGGCTTTTATTACTCGTAACAGTCGTAATGTAATTTACAGCTAGACTTTTGGCGCGCGAATGATATCTGAGGGTCTACTACAGCCAACATCACAAAATCGAAAAACGTTATTCTACCTGTCTACCGGCACCACAGCCGGTAGCAGTATTGGCTTAGGTACAAACAGCAATACTCTTAACTATCCATCGGTGGACCTTATGCTTTTTGTAATAAGGTTTAGAACATGGTTTCATAAAGTGTGCACGCATTGTGACCCCGGGTTCGAATCCCACCTAGGGTGAACTTTTTGTTTATTATTATTTTTATTTTTTTCCGTTACTTTTCCGTTTCACAAAATATCAGAAGATTGTTTACAATATTTTAAAATAAAAAAAAATATTTGCCTTGTAGACATTAATCGACTAATAATTCTGGAAAACTGCTTTTAGCATGCTTACTAACTAGGGTGGCAGAGTAAGACCAAGGTAACGCTGCAGTGTTTTTCAAAGCAAAGACTTGCAAAGTGTTATTTTAAAGTCATAATGTCATAGCTGTTTGACATTTAAAATATAACACTTGCATGTCTGGTCTGAATCTAGCAAGCAGCTTAGGTATGTTTGACTTAGCACAAAGTATTCGCTTGTGACTTGGGTTCTATTCCCGCCATCGGTCAACTTTTTCGTTTTTTTTTTTACTTTTTGCGCTGAGTTTCTCCTTTCAGAAAACCGGCTTAGGTACAAACAGCAATACTCTTAACTATCCATCGGTGGACCTTATGCTTTTTGTAATAAGGTTTAGAACATGGTTTCATAAAGTGTGCACGCATTGTGACCCCGGGTTCGAATCCCACCTAGGGTGAACTTTTTGTTTATTATTATTTTTATTTTTTTCCGTTACTTTTCCGTTTCACAAAATATCAGAAGATTGTTTACAATATTTTAAAATAAAAAAAAATATTTGCCTTGTAGACATTAATCGACTAATAATTCTGGAAAACTGCTTTTAGCATGCTTACTAACTAGGGTGGCAGAGTAAGACCAAGGTAACGCTGCAGTGTTTTTCAAAGCAAAGACTTGCAAAGTGTTATTTTAAAGTCATAATGTCATAGCTGTTTGACATTTAAAATATAACACTTGCATGTCTGGTCTGAATCTAGCTAGCAGCTTAGGTATGTTTGACTTAGCACAAAGTGTTCGCTTGTGACTTGGGTTCTATTCCCGCCATCGGTCAACTTTTTCGTTTTTTTTTTACTTTTTGCGCTGAGTTTCTCCTTTCAGAAAACCGGCTTAGGTACAAACAGCAATACTCTTAACTATCCATCGGTGGACCTTATGCTTTTTGTAATAAGGTTTAGAACATGGTTTCATAAAGTGTGCACGCATTGTGACCCCGGGTTCGAATCCCACCTAGGGTGAACTTTTTGTTTATTATTATTTTTATTTTTTTCCGTTACTTTTCCGTTTCACAAAATATCAGAAGATTGTTTACAATATTTTAAAATAAAAAAAAATATTTGCCTTGTAGACATTAATCGACTAATAATTCTGGAAAACTGCTTTTAGCATGCTTACTAACTAGGGTGGCAGAGTAAGACCAAGGTAACGCTGCAGTGTTTTTCAAAGCAAAGACATGCAAAGTGTTATTTTAAAGTCATAATGTCATAGCTGTTTGACATTTAAAATATAACACTTGCATGTCTGGTCTGAATCTAGCAAGCAGCTTAGGTATGTTTGACTTAGCACAAAGTATTCGCTTGTGACTTGGGTTCTATTCCCGCCATCGGTCAACTTTTTCGTTTTTTTTTTTACTTTTTGCGCTGAGTTTCTCCTTTCAGAAAACCGGCTTAGGTACAAACAGCAATACTCTTAACTATCCATCGGTGGACCTTATGCTTTTTGTAATAAGGTTTAGAACATGGTTTCATAAAGTGTGCACGCATTGTGACCCCGGGTTCGAATCCCACCTAGGGTGAACTTTTTGTTTATTATTATTTTTATTTTTTTCCGTTACTTTTCCGTTTCACAAAATATCAGAAGATTGTTTACAATATTTTAAAATAAAAAAAAATATTTGCCTTGTAGACATTAATCGACTAATAATTCTGGAAAACTGCTTTTAGCATGCTTACTAACTAGGGTGGCAGAGTAAGACCAAGGTAACGCTGCAGTGTTTTTCAAAGCAAAGACTTGCAAAGTGTTATTTTAAAGTCATAATGTCATAGCTGTTTGACATTTAAAATATAACACTTGCATGTCTGGTCTGAATCTAGCTAGCAGCTTAGGTATGTTTGACTTAGCACAAAGTGTTCGCTTGTGACTTGGGTTCTATTCCCGCCATCGGTCAACTTTTTCGTTTTTTTTTTACTTTTTGCGCTGAGTTTCTCCTTTCAGAAAACCGGCTTAGGTACAAACAGCAATACTCTTAACTATCCATCGGTGGACCTTATGCTTTTTGTAATAAGGTTTAGAACATGGTTTCATAAAGTGTGCACGCATTGTGACCCCGGGTTCGAATCCCACCTAGGGTGAACTTTTTGTTTATTATTATTTTTATTTTTTTCCGTTACTTTTCCGTTTCACAAAATATCAGAAGATTGTTTACAATATTTTAAAATAAAAAAAAATATTTGCCTTGTAGACATTAATCGACTAATAATTCTGGAAAACTGCTTTTAGCATGCTTACTAACTAGGGTGGCAGAGTAAGACCAAGGTAACGCTGCAGTGTTTTTCAAAGCAAAGACTTGCAAAGTGTTATTTTAAAGTCATAATGTCATAGCTGTTTGACATTTAAAATATAACACTTGCATGTCTGGTCTGAATCTAGCAAGCAGCTTAGGTATGTTTGACTTAGCACAAAGTATTCGCTTGTGACTTGGGTTCTATTCCCGCCATCGGTGAATTTTTTCCTTTTTTTTTTACTTTTTGCGCTGAATTTTTCCTTTCAGACAACCGGCTTAGGTAGAAACAGCAATACTCTTAACTATCCATCGGTGGACCTTATGCTTTTTGTAATAAGGTTTAGAACATGGTTTCATAAAGTGTGCACGCATTGTGACCCCGGGTTCGAATCCCACCTAGGGTGAACTTTTTGTTTATTATTATTTTTATTTTTTTCCGTTACTTTTCCGTTTCACAAAATATCAGAAGATTGTTTACAATATTTTAAAATAAAAAAAAAAATTGCCTTGTAGACATTAATCGACTAATAATTCTGGAAAACTGCTTTTAGCATGCTTACTAACTAGGGTGGCAGAGTAAGACCAAGGTAACGCTGCAGTGTTTTTCAAAGCAAAGACTTGCAAAGTGTTATTTTAAAGTCATAATGTCATAGCTGTTTGACATTTAAAATATAACACTTGCATGTCTGGTCTGAATCTAGCAAGCAGCTTAGGTATGTTTGACTTAGCACAAAGTATTCGCTTGTGACTTGGGTTCTATTCCCGCCATCGGTCAACTTTTTCGTTTTTTTTTTTACTTTTTGCGCTGAGTTTCTCCTTTCAGAAAACCGGCTTAGGTACAAACAGCAATACTCTTAACTATCCATCGGTGGACCTTATGCTTTTTGTAATAAGGTTTAGAACATGGTTTCATAAAGTGTGCACGCATTGTGACCCCGGGTTCGAATCCCACCTAGGGTGAACTTTTTGTTTATTATTATTTTTATTTTTTTCCGTTACTTTTCCGTTTCACAAAATATCAGAAGATTGTTTACAATATTTTAAAATAAAAAAAAATATTTGCCTTGTAGACATTAATCGACTAATAATTCTGGAAAACTGCTTTTAGCATGCTTACTAACTAGGGTGGCAGAGTAAGACCAAGGTAACGCTGCAGTGTTTTTCAAAGCAAAGACTTGCAAAGTGTTATTTTAAAGTCATAATGTCATAGCTGTTTGACATTTAAAATATAACACTTGCATGTCTGGTCTGAATCTAGCTAGCAGCTTAGGTATGTTTGACTTAGCACAAAGTGTTCGCTTGTGACTTGGGTTCTATTCCCGCCATCGGTCAACTTTTTCGTTTTTTTTTTACTTTTTGCGCTGAGTTTCTCCTTTCAGAAAACCGGCTTAGGTACAAACAGCAATACTCTTAACTATCCATCGGTGGACCTTATGCTTTTTGTAATAAGGTTTAGAACATGGTTTCATAAAGTGTGCACGCATTGTGACCCCGGGTTCGAATCCCACCTAGGGTGAACTTTTTGTTTATTATTATTTTTATTTTTTCCGTTACTTTTCCGTTTCACAAAATATCAGAAGATCGTTAACAATGTTTTAAAACTAAAAAATTGTTTTATCTTGATTTGCTAAAAACGTTAAATGAATGTAGTTCATTTTTATAGAATAAAAGTGGATGACAGGATAGATTTATCTCTGGATAGATGGACATATATTTCAATTTATAACTAACATTATTAAAGATATTTTGTTAATCGACTACTATGAAAATCTCTGCAGAGTTATCTTGGTCTTAATCTAGCAAGCAGATCTATGTATGCTTGGCCCAACGCAAAGTGTTCGCTTGTGACCTGGGTTCAATTCCCGCCACGGGAGAACTTTTTGTTTTTTTTTTTACATTTTGGGCTGTTACCCTTTCACAAAATATCAAAAGATCGTTAACAATAACTATTTGAAAAGTCGACCGGCGCAAAATCACCTTTCATAACAAATCATCTATTTCAATTTATAATTTATAATATTTTTACACAATTTGATGTCAAGTAGGTACATATCAATCACAGACATGCCGCATCGTTTTATTTTTTGAATTTATTGAGCTATAGCTTATAGGGACCGAACGCGTTGGAGGGTCTGCCACCAGTCAGCTGCAGAGAAAAATGTCATACGTAGAGGCATAGCTAAGTAATAATAGTTAATAAGAATAATAAGTATAAATTAAATTATGTAAAAATAATTTTCCATAATGTCAATATCCTGAGAGCAAAATGGGGACTACGTTTGTTTGAAGCGGCTGTCCTATTTCCTCTTAAAATTTCGTATGCCTTGTCCCGTGTACGTGGTAGTACGTACCACACAATTTGGACTGTAATTTACAATTTTCATTCATATCAGTAGGTTATTAAATCAGTAGCAAATGTTTAACAAAGGCATACGAAGGGTTACGTATTATTAGATATTAAGTATAACGGAAAACTGCTGTAAGAATGCTTACTAGGATGGTATAGCAACCGTTGACCGGCCTTCCTACAAAGAGTGCCCTGGGCCCCGGGTAGATGTAATAACCGGTATTATACAAAAAGACAGGTGCCATTTGACTATTAGGTACTGATTCAGGTAGTGTGTGATGTGCCTTAAATAGTCGTCGAGTGAAAAATTTACTCATTGACTTTCGGTCCCTCCTGCTCGCTGCTTCTTGGACTTTAGTGAGAGGCCTAACTGAGGCGATTGGTAAGAAGTTACTAACTGACCCAGTCCGTAGGCTGCCTGGATCAAGGTCATTTTTATTATGTTCACTGAGAAAAGTATAATATTTTTGAATTAGTTTTAGTCCCAAAGTTCAGTTGCCTTCTATTAGGAAACTACCGCACAAGTTCTTTACCAACCGCCTGAGATTGGAGTCACAGCCCGTTACATTGTTCTGCAGCTTTTGGAACTAAGTACCTTCTTTTCGTAACTATTTATAAATCGTCCGCTGTTTAAGTGCACTCCTGCAGCCTTGAGACTCTTCTTGTGTTCTGAAAAAAAAAAGCAACAAAGAAAATTTTATTGGGTTTTAAAACATTATGTAACTATTGTAATAACCTAAAAATTCTAAAAACAACTTGATTAATTTACAGTCATATTGCTGGCATTTTGCTTCGGAAGAAAGTGTGAACGCATATGACCTGAGTTCGATTCCCAGGAAAGGTGAACTTTTTGTGTTTATTTTAAAATATATTTATTTCAAAATTAATAAGTAAACCCGCGCTATTGTAGATGGATGGATTATCTTTCAAAATGTCAAATGTATAGAAGTTTTGGGGGTTTCAAGCTTTTAATTATCGCTTTTTTCACTCCTTATTCATTTAATTATCGCTTTTTTCACTCCTTATTCATAATTGTGATAAATCTTTGATTGTAATCATGGTAAACCATAGCTATAGCTCAATAAATATTAGTGGTACTTATAAAAAAAGTGCCAACTAAAATACTTATATGCATTTAGAAAAATAAGCATGTAAAAATTTGATATCTTCTGTTTTTCTGGACCACCATCTACAGTGGCGCCAACTGGTGAGCAAAGAAACGCTAGCCCTCATTTACAGTCATATTGCTGGCATTTTGCTTTGTCAGAAAGTGTGATCGCATAAGTGACTTGAGTTCGATTCCCAGGAAAGGTGAACTTGTTGTGTTTAATTTTTATTTGTAATTTTGATTGCAATTTGTATCCTTTTTTAGTTTTAACAAGATTAAAAAAATATGCTTCAGCTAAATAAATAATGTTCTTTACTAATTGTTATAGTTCGTTTTTTTAGCATTAGAAAGAACTTGAAAGAAGGTAAGCGATCTTGACATGTCTTTTAATTGAAAAGCGCGTTTTAAAAATCAGTAACTATTTTGCTATTACTTATGAAAGCAGAAGAATATAAATGATCGTATTAGATTCATAATTGTTACATACTTGCCGTAACTTATTTTTAAATTCTCCATCATCAGATCAGCTCGATGGTACCATAATATTGCATTGTCATCCGATTTATACATGCATGAAAAATTTCAGCTCAATCGGACACCGGGAAGTGGAGATCAAATTTAACTTGCAAGATTTGATTACAGACAACGGGACAGGTGAAACTAAATAAAAGCTTGTAAAAGATTTCAAAATTAATAACTAAACCCGTGTCGTACGTTCGATCCCCGACCGCGATGTAAATTATGTATTTACAAAAAAAATATAGAAATTAATGGGCGGTATCTTATCTTATCTTATTTTATACCTTTAAACGAGCAATTCTTGTTATTTATTTCGGAAACGGCTCTAACGATTTCGATGAAATTTGCTATATGGGGGTTTTCGGGGGCGAAAAGTCGATCTAGCTACTATTAGGTCTTATATCTGGGAAAACGCGGATTTTTGAGATTATTATATATTTTCCGAGCTAAGCTTGGTCTCCCAGATATTTTAAACATAAATTTACACACGAGTGTGTATTGAATGGCTTAAGAGCCAACAGGAGTGGTCATTTCTCCATACAAACGTACTCGACTGTTTCCTCCATGGGTTTTGATGCTAGAGCAATGATTTTTTCAACACAGATTAATATTGTCAATATCTGTGTCGGACCGTTTTGCTTTTTTTGATATTTTTGTTTTCTAAGGCGCTAGAGCCCTTCAAAAATGGCCTCATTGACTATGCCGCAATGAGAGGCCTAGTATTCAAAACTGACATCAATTAGCCAAAAAAGCAAAACGGTCCAACACAGATAATTTCATAATTATTTAGATTTCCAAATTTGGTTACGATTGGTTAAGTTTTGGAGGAGGAAACAGTAGAGTACGAAACCTCAATTTTTGAGATTTTTACGCAGGATTTTTCGCCTTGTCCTTATCGCACTAGTTTAATTAAGGAGCCGCTTCTATATTTACCTAAAATATTTAAAACTCAGCTCCTGTTTCGTCTTAATTAACACAAGTTCGCAATTCCTGTACCTATCGCTGTTATATTGCGGTGCATGAATAGATATACCTATTTTGTTGACTGTAATCAAACACTCAAGCAGATTTTACTTCACATAGCTCAAAGTGGAAAAATAAAGCTATCTAATGAAAAATATATTTCAAGACGTAGGACGACTAATGCATGGATTATAAATTATCTACTTAAAACGATATTTAAATCAGCGCTGGGGGTCTACCGCGAACACCGAAGTTTGCAAATTGCGGGCATCTTTCTCGTTTACTCCCATTACGGCGTATTTAGAGTGACAAATTCATAATTCTCTTTAATTGAATTTAGCTGACCTGCTAGATATCCAATAGTAGTACTTGTGTAGCCTGCAGTCTCTTTCGTTTGTCTTGTTGGTTGGAAACATGGGGCTCACCTGTAATTTTAAAAGTCCATCATACAAAAAGAATACAGGTACAGAGCTATGTACCTACCAGGTAGTGATCGGTAGATTTTTAGGGTATACACTCAAAGTTAAGTATTGTCGAGGCTCGCGAAGGCCGAAGGCCGAGTTCCGCGTAGGGTTGAAGGCCCGAAGCGTCACACGAGAGGGGGAAGTTGGAGCTTAAACACGACCCAATAGGAAAAGTGTCTTGACAACCTCACGTCGGGCCTACGGCCTTATGTACAATAACAAAAATAAATTACAATTGAATATAAATAGGTATCTTATATATAAATTACAATTGAAAGTTGAACAAATATCCGTACATTTAGATAAGTTTACACGTAGATGTCGGTGTTTCGTGCAGTCAAAATTCTGCTTCGCGTAATCATGGTTTTTAACTTTTTATTTACTGGGAATGGAGCTCACGGCCAGGCTGTGCTATTACAAATTGGAATTTAGACAAATTGCAATTACAAATTGGGATTCTCCTGTATTTCTTCGATTTTTCTTGGGATAATGATGACCATCAGTCCCATTATTACTTATAATGTCTACCGTGGAGTCAACATCATAATCTGCCACTTTTTCGGTTTAGCTTAGAGGTACGATCGAGCGTATGTTTTGGCTTGGCACTAATTGTTCGCAAAGTATCTGAGTTCGATCCCCGAGACTTTTAATTTTAATACGTATACTCGTATAGTACAGAGACGAATTGTTTCATTATTTTCCAAAACGTACTATTCTATTTTCTTTCCTCAGCAGCCTAGTGACGTCTGGATGATGTCTGTGTTATGTTATAATGTTGGGTGGCTGATGGTGATGGATGAGATGGCCCTACATATTTCTTAAAAAATATTTTACTATAATAGCCTATAATTATGTCGGACTACTTACCTGCCGCCCACAACTTCGTTTGCGTGGAATTAAATAAATAAATTTTCGTTGAATTGTGTGTAAAAAATCTAAAAAGTACGTACTTATAGATCTTGATAGCAAAGTTACGTACACTTATCACCAAACATCGGATTCTAGGGGGCAAATTGTATGGCGGATAGGGATCCCGTCATACAATTTGCCCCCTAGAATCCGATGTATGCTTATCACTGTGATCGTTCGATTCGCCAGCACGGCCTGAAATGACGGCCACGGTTCCTTTAAACAGTTCCAGTTCCATCGTCAGGGTTTAAAATCACATCAGTACAATGGTTTACGATCTCTTCGATAAGGAATAACTTAATAGTAAGAAAACTTAACTTATCGCAATAATGCATATTTGTTCCTGAGTTATGGATGTTTCTATGTAAGTATATAAGTATTTATATAGGTATATATTTGTGTATATTATATATATCGTGGTCTAGTACCCACAACACAAGCCTCATTGAGCTTACTGTGGAACTATGTCGATCTGTGTAATTATTGTCATATAATATTTATTATTTAATCCTTTGGATTAGGCTGATCAAACAACAGTCCACCTACCCTGCCTATGTACAGTCAGCCAAGAAAGTGGTAGATCACTTTCTTGGTTGACCGTACCTACAGATTCGATGAAGGTGTTATGGAGCTAGAAGAGCCTAGAAATTAAACCAAAGTCAAGTCTTAAAGTGTAACTAGTAGTCGCTCCCTGAGATCTTTCTAGCATTTTTGAAAGTTGGATATTGTGTATTGTGTAAAAGTTATTTTGTAATTTTCAGTTTTAGTTTCTTAATTTTATTACTTGTTTTATTATTAGGTATTAGCCAATTGATGTGACCTGGTTAAAAAGAGTGGCACGTTCTCTGCACGGCGCGGCGGCGGCGCTGTGGTGGAGTGTGCGCGTAGGTACCTGGCGGGACGTCACAGGCGCCGCGTCCCAGGACGGCCAGGATCAGCAGGGCAGTACTGTGTGCTCTCCGGAGCCACAGGTGGACTGGCGTCGGTAGTATTACTCCCTCTGGAATTTGCAGGTTTACACATTTAGTCAAATGTTGGATTTCACGTTACTACCTGCGACATTTGGCCGATCGTTGATAAAATCCAAGGCGAAAGTGCAGCCAGCCGTGTGGCCCGTGAGTTCCAAGTTGAATGTAAGAACTTTGCTTTGCTTTGCTCGGTCGATCGAAAAGGGCTATAGGCTATATATAAACGAAACTAAATAAAGGAATTGTGAACCTCTATATAACTATTATCGGATTTGACGCAGAAGAGCCACGTTACAAAATTCGACAAGTTTACTGGATTAGTAGTCTTCCTATGATTATTTTCGTAAAATTTTGTGACCATCTGGTCATGTCACGCCATGACAATATAGTTTTTGTTTATCGATCCAAATTTTGGAAATTTTTATAATGCGGAAATTGGCATAAAGGACTTAAAGCTCGACCACGTCATTGAGCGATTGGCGACGGCGGCAGCGACAACCATAGATGGAAACGAAAGGTCCGATCGCTGTGTCTCGCTTCAACCTATTTATATAAATACATACTTAATTTGAAAAAGACGGGTAGTCTTGTCTCGCGAGCGAGGCGAGATGCTGTTGTCGTATCCGTCCTGTGCTAGGCCTAGGTACTAATATATTATGATCTCAATTTGACTTAATTGCATTCTACTATAAGTATAACAAAGCTGGTTTACCTGAGTATATTTAGGTAACTAATGACCCATGTAAGGCCCATAGTGCCTTACTTAGCCCACTTTTTAAATACTAGATCCTTTTTACAAAAACTGTTACAGTTAATATAAAACACTGTTTTCTAACACGGAAGGGTACCCAACTGGTCAGCTCAAATTTGATTAATTTTTATATATGTTATAGAGTAGGTAGTCTAAAATAACGGACACGTGTTTTGTTTAGCTGCCCATACTCAACTTCCTGGGAGAAATTGGCCTCCAAAGTACTGAAAAGTGACAAAACGCTCTAACTTCTGTAGAGAGTTTTATTCAAGCAAATTTCAAGTTAATTACTGGTTTGCATATACGTTACAGAACATGAAAAAATACTGGACACGTGTTTTGTTATTTCGACTCAAACTCATATTTTACAAAAAAAAAACACACTTCAAAGTTTCATAATTCTTATCCTTTCACTCGAACTTCACGTTAGTTATCTTTTCGTTTTTTTTATCATGAAAACTAAAAACTTCCCGGTAGTGAAGAAAATGTTATCAATGTTATCATGGTTGTAAACCGGTTTGGACATTAAGTCCTAGCATATTTTGAAACATCAAAGATCCTAAAAGTGTACATTTGAAATATTTGAATATTTGTTAGGCGCGCGGCAACGTGTTGGCGGCGCCGGGCGGGCGACGTGAACACACGGTATTTGAAGTGAAGCGCGTGAAACGATGACAAGTATGACATTTTGAAGTGTGTTTTTTTTTGTAAAATATGAATTTGAGCCCAAATAGCAAAACACGTGTCCATTATACTATACTACATATACATATACATACTACAATAATAATTATGACGATGATTCGTACATGATTCGGAACTGTTCCCTGCTGATTTCGCCGTACTGCCGTACTGCGTCCCGACCGGTCGGTGTCGGCGTCCTCCTGTCCGCCCACTCGCCTTTTGAAGACTCTAGATATGCTGGACTGCGGTGCGCCACCTAAATACGAAATGGTTTGTGCTCAACCATAGACTAGGAATTCTCTAGACCGAGTTCAGAGCAATTATTTCATGCAACCGATGATGCCAAGGAAGTCGGTTAAAAATGCGGGGGTGCGCGGGACGAGGGAGCAAAGTCCCGTGCCGTGATTGGTCCGTTCAAAGACACTTTCGACTCGAACATGGAGTAAAATTACCGTATGCGTGGCAGAGGGGGTAGCGCGACTATGCTAAGTCTGGAGGATGTTTTGTCTGTGTGCTCAACTAACTAAAACTAACCCATATGAACATACCTCAGACACTGAAGTCAGAGTTTGATAGTTCATAATGTAAAATAATAATAATAAGCACTCTAGTTAATAATGTAAAACATGGAATAGGGTAGGTGTGTTAGTTTTCGTCCAGATCTAGTTTTCGACCACTTGATGAAATTTGAATATAAACCTACATTAGTGCACAAATTTGTACGTATTGCAATCCTTAATGTCAAAACAATATATCTGTCTACATAAAAATGATATTTCGCATTTAGAAAATTAAAAATCAAATACAGTGAAACCTGGATAAGTGAGACTTCAAGGGACGAGCAGATTTGTCTCACTTAAAGAGGTATTCCACTTACCCAGGCTCTCAGTTAGCCAGGTACAAATAAATTTCTGTCTCATTTACAGAGGGCCCCATTAATAGAGGTGAGAATAGAGGATATATTTCAGTTATAGAGGTGGTTAATAAGGTATTTTGTAATTATCTTTAAAAATAAATAAGGTAAAATAGGATTATTTAGTCCCTAAATATTTTTTAAGTCTGTTAATTATTTCTTTAAATTTATTTTGAATGATTTTATCTTCAAATGATAGTTTTTTTTTTCAATTAGATTTGATACGGACTTCATTGCCTCTTAGAAAATTATTAACTGAAAATGTGTTTATTCGTGTTACTTATCAAGATTTCAGCTTTCGTTTTGATAGTTTTAACTACATAAAGTACCTAACTAAATGAAACTTGAAGTCTTTTAGACACAATTAAGCAAATGCGGAATTTATGGATAGACTAAGAGTTACTTAGTAAGAATACGGAAACTGATCAATAGAGTCCAAGTTAGAGAGGTCATAGACTGACTTTATCTCAGATACACAGGCCAATATTTATAAAATTCTAAAAAAACAATTAGGAAAATGTAATCTTATAAATATAGTCTCAGTAAAAGAGGTAAAATATACTCTCTGTCTCAATTATAGAGGTAAATCTGACTATAAATCACAACGACTAATCTCAGTTATAGAGGTTCATTTTATCTCACTAACAGAGGTAATTCAGTGCTAAAGTGCCGGGACCGCACCATGAGTCCCAGCTATAGAGGTTTCTCACTTATCCAGGTCCCACTTAACCAGGTTTCACTGTACATATATATTATTATTTGCTTTTCTGTCAAGTGGACGAAAACTAGAGCACGGACGGAAACTAGCGCAATGACCCTATATTTCCATTAGTTGAAATTTCCCGCAGTTGAAATTGCCCCCCTGCACTTATCGCACTTTCTTGATTTTCTTATGTTCCCATCGTGGGCCAACATTACACCATTAAGATTAACTGGAAAGATCCCTGAAAGAGATATACGAGTATGTTCGCATTTGTACAAATGATGTGTGTTTTTTTTTGTTTTATGTTACTTTTTGTACAATAATAAAAATCACTAAATGTAAGCCTATAATATTTAAAGAGTTCCCTCATTTCCTCATCGATCCCATCATCAAAAATGGATTTTGACAAACTGTATACTTTATACTTTACCTCCGTGATCGTTAGTGCTAGAAAGCTGCAATAATGGCATGGATTTGGATATGCACGCCATCATAAATCATGCATGAACATCAGGACCGGCTGGAATGCATACAGCGGGCCTCGTACGCCCGACGCTAATATGAGCTGAGTATGAGGGCGCCGAAGGCGCCCGGCTTTGGCTCGGCTTTTGGCTTTGGCTTTGGCTTTGGTCTAGCGTGTCACGTACGTCAGGTCATCACTCAGGTCCTGGAACTTCATAGTGTTCAAGTACCTATACCTACCTACTGTTAATATAGACCGGTAGTAACGAAATATCACTGAACGATCACGTGAACCGCGGTTCCTTTAAAGATTTCCAGTTTCATTATCACATTTTGGGACAGGGATATTTACGATCTGATCATCTTCGATGAGGAAAAATATCGTAAAAAAATCTTATCACAATAAAGCCTAGATTTCTTTCTGAAGTTAAACTTCCGATGGCAGTTCCTTTCTTATAAATAGCGCCTGTACTTATACCAATACTTGTGGTGTTATAAATGTGATTGCAATAAACTTAACTATAAATAAAACTAAACCTAAGCTAACCCATAATAACTATTGAACTTTATAACCCAACTCGCATCGTTACCTACTTACCTATTAGCTGTATCTACCTAAGTTAACTTAATTAACAAAATTGTATGAATGACATAGGGCATCCGATAGCTGGCGCAGGTAGTAATGTATGTAAAGTATGAGCATGAGCGTTATGTGAGCATCTACTTAAAGGTTCCGTCACACAGGCGCGTTTTCCGGGCGGGGCGTGAGCGCGGCGTGAGCGTTTTATATTTAAAAAATTGGCAAAAAAATCACTATTGTTGTATGGGAGCCCTACATAAATATTTATTTTATTTTGTTTTTGGTATTTGTTGTTATAGCGGCGACAGAAATACATTATCTGACAATTTTAACTGTCTAGCTATCACGGTTCATGAGTTATTGCCTGTTGACAGACAGATAGACAGACAGACAGACAGACAGACAGACAGACAGACAGACAGACAGACAGACAGACAGACAGACAGACAAGCAAACAGACAGATAGCCAGACAGACAGACGGACAGAAGGACGGACAGCGGAGTCTTAGTAATAGAGTCCCGTTTTTACCCTTTGGGTACAGAACACAAATTAAAAAAATTGTGAACCTCTTACTTGAAGAATTATAATTTTTTTCTTGCTCATCAAGTCATCACACATAACAGCGAAATGCCCAGGGTGCCAAGATCACAATAGTTGATAGAAAACGCCAATCGAAACTTAAATAGTGCGTGTCTTTTCGCAGCATCTATCACCCCGATACATTTCTTTTTATCGTTTGGCGTTTGTCGATTAAAGATTTGAGTCTAATTAAATATACCTATACAAATGTCCCGTCTTTTTACGAGGAACAATCTATAAGCGCCATCGGGATCTATAGCACTTACGACCTTCTTCGGGAAAACAGTCTTACAGGGTAAGCAAAAATTTATTAATAAGTACAACTAAGTTCTAATTCAAAATACACGTTGTGTAAACAAACACAATTTGCTTTAGTAGGTAACTAGGTACCTACCTACCTACCTATCTACTATAGCAAATTCAACGCATTCACACATTGATACTACACACTGTTTTGTACAAGTAAGTACACATAGGCTATATTAGACCCAAACCAAACGGACGACTGGGATCATATATCTCTATCTCTCTCACCCCACCTTCAATCATGCGAGCGTGTATGAGAAGTTTTACGACCCCGGTCGTCCGTTTGGTTTGAGTCAACTATAGATATAGATTATTTGTTGTACCTTGACCGTTAAATTGGTTCTCATCCGGTTCCAGGTCATTGGAGTCAGGTGAGGTGTATCTGGTTGCTCTGCTGTTAGGCCTGAACCCCTGGAGCAGGGCTCCCGCTGCCGGATGCTTTGTCATTGGAACGCGTCGCGGGTTGGGGTTTGGAGAGCCCTGGATTAGAGCATAGATGATCTTAATATATTATGATGTGCTATACGCGTGCGTCCGTGAGGGACAGAACATAAGCAATGCGAATTGGTTTGTTGCCCACCATAAAGCATACCAAATTTACGCTGGGGAATAAAAATGTGATACTGCGACAAGGACAAACAATTAGCGCTTTCTCTGCTACTCCTACTGAAAGATACATAAAACTCTCCCATTCGGTCATTTCCCCCACTCCTCATGCCTGATCCAGTTATAGGTACTTTATTCTTATTCTTTATTCTTTATTCAGGTAAACACTAAGTATAAGTTTACAGCTCCAGCCAAGGCACTTATACTGTTAATATGTATATGTTGTCATATCATAAAAGTAGTAGGTACACTTATTGTATTACACACTTATCTTTAGAATTAAACATACATATTATGTATTACTAAGTTACATAGAGATAAAAAAATAATAATCTGATATTAAATAACATAGTGGTAGAAGAGCCGGCCGCAAAATTTCTAACCGACTTGATACCACGATGAAATGCACAATGGTTTCCCAGAAAAGTTATGCTAAGTCCGAATTCGATAGTCTGCCACGGCGGAACTTGCCGAAAGTACGAAAAAGAAGGCCACTTCCGGTGCGAAAAAAGGGGCTGATTTAACCCATCTGATACCGAGATAGTAGTTATGGCAGCAGTTAGAAATTTACATGTAGACACAGAAAAGCGAAGTCTGCCACTATTTTTTTTGCCGGAAGTGCTTGGCAGACGCTCTCAAAGGTGACCATCGGGACCCCTAAATTAACCCATCTGATACCACCATGAAACCAATGCCAGTCGGTAGGTATGAACTCTCATGTCAGGAATATATAAGTCTGCCAAGGCTTTTCCTGCCGAAACACCATGGCAGACGAGATTATGTAAGCAAGGTCGCCATCGGTTACCCTACACTAACCCATCTGATACCACCATGAAACCAATTCCATTCGGTAGGTATGAACCCCCATTTTAGGAATATATAAGTCTGCCAAGGTTTTTCCTGCCGAAACACCTTGGCAGACGAGATTATAAGCAAGATGACCATCGGTTACCGTACACTAACCCATCTGATACCGCCATGAAACCAATTCCAGTCGGTAGGTATGAACCCTCATTTCATGAATATATAAGTCTGCCAAGGCTTTTCCTGCCGAAACACCTTGGCAGACGAGATTATGTTAGCAAGGTGTACATCAGTTACCCTACATTAACCCATCTGATACCTCCATGAAACCAATTCCAGTCGGTAGGTATGAACCCTCATTTCGGAAATTTTTAAGTCTGCCAAGGCCTTTCCTGCCGAAACTCCTTGACAGACGAGATTATGTAAGCAACATCCGCATCCGTGGGACCGGTATACGTGATTACTGTAGGCTTATTTATTACTTTATGCTTTTACATATTTGTATATTATTATGTTATTAATGAAATATATTTATAATTTATTAAACCTATACCTAATACATTGGGAATTCATTACCTGCTTACGGCAGTAGTAGGGAGTAGTGGGTGAGTTCTGGCTCACTTAGCCAGGCCAACAGTCCCTCCCCCTTTTTTTCCCTTGTTGAGGCCCTGCAACCTTACCTTGAACCCAACCTAATGTCATTGTAGCTCGAATCTAACCTAATCTATTTTTATTGCTTTTAGAAAATATTCTAATAACAATTATCTACTTTTGCAAAGTTAAATGTTGAATTCTTTATTTCGCAAAATGGAATTTTAATGTGACTATAATGTATGTGCAATCTACTTAGAAACTGGGTTTAGAAATATAAAAACACACATTTTATATAGGATAATAAGTTTATTCAAGTAATATTCTGAACATATGAGATATAGTAACATCATTACTTATTCTGTGTACAGTGGAGAAAACATGCAAGTTGACATTTTTCGTTTTAAAATAAAGATAAACTAAACAGTATTTGCCACAAACCGATGTAAAAAAAACTTTGCAGTTGTTGATTACAATACCATATCTTAAGGCCCCAGTACACAATGGCCCATCGCCGGCCATTCCAAGGGACGCATTTATGCGTTAGAGGGAGCAAATGATATTGCTATCTCATTCTACCGCATGGCTGCGTCCCTTGGAGTGGCCGGCAATGGCCCATTGTGTACTGGGGCCTTTACAATTTCTCTCCATGAACATTTTATGATACCCAACCAACCTTCCGGTTTTCGCCCGAATGAATTAAAATATTCACCAACACCATTGACATCAATATAAATGGCTATCCGATGTCAGCCAGGTTTAAAATCCGGATCTAAATTGATAATAAGCAATTTAAACAGGTGAACAGGTAGCTGAACAAACATTGGCATTTTGTTTGCTGCAAATACATTCGATTCCACGCCTATATTTATTTTACTCATATAGTGTTACACAGAACTCATTTGCTGTCAAGAATTACCGACAATTGTCGTGTTTCTTGTGACAATTGTCATTAGCTTCGCAAAATAAGTACTTAGTATTTGGCGATATAATGGAGTTTTTATTTTATTAACATGTTGGTGGCAAACAAGCACACCGCCCGTCTGATGGTAAGCGGTTACCGTAGCCTATGGAGGCCTGTAACGTCAGTACCAACTGTGATGTCGACAAGTGTCGCACCTGCCACCGTAGTGAAATAGAGGCCAGGCCCCAATTTCACATCGGTGACAGGTGCGACGAATTGTAAAATCACTATCGCTGACGTCACAGGCATCCATGGGCTACGATTACCACTTACCATCGGGCGGGCCGTATTCCTGTTTGCCACCATCATTGTATTATTAAAAAAAAACTTTATTATATCGGAAAAAACAGATATTTCTCCTGTGAAGTTTCTGACAATTGTCAAAGATCTAGAAGAATTGTAGGTAATTCTTGACAGGTAATGAGTTATATGTCGGAATTTCGTGACAATTGCAGTGTTTCTGTGACAATTGTCATAAACTTAGCAAGAGAAATATCTGTTTTTTTTCCGATATCATAAAGTTTTTTTTAATAATACAATGATGGTGGCAAACAGGAATACGGCCTGCCCGATGGTAAGCGGTAACCGTAGTTCATGGATGCCTGTGACGTCAGCAACAGTGATTTTACAATTCGTCGCACCTGTCACGTTGGTGAAACAGGGGCCAGGAGTTAAGTCAAAAGCTAGTAAACAGTAATCTCCTCCATAGTCCTCTCTAACTTTCAGGCAGTTTTATTAACTTCTTATGGTATCAATGTGGAGTATAAATAGTCTACTATACATATATCCCAAAAACTTTAACGTTTACGTTTTTAAATACAGGGTGACCTTAGCCATTGGACAAACCCTGAAATCCCACATAGGGTTACTTCTCAGAAATGCTCTAACGGTAATTTCTTTTTAATTAGAACAAAAGATAAAACATTAAATTATCAAACAAAAGTTAATTCCAATAATCGACAACAAAAAGAAACATACTGTATTAATCATTGGCAGTGCTTTTGACAATTTGTTTGAAAATGTGCGGCAATGATGACATTTGTCAAAAGTCAGAATCTTATTAATGTCATAAATAAAAAAGATAATCAAAACGGTCGAAGAAAGTTTTAATTAATTTAATTTAATTTAATAATTAATAATTAATCTTATTTAAAGCTGCAACACGACTGATTAATTGACATGATTGTTCTCCCAGAAGGAGGTTCGTGGGGTGTTAGACTTTGGTACGGTCGTATAGAGGGCGGTCTCGTGACTTCAGAAAATTCCGACTTTTGGCCTACCGCTTCCGTTCAGTTTTTGACGCCGCCATTTTTTTTCAAAATGGCTGACTTTTTTTTTTTAATTTTTTCAAGTTTGTCCTAGCGCGCTGAAATTTTGGTCACGGAATCTCGGGGTCCTCTAGATTCGTATGGGAAAAAAAATTTCGAAAAAATCCAAGATGGCGGAAAAAATGGCCCCTTTTATTTTGTATGGCAACTTTTAAACGGTGCGAGATAGGTGGGGGGTGCTCGACCAAATGTCATAGAGGGCCCCGAGACAAAATAAACTGCATTTAAAAATTTTCAAACGGGCCGACTTTTTTTTTTTTCAAGTTGGTCCGAGCGCGCTGAGATTGGCATGGCGAGAGATAGAAGCCTCTAGATTCCTATGAAAAAAAAAATTTTGGAAAAAATCCAAGATGGCGGAAATAATGGTCATTTTAATTTTGTATGGCAACTTTTAAACGGTGCGAGGTAGGTGGGGGGTGCTCGACCAAATGTCATAGAGGGCCCCGAAACACAGCAAACTGCATTTAAAAAATTTCAAAATGGCCGACTTTTTTTTTTAATTCTTCAAGTTGGTCCGAGTGCGCTGAGATTTGGCATGCGGCGAGCTAGGGGGCCCAGCATTACCATGTAAAAAAAATTTTTGGAAAAATGCAAAATGGCGGGCGACAAGGGCAAAATGCAAATTTCCAAGTAGGTTAAGCGAGCCCGAAGGGCGAGCTTCAGGCCGTCAGGCCCGGAGCTTCACCCCGAATATCCAAGCGTGCCCCGCCCCCAGTAATTTTGGGCGAGGCCGAAGGCCGAGCTGCGGGAATGACGAACAAAGCAAAATTCTATACAAAAAGTGTGTTAAGCGAGCCCGAAGGGCGAGCTTCAGGCCGGGAGGCCGAAGGCCGACCCCGGCGGAGGGCCGAAGGCCCGGAGCCTCCACCCCGACTCCCAAAACGCGAGGCCGAAGGCCGAGCTGCGTGAATGCAGTTCCCCCAAGCGTTCTACAAAGTCAACTGTCTTGATAAGCGAAGCCGGCGGGCCGAAGGCCCGACGGCGAAGCGTCGAGGCTCGCGAAGGCCGAAGGCCGAGCTCCGCGTAGGGCCGAAGGCCCGAAGCGTCACACGAGAGGGGGAAGTTGGCCTACGGCCTTCGGCCTTCGGCCCGCCGTTTCGCTTGACTAAGACACTTTTCCTATTGGGTCGTGTTTAAGCTCCAACTTCCCGCTTAAGCCCCGAAGCAAAACCGACCCTCCCAACTGTTTTAATAAGTGAAGCGGCGGGTCGAAGGCCCGACGCTGAGCTTCGAAACCCAGCGAAGGACGAAGGCCGAGCTCCGCGTAGGGCCGAAGGCCCGGAGCGTCCCTTACGAGTTCCCAAGCACGCGAGGCCAGGCCGAGCTGCGGGAATGTAGTGCTTTCACGCGGATCTTTTCGTCCTAGCAAAAGTACAACTTTATTTATTTTTCCCTTTGGAAAACAAACTACTACTACTACTACTACAACAAAAACAACAGCACCAACAACAAACTACAAGAAGACCGCGGGGCCCTCGGGCCCCGCGCACAGGGCAAAATCTAGTCATACTATTTATTACCTCAGGAGCTACTAACACATACAGGTTGCTCCAAAGTAAAAAAATCGTAATTTGTTATGATACTTTGTATACTGGTTCTAAATACCATTGACGTGTAAAATTGTATTGATTTTATGAATAAATTATTGAATATTGAATATAAATACCCTAATGCATGGACACCCTGTATATCAACTTGAAAGAAAATGTTCAATATTTCTTTATAGTGCGACTCCTTAGCTCGATTTAGTATGGAGGTAGAGTCTGGCTAATAAAAGATGAACCTGCAAAAATGCGGTCCTGGTCTGACCCATCCTAAATCCTGTCCCATCCGGCAGAAAGCACGAAACTTGGCATGCAAACTTCAAACTTCAACATTTATTCAGCAAATAGGCTGCAACTGCTGCAAGGGCACTATTACACGCCGCTAAAGAAATTTTCACTTCAAAAAGTTTTGAGATGTAATGTGAAACCAAGTCGGTTATTTTAATCAGTGCCAGGGGGTGTTAAAACAGTATCAATAAGATATCTTTAATTTGTAATTTTTAGCGAGTTTTAGCGGTGGGCAAAGTAATCCGGTGATTTGGCATCCATTCCAACATTGCCCACTACCAAAAACGGATTAGGGTTGTCACTTTCATCTAATTTACCCAACTTCACATGTAAAATAAGGTTATGTTTGTACACTAAAGTAAGTTTATAAATATATACTGTATTAAATTTGTCTTATTATCCTTTACTTAGATGTTTTATCCCGTTAACTAATGAAAACACAGCAAAAATCATATTTTTGGCCATTAAACTATTGTAACAGATTTTCTCAAAAGTGACAACCCTAGCCTTTGTAAAATGCTTAGGCGAGCCTTATATGGAAATGAGCAAAAACGGGTAGGCAACATTGCCCAGCAAATTTATTTAAAAGTTTTTACACTTATCGCTAAGTTATTAACAGGGAATGGTAGGATTGCCCAAAACCAGTGATCCTTAGACATCATCATCATAAGAGCTGTATTTGAATACCAAATTGACGTGGGCAATGTTGGCGAAAACTCCGGATATCTTTGCCCACCCTCTAAAACGCAAAAAAAATGGGTAAAAACACGATAAAAATATTTTTTCTTCAAATAAACTGATGCGTTTGATCACAATGGACGTGCTGAGCAAAAAAAGTAATTACGATTTGTTTTTTTTTTGAGAAATTCGTGTTTTTTTTTAAATGCGGGCAAAGTTGGTGATAATGACCGGTACCTACTCTTCGAAGGCCGCAAAAATATATGACATGCTCTTATGGTTCTACAAATAAGATCGTGTCAGATATTTTTGCGGCCTTCGTTGTGTGTTGTGTAACATAAATTGCAGGTGACTGTATATTAGGAATAATTATTTTATTTAGTTTCAACGAAAGTTTCAAGTTTAGTACGAAAATACTTCAGATATACAATATGCACAAAATGTAGACCTAATCGAAATAAAACATTGCTTTTTATAGTATTTTTTTTTTAAAAACATTCGATACATAGGTATACATAACAATAACCAGGCCACAGCGGTATTGGCCTGTAAGCTTTATCTCGGTCTCCAAAGCCGCAAAAACTCGCTAGTACTTCGTGCTGGTCTAGCCGTTGTTTTTTCTTGAAGATTTTCAGAGAACAGCACGTACACGCATTATACATATAGACGGAACGAACGGCATAATCATAATCATTTATTCGTCGCAATCCATGGTATTACAGATCTAGGTACAAGACTTTCAGGTATTACTTATACGAATTACATAACGCTTCCTGTTAATAGGCAATATTTTAAGATAACAGTTCTATAATATATTACAAGATTACAATTGTCATCAAAATTTATTTATTTAAGCGTATGGCGTATTAATATTGTAGGCAATATAATCATGCTACTAGTATAACTAATTATAAGTCGACATCCAGGCTACGCAGCCAATCGATCGCATCAGGTGTCAGATTGGTGTAGAGGTCCTCCGGGCTGCCCTGAAAACGTCTCTTTGGGCACCGTTCTACAATGTGCTGGGTAGTTTGATCTTCAACGCCGCAGTCACACAACGGGCTCACTTTCCATCCCCATTTGTGTCGCATATGATTGCACCTGCCATGACCTGTGCGGATTCTGTTGAGGCGGCACCAGTATTTTCTCTGCAGTGAGAAACCCTTCGGCTTCTGAGTAGGGTTTTGGGTACTTATGTGGTGACGAGCCGCCTCCGCCCATTCTTCTTTCCACGCCTGCTCCAGCTGAAATCCGCCAGTCCTCAGTTTTCTACCTGCTTCGCTTGTAGGTCGGCGCGATTTAAGTCGCTGCGGCGGTGGGTTAGTGAACTCTTGGTAGACAGGTAGATCGGACCGGGCATATATTTTTTCAGCTTCTCTCATCAAAATTAATTGACGTACAGAAGTCAAATACGTTTTTAAAATGACGCAAAATGAAAATTAATCCCAATCAGTAAAGGATCAGTCTTTAAACTTTTTTCATTTTAAGCGAGTTTTGATTTGAAGGAACATAATACTTAAATTCGACTGTAATCGTATTGTTTTAAGATAGTTTACTGAGGTTTTCAACCATTATGACCCGTAAATAACAGCAAATCAAATTTAAAGGAGACGCGAGCTGATATTTATGTACCCTATTTTTTGAAATACAATTTATCTACTGGTATACTTTCTCGTGTGCGTATATGATTTAATGTCAAATCAAGCTGTCATTTTTATTTGAAGAATTATACGTGTGCTCCGGTGCAGCCCCAGCGGGCATCTGACTTGAAGAAGAATTTTGAGTGGTGTCGTCAATGTATGGAAATTGTTCGAAGGTTTACATTTGAGATTGAATTTCTGTGTTGTCTTTGTGAGTAAAAATATAAATCTTGAATTGTCTAGCTTTCAAAATCACACAATAATTCAATTACTGTCAAAGACAAAATTGTTTTGCTTCTTTCTCAAACGGAACTCCATATTTTGATATTTTGATACTTTTAGTGTCGATTTGTAGAGAATAACAGCAAATTAAAAATATAATGGCATGAAGAGTCGGTACACGGTTTCTTCGTGAACAAATTTACGTGTAATAATAATAATTATAATATAATATATATTATAGTGGTTTTCCGGGTCAAGGTCCGGGTCCGAGTCCGGGTCCGAGTCTGAGTCCGAGTCCGGGTCCGAATCCGTGTCCGAGTCCGTGTCCGGGGCCGAGTCCGAGTCCGGTTCCGAGTCCGGGTCCGAGTCCGAGTCCGGGTCCTAGTCCGAGTCCGTGTCCGAGTCCGAGTCCGGGTCCGAGTTCGATTCCAAGTCCGGGTCCGAGTCCGGGTCCGAACCGGATCCGGGTATGAGTCCGGTTCTGGGTCCGAGTCCGGGTCGCAGTCCAAGTCAAAATCGAAATTAGAAATCACCAAACGTGTACTATGCGTCGTTGAAGAGTTTTGTTCTGGTCATCATCAGCAGTTCCACTTCATCAAATGCGACAGTTTTTAATGTAAATGCTTGATTTTATGATGAAAATACAAAAAAAATCTATACTTATGCCTTTAATATTTGAGGAGTTCCCTCGATTCCTTATGGATCCCATCATTAGAACTCGAGCTTGACAAAAATGTGGCTTTAAAACTTGACTTGCTTAACAAACATAACGAAGAGGAAAAATCGCCAAACGTGAACTATGCGTGGTTGAAGAGTTCTGTTCTGGTCATCATCAGCAGTTCCACTTCATCAAATGCGCCAGTTTTTAATGAAAATCCTTGATTTTCTGATGAAAATACAAAAATGTCTATACGCATGCCTTTAAGATTTGAGGAGTTCCCTCGATTCCTCATGGATCCCATCATCAGAACTCGAGCTTGACAAAAATGTGGCTTAAAAACTTGACTTGCTTAACAAACATAACGAAGACGACAAATCGCCAAACGTGAACTATGCGTCGTTGAAGAGTTCCGTTCTGATCATCATCAGCAGTTGCACTTCATCAAATGTCACTTTTTTGAATGTGTATGCTTAATTTGATGATAAAAACCCAAAAATCACTATATGTATGCGTTTAAAATTTGAGGAGTTCCCTCGATTCCTCATGGCTCCCATCATCAGAACTGGGTTTTGACAAAAACGGAACCAATCTGTATGCATATACATACAATCAAAAAACTAATTTTCAAAATCGGTCCAGGAATGACGGAGATATAGAGTAACAAACATAAAAAAAATAAAAAATAAAAAAAACATACAACCGAATTGATAAGCTCCTTCTTTGAGATTTGGAAGTCGGTTAACAAACTAATATTAGCCCAAAATCTAAAATAATTGAAGTACCGATCACATAAAAAGTAAAAAATTAAAATAAGTAAATAAAAACAGGAAGGTATCATAAAATGTTAATGAAGAGAAATTGTAAGAGATGGTATTATGCCAACCAACAACTGCAAAGTTTTTTAACATCGATTTGTGGCAAATACTGTTTAGTTTATCTTTATTTTAAAACGAAAAATGTCAACTTGCATGTTTTCTCCACTGTACACAGAATAAGTAATGATGTTACTATATCTCATATGTTCAGAATATTACTTGAATAAACTTATTATCCTATATAAAATGTGTGTTTTTATATTTCTAAACCCAGTTTCTAAGTAGATTGCACATACATTATAGTCACATTAAAATTCCATTTTGCGAAATAAAGAATTCAACATTTAACTTTGCAAAAGTAGATAATTGTTATTAGAATATTTTCTAAAAGCAATAAAAATGAGAAGATTAGGTTAGATTCGAGCTACAATGACATTAGGTTGGGTTCAAGGTAAGGTTGCAGGGCCTCAACAAGGGAAAAAAGGGGGAGGGACTGTTGGCCTGGCTAAGTGAGCCAGAACTCACCCACTACTCCCTACTACTGCCGTAAGCAGTTAATGAATTCCCAATGTATTAGGTATAGGTTTAATAAATTATAAATATATTTCATTAATAACATAATAATATACAAATATGTAAAAGCATAAAGTAATAAATAAGCCTACAGTAATCACGTATACCGGTCCCACGGATGCGGATGTTGCTTACATAATCTCGTCTGTCAAGGAGTTTCGGCAGGAAAGGCCTTGGCAGACTTATATATTCATGAAATGAGGGCTCATACCTACCGATTGGAATTGGTTTCATGGCGGTATCAGATGGGTTAGTGTACGGTAACCGATGGTCATCTTGCTTATAATCTCGTCTGCCAAGGTGTTTCGGCAGGAAAAACCTTGGCAGACTTATATATTCCTAAAATGGGGGTTCATACCTACCGAATGGAATTGGTTTCATGGTGGTATCAGATGGGTTAGTGTAGGGTAACCGATGGCGACCTTGCTTACATAATCTCGTCTGCCATGGTGTTTCGGCAGGAAAAGCCTTGGCAGACTTATATATTCCTGACATGAGAGTTCATACCTACCGACTGGCATTGGTTTCATGGTGGTATCAGATGGGTTAATTTAGGGGTCCCGATGGTCACCTTTGAGAGCGTCTGCCAAGCACTTCCGGCAAAAAAAATAGTGGCAGACTTCGCTTTTCTGTGTCTACATGTAAATTTCTAACTGCTGCCATAACTACTATCTCGGTATCAGATGGGTTAAATCAGCCCCTTTTTTCGCACCGGAAGTGGCCTTCTTTTTCGTACTTTCGGCAAGTTCCGCCGTGGCAGACTATCGAATTCGGACTTAGCATAACTTTTCTGGGAAACCATTGTGCATTTCATCGTGGTATCAAGTCGGTTAAAAATTTTGCAGCCGGCTCTTCTACTATAGGTTGAATTTAAAAAAAATCTTGATACTACGTTGTAGGGACGGCTACTTGTCTGCGAATATGTCTGCGTTTTGGACTGTAGCTATGAAGTTATTTAGTAATTCTATTGCTCGGTACGTGGGTGCGTTTGAACCGTGATAGGTGCGAACATTTGGATATGCGAAAAGGTTTCTGGCTCTACGTGCGCTACGCCCTACTGCAGCTATGTAGTTGTCTGGGGTAAAAATACGCATAGGCTCCAGAACGGATGGGTTGTCAATACGATTTCTTAAAAGCAGACAATAGTGTAAGGCAAGCGTTTGCTTACTAGATTCATGGTTTAGACTTGAGTGTAAAGTTAGACCTAAGAAAAGTCTGCAACGATTTACATAGCACACGCTGTGCAAGTGTTATTTTAAACGTCAAACTTGCACTGCGAGTGCTATCAAAATCGTTGCAGACTTCTTTTGGTCTAACTCTAGTAGTGTTTTAGGCAAAACTAACCGGAAAATAGCATGAATTATAAATATTATATCATGTTATGATGACAATTCTTTGACATGTATTATAGCTTACATATTAAAAATACGCTTTAGAATCCATTTCGTATGTACTAATCAGCGTGAGCGATTATTATACATCGATAGTTTACAAATAAATACAGAAAAACACATCATGGTCGCACGTCGGGCCGGTACAGGCCGGTTAGCACTATTATTTTAAATGTTCCCGCTCGATATTTTACTTACGAGAGTTGCTGCATCCCCGAACGCAGCAAAGTTTTTCAGATGCGGCCATTATCTACGCCGCCGAGTTGGCCGTAAAACTAAAAATCAAGACACGAGTCACGATATTCAGAAATGTTTGTTTTGAAAATCAGGTTACCTAGTAAAAAGTCAAAAAGACAATTGAAAGACAGTTTAGGTATTTTTTTATTTCATTGCAGTGACATTATGCCAGTACAATATGATTTTATGTAGCAAAAATAACAAAAGTATAGCCGGTCAAACAACTGTGTCAGTAGAAAAAGACGCGAAATTCTGATTGTCTATGGGACGATAACCCATCGCGCTTATATTTTTTAAATTTTCCGCGTTTTACAGACCATAAATACTGATAGCCGTAACAGACTACCGCACCGCTTTTTTTCTGCGTATAACTAAACGCTGAGCACCGTGAAATGTTGCACCAGGAAATAAAACAAGTGGGTGAGGGGTAAAATTGTTGCCGTTACCGGCGACATCTCTAGATACATTGACAAGACATACGCCCCCATACTTCATATTGGTAGTTCTAAGTGAAACAGCCCTGCTTCCGAGACTGAAGTGAAGTTGGCGATTCCAAGAATATACTAAAGTGTTTCTTTCTATTTTATGTAAGTACTTACTAATAGGGGAACTAAAATTTCATTTAAACCTTCTTAATTCAGGGCTAATTAGTGTAGAACCATGCCCCGACAAGAAACTTTAGAACTGTGAGAGTGGCGCGCGACGGTGTTGTGTTGTAGCTTCATTCGAGTGGTCTGTGTTCAGTTCAGTCTGTGTCATCGCGCCGCGAGTGTAGGCAGTGCGCCATTTATCTTGAGATAAAAAACAAGGAATGCGTACATCGCTGGGCTCGATTTAGTCCAGACGACTCTGTGCTGTGTATCGTGATGGTCTGACTAGTACAAAACATTCGTTATGGAAAGAAGAACTAAAAACAGTGGTTTGCGCAAGGGCCCACACTTGAGCTCTTGGATATGGTGTATGTTTATCAAAGTTTTCTGCTTGCCGTGTATATTTTCGGAATGTTTCGGAAACAATATCACGTTATCTGTGCAGCCGCCTGGGGACAGGAGGATATTTTACGGGAATCCTTTGGAAATTTTCTGTGTAGCTGAAGGTGGGGATCTTGCTAAAGATCTAGAGTTGTTGGTGAATCATGTTCCACTGAATACTACTATAGTGAATGAGACTACTATCAGATGGTATGAGGAGAGACCAGAAAAACAGAGTACAACCTTTTATTGCAACAATAAAAGAACAAATAAAAAATGTTCCAGCAAGGTGGTTGTGGACGGATACCCGCAGGAGGTAGAAGAGTTCACATGTCTGTCCAAGAACCTTAATGAGCTCAATTGTTCGTGGGTACCGCCTAAAGGTAATCAGTTGGTAGTTAACTACAACTTAACCTTCTTGGTAAATGATAGAGCAGTGTTACCATGCAAAGTGCATGATGAAGTAAATGTGAGCTGGTGTGTGTGGACAACGAAAACTGGACCAGGAGTGCCCCTTTACAGGCAACAGCTAGATATGTACTATTTCAACTTGACCTCCTACAATAGTTTTGGAAGCATTTCCCAAAACTTTGCAGTTGACCACTTCTCAATAGTGAAACCTGACCCTCCTACAGCCTTAGAGGTTGTACACAATGAGTCTTGCTGCTCTCACAGTGCGACCATACAGTGGAAAATACCGAATAATATGGTGGATTTGTTAAAGGGAGGGGTAGACCACCGAATTGAATATCAGATATCTGAAATAGATAATACAACATACTTTCACAAGGTTGATGCCTCTGACTTGCCACCTAAAAATAGGACATACATATATGAATTAAGTTTGCCATTTGCACATTGGGAGTATGAAGTGAGAATCTACATTAAGCCCAAGAAAGCTAAACTGGACCAATACTGGTCTGACTATGCATTTATAATGATCAATACAACTAGTGAGAAACCACCCCGCCCACCTAAAATAGCTGCAGGCTCTTTCCACCAGCAGCCATATTTAAATCACCGCCTCCTAAAAATCTATTGGTCCCAGTTGTCAGATGTTGAAGAAGCCGGTGCAAATTTTACATATAGAGTGGTTGTCTGGCAAGGAAACAAACATCAAACTTTATCTCCTGATAACAAGAGTTTGAGCTATGTCAGCCTTAACGCATCTGATGATCCCCTGCAGGTGATGGTGTGGTCAGAGAATGATAAGGGGCTCTCTGAAGACTACAGCTCTCTTTACATTCCTTCAGAGGATAACACTCAAGATTTGCATGTAGAATCATTCACCAAACTAACACATGAAAATGGCACTAATGAGTTGTCTTGGCAAAAAATAAATCATAACAAAATTGACAACTACACTCTATTTTGGTGTGAGCTGAAGACTACACAAACTTGTACTGGACGAATGAACTTCACAACTTTATCACCATACATCAGCAAACATTCAATAAATTTGCCCTCAACATTATACCAATTTGCCATCTCTGCTAACAAAGGCTTCAAGAGTAGTGGTATGACATGGGCCTACTGTGATATCCCTAAAAAAGGAATGGAGTGGTATCAGATTCCTGTGTCATTGTCACATGATAGTACATCAGTGCATACCACACATATTAACCTGACTTGGGCGGTTCAGTGCACATTCTCTGCTGGCTTTTTAAGAGGATACATCATCTATTACTGTCCAGTTATTGAGACTAGTACATCCTGCTATGATAATAGAAATTATACTCAACATATTGATAATCCAGACCAAAAAAGTGTCTTAGTAGAAAACCTCTTGCCTTACACAACTTATCAGTTTACTATTGCCCTTGACACGGCTTCTGGTATCAGGCAACATAACAATACAGACCGTGTGACCACTTTAGAAGACACCCCATCAAGCCCTACAAATATCAGGATAAAGGACATCACACATGATTCTGTGAATATCACGTGGGATCCGCCAGAGCACAAGAATGGAAAAAGTATTTATTACAATATTACAAAAACATTGTCTGATGGGACCACAGATTATGTGATAGTGGATACCTTCACACATCGTCAGATCACTGGGCTGCAAGGACTCACTAATTATACATTTGCAGTGAAAGCCTGCAACTATGCTATAAATCGCTGCTCCAGTATTGTTCCGAAAGATGGGATTCATGTAAGAACAAGAATCGGGCCTCCAGGGAGAATAAACAGTGCACCCCTTTATAATTACTCTTTGGGAACCATTAATTGGTTTGCTCCAGGCCATGTTGATCTGTATCAAGTCATGATACTGAAAAATAAAAAAGAATATGAGATTAGTAACACAACAGATCTGTACATTGATACAGTTGCTTGTCAAGGCAATGAAATGTCTTATCAAGTAAGAGCAATAAATTATGATGCAGATGAATATCATGGAGTGATGGGTGATCCGGATTATGTAGAACTACCTGTAAGAACTGCCAAAGGTATTGATGAATATGTAGGTGAATGGAGTCAAACATACAACATGCCTTGTGGCCAATCGGGAGGACTCACATTGACACTCATAATTCTGGGAGTATTTTTAGTTGTCGGCGTTGGCTATGGATCATTGAAACTCTATAAGAAAATGAAACAAATGGAAGACATAAAACCCGTATTCCCCAACGGCTTAAATGTCCCCGAAAAAGATTTAACGAAATACGGTTTCGGCGGCTGGACCCAAACCAACAAAGACGAGAAACCATCGTCAGATGAAATGCTGCTTCTTCCTAATAGTAAAAGTAGCATATCTCCCGTATCGCCCAATGTCAAACAGAGTATCGACAACTGCGATTCAAGCGATCATACGGATAGTACCGCACTATCCAATAATTCTGAAGGCCATATCGACAGACAGTCCTCAATATCAGATACCGCCTCGGATTCTTCATTACAAGACATAGAACACGGGAGGGATGAAAACGCGAGCCAAGGGGAGGCTTCCGCGTCGGAAACTGAAAGCTCGCGCGAGAGTTCTCCGTACTTGAACGACCTGGCGTTCAAGAAGAACCCAAACAGTGGGTACGTGCAGTCTGTAATGAATCCAAATACCGATCTAAGTTCACCAATCAAGAGTCCGCAGGAGCCAGTGAAGTCGCCCGTGGCAGCGAGCTCGAGCTACGTAATGGCGGGCCTGCCGCCGCCGATCTTCACGACGGGTCTGTTGCCGTCGAGCCCGCCACCCGCGGGCTACGTGCGCGCGGACGACCCGCAGGCTAGGCTAATGAACTTGCCAAAGCTCGGCCCGTCGCCGACGAAACTCTTCGGTCCGGAGAGCTTGCCGACACTACCCTTGCCTTCACCTAAAAAAGGCGAAGATTCTAGCTATATTCAACTGCAGTGCTTAGAGTCGCTGCCGAACTTAAAGGTCCACGAGCAGCCAAAGCCGGCGGCGAGCGGATACGTGAGCCCAGAAGATGCCGTGCTCAACAAGCACCTAACCAACATGATGGCGGCGCGCGCGCCCGTGCCGGACACGCCTATTCTGCTCGATCCAGACATGAGTCCCGATGCTTACTGCCGCTTTTCCTGGAGCAAAGACCCTTCCATTGACAATTTTAATTCAATACTCGTTGATTCAAGTTTGACCACTCCCAAAAACTGAGTGCACGTAGTGACTGATTTAATAGACTGAGTGACCGAACTGTAGATATTATTGAATGTGCTATAGGATTATTGAACATTGTCCGTTTAAAAAATCTAGTTGTGTTGTTTAGTGATAATTGTCGTGCCTTATTAATTTATTTTAGAATTTTTAAAAAGGAGATTACATAGTCGGTAAGGATAAATTCAATCTTACATTTAACGCTAATTAACGCCTAATTATTATAGGTATTAACGATCGCTTGATTGCATAAATATAAACCATTTAGAAATGCGACTTTAATTAACAGAATAAATACGATATCGGTTTCCATTGTTTCAGATTAGCTTAGTGGGCTTATTCAGTTAAAATGGAGGGCTTATATAAAATTAATTTGGTACCGTGCGATCTGAGTACAGAAGAGACGGTACTGCAAATAGCAGACACCCTTGACAATCTGAACGGGATAGTCGAAGATGTGTTCGCGCGTCTGAATCTCAGAATAGAACAGAATAAAGAAAAAGCGTTGAAGCTTTCGCAGAGAGTAGAATCATCAAAAGCTAAGGTTGAGAAATTGACGGGCATTCAGACGGCGATCAAAGTGTTCTCGAGCGCCAAGTATCCCGCGTCAATCACGCATGAACACTACCAATCCATATTTGACCTGAACGGATACAAGCATAAGCCTCAAAAGGTTACTCTGAGCAGGAAATCTCAGGGGATGGCCAATGACAAACAAGCACAGGTAAGTTTTGTAACTTGCGCGTCAAAAAACTTTATTTCATTCAGTAGCTTCCTAAAGGTGTTTATTCAATAATTCAATACTAAATAATTCATTCAACAGTCAATTATACTTAATACACCCTTATATAACGATGTATTCAGATAACTACATATCATTATTTATTTCAGGAAAGGCTCCACTTCTTCCACGTCAAAGTGGGCAAGCCTAAAAACCCTGAACCGAAACCGGATTTCGATTTGAAAACCGTAGTCGATACTTTATCTACCGTGGGCGAGTTACTCGTCTTCAACACAGATGAGAGCCCCTACCTCGGCAGTAAAACCAAGGCGCCGGCATACGTGCCGAATGTTGCCACTGCCGAAAATAGGAGTTTGTTGGAAGAAGCGCCTTCCTCTATCATGAAAAGAGAGCATTTGAAGAGAGAAATCGATGAATACATGTACGCGCCCGGAATGGGGATGGTAAGTTTCAATGACTTGAATTAGTGATTCGTATAGCAAAATGATGGAGACACCGGTAAATTTACTTAAATGCGAGTTCGTAAAACATAACACACACTTTGGAGATTCAATTTCACCCAGTAATAAACGCCTACTGTTTTATTGTCGCAATATAAAATACCAGTTTTCTACAAGTTCAATTCATCCATTTTATTGACAGCTGTAAATTTTCATGACACCCGGTCATTTAATACACCTCGTTAATGGGGATTGAAATTAGGGAGACCAGCGGATTCCAAATCGGCAAATTAATAGCCTTAAGGTCTTTTGTCAATTTCCTAAAGATCTCACACAACTCTGTTCACACAGGTCCCTGAACTGGAAATGCCAACAGATCTACCGGATCTACCGGGCATAGCTGGCGATGTCCAATTCTCCATAGCCCAAGACGGGTCTATAGCACCTTCCGCCGTTACCTCCCCAGTGGCTCCCGTTAAAGAAATAATAGATCCTGATCTACCAAATCTAGATCTACCGGATGTGAAAGATCTGCCTGACATAAAGGATCTGCCGGATATAAAAGATTTGCCTGATGTGGATCTGCCGGATGTGTCAGTGCCGAATGTGCCGGCGGTGGAGTTGGGTGCGAGAGACTTGCCGCCTCCGCCTCCGCCGCCTCCTCCGCCGCCGCCGATGGAACCGCCGACACCGAAGGAGACTCCTAGCAAAAGGTTGGTACCTTTTTTTTATATAAAATAGTGGGGTCTTTAAACAATATTTCTTGATAAAGTGAATCATGTCGGAAATAATCGTTTAGAAAGAAAAAAAAGAAGGTGTTTCCTTCTAACTTTTGAACCATCTGTCCAAAAAATATGGAAAAAATCATAATAATAATGCTTAAAAAACTCAATCAAATAAAATTAAAACAAACTTGATCAGTTAAGCCGTTTATGAGTTATCGCTAAAAGTCTTCCCTTCTTATTTTAATTAAAAGCCTGGCAACCCTTATTTGTGACCGGATTTTCGCAGGCAACCCTATATCATTGTATTTGCATTTTGATGTATAATTCAAGCGTCAAGACAGATGAGTGCAATTATTGATATAAAATCACCTCTTTAAACACGGCAACCACACAATAGTGACCGGAAAAAGATAGGCAACCTAGTGTATTTATGTTGTACAAGTTGTATACTTTCCATTGAAACTTATTTCGTTCGTCAGACAAATCGGTGAAATTTGCCGAAAAAAAATAAAAATTTTTTTTATTAAAAATAGCCTTGACCATATTTCTTTAGGCAACCCTATTGATTTATGTTCAGGAACATATTTTTTTTCATATTTTCATAGTTTCATCCGTCAGACAGATTGGTGAAGGTCGACCATATGTGGGATCTCCTACTATAACAGAATAATATTTCATGTTACATTATTTCATAAAAATATAAAGCAAATTAATTCGTAAGAGCCCTAACGCGGTAATTTCATTAGATAGCACGCAAACGTGGCCACGCGTGGGTTAAACTCGTATCCAGAATTAAATAGAGCAAACTGACAGTTGCGCGCGTGTATTTCATGAGATTATGCGGATACTTACATTTATAATTTTATACATACATTTTTGTCCCAAATTGGAATTTCGCATTTATTCCACCCAGAATGAAGAGCTCTTCAAACGAGCTTTGGCTCTATATATATCCAAATCGAACGGAAAAAATCTACATCAAAATAAAAAATCGGACCATAAATAAGGCCTTATTTATAGTGGTTTATACTGAACCAATGCTTAGCTTTTACAACTGTCCGCCGACTTAAGCCGCGCTTAGTAGGATTTATACCTCGTTTATCCTGATTAATATGCCGCGCCCGCCAGCCGTAACTCTCTGGACTTCAAGGAAGCTACAGCACGACCAATTAGGATTCCGGAGTCGTCTATACGGTAGATTGTTTACTTGTTTACTAGGATGCTTTGTAGTTGAGGCAGGTTTTCAGTGTTTACTTTATAATGGGGAAATGGGAGGTTTTTATTTTTCATTAAAAATATGACGGATTGATGGTAGCCCTAAAAATAGTTTTATACTAATTTTATATTTCGTGGAACTAACTAACCAATATAACGTAGAAAATTGGGTTTAGCTTACATGCACTGACGTAGGTATGTCAGATGAATTATCGTACTATAGCGCAATAATAGATGTCGGTAGCAAAATGACTCGCAATATTCTCATAAAAAAACCTGTGGTAGCACTACTCACTATACAAAAATAATGGAGTGACTGCGGTAGGTCCTTTATTTTATTATACAAACGCATTCCTTTTCATTAGCTTAATTAAGAGAGCTGAGAGTTGCGGTGTTCTCATAGCGAGTCGGGACTTTTGTCTGTTGTGTACTAAAATATTTGATTTATTATTGATTTTGACTCATTTCTTCCTTATTTTCTCGCCTATCCCTCATAAGAAGTACTTAAAATATAAACACAGATTTTCAACACATAACTAACTTCTGCATAAAAATAAACTTATGAAGAACCCTTGTTTTACAAAATAACAGCGGACGTTTCGGCTGTGAATATAACTCCCCAGTCTAGTGGTCTTAGTGGACTATATATAGGAGTTCAAGAAAGGAGTGTATTAGACAATGTCCCTTTCTCCGTAACTAATTGTAAGTCAATCCACAAGAATGTTTGGCTTGAACAACACGCCACGAGTCAGCTGAACCAATAGATAACCGCGCGACCATAACAAAAAACTTGACGCATATGGCGACTTGTTGTTCATAAAAAATCAGGTAGGGCTCCGATAACATTTAAAGGTCAACGCGTGGAAATAAACTTTCTTTTTGTTTGCAATAGATTAAGTCACCAAGTAGTGAGTGATAGGTGCACTATATGTATAACTTATCATAATAAACGCATGATAATCCTGACCTTTATGATCATTTCTTGAAAAAGTACAAACACTTTCAGGATTCCGTACTTCAAAAAGAAAAAACGGAACCCTTATAGGATCACTTTGTTGTCCGTCTGTCTGTCAAGACCCTTTATCTCTGAAACGCGTGGAGGCATCGAGTTGTTGGCTCAGGTTTACAGTCCGTTGAAGCTGCGAAAAAATCAAACTAAAGTTACCTTAAAAAAATACGGCCGTTTATGCTGCAAAAATTATATGTTTCGACACTCAAGGGAATCGAAATTTATAGGGTACTTTGCGTTGACCTATCTTATATTACAAGTACAGGAAAGAATCTGAAAACTATAATAATTTGTAGAGTTAAATTTGTACGGAACCCTCGATGGCAATCGTGGGTATAATACCCTGTATTATTTCTTTGATTCCAGTAAAAAGGGGTACAAGTCTCGCGCAGCTCAGGTGAAAGGGTGTAAGATGATGTAACCAATATTCCTTTCTTTTCGCACAATAAAGTGTTTACTTACTTACTTATAATACTTGTACCCCTTTTCACTAGAGCCACAACATTATTTGGCCCAATCTTGATTGTAGTATGTAGGTACTTGTAACGAAAACGTTTCAAGAGGCAGTCAAGCAACACTTTGTTTTCACGCATGTTTCTAGTTAGCCGAGTACGGGGAAGCCGGGGTTTGTAAACATATACTCTACTTCGCAAACAGAGCCTCTTAGCATTCATTCTTTCGCTCTGTAGGTACGCTGAAACAAGCTAGTGATAGTGGTTGTCGGAGGATTCGCTTGAATTGTACCTCTTTTATAATGATGTTTCCAAAATAATGTCTTTAATTTGTTAAAACAGCGGTTGTATTTTTCTAATCATATGATAGCATAAGATGAAACAGTGATCAAGGCCTGTGCCCGAGCCTGATAACTGATAACATTTTCAGCATTCGCGGCTGACGCCAAGCCTTTTAGCCCTAGGCATCAAAACAATTTGATTATGTCCATAGTTGAATCATGTACACGTTTATTTCATGGTTAAATTGTTATTTCCGAAATTTGTTATTACTTTTCAAAAATAATTGTGATATTGATGTCTTCAATTACCGTGATAGTTATTCTATATTCATATAATCTGTTAAATAGTTTCATTTCATAAATATGATATTTTAGTACATTTCTACAATACTATAGTATGTTTTAATTTGTAAAGTAGTTACAAATAATAATTTAAACGTTAGCTAAAGTTGAAACTTCCCATTTTAGCATTAATCTTTCGCATTTAGGCGACACCATGCCTTGCGATCTTTGATTTGTTTTTAATTAATTACTCCATTAATATATCTAACTCATTAAAATAACACCTGCGCAATCTTTCTACTAATTCAACTAATTAGCAGTACCATTAACCATTACTAATCGTTAACCTTAACAATTTAGTAAATTACCCATTTTCTGTGTAACAGCTATTTGATTTTCATTTCTTCACGATACGTAGAACCTCTCATAGATTCTGTTCTCACTGTTCTCAGTAACGCGAGCCCACTATTATTCTAACATAACCTGTAATTATTGCCTTCGTATTTTCCTAGTGCCAAAGTGTTTTGAACCTTCTTGAAAACGTTTATCATGTCATCGGACACGGAAGTGGCTTTGTAATACGATCATTTGTGCCGATTATAATAACTTAAGTACCTGTACCAACATACAGTCGACGTCAAAGATATGTTTACACTTTTGCACCTTATTCCTTTGTAACAAGGCGAAAAATGTAAACATATCTTTGACGTCGACTGTACATCTATATGCCTTGACCACGAGCCCTAATAACATGGTGTAAGAGCTAGCTACGGAAATAGGTTTGCAATAGAAATAGCTAGCTCTCCGTCCAATATGTGACCAGGCGGCTTAGCAAGGTCGCGTTTTTATCCCTTGTCACCATGCCTGTCACGTTCTAACAAGTATGTAAGTGCGAAAGGGACGCGCATAGTGATAGTCGATAAAAATGGAACCGTGCTGAGCCCGCTGTCAAATTCTTAATCGGTTATTCCTAAGAGCTTACTTAGCAACGTAGCACATATACTATATTATACTTATTTATTTTGCTGGGTTGTACCGCAAAGATAGAGTTGTATGACTTGTATGTGAGTCGCTTAACTTCAAATTCGGGTAAATCCATCTGTCAGATTATGCGATTTTGGTATTAAGAATAGGGAAGGAATAAAAAGGTAATAGGGTAGATATTTGCTGAGAGGGTCGAATGGATTTACCCGAGTTTGGAGTTAAGCAACACATGTGTATATTCTTTACGCGTTCTAGAGTTACTACTTTAGCATCGCAAGCGACAAGCGCCACCCGTTTTTGTACAATCCATAAACTTAACCAAAACTGTAACTACAAGAAAACCTCCGATCAAAACTCAACTTTATTTTAATAACCATACGGTTGGAATTATAAAAAGGCTCGTTTTGTAAACCGTCGCTCGTGCGAAACTATTGTTTCAATTCGAAATTCGACTCTCCAAATATGGCGCCCGACATTCGTCATACAAGGTAACAACATGAGATTCGACATTCATTTGTTTTAATTGAGGTGTTTAAAATTTCGAATACTAACCTCGCTATCCTTATTCAGAGAAGAGATTATTTTTACAGAAAAACTTTTTCCTGGAATGGTCGTTAACGTTATACTTGGCGTTTATAGAGAATGGTTGATGTTATTTTTGCATGTTTGACTGAGAGAAACGTACTTACTGTGTTTTTTTCGGGTTCTTCGGCGTATTGTTGTAGACACGTACGTAGTGTATAGGAATTATGAATGAACGTTGTTTTGGGCCTGACTGTTCTACCGTGGAACACAACATAAGAAGCAGTAAGGTCTGGGCGGGTGTTTATTTTCATGCTTTATAAAGCCTATTGCTAACAAGTACTTAAACAAATGAACGACTGTTTATCGACAATTGACGATTGACGCCGGTTTCTTCGAAGGGTCGGTTCCGGCGAACGTTCGTGGTCTGTACCGCGTATCGATAGATTGAAAATAATACCGGTGACCCGCGTGTATCAGAAGTAATTTGATTGTCGTGTTTATATCATTTATCGCTAACGATAAAACACTGTTTGCATAACTATCAGAACATGTATTTAGAAACAGTACAAATCGTACGGTGGTTTGTGATCTTACCAATTATATCATTCTGAGGTAGACCGACCGTGTTCACTATTGGAGTCAAAATTAAATATTGTAATAAGGCTGTAAGTTATAAGTATACAGCGTTGTTTTTTTTAATTGGCTAGTGAGTACAGCTACCAGATCGTCTTAACTTCTTAAGAAACCTCCCCTACTCAATAGATATTGATATATCAAGTTACAAATAATACAATTGATATATATGTAGTTAGTTAATAAGATTAATAAAACAATACATCATTTACACATGCTGGCGCTTATTATATATCAAAAGACTAATGTCTAACAATACGTTACAATTAGCATATAGGTGATACATACACATATTTAATTTATGCAAATTGATGTATTGTCCTGCCGACCGGCTGAGGGCGATTCCTTTTGCGGTGTGCATGAAAATTGACCTTGCCATATAAAGGAATACATAATTCGGACTGCAACGCAAAATAAACTAAGAATAGGTACGGAGTTGAATATGAAACCTAAAAAAAACTTCAAACATGTATTTTAGGTACATGAAGTCGTTTACAGGGTTGTTAAGCAAACAAAATCTTTAATTAAATAAAGTTGAGGTTGACAATATGTAGTATGTAGGAAAATTTAAAATTCAGGTTGCTCTGGCTCCTACACTACACTAGGATCAGCCTGTATTGTGGGTAACCCAATAAATATTTAAATGTTTATCAGTAACACGTAAAATACCTATTTATTATTATAAGTTATGTACATAAGAACCAAATCAGCATATTTTGTTTTGATCATGATTTCAGTAAGGTAGACTTGTAATTGAAGAAAAAAAATGGTAATATAGCATACGTAGTTTTATATCATGGAGCCTGAGGACCTTCCGCGAAAAAATACAAAAATGATATTTCTACATCTGCCTCTCTATCGCTCTTGGCCTCTTGCATATTCGAGCGATAGACCGGCTAATGTAGAATATCAATTTTTCTCGGTAGGAGGCGGCCTCATCTGGTCTCTTATCTTTATTTATTAAACTTATTAAAATAGCACAGACTAGATTGCACTGGATTGCATTGAGTGACCCACGAGGTGGATAATTGTATGCGTAATGGGTTTTAGCTGTGAGTCAACACAATTTATAATAATAAACAGAACATGTAAAGGCTTATTTAAATGCAGAAACAGTATCAGTTATGTCCTTTTGGCAATAAAAATACAGATACAGAGTGGTTCTTGTTTAAATTAAACTTTGCATTTTAATTTGACAAACCACTGTTCTTCCAATTTTTTTTCTTATACGTATTAAATGAAAAAAATATTGTCATATAATAAACGAGTCAATCCGCGATACAGGAGAAATTCATAACAGTCATATTTGAGAAACATTTTGTTGGGAACACTTAAAAAACATGCTCTAGCTCTACAGTCTACAGTGTACAGCCGTTTGCACAGCTGGCTTCAATTTTTTCAATCTTTTATTGAATCTGTCAGTAAGTTGGGTCAAATTATGCAAGTCACCGACTGCATTAACGCAAGTAATTTGATTCCTTTTGCTTTCCACGTATCGCTTGTAGCTGCGATGATGTGCAATAAAAATACCGTTAGCAAAAAATGTCTTACTAATGTGATAAAATATAGGTCGTTAAGGTGAACCTTGCCCTCCTTGTTTAACCAAGAAGATCTAGTTGTCGTATTATCATTTCTCGTATACATTTCAAAGGTTGTTCGTCATCTAAACTTCATATATGATTTTGATTATTGTAAACCAGTACTCTAAGGTGGTTTGTTTAAATAATTAAAGCATTTAATAGAATTTAAAAGTGTTGCTAGCTGAGTTGTCCCATTCCCGAAAACGTTCTGCGTCCTCGAGAAAATTTCTCTATTGGGAAAATTTCCCATTGTAACGGAGGGCATTGAAAATCTATACTCTCCGAAAAATGTCACGTTATACCTGCTTAAATTTTAATTATTTTAATTATATTAATTACTACGGTTTACTGTAGTAATTAATATAATTAAATAATTAGCTGTCTATGTATAAAAATTATTAACATATAAGGCACCAAGTAAGTGTTCAGTTCAGAATAACCTAATTAAGTTACTTACTAAGCAAACTCCCAACTTCGCTTCACAAACATCGAGGAAACAGTTTGGTCCCGCCCTCACTTCGAGGAACACAAGCCATGCGATGCTTTGTTACTTTCTTTACAAAACGGCAATTGGATAAAAGGAATACTTGGGACTTGAAGAATATAAATGATACTTGATGAACCAGAAATTAAAGACACGGAATACTTATGGTCGAATTTATGTTGTATTTGGTAATTTAGTTTTACCTTGCAAGCCAGACAAAAACAGTTCAGGATATAACCTGATAGCTAACGGGTGGACTGTATAATGGGATGAGATGATGGAAACACTTATTAAAGGTTAATTGTTGTTTTAATATTATCAATACGAAAATACAGCACAATATTTTAACGGTGTCAAAGGCAGACGGACTGTCACATGGAATTCGAATCAAAAGTATAAAAATTAAAGATAGAAAAGAGGTCGCACGCCAGCTAGTCGCCAGACATAACCTATGAAATGAACAAATAATAGAAAATCTCTAACACAGGGTAATGATAATTATGGATGTTAATATGTATGGTTAGATGGATGGCAGAGCTACATATTGCCGCATGTATGTACTTTAGGTAGGTTTAGCACATAACTAAAGGTCTATAATAAACCCACGAGCCACGAGGCATTTATTGTTAATTTTGTGGTGTAGTGCAATTTAGCACGTACCGGCTATTAATAAACTGGTATGTTTTGTAAGTATAGAAAATATAACAATCATGCCGTGTTATGTAAAGAAACTATTTTCGATCATTTGTTTTCGTTGAGCGAAATAACATTAGGTACAATGTTATAAGTCCCATCCACAAACCTATAACTAATTCAAACTTTGTATACCTAACATCGCTAAAAAAACTTACCTGTACGGATAAATTATTTATTATACTCCTATGACGGATAATCAGACTCCTAAGTAAGCTAATATTTATTCATGTTTGTCATAGGCATAGGCATTTTACATAGTGTGTTTGGTGTGCCATAAGCATCAACTCTTGGACGATGACATTATCAGTTATTCGATTACATTCTGGTCCGAGTCAAAGAGTCCTTTTGCAGATAAATAAGCCTTAAAGCATTGCAATCCCCGCGTCCCTTTTTTGTTTGCCCTGCAACGTCATATATGGCCATGGTCGGCGGCCGCGCGTAGTGACGCATCGGATAACTGAATGGCATGACTTATGCCGGAGTAGTGACGAAGGATAGGTGCGTGTACGCATCACTTTCTTGTCAGTGGCATAAAATAGCTGATTTAATCTATGTTTTAAGGAAAATAAGCAAGAGGTAAATGAAAGTTAGAAATGGCAATCTGCAATATTTATTTAGAGCATCTTCCAGTCGCCTGGCGCAGTCTTAGGTACGTCACGCGGTATACCCAAACACATTATAGTTACCATGGTCTAATAAAACATGGTCTTCTATTCCCAGAGTGACACGGGCCTACGTCACAATAACATTGCTACTTTATTTCAACATAACATGTTACATGGGTACATTATAGCTAAGTTAAAATATTTCTTTATAATTTTATAATTTTCATTTATAATGTATTTTATCTTAAATTTTACAATAACACGTCATTTTTAATTATTCGTTAGCAATATCTTCCGATTCACGAAAGAAATTTCAGACGTTCGGGTAATTCTGTTTACATTACTGGCAACACAGGATAGCGCTGTCACATTTGACAATTCGGATCTAGATAACTTCATGCCCTGACCGTCATCCTTGTCGAACGCGTGTTAATTGTTATTTCCTTCTCGCTCAGTGTCAGCAGTCGCAGTGTTTTCCAAACTTTTCACGTCGTAAGCTTGGTAATTAATGTGTAACTGTGAATTAGTTTTTTAAACGTTTGTCTTGTATAGATAAATAAAGTTTAATTTAATACATTAGATTTGTTTTATTTTACTATGTTTCTACATGAATAACTTAAAATTAATGCCGTTAAAATAATTTTCACCGTTCTCCCACATTTTAAAGTTTGAGAACCTGTAAACAGCATGATGACGTAGGCCCGTGTCAGTTAGGTCATACGCGAATCTCGGAATAGAGTACCAGGCGGAGTATATTATTATACCATGATTGTTACCTAGAAACGCATCGTTAATATTTCAGTAGGGGTTTCCCGCGAACATCTGTCGTTTCGTTGTACAGGCGTCGGCCAATTCGTTTCTATGAGGCGAATTCGAACTTACATTGTGACATCTAAATGATATCAGTCGCCCGTGCGTCTTGCTTGCGCGAATAGGTACATAGACAAGTACAAGTACGAGCGAAATTCACGTGCGACTGATATCATTTATAGATAGTTTCGGTTTCACAAACGTAAGTTTGAATTGCCTCTTATCTTTATTTATAAATATTATCTCATTGATCGTAACATATCTAGATCTACGTCTCTTTCTGCGCTTCAGGTCAAGCCTCAAGGCCAGTTACCCTTTTAGTTAGGTCTCCGCCCAGCCAATTGATATTTAGGACACTGGCCGTAGTGGCCGTGTGTAACACTAATAAACAATGACTAATGCCATTACAGTCGACTAATGCCATTCGTTATAATTATAATGGCTACAGCTTGTAATGGTTTTGAGTATACTACATTTGTATACAAGAATGATTTCGTTCAATAATTTGTTTGATATTTTTCTTTCAAAAATTTCCCTTGTCCTGTACCTAAGTGTCGAAAAGAAAATGTACTGTATAAATTTGTTTGATTTACCATATTTTAAGTTATTTGTTGAGAGTCTCTAATGTTAGATAAGTAGACATTTGTTGCAAAATTTGATAATCCTTAACAACTTTTCAATACCCCGCGCGCGTTTCTTCATATGAAAACCTGAAAGGTAGGTAAGTCTCCCAATAATTTAAACCTTCAGTTACTTTCAGCTCCAACCTACATATAATCCAAACTTTGACATTCAATCCATAACCCATCCAGATTCAAACGCCCAATAATAATTTCTCCGTCGTACAACAGAACGAATAACCGTTACCCAGATTCATAGCTGTATCGATCGCGTCTGCAGCGCTGCACAAACTTAGCTCATGCATACTCATAGTACGTAATAACATATAAACATATGCAATATATGCATTTTATAGGAAAGTAGCCATTGGCCTATATACAGTGGGATAATTCTTACTTTTCATAGTCTACTTTATTTTAGGGGTGATCATTTTGAAATCTTGTTAAGAGAAAGAGAAAAATAATGTATGTTACAAAACTGTTTTTTTTCTACTTATCAAACCAAAACGCTTTGGATAGCCATGTGTCCTAATAATAAGTACTGGCAGAGTACATAAACTACTACTCGTTTAGTAGGTTGAAATGTTTTTCGATTTCAAAAACAACGCAAAATTAACCAAACCGGTCCCCTACCAAGTACCAACCATGAAGTTATCTGCTTCATCGACAAAAAGGAGTTTTATCCGCATCTTCTCAGAACTTATTCTAGTTACAGGCTATCCTTTGCCAGTTTAATTAAGTAGATACACTCATGTCCTTGTGCAAGGATGAACGTAACTTGCGGGGAGCGAAAGTCGACTCCACTTTTATTACGGAGAATTTTGACCGCGGCCCGTCATGCGCAGTTTCAAGGTTGGAATACTGCGTCAGCATTTATTTATTTCGTTAGACTTATTACCCAATAATTGGCAGGTAGAAATGGCACTTAAGAAAAGCTTTTTAAAAGATTCAGTGTGATTTAACTTATGTAGGTACTATATTTAGGCGAAATGTGTACTAAAACTTGTATTTTTTTAATTTAATGGTTGTGGCACCATTGAGAGCGAAGGTGGCCATAGGACCTTTGTAATAAAAGTAATAAAACAATGTATTTTTTATTGAGTTTAGGACTTGTTCAAGGTGTATTGATGAAAAGAAGACGTTCCTTAACAAAAACTTGTTTCTAAAATCCCTTAAGGCACCGCAGCGTTTATTTTGATACCTATGCTATTTTGAGTTCCTGCGCAACTATTTCCTTATTCGCGTGCCACGCGCTTTCTTGAGTAATACTGAAACGCAAAACAGTTCGGATTATTCGTCAGTGAAAGAAACGTAAACATTTCCTTAGGGAAATATTTACGTATATTGGGGCATTTGACCAAAAGGCAATATGGCAGCTACTCGTACCTTAATAAATTGCACAAATCTGTAGAGACTGATGTAGAATATACCTGCTGTTGAATTGAAAGCTAAGATATCATGCCATATAATATAAGACTGCCAGTCTTAGCTTTATATATGAAAAAAATAGAGTCATATATGTAACTCCTGTACCAGAACTATCTGACTTAATAACTGATGTAGTATGGCCATGACAAGTTGTATATAACAGCAATTGTGTACCTAGTATGCATGTAGAACTTTTTCATTTCTCATGCTCTGAAAGAGGGTCATTGTTGTTCTAAAAGGCGTGCAGAACATGATACGTTTCTGCACTAGAGCATTTTAGGTTCCAAGTACGATTTAATTAATTTGTTTACGATAAGCAATTGAAATTTTGGTATAAATGGAATATTTATACAAATTACATTCTGATATTTGACTCCCCATTCCATAAATAACGATACTTTTGCCTAATTGTTAATCGAAAGTACCCTCAAAAAATACTATAAAAATGTACACTTAGTCATGTTTTTAAAAAAACACATGCATTTTACTTTCCTCGTATTCGAAATGAAAAGTAGAGTGTTTAACTCGGGCGAAAAGCATCATTTCAGCCACGGACTATTGGCGCTCTCACTGCGTTCTGCGTTCGAGCGCCAAACTACCTCGGCAGAAGTGAGTGCCTTTCATCCCTTGGTTAACAATCTACTATTGTGTACGGGCTCTGTGGAAATGTAATATCAATTAACGAAATGAAGGACATAATAGAAGCTTTAATAAAATAAAGTAATCAAAATTGGGCATAAAGAGTAAGTAAGAAAATCTATGTTCTCTGTGTATCCCTCTGGGAAACAGGCCTGATCTGGTACCATATTTGCAACATTGTTGTTGGAACAGCCCTATCTGGCTCGCATGTCTGGCGACGGATCGATAGTAAAGGTCGACCGAAGCTAATTTAGCTTTCGCTGTACCTAGCTACAGCACGTATGCTATACAATAACAGCTGTAATTGCAAACGGGCCGCCCAGGTCGGTTACGCGGGCTTACCTTATCGCCCACACGAGTTATCGATCGAGTTGGTATTACACCTGTAACCGGTAAATGTGGACGATAATGTACTTCTTCTTCAAAAATAGCAGCGGTGGTCGTTCAGCTTACATTGATTACTAGACTTGTATATTTAGTCAAAACTAGTCTATCTATCATATTAGTGTAATAAAAAAATACTCTTCGATTAAGCACGTAGTTGAACCTTCAGAGTAACTTTATCATAAGTTTCTAGATATTTCCTGAAGCACTGAAACATAATCGACTCATTCGGAAGTAAAAATAATGATTACTTTGCATCACATTCTCACATTATAGAAGGATCTGCGGGCATATAATGGTCGCATATATTAAAGGTCTTTTTCAATTGGACGCCGTAAAAAGTATAATTTACTCTTTCACGTTGATAACCCACAAGTCCCAAAACAGGTGTTGCTTTGCCATGTCCATTTCTAGATCCACTTAAGGTACAAGGGGACAGTTTTGACTGCGTGGTAATTTGAACTAATAGAAATATCTTCCATGCTTTACATTATTAACTAGAGTGCCATATATGTCAGATAGCGAAAAAGATGTGTTGTGTGTGAGTCTAGTTAATAATGTAAAACATATTTCGATTTGTTTAAATTACCCCGCAGTCTAAATTGCTCCCCTACACCTTACATTAAAGCTTTTAAAAAATATTACTAGCTCTTAATGCATTTCCACGGTCGGGATACATAATTTACTCTACCGAATAAATGGTATTCGTTGACCGCGTGGGCGGAAACGACTCGGGTACCCAGAACTCGCAGAAGCGATCCGGCGTTGTAGGAAAAAGCTTCCTGTTTTATGTAATACCGAATAATACTCTTTGTTGTTACATAACACTAATATCTTATGCGTAATATCCTTCTTAAGTAACATTACACACTACTTAATAAAAGTGCTTATTGCGAGTAATGACCTTCTTTGAAACACCTGTTCAATTGTGGACATAATTAATTAGAAAGACAATCGATTGATACTACATTTAGTATCAACTATTGAACTTGAATTGCCTATTGAATTGAATAGGCCGGTAGCTTGAACATGTCATGCTCGCTTAAAAGTCTTTGCTTACGGTGGCGTCGTTGATCGGGTCGCCACTTTCCCGAATGAAGGTTGAGGGAGGCGATGGCTGAGATACGCGTCATACTCGTGAACGGGTGCTGTTTGTGGAGACTGGTCTGTTTAAGCTTACACGAGCTATTATACTTAGTAACTTTATTTTTATTTATTAATTACAGTGAGACGCCTCATTCTGCTCTCGTATGTTTCTTTTCTCTTAATGAATGTGTTAATTATACAGGATATTGACTCTTGGAGACCCTATACATCTCTAAGGATAATTTGATAAACTATATAATCTTATAGTTCTGACACCTAGAGACATTTACACCTCTAAATATTATAGTTTTTTTTTGTGTTTTGTATCTCTATTTTTTTTATGTAATTCGACATTAAGATACCATATACATCTCTAAGTAATTGTAATACGTTAGTTTGAATTGTTAGTTGTATTTTATAAAATTGTTAATGTCTTGTTATTATTTTTGCTTGTATGTAAATTCAATGTTGACGTGTAAAAGTGCCCTTGTGGCCTATTTGCTGAATAAATGTTGATAGTTGATATTTGAACCAGATTACTACATTAATTGTAAATAAAGGCCATGTTCCTTTTAGCCCTTCTGCGTATTGAAATGATTGGAAGATTGTGAATGATGAATATGCTTACGTTTTTGTCAGCCAGTCCTGACCTGAGGTTATATCAAAGTTAATATTTGTATAAAGCCTGATCAATAATATATGATTACTGTCAATAGAGCGCTGTTATTCTCATGTATACGGTGACAGTTCAGTATATAGTATGAAAATATTAGTTTCAGTGAAATTCCGCAACATGGCGCGTGATCATATATTCCTGGTCAGGCTTTACAAGTCGCGATATTTTAATCTTTTTTTAAACTATCTCCTTCGTCTCACCTTTAGCTCCATTTACTTAAGTAGGCGAGTCCCGACAAGAGAACCGTTTAATTTCGCAAAATAGTACATCATTTGCTGGCTCGTAAGTCCTACGTTGTATCTTAGCCTCTGAGGGCCTACCGGGAAACACGTTCGACGTGTTGCCTCCCTGTCACGCTTACTCACGAATTAACATGTGCGACAGAGAGGCAACACGTCGAACGTGGTTCGCGGTAGGCCTTCTGCACACTAAGGTATGGTAAGGTATGGTCGGACCGGATCGATACAGCGATTGCGAGCACGATGTTTGTTTTATGTATTAAATAATCTTAGTTGTAAATAGTAGTTATGTTGTAACTTCTTGCTGTGTAACTTTTATTTTTTATTTTTTTTTTTCTTATTTGACTATTTGTTTACTGTATGTTATTTCTATGTCTTTTTTCTTCTTGTCTGTTACCTCCCGTGATTCTTCTCACTTGATGGTCTCATCGGAAGATCAGCGCTGGAAGCCACCAGCAACATGCTGAGATGGGACCATTTCGTGGCACTTTAATCTTATTTTATGTTTTCTTTTATATAATGTAATGTATTGTACCGATTGTTTGTGCTTATGAATAAATTAATTCTATTCTATTCTAAGATAATAGCCCAGAACGGAATATAACTTTCTAGTAGTGATGTACCGACTATTGATTTGGCCGACTAGCCGACTAATCGGCGCTCGAATGGCCGATTAGGCTGCCGACTAGTCGGCTAGTCGGCCAGATCATTAGTTTCGTATAATTTCAGGTGAAAAACAATCGTTTTGCTACTTTGGTTGCGCTATTCATCATATTAGCTTATTAGCTAAAAGGTGTTCTCTACAGGTTCAAAGAAATATCACAAGAATCCTCGTTCAATTTCTGTCTTTCTTTTATTTTGCGGACCTGAGCAGACCGTCAGTACAACTTGTAGGAGGTATTTCCAAGGCTCTATTTCCTGTACGTATAGTCCCCAGTTAAGAACCTATCCCCTGTGGTCAGTGTCTTTACGAGCAACGTGCCCTGTTTATAAGTCTCTAAATTTTGCAATAACATTAACAGTTCCCCATGGCTCCACCATTAAACAAAAAACAAAAACTGAATAATAATAAAATCATTTAACTATAGAACTTGGCCATGAAATTACACGAGAATCAGTTGAGCTTGAGATCGTCCTGTAGAGAAAATCACCAGCCTGTTCAACATACGATAACGATCAAACGGTCAATTATATGAACAAAAGTTTTCGTCTGCACCCTGAATAGGTATTTTCGTAAAATAGACATAAAACATATGGCAAATATTGACTGTTGATTTCTTTTTTTTCTGTTTTCTTTCACTAATAAAGTGCCGACTAATCGGCCATTTTTGCCGACTAATCGCCGACTACAAATGTGGCCGGATAGTCGGCTTTCCCGACTAGTCGGCGACTAGTCGGTACATCCCTACTTTCTAGGCTATTTTAACACATACACATTAATCTCTTTCTTATGTTATGACGGTAAATACTCGTAAAAGATGGTTGCTTCTCTCTACTTATACCGGCCATCGCCTAGCGTTTTCGGCTAACTCGTTGAAGGTACCTACAATTCCTTCTATGTAACTAATTGGCATGAAGTGGCGCAGAATAGGGCAGACTGGCGTTCTTTTGTGTCAGAGGCAAGATCCTTTTTGGGTCACTGAGCCAGTGAAGTATAACTAAGTAGGAATTAGTACTCGCTCCACACTGTATATGAACGTATATGATATACTCCGACTGTTCAAAAGAATCCTCGTCTTGAACCATTCCTCGAATTTGTCGACCGCCATAAATAAACCTTTATGATGTTTCGTGTAATTAGCTTTATAACTCTTTAGAGAGGCCTGTTAATTGATTGCTAGTAATAAACCGATACCAGCCGTAAACATAACAACGCGGGAGTTGTTCTGATGCTTTGAATAAAACTTATCGGCGGATATCGGAATATGAGCTACTCGTAAAATAATATACTTGAACCTACAAAAATAGGTCAATAGTTAGTTGGTCCATATTGTTATTCTTGCGGCAAATGATATATTCTTTTTATTACAAAACAACCGGCCAAGTGAGTGTCGGGTCACGCGTAATGGAGGGTTAATAAAGCCATACACCCAAAAGAGCGTACCTTCCCGGCACTTACGTCCTTATAATAAAAAGGGAATATTTTTGACAAAAAAACGCATTAGTGGCTCAAACGATGATAACCGATCATGTTCAAAACAATATTCCAAAAAAATATTTGACATTCGTACAAATAAAACAGAATATATTTAAACGCTATATTCTGTTTTATTTGTTCAAATGTTTTGCATGTCATTATTGGCTTTGTATTTCAGCGATATACACCTATCTTTAAAGAGTTGATACTCAGCAACTGAGCTCTTTTGGTATGCAATGTAACTGACCACCGCCCAGCGCCCACTTAACACCCTGACATCTTAGCTTAGGTACGAAGTATGTAAATGAGTGTAATATAACGTGAATCTATTTTGTCCAAACAGGTCTGAAGCCAGAGAAGCCCCTGCGCCAGCTGGGGATGCCCACTCGAACCTGATGGCCGCTATACGACAGGCCGGGGGCGCAGGTCGAGCAAAGCTGCGGCCGGCTGATTCTTCCACTCCTTCCAAGGTAAGAATTCATTGCTATCTCACAAATTACTGTATAGTGTGACCTGAACTTACGACCAACCAAAAGAGAGCTGTATCTCGGAGACCGTAAATAGGTTTATAAAGTGTATTTCTATTGCTGCAGAACAAATTGTAATAAAGACCCATACAAAAACTTGACCCGGCCTATACAGAATGTATTTAGCAACTTAGAGGAAAGATACCGTAGTCACTTGTGTCTACTGTCTCGTAATTCCAGGTAACGCCGATACATACTCGCAAAAATTGTGTTGAACCGATTTGCGCACCAGTCACGTAGTCTAATAGTGACGAAGATACAAACTATGGCGCGATGTGTGCGTGATGTGACAATAGATACACCAGACTGCTTGTCTGTGGCGCTTTCGCTATAACTTAAGTTCGATAATGTAGTCATTCGATAATAATCAGGATAATGAGCTAAGCTAATGTGCGCGAAAATCGTACATTTTGCTTGAACGAATTAATGACTACGTTGTGACATAGAAATAGATTCTGTGGATATTAAAAAATTCAGATCAATACAATTTATACAATTAGGTACTACAGTTAAGGGTTTAACAGTTGCAGAATATATTTTAACTACAACTTTACTATATCTTCGTAAGGATCTTTCTACATCGAATAAGCGCCGCAACTGCTAAGAGCAGCACCCTCGTGATGGATTGCACGACCAGACGAGGGTATGTCTTAATCATCATAAGGGGGGGTGTGTGGAATCTGTTTGTTTGCGAGGGTTATGTTGTTTTTCGTTTAAGTCGGAAGATATTGATGGGTTTTTTCGAATTGGTAATTTGCGATGTGTCATTGCTGGTTGGTCGGCTTATATTACATTACAGTGGAACCTGGATAATTGCAATCTCAAGGGACCGGCCATTTTTTGTCAATTAACCAGGTTTTTCATTTAAGCAGGTCGTGTCAATTAACGAGGTTCAAAAAATCGTTGTGTCAATTATAGAGGTTTTCATTAATAGAGGTTGCGTTCTGACAAATTTCTTTTATGGAGGTGCAAATAACCATTGAAAGTAGATTTACACGCTTACGTTCTGGGTTTCTGGTCTATATATTGCTTCTGTCTATACTTGCACTTTTACACTACATTAATTACTACTTTATTTTCTTATCATTTGGGTTTAAAAAATTCCCTTGAATTGTAGAAGAAAGTTTTATTAGAATGTAAAAAGCATATACCTACTTTACTTTGTTTCTGATTTAATCAAAACTATTTCACCTACTACAGGCTGTGATAGATACCCAATAAATAAATTGAATTCTGGATGAAGATAAAAATAAAATGATCACTGCTATTAAAATATTGTTTCTGCTGTCTACAACTACATTACTTCAATTACAGAGGTAATAAGTAAGACTCATTTCAATAATAGAGGTAAAAAGAAGAGGAAAAATAACGGATTTTTTTTAGCACAGTGTCAATTATAGAGGTCTTAGTTGCGATGTGGTCAATTACGGAGGCAAAATTACGAAAAGCACTAAAATCTAAATTGCAATTATAGAGGTTCCAAAATTTCAATTATAGAGGCCTTTTGGTCTCAAGGGACCGGGACCGGACTTTTGGTTGCAATTATTGAGGTTTTTCATTTATCCAGGTGCCAATTAACCAGGTTTCACTGTATTTACATTCATACATAGTGGCTTTCTCGATGTCTGTTTTCTTTTGTGACAGTGAAACCAATGTCATTCTATTGTAAAAATGCTGATATTGTATGTTAGCTATGAAATGAACTATAATTATTTTAGCTTTGAAAATTATAGTTCCAATATTATTGGACCAATATTAAGGTGGTGTGAAATCGTAATTCCCAGAGCGAGATCTGTGAATACTTTGTTGTGCGTGATGATATCATTGTTTAGCGTCTAAAATAATTCACTCCTTGTTGGAGGTTATCATGACATTCATGAAATAGATTAAATAAGAAGTCATTACACAATTGTATAGTGATAATATTCCAGATTTAAAGAAAGCTTTCAATTATTTACATGTATTTTTAGCTATTATCGATACCAGAAATACCTACCAGTAATAGATATGAGCGCCGATAGGCATTTAGCCGGCGGCGGCGCGCCGGTCAAAATCGGTCGGCGGCGGCGGCGAATCGGCGGCGTGGCCTTGAAACTCTTGGATTAATGAAGAAATAATTTAAAGTAAAATTTTATCGAAAAAACAAGTTTTTGCTGTAAGAAAGTTATAAATTAAATAAGTGCATTTTTGAATATCATGGATAATTTATTGAATAAAGGTACGAAAATAGTTTTATATAGTATAAACGGTATCGCGCGGCATCAGAGGCGGTTTTAATCTTGGCGAGGCTCTGGCGGGAAGATCTTTGCGAGGGGCTTATCTTTTGTGCTAAGTAAAAAGTAGCGGATTGACTGTATCATCAGGGAAACAGTCATTGTTGTCAGTCCAAAGAGCCGAAATGAGGAAAATCAAGCTCCGTCATTAACCAAAATCGGTCCAACATAACCGATTTACGTCAAAAAGTGAGACCCGAGGGCAAGCTCCACCTAACACCGAAGACCTGATTCCGACGCCTTCCCATGCGAGGCCAGAGGCTGAGCTGCAAGTAATAATACAGCTTTGAATCGAACGCCAAGTGTGAGCTTGGGTGACGGCCGAATGCCTGGAGTGCCGATTGCGGCGCGCTTCTGTGCGAGGCCGAACGCCAAGCTGCAAGAAAGCAGAGCTTGGAATTGAACTAGTGGTCCAGTGTAAGCAAGGTCGATAAAGTCCGAGGCCATAGTGTTAAAGACCTGGAGCTTTCCTGCAGACGCATTCATGCGAGACCAAAGGCCGTGTTGCAGCGGAGCTAAGATCGGACAAAAACCAATAGGTTGATAGAGGCCGAAAGTTGAGCTCCAAACAGGGCCGAAAACTTGGAGGTTCAGATAGCGGTTTACTTCCATGCGAGCGATGCGAGGCCAAAGATTGAGCTGCGAGAGAGCAAAGCTTGAAATTTGAACAATGGCCAATTTTAAATGAGACCCGGTACAGTTTCCGACGCCCTTCCGTGCGAAGCCAACGGCCGGAACTTTGGACGTGAAAACGCTTAATATCTGAAACGAACCCCTTTTTGCACCTTTTAAAAACATTCAACCATGTTTGCAATGATTAATTTCGCTGTGAATGACGGATGAGCTAACCAGCTGGCAAAATTTGTAATTTCAATGCCCTAAAACTAGTAGCGCAATTAGCAGACAGAAGAATTTACCATCGATATTTTTGAATTATATGGACCTATAATATCTATGGAATGTATATAAGCTATTCGGAGTGGCGCCGTTAAAGATCTAAACTAGATAAAATATATATTATCTGATTCTGAAAGTAGTAGTATCTAACAAGGTCACGCCGATGCCACGCCGATAGCGCAGTGTCGGCGGCGGCGGCGCGAAAATTTGGTCGGCGGCGGCGGCGCGCCGGCGCGGCGCTCATATCTAACCAGTAATAAAATTAGTAGGCAAAGTATCCAGTTTTTCCACAACAGTTACGCTTCAGCTTTCAAAGGTTAAAATAAGGTTTAATGTTGAATATGCCATAATGTTAAGAATTGTCAACTATATTACGCTCCAAATATTACAACTTTGTATCTAACTAACCTTATTAAGCCTTTATAAGGCAGAGGGAATATATTCCCCACCTGATTTTGCACTTTATTCCAAAGTAATAGGGTTCAATTTTGCATAATTTCTGGCCTTATAAAGGGTTAATATAAAGACTTCAAAACCTCTAGGCTCCTACACGAAACCAGAATCGCACAAAGCGCCGTTATGTCTAGACGGGACCTAGGATATCGTAATGTGTAAAGGTGACCCGATGGAGAGGTTATGTAGAGGTTAAATCTGTGTTAATCTGTTAACTATACTTTTGTGTTAAAAGTAGCGTTACCCACGACTTTGTCCGTTCGTCCCACATTGATTCCCCATGTTATTCTCTTAGTCGGGAAATAATATTCGGTATTTATAAACAGCTATTACCTCTTATTATTTAATCCAGATTAGCTAATTCAACTTATCAGAATTTATAAAATAATATATAGGTACTTATTTGCCTAATTTCATAAAATCTAACTAAACAATAAAAACTTTATAATATTGGTAGAGTAATTATATTTGCTAGCTTTATTTAAAGTAAGTATAGCTAACAATCAAAACGTTAAGAAAAAATCTTTTTTATGTAACTTTATGCGCAAACAAAACATTGATTCCACCACGTTAAACATTCCACCGTTTCTGTCTATAGATGTTGGTACTTAAGAGCTAACTCTTATGTTAGATAGAAGGAGCGCCATTAAACATTGACAAATAAAAAGTTGCGAAAGATAAACATGCTACAGCGGATACTGGGAATCGAGGTTTTATGCCAACGGCTAATTCTGTGGTGATACGGCCGTATATTGCCACTTTAACTTGATTATCTGATGATGAGCTTAACGTGAGATACGTTAGTTTAAAAAGAATACCAAATGTGTTATATTATTATACCCAGATATGAAACCGACGGACTGTAACGGTTATTTCAATTTTTTTTAAACTAAATAGGTTTCGCCGACGTTTATCAATACGTTCCGTCGTAGGTACTTTCCTCTGCAAAGGATAATAGTAAAATATATGTAAGGTATAAGAATCCCGGGGCCCACAAAGTCAGCTAAAAATGGCATTGTACTCATAATTATATACTGTCCCATCATATATATAAAATTGAAAAACCAGAACGGGATAAAAAACGAGGGAAGAAGCGAGATGGCGCCTTACAAATTTCTAAAAAAGTTTTTGACACGTTTCTCGAATACGACGCACGTATGGTAAGAAAAACCTGTTCCAATCATTTGTCTACATATGGGAATAGAACTAGAGCATAAAAACTATCGCTTCCGATGCGTATTTAATTTACAATAAGGGAAAGAAATTTTCATAACAATCTTCATTTTACGACATCGGCCATTTCTCGGCAACTCTCGGTTGCTTTCGTTTGGCGGTGCTACAGATTAGACCAAATAATCCGTAAGTTAAAGTAAACTAAATTATGTTTGTCATGTTGGTATACAGGTATTTCTGAGTTTTTTTTACACGAAGTAAAATAAAAAGTGCTGTCAACCTCAACCTTAGTCCATACTCTATAGAGCCCATACGAGTGATTTATGTCATATATGACTTATCATTCTTATCAATCAAAGTAATTACTATATTATTATTATCAATTTGTATTTTGTTGTTTTAAATTTATTTTTGAGTTATATTATTCAGATTGACTTTCACGGCTTCGGCAAACATTGCCATTCGTCCGGGGAACGGGCTAAGAATGCTGAGATGGGCCAAAAATACAAAGTTGATAGTAAGTTATGTAGGTAGGTGCATGTTCAGATATTATTGAGCGACCTGATAAAAATAAGCAAATGTACAGTCAGCAGTCAGCCAAATATCGTAATATAATTTTGTTGCCATAGAAATAAGGATGTGGTCCGATATAGTGGCGAAATATTGAGAGACAAAAGCGGCTAAATTCAGTGGTGGCTCGGACACTTAGAGAGAATGGGAGAGGATCGTGCCGTGAAGAGAGCGCAGGTACTTGGGACAACAAAATGGGAGACGCCCGAGTGGACGTCCTAGGTACCGCTGAAACGACGTAGTTGCTCAAGACCTGCTCAACCTCGGCCATGCCGACTGGCGAGAGCTATCGCAAGACCGAGAGGACTAGACTACCTATGTTTGTATGAAAAGGCGATTCGTCGTCGGTCGTCCATATTCGTCTTAAGGAGAAAATTAATCTAATGAACGTTTTTGCAACTAGGCTTATAAGAACAAATAATAATTTTATCTTGAAACAAGTTTTAAATAAATACGTGTAGATGAAAAAATACAATCTTGCCTTTTATCAAATCACATCATTTTTTGACAAATTTGCGAATTGAGTTATCCAAATAACGGCTACAAATAAGAAATCCCTATCACAGTTTTAAACCATGGCAGGGTTGAATACATAATAATGTCGGTATTTAACTATACATAAGACGAACTCTTTATTTCATTTACGCGAGCGGAGCTGCGGGCCCGTCTAGTATTATTATGTTTTCTAATCACTGGATTGTCATACGTCAACTTTCGATACCCAAGTTACCCAATGTTACTATTCTTTGTTTGCTTTCTACGTCAGCTGTCAAATTCGAAGCCCGAATTGTCTTAGACGTACCTAAAATCAACGAATCTTTACCTCTGTGAATAAAAAACTTACGCTGTAAATAAAACCCTATAACCAATTAATTACCGCACAAAAAAGCAAATGGGTGAATCTTAATCCCTAAAGCCTGTTTCGAAGAAGGATTAACGACGCAATTAACGTTTTGCGCGCTAATGAGGCTCGACCGATGCGGCCGGTAATTGATATGTCAATTATCGACACGTGCCCGTATAGTCCGAGCGCGAATTCCGTACAATTTCGAGATGAGGAAGTGGAAGATGTGCGTTGCGCCATGTACTGAGCGCGGGATTGAAAGGGTAAACGGGAATCCCCTCTAATTCATCGGATCTCGTGCGTTACGGATATGTTTCTTGGTTTTCTGACGGTTCATAAGTAGTTACTGGCTTAGCAATCACTAGGTACAGCTATTCACAATCGGACGTCAAATCTGACCGTTAAGAGACGATTAAACCAACCTCACTGATAAATATAATAAATTAAGTAATAAAAAACCCTCCGTCTTAAATATAAGTTCAGGAAGGAAAAGTGTATAGCGCTTGAACTGTCTTACCCAGAGAAAACACTAAGTCACACGATATATTTCCATCATAAAAAGTGGCAATGAAAACAGATAGAATAAGGAGAAAACACCTTGCCTACCTATAGGTTCCGTGAAGTGCATTAGTAGAATTAAAATTAAAGCGAGAATTCGATTAAATTGTTTTTACTTCCTCAATTTCTTGGTACAGTTCTCTACGAGAACAATTGAACTTGAACTACTATTTTCTAATAATTAATTAACAATTGGAACGCAAGTTAGTGATGATTATGAACTTATGATTAATGATAATGACGAATAGGCCTGTTGCAAGTAACAAAGAATCATGGAAATAATGGTTTCAACGAAACATATATATTAATATGTTTCTAAAAAATGGCCCAATCTCAGTATAAACTGAAGGATTATTAATATATTCAATAAAATAAAAGTGCATAATTCTCCAATCGGCCATTTTTACTGAAACGCCAATCAGAAACGTTCCAAACAGTGACGTCATCAATCCATAACATATTTCTTAGAGCAACATAGACAACCTCATTGACCGAAATCTATACGTGGGCACCAAAGAGTTCGAAAGGTGCAAAAAAAATGTTATTTCGCCACTAAATCTTTATTACGTCCAAAAAATATTATTACACGATATAAAGTAGATATCTATTTGTTATTATTTAAATAAAATGCTAAATAATACGATATTTCAACAACAAACTTTTTTAATTATTTGGCGGAATGGAACTATCATTGCCATGTTGGCTGTCGTAACTAGAAAAAAATAAAAATTAAAAAGTAAAACCGGCGTTCGGTGATTTTCACTCAAAATTTACATGTATCTAAATAATTCATCTTAAACTGCAACCGTGTGAGAGTTTTTGTGTAAAATGAGTTATTGTGATAAATTTTTGTAATGTATTTATTATCCCTAATCGTAATATATGGTGCTGAATTAACAATATCATTCGGATTCAAGGGAAATTCGTAACTGTAAGTATGTAAACAATATCTACCACCCTACCACCAACTAAATGATGACGTCACAAATGGCATGCGAGGCGTTTTCGCGCGAAGTTTAAACTAGCTATAATAAAATGCAATTATCTATGTTAAATCTTATGAGTATAACTGAAATATAGTGTTTTTCGGAACTAATACAAGTGTACCGACGATATTAAAAGGGTTTTCAAAATTTGTCATCAGGCCTATTGTAAAAGTTCAAGTTTGCATGGCACGACCTTCCCTTAGATCACGCAATAGCCTGCGCCCACGAGAACTAAACTGTAACGTTGATCAATTAAGGTTCAATTCTCCTAATCTCCAATTAGTTGCATTGAATTATTCTGTACAAAAATGCAAGCGTAGTCTAATTTACGAGTAAATATTTATGGCGTTATTCATAAACGTCAGCAAATCAATAATGAGCCGTTGATAATGGTTTGTCCTTTTATCCATCATACTTCATCATTTGTGTTTATAGGAATGAAACAAAATTTGACATTGACAGAGGGGGGGTTATATTTCAAGCTACCGTGATCGTTTACTCAATTTAAGAAAGGCCTCCGGAGAGATCTAGGACCCGAGATAAGTCGCCAAGACTGATTTTATCTACTGAGCTAAATACACTCACTAGTACCCACACCAGTACCTAATGAATACGGGTCCCTTTTTCACAAAGCTGCCGTTTTCATGTAATTGCATATGAGTGTAATCTTGTAGGAACACTGAGAAAAAATAAAAAGAGGTAATTTTTCGGTAAAGGTGCCATTGAAAACAATATTGTTATCTGTGATAAGCAAATATTAATTTAAAAAAATTGAGGTATACGTAAATTATGTTATGGATGGACCATAATATGTACCTATGTATGTGCTTGCCAATTAGCACTAATTGCATTCTATTTAGCACTAAACATATAAGTACATATTCGCTGAAACAGGTGAGGTAATCGAATTAATTAAGCTAACGCTTAGCTTACTAATCAAGCTCAAAGCTAATTTTCTGTAACCCACTCGTTAAGTCGTTATTAAATCAAATACGTATGTATTTATAAAAGCCGGGCTTCTATCTTATTGTACAATGTATAAAATTGTTACCAACAATTGCTACCAACAATTTTATACATTGTACAATAAGAAAGTCGGCGACTAGTCAACTTTATGGCAACTGTGAGCTTAAGGACCCTTTAGGTAAGAAACACCACAAATTATTATTTTGTATAAATTGTCAACATTACCTACTCGTATCTGACCCGTGGAAATTAATTCAATTAAATTTCAAAAATTCAGTGTTAGAATGTGCGAGAAATCATTGTCTCAACTTTCAAATATTTTATTCATTTAGATATAAATACCGAGATATGTCCTTTCCAGCTTACAAATATTGCAGCAAGTTATAAATATGATATATTATCAAAGTTTAAATAAAAAAACTCGGCAGAACACGAACCTTAAGATGCCATCTTGGTTTTCCAGTAAATGCTAATCTAGTATGTAATTACTTAAAACTACGAAGAAGTTGGATGTTTATTTTGAAACTTGATAACGGCCTGCGTGGTACATTTTCTGATAAATTCTTAGAATGGTTAAATAAAAAGAAGCCTCGGTAAACTGGTTTGCCTTAAGTTTTTGTTTGTACTGATAATTTTATTATAGTAGTTTGAATTAATTAACGCAATATAAGTAGACACATTTTCTAAGAACGAGGTTGTACAAATATAGGTTTTACTGAAATTTTAATATCTTCCCGAAAATTTAGAAATCGCTGTGCACGCATTTTTGGTAGGCAATCGCAGTGCCGTTTAATTTGAACTATTCAAAACAAATATTATGAAATAGTTCAAACTGTGGTTATCTTTTTCAAAATCTTTATTCCTCTGAAATAGGGCTCGTAATTTCAAAGACTCTTTTATAGTTTCTAATAACCCCCACTTCCTCTTTTACATTTAATACCCTGTATAATTATGTTGCAGTGAGACCCAGTCTTAGGTTAGTGGCCTAACTATCCCTCCTCTTACACTACCTAGTTACACTTACTTCGGTATACCAACGGCGCGTTGACCATCAAGTGACATGTTAAATTTATCGTCATGATAATGCCTTCCGTATCCTCGAGCCGAGTAGTTGGAAGACAGGATGCTGTTATCCCAGCGATAAATAACTACAGTGGGATTATTCTCATTATTGATAAAACAAATGGTTTCTGACTTACAGAGATATCATCCGACTTCTCGCAAACACGCAACATACCGTATAAATGAATTTAGTTTTCTACACTTTTGAACATGTTTTCCTTTGGTACAGGTATTTTACGGGTATTAAGGCGTACTAGGGTGATGATGACGACTGATGATATCGTGTCTACGTCATGCCTTTTTTACCAAACAGTTTAGCAACCTTATTAGTCTTCTAAAAAAGTTTATTTTTGAATGTTAGTTATCTATACAGAAAATACAATACAGAATCGAATTCCATGGCTTTAAGCCCTCCTGTTGCACAATGTCGTTGTACAATAAAATGACAAATAAAGATTACGCAAGCTGAAAATGGACCAATGTCATAGTTACATGACCCCAGGTACCTGTCGGCAAAAAACTACCACAACCCCGACGACGGGTCGCTGACACACATTTAATGGATGAACCTTAATGGTCCGGAAACTATTAGTGCTAAATACCAGATTAACGTCCGAATGATAACGATTCCTTACCTGCCGTGAACCCTGCCGAAGCAGATGGCTTGAGACTTGTAAGGCAAGGAATATTTAACAAAACAGTCCGTTCAAATATCGATCTAAATGACTAAGTAAAAAGATTGAAATACTCTAAGCTTTGACTGTTTTTGGTCATTTCAAATAATTTCTACAATTTAGTTGTAGAGGCGTGTGAAATAAGAGATCTGAAAGGATGGATTTGTGAGATACATGAGATGTACTTACTTCAAATCCACAAAAACTTGCAAAAGAACATTGGACTAGTAGTGTTCCGGGTAACTATTGGATTCATTTTGTAACGGACTCTAAAAAATACTTAAAACGTAGTAGAGTTACTTATAGACATAGTTTTACGTTTGACTTGTAGTGTCAAACTCTTGTCATTTGTCGTAGGCTTTTGTCCCTTTAGCATAAGCAGAAGTTTGATTTATTAAGTTCCTTCAGTCCTGAATTTTATATCGTATTGGCTGAGAAGGTCGCCTTAACAAGTGAACTACTTTCTACTATTTATGTATCAGGTCTTAGGCGCTATAAATCATTAAAGATAGATCCCACTTCCGTCCAACGGTTCAACCCATCCGACATTGACGGGATCAGAGGCGGAGCAGCTTTAACCTAGCAATAGTTCCTACAACTATACTTATCGCGCATCTCCTACCTCAAGTGTATATAATTACATGCTCCGAGGAAATTGCGATAATTGACCGCTTCTAGGAAGGGCAATAATGGCCCTTGATAACGTAACAATGATAAATGGTATCAGCATTTCCCATTGTACAATTCGCGCCAGAAATATCTATTCATTACTCGCCCTATTACAATTGAATAAGGTGCAGGAGAGTAAACATAACTATGACGTCGTCTGTGCAAACTGCCCACGTGGACAGACGTTATTTTGCTTGTGTTTCAAAAGAGTTTATGTTAGTAAGAATATCTAGTCGCTTAGGACGTTGTGTTCAGAGGCGTTCCTTTCGTAAACAAAGTTGTTTATTAGGCATTATCCTTGTTTGTGTCTAGATATATAATTAGAAATTGCGATCGAAATTGACGTTACATTGTCGGATTATAGTTGACTCACATAGTTTTTGTAAATGGTAAGGAGGAAATTAGAAAGTTTCATAACTAACTTTCAAAAATGCCACAACACAGTCATTATTTTTTAGTTAAGATAAGTTTGCATATGCAGAGGCAGGCGTTTTTAAATGGCGCTTCATCAAGGGACAGCCTACTATGCATATTATTGTGTATGATCGTATACCATAAACAACGGAAGATAATGGTGTAGTAGACGTTGAATGTATAATTCGTGTGCGTTTTCCTTATTTGCCTGTAAGAGGCATTAAGCATTCGCTAGAAAATTATCTGAAGATAATTTTATGACTCAGTAGTGTAATCAGTTTACAACATTGTATAGAAAATCATTACTTGCTCCTGTAGAGTCCTTATAGGACTCTACAGTTCCCATTAGATTTTATGTATTTCATATACTTTGTACAATTTTTGCGATATTTTTGTTATAGTAGGTTTTGTTATCACAATTACTCGGGATGACATAAAGATTCCAACGATACCTATAACTATAAGTAACACCTAAATCGGTGCAGGCATTTAATTTATCTGTTACGGCAGAACAAAGAAACTTACACACCCACATACAAACATGAACCCTGAAAACAATACATTCCATTTTTTGGGGAGTCGTGTAAAATGGCGAACTTGGTATCTATTTTTTTTTTTCATTTGACTCTGCGAATATTAAATGTAATCATAAATATAATTTCTTGAAAGCCTGCCAAGTTAGGTTGTTAATACTTTTGTTTATGTCTAAAATACTCCGACGAGACCCATTTGTCCAGACGGCGTCTAGAGAAAGCCATTATGTTCCGAATGTATAATATGTTTGCTTCACACAGATACATTTGGAGACGATAAATTGAGAAATGTAATGTTATATTTAGGTTTTCGCTTGGCTATACAATCATACATTACAGTGCCGTCTGTTTCAAACCTCTTTGCTAGACCGAATTGTGATAGATATTACGTAAGTACCAAAAGTGTTACCAAAATTCCTACTCACTTGATATATGTAAGTATTATATTAAACTATACATATATTATATTGCCTAGGTAATAAAGGTGACGGCCGGTAACAACAGCTATTAAAAGCAATTTGTTTATAAATGGTATGATTTACATCTATTTAAATTCTGTACCTACGAGTATATATATACCTACTAATTTTCCTTTCAAATATTTACCACGATATTTCCCCGTGCTGTCGTAATAAATTTTCTTATGAATTAATTTTATTATAAGCGCCGTCTCGTTCTGCTTTTAAATAGCCCTTCAATGAAGATCATTGATTCTGGAGGTAAATAGCAGTCGTATATTATCCAAAGCCAAGAACTATCGCAATAGTATTTCGGAACACAATTTATAAAATAAACTGCCTCCACCGGCACGAATGTTAGGCCAGTCTTATTGTATCGGACAACAGTACACAATTTAGTGGGTGGGTAACAGTTAACATCCATGGAATTGTTCTTTGTTGGTTTTCTACGGAAGCTGTCCGTTCCAGGATATCGTGCCGGGGATAACAGTCAAATTGTAGTTGATCATGACTCATTACTGTTCAAATGGTGCTTTATTCAAACTGTTTACACCGTTTTGTCAGTAGCTACGGCAAATGCGCCGTACAAATAACTACATGTTAGATAGTACTTTGGGTTTTGCTTTTTTTTATGAAGATAACCCTTAAAATCACACGTGAATTTACTTCAATGAGCTCTAATGCCTTAAGACGAAACAGGAGCTGAGTTTTAAATATTTTAGGTAAATATACCCGTCTCGCTAACGGAAGCGGCACCTAAAAGTAGTGCGATAAGGACAAGGCGAAAAATCCTGCGTAAAAATCTCAAAAATCGAGGTTTCGTACTCCCCTGTTTCCTCCTCCAAAACTTAACCAATCGTAACCAAATTTGGAAATCTAAATGATTATGAAATTATCTGTGTCGGACCGTTTTGCTTTTTTGGCTAATTGATATCAGTTTTGAATGCCACGCCTCTCATTGCGGCATAGTCAATTAGGCCAATTTGGCCATTTTTGAAGGGCTCTAGCGCCTTAAAAAACAAAAATATCAAAAAAAGCAAAACGGTCCGACACAGATATTGACAATATTAATCTGTGTTGAAAAAATCATCGCTCTAGCTTCAAAAACCACGTAGGAAAACGAGGAGTACGTTTGTATGGAGAAATGACCACTCCCGTTGGCTCTTAATAAAGGTTTAAACTAAGTACTTGATTATTAAACTTAGTCGATAGTTCAAAACATCCAGTGTTTGAAGTATTTGACACGTTTTAAGTCACAAGTCATAACTCTTTTGCAAGACGAAATAGTTCGTGGAATTTTTCGATTGTGTTACACATATGATTAGGCCGGATTACTCAATTTGAGAGGAGCAAATGCCCTAGCTGCTCTGCTGATCAGTTGAAGGCCACCTCTTAATTATATTACATATTATGGTTTTCGTCCATGAACTTACAATGTGCAAGTTCATGGACGAAGACCATAATATGCAATATTTAATCTTTCCCTAGATACTTTTCCTGCGCTACGAGATGGTAAAATTCCCTGTTTTGCGTATTTGTCATTACCTGTACACATTATATAAATAACAATCAATCTTAAGTAATTCATACTTAATTACGTACACAAGCGTAACAAGCGATTTAACAGTTTTAATATTTATATATGTAGTCATTATTACTTAAATTTAAGGGTTGCAGGTGCCACAAGTGTTTATACAATTTGTAAGCTGCTTGAACTTTAAAGGCTCGGTTATTCCAATAGTCAAAATTATAGTCAGATATTTGCACCCCGCCCACACCGAGCGTAGACCTTTGATTGGCCCGCCTTTCATCTATTTTCCTCTTGTTCTTTAGGCACATTCAGCGTTGACAAAGGATGGAATTCCGTAGCCGTTCACGTCCCGCGGCGACTAAAGCTCGCCAGAACCGTGTCTAATCCCATTCTGTCACGAATCAATCCTATTCTCAAACTGACATAGAGTACTTTATTGCTATATTCAACCTTGTGGCACGCAAATAAAGAGTACATTTGTGTAAATAACAAAAGCGTGTCTAATTAAAGGTCTTTTACTGGCAATAGCCAGTGGTTTTTATCGAGTGTGTTATTGACCGATATTGTATCTTATCATTCCTTACGTACTTACACGTTTCCGCGTAAATATTTTGTAAAAAATAACTCTGACTTAACAAAGGGCAGGTTTTATATTACTATACTTCGTACAGTCGCCAACAGACATCGCGAGGCGTTAGAGTCCGTGTTCAGATCTTTTAGAGCATTTTGGCCGCTATATATCTGAAGGCGAGTGTACTTACGCAATATTTGCGATTTTTGACATTGCTTTAAAGTGACGATTATACAATATCATATGTACGTGTCAAGATTAAGTAACGCTTACGTTATTTGTTAACGTAATCACTGCATATTTTAACTTTGTGAAGTTCGGGTCAAACGCAAAATCGTCACCTTACCAACAACTTCAATAATCTTAAATGTCTTTATAATATGATGGAGAAAAGACTACTATAGTAGTAATTTCACCTAGGCTCGAGTTCACAAAGATTTGTAAGCATAGTTTTCGCCATTAACGGAGTATGTGCCTTCGGATTTAGATATTTATAGCTCAGGATTATTTCTATGGCGATTGTACTGTCCGGCATAAAAGGAATGTCTTTAGCGCTGAGTTATCTCAATGGCGATTGTGATGTCTACCATAAAAACGGCCAGGTTTCGTTTCAAATTGTCAGATAGTCGAGCAATAAGAAGTATGGCCAACTCCCAGTGTCAGTGAATAGTTAAGGCACTTTAGGAGCCATAAGCGCACTTATGAATAATTACCATTCAATAAACACTTTGGTGTACAAATATGTTTATGGTTAAACAAAGCAAGTCACTATTTTTTTTTTATTATCTCCAAGTGTATTCACAGCTATTTTAGACCAGCGGTCGGCAACCGGCGGCCCGCGGGCCGAATTGCGGCCCGCGAGCCACCCTGGATATTTTCTATGTAATATTGACAAACGACAATGTCTGATAAAGTCATAAATATTAAAGTTAAAGTGCGGCCCGGGACAACTTCGTTAACTACTATGTGGCCCTTGGCTGCTAAAAGGTTGCCGCCCGCTGCTTTAGACAATGCACGTTTATCTTAAGCACAATAAAGAGGAATCGAGGAGGAAACGTTCATTGGCAGCTAGAGGGTGCTTGAGGCGGCAAATGACTTGAAATTACTTTAACATCCGGCCCTGATTGGATAATAAGCTGACAAGAGATAATATAGACACACAAAAGCGCATTATTTGCACGGCTGTGGCTGTTCACTCGACTTTTGCACACATATTATTTGGCAACTTGTACGAATCGGAATATTTTATATCATATATAGAACAGTTCAAGCTACTGCACAGAAGATCCACGATTCCCGTGTTCCCCTGACATATAAATCTTTCTCTTTCGGTCTGCCGTTTATTACCGGTTCTTCATGCAAAAAACTAAATTTACTCTGCTTGCCCACGTGAATATTTGTAACACAGAAGTCAATTCTTTCATACTGTCTAGTCCTAATGTTGGTAATTTTTGGTACTTATAAGTACAGTTGGATAGTTGACAGGGAACGGTGTTAAACTCACGCAATATAGGTACGCTATGTGTGAGTAGAACTAGTTTCTGCAAGTGGGGAATATTAGAAACAGCGAAACGAAGCTCTAATCGTCCAAAAGCAGAGCGATCATCAAATTTGCAACTACAAATACAAATCCTCCGTAGACCGCCATAAACACAGGCACGACCTTCACAAGGGCGATCAATTTGCTTGATTAACACGTGAATAATAATTTAATGGAACACAATGCGGTACGAACGATACCTATATGCATGGCGTGATGCCTGATGCCAGTGATGCCCCAAAGTATAAGTATATATTTAATTTGCAATGTTAATGAGCCTTTAATTTTAAAATCTGACCATGGAACCATAACCAGTTACCATAAATTACAAATACATACATAGAATATTGGAGTATACTAGGTAGGTAGGTATCGACCGTACGTTTTCCTGATGGACACTTTCGCTTCCATGTTTGAAACGTACATCCTTATTTATGGCTTTAAGTTTCTGGGCTTTGTTTTTAGTTATATGTAAAAATTAGTGTCCGACCGAAGGTTCGGTTTCGGTTTCGGTTTCGGCCAGTTTCGGCCAAAAAAACATGTTTCGGCTGGAGTTTCGGTTTCGGCCAAAAACCGGCCGAACCTTTCGGCCGGGCCGAAACTTACGAAATGGTTGGGGAATAAGTATGACAATATTAATACCATACATATACTGATACTGATTCATGTATAGGTACAGAAATTAATTGGTTTATTATAAAATACAATTCCACTAATGAGGGCGCCACTGGACGGTCGGCGCAGTCTTAAGAGGCTGTCAATACCTATAACGCGCACACTGTCTAATTGTATCGGAGTGAATGAGATAGCACTGTCGCATGTTACTGGGCCCTGGGCAAGAGAATAATAAGAAAACTCATCATCTTCCTCGCGTGATACCGGAATTTTTGCCGAGCCGTGGCAATGGGAATGGGAGCCTGGGGTCCAATTGACAACTAATCCCAAGAATTGGCGTAAGCACTAGTTTTTACGAAAGCGACTGCCATCAGATTGATATTCTAACCCAGAGAGTAAACTAGGCCTTATCGGGACTAGTCCGGCTTCCTCACGACATTAGAACCGTTTAATGGTGATTTTAAGCAGGGCCGGATTAAGCATGTCGGGGCCCCCAGTATCAGGTCGGCCCGAGTGGAACGATGTCTTTTTCGCTCTTATTCATTCACTTATTCAGTTATTTTCCTACATACCTCTAATGGCAAATTTTAAGCGAGGCTAAAGGCTACGCTCAACTAGTGCCGCAAAGTTGATTTTCTCAATAGTTTATATTTTGCGAGGCTGAACAGCTGATAATTGATTAAAACGAAGAAAAAGCTCTTAAAAGTGTCCCCAGTACAGTTTATCATACGAATGCTCGACCTTAGCCTCACTTTTTACCTCAATTTACCATTGGTTTGTGTTCCAAATGTCCTCTACATCAGCTTAGCCTTTGGCCTCGCTGCGCCATGCTCGGCCTGCGGTCTCGCTTTTTAATACAATGGACATTGGTTGGAGTCTGTGCTCAACTACTTATCCTGAAGCCTGAAGCACGGCTTTAACTTCGCATGAAAGTTCACCTCACTGGGGAACTTCGGACGTTTATGCCCAGTTGAAGATCGGTACCCGGCTTTGCGATATTTGTCAACAAAAAATTTCGCGCTGCTGCGCTCGCATTTATGGTTGGTTTTTTAGTTGACCCTATATCTACATGTTAGCTTGACTGGTGAATGAATAGAGTTAGATCAAGAAAATTCTACAATGATTTTGATAGCAATGCAACTAGTGCAAATGTTATTTATACGTCATAATTTCATAAAAGTTTTGACGTTTAAAATAACACTTTCACTGCGTGTGTTATCAAAATCGATGCAAAATTATCTTGGTCTAACTCTAGTAATTTTCTTAAAAAACTGCTTAAGTAACATCAATTTCAAGGACATTGGGTGTTGACAGCCCCATAATATGTGTGTAAAAGCGGTTTTATGACATTTTTTCAACGATTTTAACAAATCTACAAAAGGTTCGGTTTCGGTTTCGGTTTCGGCCGAAACTAGAGCCACGGCCGAACATTCGGTTTCGGTTTCGGTTTCGGCAAAAAAACATGTTTCGGTCGGACACTAGTAAAAATGCCCAACCATCTCATTTATCCCTTGATATTTTATGAGTCTTTTAAGCTCTTGCTTGGCTTTTTATGCTATTCCCATAGGCATTAATTTGATTGTATTTTAAAGCTAGTTATGTTTCAGTATACATGTGTAAGTGACAGATAACCTTAGTCGTCGGATGCGTACAGACGAATCATAAACATCTTTATTAATACTTTACGACTGTGGACTTGATAAGCGGAGCGCCGTTTATCGTCCAAGGCGTCACAAATGTCTTGCACAACCATAGTAAACATATTAAATGAAGTACATATATATTTATTTTTCAGACTTTCTAAAAGATTTTCATCCTGTTAGGTACAAGTAGGAAAAAAGTTAGCTCACACAGATCTAGAAATTAAGAACTCAGCGCCGTTGAAACGTTAACTATTTATTATAGTCGATGACGAGATCTTTATTGAATATTCGCATTTTGCAGACAGGCAAAGTTTGCACGATGCATCCTCGGAGAGTTGTTAATGAATGAGCAACTTGTCTGTTCGTAATTCTACAAGACGTTTACAAGCACATATGTAGATAAGCGTTATTCTAACTTATTATAAATAGTGCCCAAGTCGGGCCTTAATTCAGGACAGTGAGCAATGGATCAACACCAACAGCCCTTCTTCGTAAATGTCCCTCCCTTCCGAGGTTTTCCCGAGGGTATACAGTATGGGGTTCTTCAAAAAGTATAGGTTTTTAAAAGGTCGGCAACGCGCATGTAACACCTCTGGAGTTGCAGGCGTCCATAGGCTATGGTGACTGCTTACCATCAGGCGGGACGTATGCCTGTTTGCCACCGATGTGGTATTAAAAAAATGTCCTTTAGCACAGCGATCCCTTCCTGTATATCTCTGGACTATGGTAAAGTAGAATATTTCGTTACTTTAATTTATTTACAGTATGTGCTGGTACGATATAAAAACTTCTTTACGTAGACGAGTTTTTCAAAGATTGTACGGTATCGTCTTGGGTCGTCCCATTAGTTTTTCGTCAAGTTCTTAAATTAGTCACTCATTCTACATTCGTCACAATCGTCGGTGGCTTTCAATGTAGAATGAGTGACGAAAGCAGAATAGGACTAATTTAAGAACTTGACGAAAAACGAATGGTACGACCCAAGACGATACCGATTGTACAAGATAGAATACTGTTTCTGTTGACTGCAGTATCTCAATGCGTCCACGCAGCGAGCAGCAACACTAATAAAATAAATCACGTCACCTCATGCCAATGATCTCTGACTGCACTATAAAGAGACGTAATTAAATGTTCCCTCTACAAGGTCCATTATCTATTAGGAGATAGCCCGTTTTCGATAATTCCAAGTAATCTGATGTTAGGATCGAGCTTTCCAAACGGGTTTTAGATTCTGAGTAAAACCAATATTTATAAGTAATGGAAAAAGTCCTCGATTCGACCGGTTGGCCCCGTCTTTGCGTTGTTTAACTACCTATAAATCGTGATGGTTTTAGTACTTATCAGAATTATTTAATTACTTGCTTCTTTTTATTGTCGTAAATTGATTATTAATTACGCTCTAACTGTAATTACTTTACTTAAACTGTTAAACTTGTTAAAATTACTAAACGCTTTGAGTTAGCTATACCTACATTCGTATTAGTACGTAACTATAAGCGTGTATTTTTACTTTCATTTACTAATAACCCAGCACTCGGGTAAAAAGATAGAGGTTTTAATGCAACCACCACTCTTTGCATTTAATCGAAGCATCGTTGTCAAACAAATAATTAATTATAGGTAGATACAAATGTTGATGTATGCCATCTAAATAGTTGATCTTGTTACAGTCTGCTGCATCCGGCGGTGACCTGATGGCCGACCTCCACGCCAAGCTCTCCATGCGCCGGCGCGGCATCTCCGGCGCCGAGCGGCACGGGGGCTCCGTGCTCCACACGTTGGCTAGCGTCATCCCTGAGCCCGGCGAGTCCACGCCGCAGGCCTCTTCCAGCGGCGACGAGTGGGAGTAAGACAACAATCGTTACAGCGTCAAGGCGACGAGTGGGAGCGAGACAACAATACTTACATCAGGGGGGCTCGCTTATGCACATGCTGGCTAGAAACTGCTGTGCAAGCGACATGACGTGACGGTTCTCTTCCGAAAACCAACGAATCAACACAGCAAGCCTCAGTCATGAGTGGAACGAGCGATACTATAGCTTTGTCACCAAATCCTTATCTCATATGCTTGGTTTATGCTATTGCTAGACTACTGGTAGTAAGGATCATTAGCGCGCGCAGTTCCATCAAAATTAATTTACCTAAGAATTTATGTGACACGCTCGAATATAGTCCTCTAATCGAACCACGTCACAGACTTCTCATCGTAGGTCGAATCTTTCAGTCTTTCTGGTTTAGTGTTTTCCAATTATCAATAACTTCAGATCGACAGCTGCCTTGAGATTTGTACTACGATGTAGAGTCTGACAATTTTGTCACAGACATTCAGCGCCTCTGGCGCCAGCTTTTATAAATGGCGTGGTACATTTAAAGTTTTTTGACACGTTCGCTCCCAAATTGCGACACCATGCGTGCGTTTTGATGCGTTGCGTATATCTAAACATTCCGGCGCCAGAATTAAATCTGTATTATCATTCTTCCAAAGATTCTGTCACGTATTTATCAAAAGTCGTAAATTTTTAATTCGTTTTCATTGAAGCGTTGGTATTCAATAAAATTGGTAGGTACCTACATACTTACCTGCACGCGTGTTCGTGCAGTAACATTAATACACGCAATTTTAAGTGAAATGATAAATTACACAAAATTACATATTTATCTATCACTACGCTTCAAGAAAAACGGTTAAATTGTTAATTATAGATCTGAAATATGACCCATCATATAAGTATAAATCAAACCGACAAAATAAGTATTTGTATTGTTAATGTAAAAAAAAAACATATAAAGTGGTCAATGGGAGCTTTGGAGAGCAAATTCTATCGTCTCTTCTTGTGCTAATAACTCAAGCAAAATTCAGTGTTTCTTTGGAATTCGCGGAAAATAGCGGTCATATGCAAATATTGTATACAATCGAATTCGAAATAATATTTGCGTAAATCTCAGATCCGAGGCCTCGCGTCAGTTCGGCAAACATTCCAATTTCCGCTGCCATCACGTAGTTGCTCGGTGGATACCCGGCTATTAGAAGCACCAACCAATTTCTCTGCTTAATTTACTTTATGGGTTTTTCCTGCGGTCATACGCTCATGGTTACGCGAGTGCGAGTAATTAAGTTTTAAGGCGCCAGTGTATCGTGACCCATCGGGGAGGATATCGATCCTTGACAACTTTTAAGTAATGAGAGATCACCGAGGAATGACACCACATGTTTTTTCTCTCGGATACCAGTATGCCTTGTTACGTATCTCGGGGACTCTCATACACTCGCTTATTCCTTCGTAGATGACGCAGAAATCAATCTTGTGACGAGTATAGATTACAATCAATCATGAGTCATGAGACTTGCATAATTTAATCAACTGATTAGTTGTTACATATTCAAAGGACAACTCTCCATCGCGTTCTTTTTAACACGAAGACTAGCTGAAACTGCAAATCTATTTCCACTGCGTTCCACGTATTCGTAGAAGCGACTATTTTATGAATTGACGCAAGATTTATTGAGTATTTACTATGATATACTGAGAAACGTGTGTAACGTAATGAGCTGGTTCATAACTTATTAGTTATTTGTTCAAGATAATAAGGTCGCTGGGATATACGTCGTGAGACAGGATTTCCAATCATAGTTAGATAAAGAAAGACGATTTTTTAGTCGAGGTAAATACCAGTTCCCATCGGATTATCGTTTTATGATGTTTTTATCGCCTTTATTGTTTATTATTTATAAATCAGAAGGTCATATTAAGACTAAGGATGTTGCCTTGCCAACACACAAAACCAATAATTGATCAATCGTATGAATGAACCATTAGGTATAATGTCAAGAAATTTGATTTCTGACCCGATTACACATTCTCAGTGACAATATGAGATCCATAATGGCTTTCATATTGATTGCCAATGTGACAGCGTTCGAAGTGCCACAAAAATCAAATTCCGTAACTGTTCGTTAATTAGGTACTATACGTTAGGGAAAGCAGATATATTTGAAGTTATCCAATAGAGCTACTACCAACAGAGCTTTGTATATCATACAAGCCCTCACGATCCAGATTTGGTACCGGTGCGGTGCAGTGGTGACGTCTGTTTACTCACGAACGCGTCACTAACCAAACATCGCGCTCGTGCGTGTGCGTTCCAACTGATAGCGTGTATTTGTTTTTGTTTAAAGCTAAATTTAAACGGGTAGAGGGTTATTCTGGCATCCATCGGGAACGTTTTTTTAGACTTTTTAGTAGAGTTCAACCCGTAAAAAACATATTAACTAGAAATAAACTCCACACGATAATGTCCGAAACTCATTATCGCGCTCAGTTGGTTGCCAGTTTTTTCACCGAACCCTATAAAACATGCGTGTAGGGATCGCGGTGCTATTATTATTACCGAATTAATTTCTTCAGGGCTCTCCACACTGCGGCCTGTGAGCCGGAACAATTTGGTCCACGAAAGGAGACAAAACAATTCAATCCGGCCCGCGAAAAACTACTACATAACTATAAAAACCGGCGTGCAAAAACGAAGTGGAGGCCTTGTTGTGGCCCTTAGGTCAAAAAGTTTGGAAACCCCTGCTTTAGGTTAACTAGACCAGAGCCAGTTCTGCCCTGTTACAGCAAAACAGCTTGTCTTATTACATATTTCCAATCCTGATACGCTGTTTTGCCTTAATAGGGCAGAGTTTAAATCTGACTTCGAGATTTGTATTTGTAACAACTGTGTTATCGGAGATCTACTTATACAGCATTATCAGAGCGATCGGGAACAACTGGTTTCCCGTATAAAAGGTGGCAACGACGCGAGTTTCACATCACCATAACCCGGGAGTAAAGAACGTATAAGAGTACAGTTTAAGACAAACGTTTTGGAGACTATTAAGTTACTAAACACCCGCGTCTGTTTGCGTGCTCTTAGTTGCTCGTTTCACGAAGCTACACGTTACAATTTTATAAATCTAAACGAGTAGCATTCTTCAAAAAAATTCCTTCATTATAGTCTGCTCCATCCCCTCAGTGTTGCCGTTTTAGGCTTGTAAAATTGTCGCTCGTGTACATGACAAACGGTCAGCGAAAAAGCATAGTCGCAAACTATTTTTTTAAATGTATAGTATAAGTGCGCGGTGATAAATAAATAACAGCATTTAAAGACGGCGTTATAATTGACTATTACCAGGCGTGGCCCACTCCGCGATTTCGTCGCTTTGCTACAGGTAGCTAAAAGTACATCCGTTCCACACAAATTTTGGTGGCTAGCCATAAGCCGCGCGTGACGCTGTCGCCACCTAACGGCCATATCTGTCCTGATCGTAACAGACGCATTTTGTTAGAGAGTGAGTCTTCTGTACCTAGTACTATTATTTATTCTGTGCTTTTACTAAGTTCTTTATACACCACGTTCGTATTAACTCGTTACTCTGTTCCGTTCGTGTACTCCCTTGCCTTTCCCCGTGTTAATGCAAGTATAATGGCGTAAGCTTCCCCGAAGTTGCGCGCGCACATAAATCCGCCCAGCTGATATCGGAAAAGGCTCCGTATTAGAATAATCACATTTCTCACTAAGGGGCTATCTCTTTTTTAATTCCGAGAAGGGACGCGAACTATCGCGGCGGACGATTAGTGATTACATACAAAAACCAAGGTTTATTTAGTTAGAGACTCGTAAACAACGTAGACTTGAGGTTGACGTCGTTTTTTTATTCGTCCGAAGCCATTTGCCTCAATACGTAAAGCGTAAAGTGCTAAGGCGGGTGGTAAACCGGTCCTTATGGCCCTTCAGAAGTTGTTCGACTCCGTCTTACTCGAAGGGAGAACGCCTAAGGCATGAAACAGAGGTGTGGTGGTGTTGTTCTTCAAAAAGGGTGACAATGCCCTACTCAAGAACTACCGACCCATCTCACTTCTGAGCCATGTCTATAAACTGTTTTCAAGAGTCATTACGAACCGTCTCGCACGCAGGCTAGATGACTTCCAGCCTCCTGATCAAGCCGGTTTCCGAAGAGGCTTTAGTACCGTAGACCACATCCATACGCTCCGTCAGGTAATACAGAAGACTGAGGAGTATAACCTGCCTCTCTGCTTAGCGTTTGTGGACTACGAGAAAGCCTTCGATTCGATCGAAACCTGGGCTGTACTACAATCTCTCCAAAGGTGCCAAGTGGATTACCGCTATATCGAAGTGCTGAAGTGTTTGTACGAGAACGCCACTATGCCAGTCCGACTCCAGGACCGGAACTCGAAACCTATTCCGCTGCAGCGGGGAGTCAGGCAAGGGGATGTTATTTCTCCTAAACTGTTTACCGCTGCATTGGAGGATGTTTTCAAGACTTTGGACTGGACAAAGGGTTGGCATCAACATAAACGGCGAGTACATCACTCACCTTCGGTTTGCGGACGATATAGTAATCTTGGCTGAGACTACGGAGGATTTGAGTATGATGCTCGATGACCTCAGTAAAGCTTCCGAGCGAGTTGGTCTGAGGATGAACATGGACAAGACGAAGATCATGTCAAATGCCCGTGTAGAACCAACTCCTGTTACAATCGGAGACTTTACACTTGAAGTTGTAGACTATTATATATACCTAGGACTGTCCAGTTAGGTAGGTCCAACTTCGAGAAAGAGGTTAATCGACGAATCCGACTCGGTTGGGCAGCGTTTGCGAAGCTACGGCACATCTTTTTGTCCAATATTCCGCAGTGTCTCAAGACGAAAGTCTTCGACCAGTGTGTGTTGCCAGTGATGACATATGGAACTGAAACGTGGCCGCTTACTGTGTGCCTCATAAGAAGGCTCAAAGTCACCCAAAGGGCAATGGAGAGGGCTATGCTTGGAGTCTCTCTGCGTGATCGCATCAGAAATGAGGCCATCCGCAGCAGAACCAAAGTAACCGATATAGCCCTCCGAATCGCTAAGTGGCAGTGGGCGGGGCACATTGCCCGTAGAACCGATGGCCGTTGGGGCGGAAAGGTTCTCGAGTGGCGACCACATACCGGAAGGCGCAACGTGGGTAGACCCCCCACAAGGTGGACTGACGACCTGGTAAAGGTCGCGGGAGTCCGCTGGATGCGGGTGGCGCAAGACCGGTCATTGTGGCACTCTTTGGGGGAGGCCTATGTCCAGCAGTGGACGTCCTCTGGCTGATATGATGATGATGATGATGATGAAAGTGCTACAAGACAAGAGTGAAAAAGCTGTTGGTTACATTTTCAGCTCGGCAATTTCCATCACTCCTATCAGGGGAAATTAGGAGTCGCAATTGTTATTCAGTTTGTAATTCAAATGGCTCCTTGATGTCTTATTACTGTTGTGGATGGCTCGTTTGCTCAGTTCTAGATCAAAATATACAATATTATGTATACTTCGCCATTTATTCTGATGAATAAATGTATCAGTTTCTAATCTAACTCATTAGTGACCTAGCAAATGGAAGTCTTCAAACTCCCACTCAAAATATTTCAGGAGGATACCCTCGCTCAGTGAGGCCCTGTGTCGACGCTACTGTGGAGAGATTGGCAGTCTATTTTATACATGTCTTTTGTTTAGAAATTTACTACACAGCGCAATACATATTTTGTCCACGATTATAGTTAATGTGAATGTTTTAAGTGCCTACGCTAATTCCGAGTAAGCTTAACGAGGGGATCTGAGAAGTTGACTTAATTATAATTTATACATGCTTATTGATTATGTCGTCATTTGCGAAAATTTACTTTGTATTCGCATTTTTTTTTTGCGCTATTTCTTACTTTATTTTACTAATTTCAATGTAAGAATATAATCGATACTTTACAAAAATTACCATTATGTAGGTATATATCAATTTCAAGAACCATTTTGTGTAGGTAAGTTTAAATAGATCTGCTAAATTAATTTTGAATATATATTTTATGAAATCGAATGGTAAGACTTTAGGAGTGAATGAATCGTTAAACACATAGGTTTGCTTGTTTACGAGTAAGCGAGTCGTAAACATGTATGTATACATATTACCATCTTGTTTCAATTCAATAACATAAATAAAGGTAGACAACGCATATATGTTAAGTTTATGACTCACAACCACTATGTTTATGTACGAGTATATATATGACGGCTCTTGCGGTGCTATAAAGCTTATAATTACCCGGCCGTGTTGCTTGCATTTTGTTATAAATAAACTATAAATTTATTTAATCAATTATTATAAAGGCCTGCGCAGTTTATTTAAAAAGTAGTTCACGGTCTTAAGTTGAAGCCTTATATCTATTTCTATTTATGTTTCTAACATAAACTTATTTACATTAGATTCATCGATAGGAATGAAGTCATAGGTACATTTGATTTAACTTTAACACAAGATTTGGCGTTACGTATATAAATACACAAACTTTTAATTACATAGGTACTTAAATATGGCCACCCACTTATGCAAATTATATTTTTAAATTTTCGCCAAAACGGACGCTGTGCCGCTTTTCGGAATCCAAGGGAAACCAGTTCAATAACAGTTACATCCTGCTGGGATTCCGAGAAATCGATGTTAGATATAATACGCAAATCGTACACATCTTTATATGCTGACATAACAGTTGTTTAAGAATTTACACCACAGAATTCGCAATGAGGTTAAAAACCTACATATTATATAAATGCTTCCAGTTGTCAGGAACCGAACATTCTGTGGTTTATATTTCTTTGTTGACATGTTTTTATATGAACGATTGCAGGGCCAGTTGTGTTATTCATGCTGCACATTTATCATCAATAATGCTCATGGAGTGAAGATCCGCTAGAAATATAATAAGTTTCGGGAAACCTATGATGGTAAACTACTTGTAGGATTACAATTGATAAAATAAACTTGAGTTTAGGTTTAAAGGTTAATTTTCCTGTAGCAAGCGGCTTAATGATCAAACAGGAAATCTTATTACAATAATAACTTGTACCTATACTAAGCATACATAACTAAATCTTATTACATGTGTTTTAAATAAATATTAGCATTACATTTGACGGAAAACAAAGTGAACAGTGAATTAGTTTTCAAATATAGCATCGGCATGTAATTAGGAGTCTCTACTCTAGTATATTGTGGTAAAATGCTATTTTGCTCTACGCTGTGATAGCCGGAATGCCGGCTATGTGATTTCCCGTTCGTATCTAATTAATTACGAACATACTATTATTTATTATTGTATAGTCTACTTACGCAAAAGAAGAAACCCGATACACTAATTAGGTATATACTTACAAATATTATAATCATGTGCTCGAGATTTACTGAGTTCGTTCATTAAAAAAAGTCTTGTTTACTTCATTTGAAATCTTAGATAATACTGATAGTACATACATCTTATTTTAATGCTTTTGGGCGTGACATTGCTTGTGCCTAACGCACATTTGCTAAATTCGTTCCAGATACGTTTAACACCAAATAAAAACTAATTTCACTATTCAAACATGTGCAAACGCTTCTCCACACGTGCTCACCAAATCACCACGCAACCCCGGCTTTGCACCCCACTAAGAAAAATATTATTTTAACTCCCCAAGCGGTCCCGAAACAGGCCCATTTCTAGTAAATCACAAAAAGCGGGAGATGCCCAATTTGTCTAATACATTTATTATTAACCTTTTAACTGTGCGGGGATCCACAGAGAATCCTCCATATTGTAAATGTAATGGATAAAGGAATAATCTATTTTTTGTTATGGATAGGGAAACTTAATTCAAACTTAAAGTTATATTGTCAAGGGGCCCACTGATTAACAGTCCGCCGGACGGTATCGGCCTGTCAGTTGTTCGGAACTGTCAACTTTTTGTTCTAACTGACAGGCCGATTCCGTCCGGCGGACTGTTAATCAGTGGGCCCCTTCAAACTTAACATTAAGCTCGCCTTCAATTGTTTTCGATTTGAATAATATACAGGGAGCTTGATTTCTATTAGAATACCAAAATCCGCCAATCTAAAAAGATCATAATGTTACCGAAAGCGGTTAATAAGGGCGTTCACAGTATTCAAACTATACGCTTGACAATGCACCGATGTAATACATGAGTACAGTAAATAGGCAACTAAACCGACATATTATAATAACTGACAGAACCTCCCTGCATTACCAATTAGTGACGGCTTAGCTTAAAGGTCCCGGCCTTAAACGTGATGGGGTTAGTCTATAGGCGTATTAGTCAAATCCCCGGCAGCGGTGCCTTTACTGCGTACTATTTTGTTTGTTTCTAAGCTTATACCTTGCATAGTTTGGCCTTAAAATTAGTTATAACAGCACGGTAATAGAGGTCAGATGTATACTACCATTAAACTGGACGGTAGTACATTTGTATTCGGGTGCGGCGCGTGCGCACAGTTACGTTCCGACGAATAGCTGTGCGCGGGTTAACAGAAACGTGGATTAGTAACGTGAGACTTTATTCCGAATTCTGAGCGCGGTTGGTGCTTGGGATACTTAAAAGTCACTTGTTTCTTATTTGAAGTTCTACTAAGCATTACCACAGAATAAATAACAGTACTAGGTACAGAAGACTCACTCTCTAACAAAACGCGTCTGTTACGATCAGGACAGATATGCGCTAGGTGGCGACAGCGCCACGCGCGGTTCATGGCTAGCCACCAAAATTGGTGTGGAACGGATGTACTTTTAGCTACCTGTAGCAAAGCGACGAAATCGCGGAGTGTCGAGTGAGCCACGCCATTACATTAAAGAAATTGCTAGGCTTTACCGTCAAAGAAGATCTTGTAATAATAATGTTTATTTCTGTGTTTTTCGGTCAACGTAAAATCTACGATTATTAAGACCTTGCACCATAAATCATAATTCACTGAAATAAGACGGATAAATCAATGCCATTTGAGCGCCCAGAGTATTAAATCACCTAAAATAAAGGCTGTAAATTATGCTTGTTACAATTTGCAGTAGTTATTTGCCAACGAGATAAAAAAAAGTACGATAATGTAGTACGCAACTCACTTGTTTACTTTACGTCAATTTTCCTTGACGCTAATTAAGGATAAACGTAAATTACTATAATGCCAGTTATGTATACAATTTAGTTCATGGTTACGTTTGTATAATCTCAAAACCGTACGTAAAAAAGTGTAAGTTTCTGATAGAAAACTTTGGCTGTTTCAAAAATTACCTTAATTGCCGCAAATTAATTCTGTTGGTGGTAATAAAGTAGATGAAATTAAACAACTCGAAGGAAACTACATAAAATATGAGCTTCATAATATTAATCTCCTTTCGCCATCGTAGTTGTTTGCCTCGGCACAGCCAACTCTTGCCCGCAGCTGTATCATAAAACTACTTTTTACTACGAATATTAAACAGTTCCAGAGAGCCCCGTTTAACGACACCAAATAACAGGTCACAGTGAAATTACATATTTTGTACTGATGCTTAAATGCCTGTCGTGGGCATACAACCGTCCTTCTAAAACCGGTCTCATGCGAAAGGGATGCAAGTTCTGCGTTAGACGCCCGGACAGGGGTTCCCAACCGTTTGAGCATCGGGCGCCTCTTGGTGACAATGACAACAATCTTTGAAGACCCACTAAAGTGGTTGGAAAAATAAAGGAAAATCTTCGTACTTTGGAGACGTAAAGTCTTTTTTTCGGTTTTAACCCTAAAACTAGTGTTTAAAGTAGGTCTTTAATCATGTCACTCGGGGTTAGAACATATTAAATTACACCTAATGCAGCTTTTTAAATTTTAACAGATTTTAAATAACATATTAATTACTCTAAATATAGTTGGACAACAGAAAACTGTGTCAAGTTTTCGTGTTTCCACCGGTCAAACATTTGATGTTAATGCCATAAGGAACAACAAATATGTCTCCCACCTTAATCACTCTTATTGGGTATCTAATTAAATGTATTAATTTGCTCTAAAGTAGGTACTTTCCCCTACTATGTACTATGTAGGATTAAAATAACATCGGTTGTTTCGAAAACAGCCCAGACATTTGTTTCTGAAGCGACCGATATAATTTGTGGTTCGCTTTTGATGGTTCTACATAAATGTAGACATAGTTTAATCTAGATCTTTCAAACTATGAATTCCAAATATTTTCCGAAGTGGTGGAGGGTTGGAATTAACATTGTGATAAAATTGCGCGTCCTGGTTTCATTCTATTTTATACGATTAGAACGGACGACGTTAGATTTTATGCGAGTTAACCCTTTAGCAGTTCAACTTTTCTGTCATTTGACAAGAAAGCTTATACTTTAAATATAATTGTGCTTTAAATGAAAAAACGTCGCGGTTGTCCATTGCAGGGGATAGATTGCGTTAAGAAATTTTATGTAAAATGGAATTGAAAGGTTAGAAACCAATATTGGCTGGTAGAGCTTATTAAGTGCAGGGTGCATAAATATTTGGAGTTTTTAGACTTGTTGATATTATATTGAATTTAATATTAAATTATGTATATAAAGTAGCAATAAGTATGATAATACGCTGTAAAATATAATCTGTACGTATTTTAAATTAAGTTTTATCAATTAGGGATACTTGCCTTTGTAGAATTTGATTAAGTTTTGACTGTTTGATTTAAATGAACTACTGTAATAGTTAATAATCAATGCATTTCCTATTTGAGTCAATGCAATATTTTGACGTAATGTATGTACAAGAATATGTAGTCAAATACGTCATATAGTAATATAATCAAGGAGGGGTAATTATACAGAAGTTTTTTTTAATACAAATATACATACAACGAAATACCTACCTACATAAGTGTACATAAAGTTTTTATTTTGGGAACAATAAACATGTGTGTAGATTTTTTTGATCTTCGTCTAAGCCTTCGCCGTACCGACGTATAGTCTGACAGAAGAGTAGAAATTAAAAAGTGGCAATACTGTATTGTCGTTCCTTCCAAATATATATATATATATAAGAAAAGGACGACACTACTGTATTGCCACTTTTTAATTTCTACTCTTTTTTGTCAGACTGTAACATTTCTTCTGGAAACTTACTCCTCCATTCATTAGAGCCAGGTTAGTTATTATTTATCAATATATCAATAGATTGCTAAACAAACTTGAGAGAGATCACTTAAGTTTCCTGTCGGCCTGGGAGCTCAATAATATCTACACAAACTCTTACTAATTACTTTAAACAGTGTAAAGATATTTTGAGCACCTCGTCTGTTTAAATACATGTTTCAGTGATAAATTGAAAACTATAAAGGTACAATGGTAACTTAACCCTTTGAACACCATGCCTATTATATATAATACGCCATCGTAAACTTATTTGGAATGCATGAAGGTCTATATATTACACTGTACCTAATTTTGCGCGTCTTTAGAAGTCTTTGGTGGTCAAAGCGTTAAGTGCGTCTTCGTGCGCGGGAAAATGGAAACCTGATTCTCTATAAGATCAAGGATGTTAATCAAAATGGTAAGCAATCTCATTACATATTTGTCAATTTGACAGGGTTCAGACTCGCTTGTTTTTAGTCACTCGCGCGACATGTTTCGGAGAGCCTAGGCCGTCGTGAACGCTGCTCGCACTGTTAGTGCTTGAGAAAGGAGACCTAGGCTCTCCGAAACATGTCGCGCGAGTGACTAAAAACAAGTGAGTCTAAACCGTAAAATTATTCAATGTTAGTATGTCTCACAACAGTTTAAATTCGATTGACAGGGTTCTTTTGCGAGTCCTAGGTTTCCATTTTGCTGTCATCCGTCTGAAGGCAGATATTTAAATGATCGCAAATGTAATAGCAAACTACTTATCTCATGTAATTCCTAACTTAAACCTCGTAAGTTAAGCTAATCCGTCTGGTAGTTTTATTTAAATTATGTAAATATTCAGGTGCCCATTTTAATGTTTTGATCATGTTAATATAGTATTGTATACCAACGTTGTATGAACGGTTTTAAATGTTATGTATGATGTATGTAATATACCTATGTCATTAATTAAAATGAGATTCTAAATACGAACGCAGTGTTTCTATCTTTATACCTACAAATTTATAAGTAATAATGTACGAAAGTTTGCCCTCATGATTAACCTTTTCGACGCCGTGTCAAACACAAAAGCTGTCACTCGGACACCACTTCACCGTAATGTCAAAACTGAAATTGAACTTTATATGCATAGGCACGTAGGTCTGTGTTGCTCTGTGGTCTGTGACCGATTAATCCGTCTTTGGCGTTGAACCTGCGGTGCGGATATATCGGTCATTGGCGTCCAAAAGGTTAAGGTAGGTATTTAGTTTGCTGGGGAGTTGAAACTTATAGGTCAATATCGAGTATAACGACAGATGTAACTGCAAAATTCTCTCACATAGTATACATCGCCCAGACGTTCGTAAACCATATTACAAAAGGCATAAAGTCCACCGATGGACAGTTAGGAGTGTTACTGTTTGTACCTAATGTCACAGTTAAAACACCCTTTTTAGGGTACCGTACCCAAAGGGTAAAACGGGACCCTATTACTAAGACTCCGCTGTCCGTCCGTCCGTCTGTCACCAGGCTGTATCTCACGAACCGTGATAGCTAGACAGTTGAAATTTTCACAGATGATGTATTTCTGTTGCCGCTATAACAACAACAGAATAAAATAAAGATTTGAGTGAAGCTCCCATACAACAAACGTGATTTTTGAACGAAGTTAAGCAACGTCGGGCGGGGTCAGTACTTGGATGGGTGACCGTTTTTTTTTTGCCGTTTTTTGCATTATGGTACGGAACCCTACGTGCGCGAGTCCGACTCGCACTTGCCCGGTTTTTTTAATAACGAACACGGTGAATAGATCGTGTTCCTAGTTCTTCGAAGATAGAAAGTACCTACCATGTTTTTAATATGTATAATTCCAAGTGATTGATCTGACAGCCAAGGAATTGGTTATTATAAGAAGCGTATAAGTTGATGCCTATAACGATCGTTTCAAATTTCAATCTACAAGTGTGTTTCCATGAAAAATATAATAGTCCCTTCAGAAACAGAAATAAGCGCTTCCCGGTAGAATAAATACGGATTGTGTCGTAATTGGGGGTCACCGACTTCTCTTTACGCATTCTGATTATTTATAACGACTCGCTAGCGCGGGTTTACGTCCCAGAATAACGCCTCGGAACTTCTCGGTATCACAGCGCCGCCGATTCCGAATCGGAAATAAGGATTCCGGGAAACTGCCGGCCTCTCGTCTCTCGCGCACGCGAGTGACAAGGACGCAGCAAGCTTTTTGTGGCCCAATGATAAATGGCTTTTGCACGGGCCGTGTAAGGTGCTTCAGTTATCTGGAAATGTTTAATGCGACCTTTGACACTGACTTTTATTGGAAACTCGTTCTTGGGATTGTCTTCGGTTTTATTACTTTTCCGTGTGGATGATATGTATTGAAAGGTGTTCCGCGGGTTTAATGGGTAGGTTGGTAATAAAACGGTTCACAGTATAAACCCACAGCAGAATCGAGTCTGGGCTCAGAATAAAAAGTTTCGTAGATAAGCACGCAGGTATTTCGTCTGTAAAAAGAAAAGTTTCAAAAACATTAGGTAGGTACATCTAACTCGATGTGACATTCAAATAAGGAGGGCCCTCGTCTTTTTGTACATACTCTGCCCCAGCAGAGCGGTCTTCTGATGAGCTACAATTAAACTTGTAGGTAGTTTAGATGTTTTGGAAAATGCTCTATGACATGACACAGGTCTGCATTTCTATATTTTCTATCAACAGAGCTCCCAAAACAAAATCGGGTGGTACTTGCAGCAAGCAGTGCAGCAAGGAAGAAATAGTTATTTGTTTACAAGGGGGCAAAGTTGTTGTTTAACCGCTCGTGCTAATACCCGAATAACCCGAAACCCGAGCATCGAAAGATTCCAAAAATTCGTAAAATGGAATCTTGAGCGTCGCGAGGGTTTTAAAGCACGAGGGTTAAACAAAATTTGCCCCCGAGTGAAACACAAAATTTTTCACCACACCAAACCGAAGCAAATATTAAATGTAAAATATCAAACCAAATCAAATCCAGATGAATGTTATTAAATATTTATCATCCAAAATCATCATTTAAAATTCAATTCTACCAGCAAACATAAGAAAACAACTCAAAATTTGCATTTGATTACTTTGCCTCACATGTGAATTACTGATAGCAAAGTGCAAGTTTGCTATCCGTTTTTGAAGTGCAAAGTAAGCCTTTCCGAGCTGGTGTGGTGAAAAATAAATTTAATGTAAGGTTTACTCGGGTAATTCCGAATGTCGAAAACTGTCGGATAATTCCGAAAAGAGACTTTTATTATGATGGAATTAAGGGTGATTTTCATCTGAATTTCGGAATTATCCGACATTCGGTAATACCCGAATACACCTTACAGTCCGACAAAAAAGAATAGAAATTAAAAAGTGGCAATACAGTAGTGTCATCCCGTTTTCTTATATATATTGATTCGAAAGGGACGACACTACAGTATTGTCACTTTTTATTTCTACTCTTTTTTGTCAGACATAAAGATCTCATATACCGGGTGATTCAGGAGACGTGAGCAGGACTAACACTGCGCATATCGTTCATTATAAGCAACTGTTTCGTATCAGTATTAGTGAGGTTCATGGTCTATTAAAACATGGTCTTCTATTCCCAGAGTGACACATCAGGCCTACGTCACAATAACATGGCCGCTATATATAGCGCTATCGCATATTATCATATAGCGCTGTCGCATGATGACGTAGGCTTGTGTCAGTTAGGTGACCTAGAAAAGACGGGAATGGAGTACCAGGCGGAGTATATTATTATACCATGGTGAGGTTAACGTTAATTTTCTAGTCGTGTTGAAAAAAAAAAGTTATTGATTTTTTTACGACATGCATGGTCACCCTGAAATTAGAATACTAAACTACCGATATTCTGTGTCAAATTGATTGTCATTACTGTCATCACGGTCTGGTTACTTTTGAAAACTCGTATCTCACTCAAGTTTGACAGTTTATTTTCTTCGTAATCAAAATGTTACGGTTAAAGAGGTTTTATGTTTATTAATTAGGTCCTACAGGACCCTACAGGGTGACCATGATTGTTGAGAATTAAATTTGCCCTCACCAAAAAGTAAAAAAAATAGGAAAAAGTGTTGTTGTTTCTCCTAAATACGACGGTGATCGATCAATTATCAGTTACTGAGTGTGCAGGATTAGTCATGCTCACGTCTCATGAATCATCCTGTATATTATACTACTCTTTGCATAAAGACCAGTGAAAAAATTCCCGTGGGTAAGCGGGTGGACTGTTTCAGATATATTTAAAATCGCTACTAATTTGACTAAAATGATGTTGTCACTGCCGTCCCAGTGACGGCGCTGTCAAAAGAACACAAATGTCATTATTTACTGTGTTGTGTCTCTGATTTCGATTTGTTTTTATTTATTTTCACAACTTATTTAGGAATTAAATCATTATATTCAGGTTTAATAATATTAACAATTTAACATTATGGATTAAACATGGCAGCAGCCTTTCAACAACAAATATTTGCTTTAGACGCTCGCTTCAATGCTTACAGGGCTCCGAATAATCCCAACTTCAGTAAGATCCATTTATTAATTATTAACACTGTACTAATAATTCCGTAATATTACATATATGTGAAGACTTACTTGCGTATGATAGATATTGGAACAGTACAACAGGTAGCTTTGTTCCATTCTTTGTTCTTGTTATGTTTACAGAAACCTTGTACATACGAAGACGCAGTCAATTGCTGAGAGAGAATGCTAAATTCAAAGTAAGTTACTTACATAAAGAGTCTGGGGCCACTTGGTAACTTCATCCCTAGTATTGGTACAGGCACAACTTTTTACAAAAAGATTGACTCTTCAAATTAAGAAGAAACTAGGCCTAATTGGTTTTAATCTGAATTTCACACAATGTATTTCTTCTTCATTATATCTATTCATATTAAATTATTATTATTTAATATGTAAGTTCTAAGAAACATTATTAGTAGCCATTTTTTAATCAAATAACCTCATATTCTCAGACTCAGATTCTCAGGACTTTCCGAGAACCGAAGGTGGCTTTTTATTTATTTATGCTGAATTAGTTAATTCACACTATAACAAAGTTATATGTACGTACAAATAAGAACTTCAAGGAAAACAGACTTGACAAAGCATTTTCCATACAAACATTCTTGGAATTTATTTGAAAACAGATAATGCACAATGCAGGCTGTTATCAAGACACAAACAACAGAACTTTTAGTTTGAAGTAATTGAAAACTAGATAAGCATTTACTGGGAAATCAAGATGGCATTTCAAGTTCATATTAATTGTTTTTGTTCAAATACTATAATAAGAATTATCTTGCTAGAGTACTTACTGAATCCCGGAATGTGCTAGCTTTATGCATAAGTATTTGGTTTTACTGTTTACTCCATTCAAAATTAAGTATATTTATTTATTTTACTTTTTTTTCGGCAAACTTTTGTACATAATCCATAAAAGACATCTAAAAACACATTTTCAAGTGCATTATAGACCTATGTTTGTGATTTTTTTTTGAGCGAAAGTCAAAAAATCAGGGTTCAAATCAATGAAGTCACAAGAGAAAATCCTTAAGATTGCTTAAATTTTTGCAACCATATTGTGATCTAAAAAAGCAGTACGATTTTGCAACAACTTCTGAACCTATGACACCTTAACTGTGTATATCTGTTTATGTGTTGTATCGTAGGACATAGAGACCATAAAGAAGTATCTCCATATCCGGAGCCAGCTGCTGCAGCGCCGCTATGGTGTCCAAGACAATATATCAATCAGCTCGGCTTCCTCGCGCCAAAGATCTAGCAGTAAGGTACAGTGTGTCATAAACCACAAAAGAAAAATAATATGTGAACAATACTCTATGAGTGGAGTAAATAATCATAATTTTAACACATTCACTGCTAAATCACGCTAGTGGAACACAAATGGTGCACTGGAAGTGTTAACCTTCAGCCACCTAATGTGCATAATAATTTACACTATTTTCCAATGAAAGTTCAACCTATCATAACTAGCAGCATTTCTATTTTTTATATTAGGGGACATCTCATTAAAATTTTATCACAAATTAAATTCAACCCAATTAATAATATAAATAGATTCAAACTTCCCTAGCAGATTTTATTTTAAACAGTAAATATATGACTTTATAAATATATTAAACTTAACTCTTCTTCTTTCTTATTAAACATATTTTTAAATATTATTCTGTGAAAAATTCTCCAGGCAAGTCTGGCGCTTGATGACTTCCCTCAGAGCTCCAACAACAAGAAGAAAAATGAAATGTCAATATCAGAGAACTATGCATTCACTGGGGTACACCATATTTTTGACCAGGTCAGAAAAGAAAAACACAGTAACTTTTTTTGATAATTATGATTCAATGCCAGGCGTGGCTCACTCCGCGATTTAGTCGCTTTGCAACAGGTAGCTACAAGTACATCTGTTCCACACCAATTTTGGTGGCTAGCCATAAGCTGCGCGTGTCGCTGTCGCCACCTAGCGGCCATATCTGTCCTGATCGTAAGGCTCTCGACTGACAGCAGATGACGGCCAACAGGCCGCCGGCCGACTATCTGATAATGTGTGTGTAAATTGGCCTGCAGGCACGGACTGTCCGGCAGATATCTGTCGACGCTGACCGGAATCGACGAGCCGTAGTCCGAATAGCCATAGTTAATGTGTGGCCTGCTGCGATTAACTGACAAGCTAATATCGTCCGGCGGACTGTCAATTTGTAGGGACCTGTCAAAATTATATCAGACTATTGCCGGCGGGCGGCCGTACGGTGGGAAACTGAAGACTCTCAATAGCTAGTCTGTAGTCTCAGAGGTGGCAGCAGACCAATGCCGGCAGGCAATAATCGCTTATGTGAGTGGACGTTATTGGTCTAGGACGGCAGGCCGCCCGATAAGGCCAGAGACTGCAGGCGGACTGGTAATCAGCAGTGGGCCCCTTAACAGACGCGTTTTGTTAGAGAGTGAGTCTTCTGTACCTAGTACTATTATTTATTCTGTGTCATTGCTTAAACAAGTTACACATAAATATGTATTTATAGCAGCCTTTATAAACTACCTGATTGTTACCTTGTTGAAATCTTTTGACTGCCATAATCACTCATGTTGAACCCTTTATAGACCACACAGAGATTTTATATAGTAAAATGACCACCCTATAACATCATCTTTTTGTATTTTTAAGCTTATGCAGTATTTTTAGGACTTGAAGGAGGCGATGCGGCTTGAATCGTGTATTTTTTTATCTTGACCGTTACCTTTAACAGTCAAGATTAATAAAAAGTGAACCTTGATGCATTTCAATAAGGTTTACAATTGCGTGCTATATAAAATAGTCGTGGCCATCACCATCCACCTTTCGGTAAAATACCTTTTGATACATGAAATCAATTTCAATAACCAATAATTATTTAAATTTCAGCACTCAGAGCAAGTGAGCGTAGTGAAGTTTGCCAACAACGACCGTTCTAAATTAGCTTGTGCGTCACACGACGGCTCGGTGTCCATCTGCGACGTGACGGCGACCCCGCCGCGCGTCAGCTTCGTGTTGGAGGGACACACGCAGCCCGTCACAGGTAGCCACGTGTGACTAGATATACCCTGACACAGCTGGCGTGTCACACGACGGCTCCGTGTCCATCTGCGACGTGACGGCGACCCCGCCGCGCGTCAGCTTCGTGCTGGAGGGACACACGCAGCCCGTCACAGGTAGCCACATGTGACTAGATATACCCTGACACAGCTGGCGTGTCACACGACGGCTCCGTGTCCATCTGCGACGTGACGGCTACCCCGCCGCGCGTCAGCTTCGTGCTGGAGGGACACACGCAGCCCGTCACAGGTAGCCACATGTGACTAGATATACCCTGACACAGCTGACGTGTCACACGACGGCTCCGTGTCCATCTGCGACGTGACGGCGACCCCGCCGCGCGTCAGCTTCGTGCTGGAGGGAGACACGCAGCCCGTCACAGGTAGCCACATGTGACTAGATATACCCTGACACAGCTGGCGTGTCACACGACGGCTCCGTGTCCACCTGCGACGTGACGGCGACCCCGCCGCGCGTCAGCTTCGTGGGAGGGACACACGCAGCCCGTCACAGGTAGCCACATGTGACTAGATATACCCTGACACAGCTGGCGTGTCACACGACGGCTCCGTGTCCATCTGCGACGTGACGGCGACCCCGCCGCGCGTCAGCTTCGTGCTGGAGGGACACACGCAGCCCGTCACAGGTAGCCACATGTGACTAGATATACCCTGACACAGCTGGCGTGCAACACGACGGCTCCGTGTCCATCTGCGACGTGACGGCTACCCCGCCGCGTGTCAGCTTCGTGCTGGAGGGACACACGCAGCCCGTCACAGGTAGCCACATGTGACTAGATATACCCTGACACAGCTGGCGTGCAACACGACGGCTCCGTGTCCATCTGCGACGTGACGGCTACCCCGCCGCGCGTCAGCTTCGTGCTGGAGGGACACACGCAGCCCGTCACAGGTAGCCACATGTGACTAGATATACCCTGACACAGCTGGCGTGTCACACGACGGCTCCGTGTCTATCTGCGACGTGACGGCTACCCCGCCGCGCGTCAGCTTCGTGCTGGAGGGACACACGCAGCCCGTCACAGGTAGCCACATGTGACTAGATATACCCTGACACAGCTGGCGTGTCAAACGACGGCTCCGTGTCCATCTGCGACGTGACGGCTACCCCGCCGCGCGTCAGCTTCGTATGAGGGACACACGCAGCCCGTCACAGGTAGCCACATGTGACTAGATATACCCTGACACAGGTGACGTGTCACACGACGGCTCCGTGTCCATCTGCGACGTGACGGCGACCCCGCCGCGCGTCAGCTTCGTGCTGGAGGGAGACACGCAGCCCGTCACAGGTAGCCACATGTGACTAGATATACCCTGACACAGCTGGCGTGTCACACGACGGCTCCGTGTCCACCTGCGACGTGACGGCGACCCCGCCGCGCGTCAGCTTCGTGGGAGGGACACACGCAGCCCGTCACAGGTAGCCACATGTGACTAGATATACCCTGACACAGCTGACGTGTCACACGACGGCTCCGTGTCCATCTGCGACGTGACGGCAACCCCGCCGCGCGTCAGCTTCGTGCTGGATAGACACACGCAGCCCGTCACAGGTAGCCACATGTGACTAGATATACCCTGACACAGCTGGCGTGCAACACGACGGCTCCGTGTCCATCTGCGACGTGACGGCTACCCCGCCGCGCGTCAGCTTCGTGCAGGAGGGACACACGCAGCCCGTCACAGGTAGCCACATGTGACTAGATATACCCTGACACAGGTGACGTGTCACACGACGGCTCCGTGTCCATCTGCGACGTGACGGCGACCCCGCCGCGCGTCAGCTTCGTGCTGGAGGGCCACACGCAGCACGTCACAGGTAGCCACATGTGACTAGATATACCCTGACACAGCTGGCGTGTCACACGACGGCTCCGTGTCCATTTGCGACGTGACGCTGGCAAAAGAAACAGTGTAAAGTGTCTCGTTTACACGCCGTATGTATACAACGCAGGAACAACTAGCCAGCTTGGAACGCCAAAACTGGAATAACTGATGTAGCTGAAACTGCCGCCAAGGTCAAATGGGACTGAGCAGGACACGTATGCCGGATGACCTGTGGGCCAAAACAGCCACCCGTCGAGTCCCACAAATTGGAGATGGCGGAACGAGCTTGACGCCTTTGACAGAGACGTGGGAGACTTCCGAGGATAGGGATGCGTGGAAGGATAAGAGGGAGGCCTTTGCCCAACAGTGGGACAATATGGCTTAATAAAAAATAATAAATAAATAAAATGTATTACTACTCAGGCTGCGACTGGTCGGCGTCGAACGAGCTGGTGGTGTCGGTGGGGCTGGACGGGCTGCTGGTGGTGTGGGACGTGGCGCGGCGCGTGCGCCTGCGCGCCGTGCAGGACCAGCTGCGCGCGCCGCTGCTCGCCGTCGCCTTCCAGCCCGCCAACAACAACATGGTCATTGTATCCTTTTGTGCACATACCCAAGTTTTCAACTTTGCATTTAATTACTTTGCTGATTAAGTATAAACGATCCTAGAGTCCCACAGCTGAGCAAAGGCCTCCCTGCTTCCTTTCTACGTATCCGATCCCAGTCATTTATATTGGGACCGTGCACGACTGTCACGCCACCTAGGGCACCTAGCATCCACAAATCTAGGGTAAAAAGCCAAATCACATCTAAGAAAACAACTCGCAAACTCAAAAACCACTGAACGGATTTTCATACGGTTTTCACCTATCAATAGAGTGATTCTTGAGGAAGGTTAAAGGTGTATAACTTGTTAAGGTTTTGTGTAAATTAGTTGAAATATGACGATGTTTGCTAATGATGTCGGAAAAAATCACGCTGTCTAGGAGCTTTAATCGAAAACACTGCCGTTAAAGTTATAACAACACATTCTATGCTAGGTTTTGTCTCTCTTTCATTGGTCTACAAAAAAGGCCACGATGGTTATGTCGATCTTTTAAAGATACCCTACTATACCCATATTTATCTTCTACTTACAAAAAGATCACATAATATGTGGTATTTGCAAATCTATTTACACGGATACAGTATTAATAATTATCAAATTAAATACGTTCGTTATAAAGCATTTCATACAGATTACAATGGTCCCTTACAGTCCTTACACCATACAATTTAAATTAATATCTCAGGAGTAATCATAAATTAAAGTTCCATTTCGAGCCATATAACTTGTATGAAATGTTAAAGAGTTTAAAGGCGTCCGTTAGTGCCAATTTTTGCCACCACATGCGCTGCGATCTCTTTACTTACCCCCACCATGCACTTCGGATGGTGCCAATAAATCGTACTTAATGTGAATGTGTGCTTACCTTTGTAATCCCTTAATCCCAAGTAACCAGGCAGGAAATGCGAAGGGGATGGTGGAAGTGTTGAACGTGTCCACAGGAATATACCCGAGAGGTGAGACTAACTGTTATAAATATCATCATTTTACAGATACATTAATTTTAATTTAATAGTTATGAACTGATTTGATGAAGCTTGAAATTATTTGGTGTGGTCGGATTATATTTTACGTAATAATGTTTTCACCACACCGGCTTGGAAAGGCTTACTTTCTTCAAAAACTGATAGCAAAGTTGCATTTTATTCACATCTGAGGCAAAGTAATCAAATGAAAATTTTGAGTTGTTTTCTTATGTTTGCTGGAATAAATGACTTTTAAATGATGATTTTGGATGATAAATATTTAATAACATTCATTTGGATTTGATTTGGCTTGATTTTGTTTGATATTTTACATTTAATATTTGCTTCGGGTTGGTGTGGTGACAAATTTTGTGATTCACTCGGGGGCAAATTTTGTTTAACCCTCGTGCTTTGAAACCCTCGCAACGCTCAAGATTCCATTTTTCGAACCACTCGCTACGCTCGTGGTTCAATTTTGGAATCTTTCGCTTGCTCGGGTATCAATATTAGCACGAGCGGTTAAACAACAACTTTGCCCCCTTGTAAAACAAATAACTATTTCAGGCGGGAGCAGCATTCTGGGCGGACGAGTTCTTTCGATAGCCTGCGAATCGAGCGGACGAATGTTTTGGGCTGCTAACGACAAGGTACGTCAAGTCACACAGATTATATTATTGTATATTGATAAGTACCTACAATAAGTACTAAGCAGTACAATTATGTAAATGGAAGAAGTGTATAATATGTAGTGTCCGACCGAAACATGTTTTTTTGCCGAAACCGAAACCGAATGTTCGGCTTTGGCTCTAGTTTCGGCCGAAACCGAAACCGAAACCGAACCTTTTGTAGACTTGTTAACACTTTCGCAACCGGGCAAAAAACGGCGCACTACCCCAGAAACCGGTCGTCTATATCTGCGTACAAAACAACCCGCTGGGCGGGTTGTCCGGCATCTGAGTAAAGTTTACGAGTGCCCGAGAGTCGGGTACGCGGTGTCGAATGTGTTAAAATCGTTTAAAAAATGTCATAAAACCGCTTTTACACACATATTATGGAGCTGTCAACACCCAGTGTCCTTGAAATTGATGTTACTTAAGCAGTTTTTTAAGAAAATTACTAGAGTTAGACCAAGGTAATTTTGCAACGATTTTGATAACACACGCAGTGCAAGTGTTATTTTAAACGTCAAAACTTCTATGAAATTATGACGTATAAATAACATTTGCACTAGTTGCACTGCGTATGCTATCAAAATCATTGCAGAATTTTCTTAGTCTAACTCTATTCATTCACCAGTCAAACTAACATGTACATACAGGGTCAACCAAAAACGCGAGCGCAGCGAGCGCGAAAATTTTTGTTAAAATATCGCAAGGCCGGGTACCGATCTTCACCTGGGCCTAAAAGTCCGAAGTGCCCCAGTGAGGCGAACTTTCATGCGAAGTCAAAGCCGTGCTTCAGGCTTCAGGATAAGTAGTTGAGCACAAACTCCAACCAATGTCCATTGTATTAAAAAGCGAGATATTTCCTTGAGCGCTGGTGGCCTAGCGGTAAGAGCGTGCGACTTTCAATCCGAAGGTCGCAGGTACAAACCCCGGCTCGAATCCAATGAGTTTTTCGGAACTTATAGGTATACGAAATATCATTTGATATTTACTATTTGCTTTTCGGTGAAGGAAAAACATCGTGAGGAAGCCGGACTAGTCCCGTTAAGTCCTAGTTTACTCTCTGGGTTCGAAGGTCAGTCTGATGGCAGTCGCTTTCGTAAAAACTAGCGCCTACGCCAATTCTTGGGATTAGTTGTCAATTGGACCCCAGGCTCCCATGAGCCGTGGCTAAAATTCCGGGATTACACGAGGAAGATGATGAGTTTTCTTATTATTCCTTTGCCCAGGCCCAGTAACATGCGACAGTGCTATCTCATTTACTCCGATACAATTAGACAGTGTGCGCGTTATAGGTATTAACAGTCTCTTAAGACTGCGTCTAGTGGCGCCCTCATTAGTGGAATTGTGTTTTGATAATAAACCAGTTAATTACTGTACCTATACATGAATCAGTATATGTAGGTACATATTAATATTGTTGTCCTACTTATTCCCCAACTTTTGGTCTTTGTCACATAGTTTAGTTTCATAGTACGAAGTACCATTTCGTAAGTTTCGGCCCGGCCGAAAGGTTCGGCCGTTTTTTGGCCGAAACCGAAACTACAGCCGAAACATGATTTTTTGGCCGAAACTGGCCGAAACCGAAACCGAAACCGAACCTTCGGTCGGACACTAATAATATGTTACGACGCTCTTATTTAGGTACTTAACAATAATGTTGTGTTTTGTTAATTTTGAAAACTTCTCTCCTGCTTAGCAACTTTTTTGTAACTAATCGACTAGCCTTACGGTTAGTTTGCATTAGAATTGCACTTGGCCGTGTTTGTCAAATGTCAGTAATGCATCTAAAAGCCTCTATACATATAAAAGCAGAATACACCGGAGAATTGGAACATAACAATCAAATCGTAAATCGATTTACTTAATTACTTAACTTAGTTGCATTAAGGCTGATTTAGACGGCGCTCGAACTCGCATGCGATTTTAGCTACATTGCGGACTGTCGGTTACGTTCAATTCAACCGACCGATCAAAACCCGCAATGTAATGAAACTCGCATGCGAGTTTTCGCATCGTCTCAATGAGCCCTTATTCCAGGGTGTGATAGTGAGCTACCGGCTGGAGGGGTGCGGGGGCGCGCTGAGCAAGCTGCGGCGCTGCTGCGTGGACGGCGCCGTGTCGTGCCTGAGCTGGAGCCCCTGGCTGGCGCGCCACCCCGCGCTGCTCGCCAGCGTCGCCACCGACACGCTCTACCTGTTCAGGTGGGTTTTAAAGGTAGTAAGGTAGGGAGCCCTGAACAAGTTGAATGGAGCGGTCTTTTGAAAGCTGGTAGCGTGGGCGTCGAACCGTTGTGCCCGGTCAGACACAGCACTCCACCGCGAGACTCTATACCCGACTCGCATTCTTCACTTCAAACTTCATTAGTTGTTTGATCAAACGATTCACTGTCACAATAAGGTTGTCGACACATGTTGAATTTTATAACTAAATCTAATTAAATAGTTAGAAAATGAGCAATTATGATAACAATAAATTTGAAACTTAAGAAATATATGGGTATAATAAAAAAATGCAAGACAGAAGTTAAAAAAAAATATTTTTTTTTCATTTTCGAAATAGGAAAAAAATAATGGTACCATTCGATTCCTTATACTTATTTTATTAAAAAAAATATTGTATGCCCACAATATACATAAACCTTCGAGCAACACCGGCTTCCGACACATCGGAAGGGAGGGGCCCAAGCGATATCTCACCGTACAAATCTTTCTGCCATTTTTCGCGGGGGGAAAGGTGCACACAGTCGCACTTCTCACACACTTACATACAAAATCCAATCTGTAATGACGACACAAATACATAGAAAATGACACACGTCAAAGACAAATCTTGCAAACCTCGATCTCTTTTTGTGTACGGACGAGTGACAAGTGTCACAACACGCACACTAACACATTTTCGTTGAAGTATGTTATTGTATTCTGAGAGATGAGAAGTCGGATTTGTCGCTCGACCGATCCGCAATTTGTACTGAGCGAGCAAAATCGATAAATCCAACAATTACATGAGACTAAAATATAATAATTGTGTTTGAATGTAATTAAACGTATGATATGTAAAAAAAAAATATTACATGTGAAATGTAACACTTTCTTTTTGTAAATTTGATGTCCCCGACCTCTTTTTATAACAAAAAACCGAGCAAACAGGCATTTTTGTGCAGCAGTGTTCACGCGCGCGTCTGGACTCGGTCTAGTGAAAAATCCAAGTGCAACTAGTTTTATTACCCGCGCTAGATTAGATTGACGCGCTAATCTTGTACCTCGGCAGAGGGGAAATAGTGCGAATGCCGCCTCCCTTCCGTGTTGCTCGAAGACATAAACGCAATATTTCACCGACAAAATCGCAATTTCCTTGTTTTCCATACATCGAAACGGCTTCTAACGTTACATGGTGACGTCACGATGTATTGCCATTTTGTTAGAAGCGTTTCGTCAGTAAAGTGCGGGTGCCAGACTTTGACCATAATTTGTGACTTTTGTATTGCTTTAAGACAATGAGTCCCATACAGACATTTCATCCTCAAAACAACCCTGATCGATTGATAACATTTATTTAAAAAAAACCGGGCAAGTGCGAGTCGGACTCGCGCACGAAGGGTTCCGTACCCTAATGCAAAAAACGGCAAACAAAAAAACGGTCACCCATCCAAGTACTGTCCCCGCCGGACGTTGCTTAACTTCGGTCAAAAATCACGTTTGTTGTATGGGAGCCCCACTTAAATCTTTATTTTATTCTGTTTTTAGTATTTGTTGTTATAGCGGCAACAGAAATACATCATCTGTGAACATTTCAACTGTCTAGCTGTCACGGTTCGTGAGATACAGCCTGGTGACAGACGGACGGACGGACGGACGGGCGGACGGACAGTGGAGTCTTAGTAATAGGGTCCCGTTTTACCCTTTGGGTACGGAACCCTAAAAATGTCAAATACCCTATACAAAACACTACGAAAATATGAACTTGTGACTCTTACCATGCGTTCATCTACATGAATTATCTATTATTATTAACAAGAAATCACTATTAGGATCGCGGACCGCGACGGCACCCTGGCCCTGAAGAAGCGGTTCTCCACCATGCACCGCGAGCACAGCGTCAAGTCCACGTTCTGCCCCATCATGTCGTTCCGGCGCGGCGTGTGCGTGGTGACGGGCAGCGAGGATGCCACCGTATACTTCCTGGACATTGAGGGCACTTCTAATCAGCCTGTAGTTAATAAGCTGCAAGGTTAGTACCAAGCCTGTATATAATGTTTACACGTACAAACGCAACACTCCTAACTTTACATCAGTGGACCTTAGGGGTCATCCATTAATTACGTCACACGAATTTCTTGGTTTTTTTACCCCTCCCCCCCTCCTTGTCACACTTGGTCACATTTGGCAAACCCCTCCCCCCTGGTGTGACGTCACATTTCTTCAAAGAAATCGGGAAATATTTATTTAATATTTTATCGAAATATTTTTGATAAAAGAAATATTAGTAATTTTATAACCCAAAACTGATTAAGAAATGAAATTAAACGAATAAAAACGATTATCGTTTCAAAAACTTTTTATTTAACTGTATAGCGAATAAAATAATTTAAATAAATTTTCGATTATTGATGAAGTTAAAGTGACGTCACAAAGTTTGTGACTCCCCCCATATAACCATTCCAGTCGCAGAATCACAAAGTGGTAACTAAATGTCAGATGTGTCGTAACAGAGTCCACACAATGTGTCTAGAATTGTTTCGAAACAAAGTGTCGTCGCCGTGTCTACACTTTTCCGTAACAAGGTGTCGACACATTTGTGTGCACTTTGCGTGCGGTTTGCGACTAAATCTGACAGCAAATTTGTGACAGCAAATGTCAATATAAAATACCTCTTGAAAACCAAGGTTTGTCAAACTACTATTAGTGTCTCGTGTGGTCGTAATTCTAGTAAGTCATCATGGGCAATGCAAATGATAATAATCGACCGAAACCATATAAACACCCAACACCCGTCAACCTTTTACAGAAAAGTTTTTAAAGAAATTCAATAAGCTACTTAGGTCAGGCAACGAATGCTCCAAAAGTTGTAGAGGGAAATGCTCGGAACACAATTTTTGACTCCGTAACTCGGTTTGACAAGTTAGGAGGTGAACATATCAAAAGTCCCCGGCCGTAGCCCTTGAGCGGGGGGGAGAGAGGGGGCTTTGAAGGTCCCATTTTCCCGTTTTTCGATTATATCTCGGAAACTATGCATCTCAGCGACATGGCCACTTATACAAAATGAAAGTTAATTTAATTTGTTACAAGTTTATTCAGTCAATTTTTTCGATATGTTGAATAGTTTTTGAGATATCCGCTCTTGAAAGTTTATTTAGGGCTCTCAATTTTATCTTGATATATCTATATCAGTGAAGGTGCTAGGCTGTGTTTGGTATAGTTTTCGTATAAATCTGGGGTGCTGAATCCATTTAAGATATCACATTGACACCATTCCACAAAATAAAAATAAATCTTTTTAGGGTTCCGTACCTCAAAAGGAAAAAACGGAACCCTTATAGGATCACTCGTGCGTCTGTATGTATGTCCGTCTGAATACACAAAATAGTTCTTTACCTATAGATGACAGGAAAACCTATTAGAAATGTGCAGTCAAGCGCGAGTCGGACTTAATGTACGGAACCCTTAATACGCGAGTCCGACTCGCACTTGGCCGGTTTTTTTGAAACTCTTCTTGACGCTTAACCGCTGAACCGATTTCGTTGAAATTTGGTATAGAAATAGTTTGCGTCCCGGAACAGGACATAGGATAGATCTTATAACCAAAATCATCTTATGAAGGTGTGAAAAGTGGCGTGGAAATTTGTACGGGAAATCAATAACCGCTGAACCGATTTATATGAAATTTGGGATGGTCTACATCTTTGATTTAGTTAAAAATGATGAAAAAACATGACTTCAAACCTAAACTTAAACAGTATTAACTTCAAGAAGTCAATTCTGAATTCCCCCCTACACCTCATTTCACACCTTTAAAGGATGATTTTTGAGATAACTTATTATATCCTGTCTCGGGACTCAAAATATATGTGTACCAAATTTAAATTAAAACTGTTCAGCAGTTTAAGCGTGAAGAGGAGTTTAAAAGAAAGTATTTTAATAAGTTTATATGTTTTTACTTCGGAATGGTGTCAATGTGATACCTTAACTAAATTTGGTACTGCGAATTTATACGAAAACGATACCAAACATGGCCTCGTAGCTTTACTGTTGTAGAAGTCAAAATAAAATTGAGAGCCCTAAATTCTTATTACTTGGCCAAACTTGTGTAGAAGGAAAAGGTAAAATAAAAGTCTTCAGCAGGAATATAAGACACAAATATATTTTTTTTTGCGTTACTATTTCATTCATCAAATATAAACATACCTTGATTATACTATTCTAGTGAGATCCTCATAGATAAACAAAAACATTTACTTAAAAAATTACAAGGTCGAAATGTCACGGAACTTGTGAGAGTAATATGTGAAAAATATAAACTTTTATGACAAAAAAAATCTGGACACAATTTAAGAATCACCCAATTGCGTCGAGGAATCATCTGTATATTTGCTTGTTTCATTACCTCCTCGCTTCTTTTTTGTCCTTTGTATTCTGTAGCAATTTGTTAGATCTGAAAATAAAGATAACTTGCGTCGTCACGGATGTCGATTTATAGGTTTTAGGGAGTGCAGAATTCGATAACGATGATCATTTTATAATCCAAGATGGCGGCTACGTATTTTGTCATAATAGTGGAATCCAAAATGGTTATCATTTTCTAAATCTGCGCCCCCCAAAACCTATAAAACGACACCCATGACGACTTTTATGACATAGTGCATGGCCGCCATTTTGGATTTCAAAATGGTCATCATTTTCGAAATCTGCGCCCCCTAAAACCTATAAAACGACATCCATGACGACTTTTATGACATAGTGCATGGCCGCCATCTTGGAATCCAAAATGGTCATCATTTTCGAAATCTGCGCCCCCTAAAACCTATAAAACGACAACCATGACGACTTTTATGGCATAGTGCATGGCCGCCATTTTGGATTTCAAAATGGTCATCATTTTCTAAATCGGGGCCCCCTAAAACCTATAAAACGACATCCATGACGACTTTTATGACATAGTGCATGGCCGCCATCTTGGAATCCAAAATGGTCATCATTTTCGAAATCTGCGCCCCCTAAAACCTACAAAACGACAGCCATGACGACTTTTATGGCATAGTGCATGGCCGCCATTTTGGATTCCAAAATAGTCATCATTTTCAAAATTGGGGCCCCCTAAAACGTATAAAACGACATCCATGACGACTTTTATGACACAGTGCATGGCCGCCATTTCGGATTCCAAAATGGTCATTATTTTCGAAATCGGCACTCCCTAAAACCTATATATCGACACCCATCTCGACTTTTATGACAAAGTGTTTTGCTACCATCTGCATGCAAGACATTTCTATTATTTTTACGTACAAAAATGGCCCCCTGTCAACTTTCAATCGAGATTTAATCGATAATTTATTCGATTAATATTCAGATTAATTCAATTTCAATCTATGTTAGGTCGACTAAACTAATCGCGATTAAAATTTGAGAATTAACTTTTTTTATTCCATTAATTAGTCGAATAAACAGTTAATCGATTAATGCCCATCTCTGACCACGGAATTTTTACACTTTGAGAATATCTAAAACAAATCAACACAAGGAGCCATTTTGCAAATCCAGTAACATACCAGTAACTTTGTTATTACTTTTGACAGCGCGTGTCATGTGTCAACACAGTGTCGACACAAAGTCGAAACATTGCAACTACTTTGTGACTGCAATATTTCTCAGCCTTAAACCATATTTATACATCATAATTAACAAGTTTCGTAGTATGTAAAGCGTTATTTCTGTTATTTAAGTATAGTATACGCATCGAAGTACTAAAAATGCTTCAAATAATATAGTTATGAACACAGGCACTGAGAAGTAAACAATTTCATTTCCGGCTAAACTAAAACAATGTGGTGGCGCGTTGATTATATTACACTTAGTTTATCAAATCACTCGAGCAGTTTAATTCCCCATAATAATTTAAGTCCTATTGTAATATAAATGCAAACAATATATAATTACGTCTTGTAATCCGTTTTAGAGATGGCGTATTAATGTCACTTATTTTTATTTAAGTATTTTTCCATCTGACAGTTTCCATTTGACAGGAACAAAATGAACGAATGAACGAATGATTTTGGCATAAAGTAGTCGCAAACCCGAAACAATGTGTGCACACGGCGACCACACTTTATGTCACTTTGTGTCATGTGTCGACCCTTCCCCATTTCTGGTAACTGTGTCGACACGGCGACGACTCTGCGACTGGAATTGTGACCGAAACAGACGGTGTCGACACAAGATGTGTCAACACCGCGTCGTAACGGCGACTGGAAATGGTTGTATGGGCCTCCTCCCCCTAGTCACAACATGTCACATTTTCTTGACCCCCTCCCTCCCCCTAAACGTGTGATGTAATTAATGGATGACCCCTTATTACAAAAGGCATAAGGTCCACCGTTATCGTTATCGGTTATCGGACAGTTAACAATGTGGGCGATGGTATGTCACGTGCAGAATTCCTACTGTATAATATTTGGAAGGTGAGTTCATGATTTCCTTTCGTCTCTCATGGTTATTCGCCTCCGTTTACGATTAGGTACCACTCCTCCACATTGTCATACCATGATACCAGTAGGTATGATTATCCTTTTCGACGCCGTGTCAAACACAAAAGGTGAGAGTCAGGATGGCGGGTGTACCCAAATAAAAATAAACAAAAAGCATACCATATTTTAGTACCTAATTTGTACTATTTGGTACCTCCTTTAAAAAAATTAGTACCTCACGGTATTTAAAGTTATTACCAAAAAACATTACACCCGCCATTCTGACAGGCAGAATGGCGGGTGTATTTTATTACGCAATGATCCCGCGATTGCGCTGTCACGCGGACGCCACGTCACCGAAGTGTCAAAACTGAAATTGAACTTTATGCATATGCACGTAGGTCTATGTTGGTCTGTGGTCTGTGACCGATTAATCCGTTTTTGGCGTTGAACCTGCGGTGCGGATATATCGGTAATTGGCGTCCAAAAGATTAAGTACATAAGCTTAGGTCTTCGAGCAACACCGGCTTCCGACACATCGGAAGGGAGGGGCCCAAGCGATATCTCACCGTACAAATCTTTCTGCCATTTTTCGCGGGGGGAAAGGTGCACACAGTCGCACTTCTCACACACTTACATACAAAATCCAATCTGTAATGACGACACAAATACATAGAAAATGACACACGTCAAAGACAAATCTTGCAAACCTCGATCTCTTTTTGTGTACGGACGAGTGACAAGTGTCACAACACGCACACTAACACATTTTCGTTGAAGTATGTTATTGTATTCTGAGAGATCAGAAGTCGGATTTGTCGCTCGACCGATCCGCAATTTGTACTGAGCGAGCAAAATCGATAAATCCAACAATTACATGAGACTAAAATATAATAATTGTGTTTGAATGTAATTAAACGTATGATATGTAAAAAAAAATATTACGTGTGAAATGTAACACTTTCTTTTTGTAAATTTGATGTCCCCGACCTCTTTTTATAACAAAAAAACCGAGCAAACAGGCATTTTTGTGCAGCAGTGTTCACGCGCGCGTCTGGACTCGGTCTAGTGAAAAATTCAAGTGCAACTAGTTTTATTACCCGCGCTAGATTAGATTGACGCGCTAATCTTGTACCTCGGCAGAGGGGAAATAGTGCGAATGCCGCCTCCCTTCCGTGTTGCTCGAAGGCTTAGGTACGAGAATCGTTATTGTAGGATTCGCAAAACAATGTGTTTTACTTAGAGCCAAGGAATTTGAACCTTCTTTACACAAGTTAGATTGCATATTCAAACGGCGACGTCAATGCACGGCGCGATGCGAGCATGGTTCAAATATTTATGACTGAATACCATACCTTTGATGTGAATCGTATACAATGGTATTGGCCGGTCGAAGTATTTAGCAGATGGCGCCGGCATAGCTTGCCCTGTCAATCCACACAATTGTGTCAATTTTTTTTTTTATTGAAATTGATGCCCTAGATGCCAGCCCTTTAAGCCAAATCTCATAGAAAAAGGGGCAAACTATGATGGCACCATCGCCATCTATGCAAATCTTTGACAGTGGCCAACCCCCTTGTTTTGGTCATACCACGATTACCACGGCAAGAGTAACGCGAGTCACCATTTTATTGATAATACTCTAATTAAGTATTTACTTATTTCTACTATTTCTAGGTTGACACTTACGGTTACCTATACCACTAATAAAAGATAGGCAATGGAATCGTGACTCACGTGGCATTTCCATGAAATAACCGTTATAGCACAGAATAAATATAGTACTAGGTACAGAAGACTCGCTCTCTAACAAAACGCGTCTGTTACGATCAGCACAGATGTGGCCGCTAGGTGGCGACAGCGCCACGCGCGGCTTATGGCTTTCCCCAAAATTGGGGCGGAACGGATGTACTTTTAGCTACCTGTAGCAAAGCGACGAAATCGCGGAGTGAGCCACGCCTGTCGTGGCATTTCCGTGAAATAACCATTATCGTAACGGGTGCTCGTGTTGCAGGGCACGCGTCGCCGGTGCTGGGCGTGAGCTTCAGCTACGACGAGAGCCTGCTGGCCACCAGCGACGCCTCCGGCCTCGTCATCATCTGGCGGCGACCCTGACTTCATACCGACACAATGCCCATGGCCACGCTGCTCCACCACGAGCAACAACTGAGTGTCTAGCCTAGATGACTATTGTTTATCGATAAGTAAAAACTGGATGACAGATGAATTTCCATACATTACTCAAGTTTGGTTTACTATTGTCACTTGGCCTCATTAATTGTTCACTTGTCTCGTGCAATAAATTTAAAACTCATACTTTTAAACATTTTTTTTTCAATGTTGGTTGTTGTGAACTAAATATCGGCCTCTCCCACAATTTACTTTGGAAATTGCTGGGTAAGAAGAAAAAGCCTTTGCTTGACTAGTCAGTAATCTCCGGCCTTAAGAGGGCCAACATTAGGCATTATATTTAATGTTCTAAAAGACCGAAATGAATAATGTATAATGTAAGTCATTGATTGGAATATTAGCTAAATATTGTCTTAACACATGATTATTTAGAAGACTATATATTTAACATTCCTGATTTATTAGAAATTGAATCTCGAAAATGTATTAATTAGGTTGACATTATTTAATGTAGTTAAGTAAGAGAAGATATGTATTGTTTTAAGTAAAAGGCATATATTGAGTTACGAGTTTTATTCATTATTTTTTTCTCCATAGAAATACTTTTAAAAGACAAGACAAAGTCACAATATGAAAACCTTCAACGTTCACATTCACGAAATACTGCGGACAGTTCATACAAATCAATAACAACTTACAAACAATAAATACCATAATTATTGGACAATTCATTCAATCAAATAATTCCTTGTTCTTCAGCGACGTAGTGTAATGGAATCTGTCTAGAGATTTCGATTGAAGCGTTCAGAACGAATTACTTTGACGCGAAACCTCCACTACATCATAACAAAATGGACTCCTACTGTATTTACAACTGTACATTAACGAAAACATTCTAAAACTGTAAAAATAATGTTCAGAACAATAAACGTGTCGTACAATACATATAAGCAATAAAATTTCATATTAAAAATTTTCCTTGGATCATTAAATTATATTTACATTGAGTAACTAAATAACTAAAACACCATGATATGGAAATGAGAAGAATTGCACATTAGGTTCACACTTGGACGTATTGCATATTATATTGATGTGTTGTGGGACCGGCGCGGGCGAGGCCTGTGCTCAGCGCGTACAGGACAGCACAAGGTAGCTACGTAGACCATGCTCGGAATACCTTATTGCTTTAACAATAGAGACCATTTTAACACTGCATAACTAAGCTACATTTGTTGCTGCTTGCACCGGTATCGTCTTGGGTCGTCCCATTCGTTTTTCGTCAAGTTCTTAAATTAGTCCTATTCTGCTTTCGTCACTCATTCTACATTGAAAGCCACAGACGATTGTGACGAATGTAGAATGAGTGACGAAAGCAGAATAGGACTAATTTAAGAACTTGACGAAAAACGAATGCTGCCCTGCTTATCGTACGTGCAGTACTTGCATGAAAAACATCGTTTAAATAAAGAACTTATTCAAAGAGAACAAGATAAACAATTGCATGACTTTTCAACTGCGATTACTGCATATGTTGTTAGCACGGCAGAATGGGACGACCCAAGACGATACCCTTGTACCAACTAAAACACACTTATCTAACCTCTCGCAAATAGGTGTCGAAAGTTGGCCATTCATTTTTAACCTCAAGAAAAACAATAGGTTCTAATACTCAGCACTAGCCGGTATCTGAGCATACGCAGGTGTTAGTGACTGGATGAATAACATGTTGTATTAGTACACTAGATACATACGGCCAGTCCGCCGGCGCCGAATACGCAATAATCACCACAACTCTTTACATCTACTCCTACCTTATCTAATATAAATTTTCACTTAACTAAGAATTGGCTTTGTAACCTCAATTTAATACCGATATATTTAATTTAGATTTCGTAATGTCGAGGTTCGATAGATGGAAGATGCGAATTCACTTGTGCGTATGTGAAATCACTGTAAATGAAATAATTTAGACATTGAATAACTTAAGTCGCGTTTGGGTCTGCGCCCTAGATTCTAATGAGATTCTAACTCCATCCAAGTGGACAGAAATCGAGTAAAATATAGGTAGTTTATATTGTTCCAACTTTATTATTTGGTTATTAAAAGAACGTCTTTAAATATACCTATATTTTACACTTCAGCAACACATTATCTACAATTCTACACGAACGAAGCGCCTTCAAAGACACCATTATATTGTCATGAGATTAAGAGCCAGATATTTTTGAAATTTCGTCCGTGTAGAAATAGTTTCTGATTTTCCTAGCGTTCTCTTTACGTACCAAACGCAACTCTACACTATGTTATAAATTAGAGTAACACTTTACGTATGAAAAATCTAGCAAGTATAAGAGTGGGCTAAAACTTTACAAAAATGGATAGGCCATCGTACTACAGTATTAAAATTAGGCTGCTTCATCATGGGACTGTAAACGTATCAAAGCACTTATATTAGATACTGTCGGTTATTTGTACCTTACATCTGTAGTCTGCCTAAAATATTGTTGGTACACATTTAGCATTCATAGGAAATGCTAGTGGACGTAGCTTTAGATTGGCTAAATTACAGATATATATCGTTAAATTCTACACAGTGGTAATATCAGATGAGTTAAATTGACATTCCAAGTTCATTGTTTCGGCGAATGTCAAGTAAAACTATTCATAATGAAGTTTTATATCTCTATATTGCATAAATTGGCATTATTTAATGGTGTTATAAAGAAAATAACAATATGCCATTTCGACTAAACGGTAATGCAAATGGCATAAAATAACGCGTTCTTCGATATGTATTCAGAGAGAAACTAAACATTTGCGGGCGTTGTGTTCGCTTTCCCGTAGAAAACATCTACTTCAATACAAACGGTTAAGGGAGAGATAATCTCATGTACCTATTATAAAAGACTGTTAAGTGACCTTACTATCTGAAACATTCAAATGAGTTGAACTCTCCTAATGTTAAATTAAATGTTTCCTCATTATGTTTGAGTTGACAATGACGAGAGGGTAATGTTTTTCTACGAAATACCGTTATATGCGTCGAGTTAACCTAGTGTTGGTAATACTATCAGCTAAAGTAACGATCGGACCATAGGCCTCGGAGCTATAACAATCTACGCCAGTGGCGCGGCGTAATCAATGTATGGAACCCGATTCTTGCTAGGATGTTACAAAATCATTTTAGGTTTCTTATTTACAAGTTCATCCGAATCCAATCTTACAAAGCTGTAAGTCTCAGCAATAGTATACAGTGGATACAAAACAATTGGCCGTATATGTTAGAGTGAGGCAGACTGCTAGGTCACCCCGCTCAGTTTTTTATTATGTCGTGCTTGCGACAAGACGAGCCACTTTCGCAGGTTTTAAAGCAAGTGAGAGAAATTTCGTCACGATCTAGGAACAATTTTGACGCCACGCCACCACTACGATATTATATCTAAGAAACGTTGGGGGTTTTTCGCTCCAGCGTGGTTTTAGCGCTGCTCTCTATGCCGGAATCCTCGTCTCCGCTGTCCAGCACTGTGCCCTCCCCGCGGACGGGCTCCTTCACGGGACTGGCCGCCTTTTCTCCATCGTCGGTCAGTATAATCTTCTGCTCCGGGTCGGCTCGAGGGACGGTCTTGCCGAAGGTGGAGAAGGTGGGTTCCGGGACGGGGACGTCCTCGCAGTCGGGCACGGGGAGGGAGCCGGTCACGAGCGGGGTCTCGTCGGTCATGACGAGGGGAGTCGTGCCGACGTCTGACCGGTCGTCGGCCGCGCGCCTCTTCGGCTTGTCGAGAACAAAGTTGAACACCCTGTTGTGCCTGGGCGAGGGTATGTGCGGGCTGGGCGGGAGGTCGAGCTTGAGCTTGTCGCGCGTGTGGCGCAGGCCGCCGAGGGCCTCGCCGCCGGGGGAGCTCGGGCTGACGGACTCGCTGGAGCTGCCACTGTCTATGCTCCGCCACGGAGTGACGTCCTCGAGCTTCTTGGTTTTGAAGTCTTCGTCCGTGGACGTGGAGCCGGGGGTGATGTCCTCGACGCCGGAGTCCGGGGTGGTGAAGTCCAGCGAGGGCGTGCGCGTCTGCGGGAGGGGCGCGAGCGGGGAGGGCGGCGGGGGAAAGTCGTCGTCGGCGGGGAGGTCGAGGGGCTTGAGCCGCATGCCGGGGAAGAACTGGCTGGTGGTGGACATCACGCCGAGGCTCTCGAACGGACGGGCCGATGACGATATGAAGAAATCCTCATCGTAATCTGAAACAATAATCATATTAAGAAATATTTCTTCCAGATACGCGCGTTGAATTCAGACTGAATCCGAAGAATCCTGCGCATTGCCAAGGATTCGATTATTATAATAGCGAAAGAGATGAAGATAGTTGTGACTAGGCTTCCCTTTTGAACAGATCAGCTTACGGAACTAGGTTTCTAAGCTATAATATTCTTAAATACTATGATAGTGACCTGCGCCAAAGGCGATGGTCCCGCGCAGCGGGTACAGGTCGAGCGGCGAGGCCGCGCCGAACAGCTGCCCGTAGCCCAGCTCCGCCTCCTCCGCGCTGCCGGGGTCCCATTCTGAAATACCAGTGATCGTTTAGATCATTTCATTGACAGTGTTTATGTCACAGTATCTTTTACCACAATCGGGAAAAAATATCCTAATCCCAAAGACTGATATTAAAACGTATTCCGGTCAATCCGGTCTAGGGTACCTAATATCGCGAATGTAGAGTCAATTCTTTTATAGATAAACGGTTGTGACGTTCTTTTATGTACGCTCTTATACCAGTTGCAGATAATAAATGATTTTTTTTCAAGAAAATTGTTCTTGCTTGTGAAGACTCAGCATTTTATCGATGTCGAATTGTCGATAACTAAGCTGTCGACTAACCTGAGTATGTGGACAGGTCGGGCAGGTAGGCGGGCGAGTCGGCGTCCACGGTGGCTAGCTCGCGCGGGTACTCGTACACGCAGTGGTACTGTCTGAACATGTTGGTGTACCTGAGTATGTGGACAGGTCGGGTAGGTAGGCGGGCGAGTCGGCGTCCACGGTGGCTAGCTCGCGCGGGTACTCGTACACGCAGTGGTACTTCTGCCGCTTGAACACAACGCGCTTCTTGTTATCCTGCGTACAAACCATATACGTGTAATTGAATTGATCCATTGTCCAGAAACTGGTAGTCTAATCTATAATTCTTTGAACACAAATATGACATGTATTTTTTGAATAATTTAAAACAAAAAAAATATTTTAATGAATAGAACTTAATTCAACAAGAATCAGGTTTCGGTAGGTATCTCTTAAATTTAGATATTATAATTTCATAGGAATTTTCATTTTAAGTTGCAGGTACGGTTGAATATCACTTTTATAAATGTCTCTGAATTTAACGACGAAACGTACCAACGCGGTTGTCGTTTCATGACACCTAAAGTTATATGCATATAAATCTTAGAGCATTTAGTAACTGGAGACGTCATGGCTGTCATTTTCTGTACGAAACAGGCTGCCGATTTTTGCGGGGGAGGGGACGTCAAATGTATTGCTTTTTTCACATGATTTGTACGTAACGTACAAATAGCCATGTCAGTCCATACAAAAGTTTGCATAATTGTGCAAGTTTTTCGGCAGAGGGGTAAGCTCTTGAAGGCGACTCCAGTTATTAAATGCTCTAAGATATAAATAAGCTCATAGTGGACTCATAATGTGCCTGTAAGTATATAAATAGTCGCAGAAGTAAACATGTTTTTAATTATTATTGTTTATTCATACTATAGGTTTTCCCAAGTTCCTGACATCGCGGTAAAATAGGAGACGTTATCAATTATGCTAGGTACAACTATAGTTATACTTAAGTCGCTAAATATACTTATAAATACATATTTACATACCTACAATTCATAATAAGGTTGCATCCATTACTTTGACCACAATACTTAAGTTACAATGAGTTCAGGCTCTTCTCTGAACGCAGTTCGCTGAGTACTGAACGGACGGCCGCACAGGATTGCGGATATCATTGTTATTCAATTGTTATTTTTAGTTATTTCTAACAAAAAAGAGTAATCGTTGAGTTCGATCAAAAAAAATATTACGGATTTTTAAAAGCATTTTTCAAACTCTTGTGCAAAAATTTACAGTTTTAATGGTGCGTTTTAGGCCTATGTCCGTGATTTGTTTGCATCGGACGAAAGTTGTTTAATCAGGTTTCGAATCGATGAAGTTTCTAGAGAAAGGCCTCAAGATTGCTTATATTTTTTGAACTGTATTATTATCTAAAAAAGCGCTACGATTTTTCAAACCCTGCATGCTGACCCACGGCACCTTAAATTAATAAGGATATATAATAATATATGTGTATGTTCTTTTAATTATGCATTGAACACAGAAAACCCGAGTATTGACTTATAATTTAAAAACCTTATTACAATGAAATTAGGTCCAACATCTGAACAGTGAACTGTGTGTAATGTGTAATAATTGTAATAAAGAACAAAGTTGCCAGTAGAGTAGGTTACTACGTATATCTATTTGTAATAATTAATAAAATAAATGCTGCAAGAATCCTACTTCAAGGAAAATACTGCACCGACGTGTTTCTACAAATTGTAACACAAGGAAGCTGGTCTGTCACTGCCAGTGTGATAAATAAGGTGTTTCTGAGAGGACGTCGAGGTAAGTCTGTCAGTGTTAAATTCTTAATACAGACACCAAACCAAGCGTTCGTTTCACAAAAGCGTGTTACTTCCAAAAGAAGCGGATGTTCTTTTCTACATATTTTTCTTTAGACGCGTAAAGTATGTTGATAGTTTGGATGAATCGACGTAGATATATTATGATTAATGACACACGATTATATAAAGGTACCTAGCTATTGCATGAGCGCTACTTCAATTGATTCACTCCTTTTTAACCTCAAATTCCATATTCGAGGAAATTCAATCAACAGTCAACGCTGCGGTTAAGTATTGGATACTAATGTTTATAATATTGCGATGGTTTTTTGAAGCAGCAAGTTTTCAGAACCTATCAGCTAACTGAATTCTCCCAGTATTATTAAGCCATATGTAATCCAAGTTACTTTGTACGGCGTTCCAAAGTAAATATATCATAGCACCTAACTAATAAATATTAAGTTGGATTTTTTTACAATAGCAAGGACTCTAGGTTTACTAACGAATGGGCCAAAAACGTTTCCCAAAGTATCACATCCCAAAGTATGTTTCCCAAATTATCATTTCCCAAAAAAATGTTTGGCAAAACAACTTATCGCAATTTTTCAGTTAGCAATAGTCTTTTTTGGCAAGTTATTGCTTAGCAAATAATTACTTGGACAAGTTTCATTTTACCAAGTATTATTTAGTCAAATGTATCATTATTATCATTAAGCATAACATATTGCATGGCATACAATTTACATACCAATGGATATTTATTTTTGCTTTTATTTGAAATACTTAATCCCGACCTTGGTTTTTTTATCATTTTGGTTATGTTTTACGCATACGGATGTGATTAGTTGAACCATAAACATTATAATTTTTAAGAAAAAAACCGATTTCTATGGGGGCCGGTGAAAGATTATTGTAGATGGTGCACTAGGTATGTAGAAAAAGAGGTAAAACCACCCACTTTTTTAGTAGCATTTCGTTTCTGTAAAGGTCGTAGTTCTAGCCTAACCTAACCCACTTCTCTGATAGCAGTTCGGTTCTGAGAGGATCGCAGTTCTAACCTAATCAAACCCACTTTTCTAGTAGCAATTCGTTTCTGTAAGGCTCGCAGTTCTAACCTAACCTAACCCACTTTTGTTCGGTTCTGTGAGGATCGCAGTTCAAACCTAACCTAACCCACTTAACGGCTTTTTTGGAATATAAATATTAGCCAATAAAAAACGTTTGCTAAATATTTTTTTGTCCTAACAACATTTGACAAAGTAAAATCATGCCAAGTGATAATTTGACCAAATAAATTATATGCGAAGTGTAACATTGCTAAAGGTTCCTTTGGGAAATGAAACTATTGCGATAAGTTTGTTGGGAAGTGAAATTTGGCGAAAGGTATTTGGCCCAAACGAAAGTACACCAGGACTCTATTGACCACGGTCACGGCCACGGTTGGAGCCACGATCCTACCTGTAACGAGTCTCAATTGTTTCCCATAATGTTTTAAGTCATAATGTTTGGTTTTTCTCAGAAACGCGTAACTTTTCAGGATTGCCATAAAACAAACCTAACCTAACCTATCTATAGGATAACCCTACGAAAATCCTGAAAAGTTAACGGTTTTAGAATTATAACTAATGATAATCTGACAATCATTACATTATGACTTTCAATAATAGGCCTGATGACAAATTTTGAAAACCCTTTTAATATCGTCGGTACACTTGTATTAGTTCCGAAAAACACTATATTTCAGTTATACTCATAAGATTTAACATAGATAATTGCATTTTATTATAGCTAGTTTAAACTTCGCGCGAAAACGCCTCGCATGCCATTTGTGACGTCATTATTTAGTTGGTGGTAGGGTGATAGATATTGTTTACATACTTACAGTTACGAATTTCCCTTGAATCCGAATGATATTGTTAATTCAGCACCATATATTACGATTAGGGATGATAAATACAGTGGAAACTGGATAAGTGGAATCGCAAGGGACCGGCTGTTTAATTCCCCTTATCCAGGTTTTCCATTTATCCAGTTTTCCACTTAACCAGGTTCAAATAAAACGTTTTCTCACTTACAGAGGCTCTCGCTAACAGAGGTTGTGGATGCTAGTAATGTCGCTTATAGAGGTCACGTATAGTATGGTCAAATATAAGATCAAGACTTAAATAATCATCTTTTATTAAATATGTATGTAGATATGTATGTATTAACAAAAAATAGGTATGTAATCCTGACTTTAAAAAAAGCAATACTGTAAATAATCCACAGTACTCGTATACAATTTTCAAAATTTCAAAAACAAGATCAATTAAACAAAATCACTCCTAATATTTATTTATGCAAGAGAAACCAGTATGGTTAAATATAAATACGTAGTTAAAACACGAACCATATTGTTAACAAAACAAACTACCCTCCTTGTGACGGTTTATTAAAACTACAAATTTTATAACGCCAAGCTATTCCACTCATAGAGGTTTCAGAGACGGCTGCTTCCAGTTACAGAGGTAAAAATAAGAAATTTTCGAAAAAATGGATTCCGCTTATAGAGGTCCCAAAATTCCACTTATAGAGGTAATTCGTTGCCAAGGGACTGGAACCAAGAACTTGGGTCCACTTAAAGAGGTTTTCCACTCACCCAGGTTCCACTTATCCAGTTTCCACTGTACATTACAAAAATTTATCACAATAACTCATTTTACACAAAAACTCTCACACGGTTGCAGTTTAAGATGAATTATTTAGATACATGTACATTTTGAGCAGTGATGCCAGGGCTCTGCAGTCATAAGTTACGTTTCGTTTCCCTAAAAGTCACGTTTTTGCTGCTCAAGTCACGTTTTTATATGATTGTATTGTATGGGTAGGTAAATCGATTTTGTTAGAAGAAATTCAGAAAATAATATGTTTCACAAAAAATCTACTTACCTTATATGATTTTTAGGGTTCCGTTCCTCAAAAGGAAAAAACGGAACCTTTATAGGATCACTCGTGCGTCTGTCTGTCTGTCTGTCCGTCTGTCACAGCCTATTTTCACGGAAACTACTGGACCAATTAAGTTGAAATTTGGTACACATATGTAAATTAGTGACCCAAAGACGGACATGTAAGCCATGTAACGTAAACAAATTAATTTTAAGCATGGGGGCTACTTTTGGGGGGTCAATAAGAAAGTTAAAAAATTAAGTTTTTCAATAACCCAAGCAAATTAGAAAAATCTGCGGAAATTATTCGTGTAGTTTTGAAAATTGGTACAGGTAGACCTTGTGGTTAGGGCATGCTCCCGGGAATTCCCGGTTCTCATATTCCCGGGAATTCCCGGGAATTTTATAGTGTCAAAAGAACCGGTACTGAAGATCCGGTACCGGTACTTCCCGGTTCTCATCATACGACTATTTATTCCCATTTCAATAGTAGTAATGTTTTAGTACTTTAGCTCGGGACATTATATAACATTTAATAGTGGTGCTATGAAACGGGGGACCCAAATAACCCGACAAACTAACCTAGTAAAGTAGGCATTCGTGCAGGCAGGCCGTGCCGTCATAGTGCTGAGTGCATCGACTACGCTACGGCCGTGTGGCTCGGCCCAGGCAGGCAAAGGGTGTCGGTTAATTTCGTAAAATAGGTTGGAACGCCAATAAGTGTTTGTTTTTAATAAAATAAGTCATTTATTAATTCTCATGCATTTATTTTTATATGAAAATAAGTCATTCATAAAGATTGTACGCTAACACAAACAATTTCTTAAAAGTAATCAAAATATGCCTTGAGAACCGGGAAGAACCGGGAATTCCGGTTCCGGCCATGCCCAGAACCGGGAAATGAAATTCTTGGTACCGGAACCGGTTCTGCATGCCCTACTTGTGGTGTCCAGATAAACATACTAAAAGTCCTCGAGGGTAGGGGGTGTGCTGAGGGTGCAGGGGGGGGGGGGGGGGGGGGGGGGGGGGTTGAGGGTACCTTTTTTCATATTTTTGCTCATATCTCGAGTATCTGTACAAATAGCATTAATTATAATTACTTCGGACAAAAGTTTTATTATAAAATTTCCTATTATTTTGCTTATTTTTATTTTTACTCTACGATCAATACTTTAGGAGCTTCAGGCTGATAATTTAAATTAGAGATAAAAAATAGACGATTTAAGAAAACGTCGTTTTTTCGTAATTCTTCATCATAAATAAAAATTTTAGTTTGGAGTAAGCAAGCTAAGTGACCTGCTGATAAAATATAAAAAAAAAACCGGCCAAGAGCATGTCGGGCCATGCTCAGTGTAGGGTTCCGTAGCTACCCGTCTGTCAAAATAGACTATTCGCAAAAACTCAAAAACAGCTATACCGATTAGGTTCGCTATATTTTTCCTTGAAAGTCTTTACTAAGCTGTTTTTATGTTTTTTTTTTCATATTTTTTAGACCCATGGTTCAAAAGTTAGGGGAACTAAAGGGGAAAACACAACTTTTTTTCTTTCAGACCGATTATTTCCGAAAATTTTAAGTTGATCAAAAAATGGTTCCTGAAGACCCGTATTCGTTTTAAAAGACCTATCTAACGACACCCCACACTAAAGGGTGGAAGCGAAAAAAAATTCATCCCCACTTTAATGTAGGGCAGCCACCATAAAAAATATTTTTTCTAGTTTCTATTATTAAATTTGGCACGAATAAATAAATTAGTTACACTGACAAAGTCGTAAAATATAAACTAGAAAAAATATTTTTTTAGGGTGGCTCCCCTACATTAAGTGGGGATGAATTTTTCACTTCAACCCTATAGTGTGGGGTGTCGTTAGATAGGTCTTTTAAAATGAATAAGGGTCTTTAAGGACCATTTTTTGATCAACTTAATATTTTCGGAAATAATCAATCTGAAAGAAAAAAAGTTGTGTTTTCCACTTTAGTTCCCCTAACATTTTAACCATGGGTCCAAATAATATTTAAAAAAAATCGTGACAGTAAAACTTACTAAAGACTTTCAAGGAAAAATATAGCGAACCTAATCGGTTTAGCAGTTTTTGAGTTTTTGCAAATAGTCTATTTTGACGGACGGGTAACTACGAAACCCTACACTGAGCATGGCCCGATATGCTCTTGGCCGGTTTTTTATAATATTATATCAGCAGGTCGCTTAGCTTGCTTATTCTAAACATTTTATTTTATTTATGATGAACAATTACGAAAAAACTACGTTTTCTTAAACCGTCTATTTTGTATTTAACTTTAACAAAGTATTGATCGCAGAGTAAAAATGAACATAACCAAATTTGTAGAAAATTTTATAAGTAATAAAACTTGTCCGAAGTAATTATATTATAATGCTATTCGTACAGATATTCGAGATATGAGGCTAAAAGAAATGAATCATTACACTAAAAAAAATAACTACTACTATCAAACTAAATGACACCGTCATGTCAAGGTAACAAGTCTCATCTTGCCACGACTATTATAATAAACATGATGGTGGATGTAACGTCAAGGTGTCAGTGCAAATGTCAACTTGGGTGCGTTCACCGCGTTCCTAAATAATACGAATTGCAGAACTAAACTTGTCCAAAATTCGACTAGCTTAAAAGTCACAAAAATTACCTCAAGATCGTAAGTCACGCACATGTCACACGAGAAGGCGAAAAGTCACGAAAAATGTGACTTTTGTGACCATCTGGCAACACTGATTTTGAGTGAAAATCACCGAACGCCGGTTTTACTTTTTAATTTTTCATTTTTTCTAGTTACGACAGCCAACATGGCAATGATAGTTCCATTCAGCCAAATAATTAAAAATGTTTGTTGTTGAAATATCGTATTATTTAGCATTTTATTTAAGTAATAACAAATAGATATCTACTTTATATCGTGTAATAATATTTTTTGGACGTAATAAATGTTTAGTGGCGAAATAACATTTTTTTTGCACCTTTCGAACTCTTTGGTGCCCACGTATAGATTTCGGTCAATGAGGTTGTCTATGTTGCTCTAAGAAATATGTTATGGATTGATGACGTCACTGTTTGGAACGTTTCTGATTGGCGTTTCAGTAAAAATGGCCGATTGGAGAATTTTGCACTTTTATTTTATTGAATATATTAATAATCCTTCAGTTTATACTGAGATTGGGCCATTTTTTAGAATCATATTAACATATATGTTTCGTTGAAACCATTATTTCCATGATTCTTTGTTACTTGCAACAGGCCTATTATGTCAAACAAAGGGACCCCACATGTAACCACAGAGAACTAAGTAACTTATTTCTCTATGCTATAATAGAAATTACGATTGTTACAGCTGTTAGGCTATGTGGGGCAATACTCTGATATTTTGTTTATATCTACAGTGAACAACAATGTATTGGCTGCCAAAGATTCTGCTGACTGCGACCCTGGCCGCCGCACTTGCTTCTCCAGTTGATGTCCGAACCCCGGAAACACACATATCTACCGGATCCCTGGTACCCAAAAGATCTTTTGACATACCACCCTCAAAAAAAGGCCCAGTCATTGCATGCATTACGTGCGGAGTTAGTCACTGCCCGGCTGGTACGACACCTGTTTGGGCTGGATTTTTAATATGCAAGAAGAAAAGAAGTGGAATCAATGCAGAGGTGTTAAGTTAAACGATATAAGATTTGGTAACGCTTTTGATTCGGGAGCGCGCCCGCCGCCCCGCTCATGCTGCGTTAGTGTCTCGCTACAACGTAGCCAAGCCTTAAGGGCTGATTTAGACGGCGCGCGAACTCGCATGCGATTTTAGTTACATTGCGGGCTGTTGGTTACGTCCAATTCAACCGACCTATCAAAAACCACAATTTAATGAAATTCGCATGCGAGTTCTCGCACCGTCTAAATGAGCCCTAAAGCTCAAATTGCCTAGTTATTCGTATGAGTTGTAGGTATATACTGATTCTAATAAAAAGTTGTATTAAAATACATTGTTTTATTTCTAATAAGGAAAAAATACTAGGATGTATTTGTTAATTTCATATCAGAGGGAATTCCGGAATTACATTAAATGCAGCAGAATAATAAAGGCGTAAACTTCTTTGTACACGATTAAAAGGTAAATCGCGTAGGTGCTTAACATTCAGTACTAATATAAAATAAATGTATATAATCGTTTGAAGTTTCCAGAAACAATACACATTTTATATGAAAAAAAAATATTTTATTTTCAATTCACCCTTAAATTTATAAGATCACATACGACTGATCCTATAAGTAACCCTAAAATTGAAATTGTTATGATCTATTGTGTATTTTTATTTATAGGCTATGAATAAAACAATGAAATAAAGAAAAATAATGACCAATGAAAATTACCGTTATGATGCGTTAAATAACCACTGTAGGAACCGCAACGTATAAATTCAGGTATTTAATACGGTTGATATGTAGTTTTATCAGTAAGGTGCTTCTAAAAGGACGTCCTATGGTGAGCTATGAAATATTTGGTATCAGTTACATGAATATGTGTACCTATTTATTTTTACAATAAACGGCGATTTAAGTTTTTGGCTAAATAACTGTCTATATGCACATTTTTTTAATTTACTTGTATCCAAATCGAAAGAGTGATCTGACATATATTTTATTTATTTTATTTTATGAGATTGAAAATACAAAAATCCTAATTTATACATTTTATCATTTACAGTTACTTTTATTTGCGTGGCAATATACGAGTAGGTGCTGAATCAGTTTACTGTTCCTTGATCTGGATATTTGTGCATCACTACTGCACACGACTGATCTGATTAAAATAAAAAAAATATTTTTAACAGGAAAACTTGGTAAAGACTGCCAGAAGACGCTGTAGTACAAAAAATAAGGGTTATGTATAGTTAAAATTCATAGACAACCTAACATTATATAATGTTTGTATTTTAATAATTTGTAGTTTGATATCCACAAATTATTTAAAAAAAGTGCTGCTTGAAAATTCACATTCATTTTAAATATTTGCATATTATGCATGACCCCTTTTTATCGTGGACAGTCTTTAATTACCTATGCTTAATTTAGACTAGCAGTTTATATAAGGCGATATGTTCGCATTCGCACTTATCGACGCCATAAAATATTTTCCTAGCACGGGTTAGCCCAGTCGATCCAATTCGTTCGCATTCATTGAGTCGGAATGAGTGCCAGTTAAGGCAAAGCCTACCTGTATGATATAGTATTTATATTTTCAGAACAATGTGTCAGTGTTCGCTGCTGGTGTGTCTGCTGGCACTGGGCTGGACGGCCGCACAGCCCGTAGACGATGAAACCCCTCTTCACCCCGCCTCACTCAATCTAAGCGCCGGTGCCCCTGCTAGACGCCACGACACTCCCGATGGCATTACCGATCCTTTACCGAAATGTCCGAACGACAAAATCACGGTGTCCGATGGACGGGGTGGATTCATGAGCAATGACAAGAAACATAATAATACCAGCGACAGCGCCGAATTAAACAATGTCAATTATATTCAACGACGTGAAATCGTCTTCCCACCTTTACATAAATGTCCTTCTGACAAGATACCGATACGTCTTCCGGACGGAGCGTTAATTTGCAAGGAAAGACATCAAAATACAATTGCTAGCGGTAACTTCGACAAATATCCATCTGGTAAGATTCTGGTACCCCTCGCGAATGGAAGATTTATATGCGAGGACAATAATAAAAAAGGCACCGGTAACTACTACGGCGAAATAAACAATATCCGTATTAGGCGACGTCGTCGTGGCGGTCTCATCTGTTCTACCTGTTTAATGTCGAAATGTCCGTCTGACAAGATTAAGAAACTCCTTCCAGGTGGAGGATTTATTTGCCAGGACAAGAGACACAAACGCGGAGCCGGTTTTTATTCCACCGACCTTGCACCCAAATGTCCGTCTGGCAAGATTCTAGAATCCATCCCGAACGGAAGTTTTATATGCAAGACCAAGACAAAAGAAGAAATTAATTCTCTACCTTTACCGGAAAATGATAGCTTTGGACCTTTACATAAATGCCCATCCGATAAGGTGCCAGTATATCTCGGCAACGGAGTTTGGACATGTAAGGACAAGAAACATAACTAATAATCGTATATGTAATGACGGAGAACAAGTCAAGAAAAAAGTTTATACGGTAATACGCTTTCACAAATAAATCATGTCATTGGGACTACGCCACTACGGTCAATGTACCTTGTTACATGGACTAAAATTTGTCGAAAAAAAGCTCACAGCAAACACTACTGCGACAAGTTTCTATCTATACAAGCGACCTGGCATGATTGTAGAGTATTAAGTTTATTCTATCCGGTATTATTAAATTTAAATTATGTGTAGCATTACATTTATTTATACTTAATTGCAAACACATTTATTCAATTAGTATTTCTTTTATCCAATCCTACAACCACAACACACATATGTCATCAATCTGCTAGTGTCGCAGCCTTATAGGTTTAGCGACGTCTAAATCAAGTTTGGTATCATTTTCAACTTGAAAATGACTTCAAAGAACAAATACAATTAATAAACCGCGATTGATGCAAGTCATATGACAGGCATTAAACCGTCCCTGTTACTCTGTACGAAATAAAGAGTCAGGTATTGTGTGAGACATCATGGATGTCTGGATCAATTCATTTGTAACCCTAATGCGTAGATTGGTGATATCATCAGACGGTTTAAGTAGCTGACTGTACACTGTGTGTGTTATATTTTCTTCCGTAAGCTGCTTTAAAGAGGACGTGCCGGTAAGTCTTTGTTTTGCTTCATATTGACTATTGTGTGAAGTGCGAGTAGGGGGAAATTAAGCCACGGCGTGGGAAAAACGTGAAATTTCAAAGGACGACTCTTCGTACGATTTGACAGCTGACAACAGATAACTAATATGCCCCATATCCTCCCCTCCTCCTCTTTTGTAAAGTTTGGTGCTGCTCAAGTAGTAGTTCGACGCCCTTTTTAAGGGGTGTGAGGGGGCTCTTCCGCATCCCTGCTGCTGAGCCTGTATCGTGTCGCGCCTGTCGTTCGCGCGTCGTTTTGGGGACGGCTGTGTGTCTCGTGTGGGCAAGCTTTTTGGTTGCATTCAATTATTTATTTAAACTTTATCGCACGAAGATATACAATCATATACAAATGGCGAACTTAATCGTCACTTTCAAACTTGTTATTCGGCAAAATGGTTAATAATCAAGTAAAAAACAGAACACCAATATGGTAGTTTAATACCCAAACACTTAGATGAGACGAAAACAGCGTCATTTTACCGTACCTACGAGTAGTTATGTGACGCAAAGAGATGACTGTTTTACCCCAAATGACTAATAAGTATAATGAATCTTTATGATTGACTCAGGGTGTATATATATTTAATTGTCATATTTGATATTCCAATATTTTACAGAGAAATGTGTCGGTGTTCGCTGTTGGTGTTACTGCTCGGACTCGGCTGGGTTGTCGCACGATCCACACATAACGATGACATCAATGCTAGCATTGAACAGTCGTACAGACCCCCAGTCTTGTCAAAAGACATTGCCTACGAGTACGGAAGCGAAGGGATGGAGTCTTTATCAAGGCAGCATCGTAGTCTATGGCCGGCTAGTCCTATATATAAATGTCCGACCGACCGACGCATGGTAGATATTGGGAATGGTCACTTCATATGTCAGCCGAGACGAAAGCATGTTAGAAGAAATTGGTAAAAAATGTAGAGATGTCAAACATATGTAATGGATACGATTAGTGCATTTTTTTAACGAAGCTGGTTCACATCCAGCCACGGGCACAAACATTGGAGGCTTTTATCACTTTATAAGTAAACGAAGTTATCGGACCTTTGTTTTGTAGTAATATAGCAGTTTGAAATTATATACATGATAAAAAATACATATGTGAATTTGAAAATATATTGTTATTCTAAATTAAAATGTTATACCTAATCTAGCCGTGTTCTTTACTTTTGGATAGAAGGCTAATTTAAATCTATCCTAAAAGTGCAGCATTGATATATAGAGAAGGGGTGAAAAATATCTCAAAAAATAAAACAAGTGACCTATGTTCTCATGGATGCTTAAACTTTTTCAAAGTTGTTTTGGAGTTATAATTACGTGTATGTTAAAAATACGTGAGTGATTCGATTTAATATATTTAATACATGTGTCTCACGGAAGTTTTGTTTTTAAAATATCCGATTTTTGGTTGGGATGACCTTCATAGGGCAAAAACTCTTGTATTTGTTTACGTACACTTTGCTCACATAGTCAGAAAGGAAGAGCTACGCTCCTTCTGCTCTACGGACCTTCTGTAAATGGAGTATGTGTACAATAAGAAGAGTTAGAAGCGACAAAAGAGCTTGTAGGCGGTCTTCCCCACATTGACTTTACCCGTAAGACTTTTGAATATCACAATAAAAGAGAAAACTAACCTGTGAAACGGGCAGGCTGCGAAGCGAGGACTTGGCGGGCTCGGCGCGGCAGTCCCACGACGACGGCACGAACTCCACCTCGTCGCCCTCCGAGCCCGAGCCCGAGCCCGAGCCCGAGGCGCTGCCCGAGCCCGGCGCCGCGCGGCCCGCGGACCCGTTCGAGCCGCGCTGTCAAAACGTCCAGACAGTTGTAATGTCGAAATGAACCCTTAACCTTTTTTGAGTTCCATGAGCCGTTTCAAAGACGACCTTGAATTTTAAATTTGGATTTAAATTTTGATTGTCAGTGCCAACCAGATATGGCGCTCGAACTCAATAGGTTAATTATAGATAAAGACTTTTAGACCGCGGGCCAGGAGCAAATATCGTCAGTCATCGCCTCCCGCTTGATACTTTGTCAAGTGATAGTTTAGATGCTATCATGAATTAAAAAACCGGACAAGTGCGAGTCGGACTCGCCCACCGAGGGTTCCGTACTTTTTAGTATTTGTTGTTATAGCGGCAACAGAAATACATCATCTGTGAAAATTTCAACTGCCTAGCTATCACGGTTCATGAGATACAGCCTGGTGACAGACGGACGGACGGACGGACAGCGGAGTCTTAGTAATAGGGTCCCGTTTTTACCCTTTGGGTACGGAACCCTAAAAAATAGTCAGCCGGTTGTATCGCGGTGGAAAGACCGTCAGTTGATCATGTCCGCAAATCCATAAGGCGTTTGTTGAAATGCCTGATGAAATCCTACATGCAAAATTTCATGATTTAGTTATTACTATAATAAAAAGGTACAGCGCTTATTTTTTCATGTTTATGCAAGTAGCTGACGGTCTTTCCACCGCTATACAACCGGCTGACGGTTGTTTTTTTATTTATAATAATATCTAAACTATCTTCTGACAAAGTATCAAACGGGAGGCGATGACAAAATTTATTTTATTTTTTTACATGTTTCGGTGGCTGCCAATACTCAACCCACCAACGGAGCGCCAGCTGACGTCCATGAGGGATCATCATACATAGCCGTTAACCAATATACGAGTTATCGCCCGGGAGGCGATTGGTCATGAAATCTGTTCGTGGCTCGCGGTCCATTTCGGGCACAACGTGTGATTTTCTTTTATAAACGACGATTTCTTCAAATCTAGACAACTAACAAATGAAAACAGTTTTGGAAATAGCACCTCGATCGGAATCTCCCCGATAGATAACTTTTGCCAAGCAGGAGCATACACTAGACTTTAAGTAAATAAATAAATACAAAAGTCACAGCTTCACAAAGTTAGTCATGTTAGTCATGTTTGATATTTTATTAAGTATCTAATTGTGGAAGGGGAATTGCATTACTAATAATATAACTGTACAAATATATTAGTATATATTATAGGGTAGTATATACTTATATAAACACTTACATGGTCGAAATGCGTGGTTGGAACGACGGACGTCTCTTGCCCGTCGCCGCCCTAGCACGCACACATACACAATATTATTCACACGCATGCAAACCACAACCAGTATATTATGGCGTTATTCGACGTGGACAGTTGTCAATATATTTAATAGATTATAAACTGAAATAAATGTCATATACTAAGAAAAAGTGTACAAGGCCTCCAGTGCCCCAGGCTGGAATCGAACCAGCGTCCTCTGCTATCGCAGCAGGTGCCTGTGCCATTCGGCCACCGGGCCACAGCGGCATAAGTCGAATTTCTCCAAGTATATGCACTGCTTACTGAAGGCGCCCCCATTATTATTTTCTAAAAATAATTTAATGTGTACTAATACTTCTAATAGTATATTTAATAGAATTGAATGAATGAATTACGAACTTACTAAATTGTAAAATAACAGGCATATCACGGGGACAAAAATCTTACAGGTTCTTGTTTTATTTTGCGCTTATGATTATAGATTCAGCAAATAGTTGTTATACATTCGATTTTAAATCTAAACACTAACAAAATAAAGTTGATATTAAAATACTCGCCGATTATGATTCATTCTTATAATATAGATTTTATCATAACATAACCGTCATAAGATAGAACATCAGATGATTTGCAGTGAAGAGTAAAATTGTGAAATCATTATATTGACTAACTGTCCACATATGTAAATATATAATCAATAAAAATGGATATAAGGTAAACCAAAACTTTGTTGTGAAAGTGAAAATGTTCCTTCTTTGAGAAATTGTGTTATAACCCCCTTATTCATAAAACTTTACGGACCTGATTTAGTAAAATTATGTTTTATCGCTTTCGTGCAAATACATAAATCAAAATGACAGATAAAGACACGATTATTAGCTAATTGAGCTTTGTAGCGCGTTTAGGAAGAAGGGGGTAAGTGATTACAAGCACATTGATAAAGTAAAGCATTTTCACTTTAACCTCCTGAGACTAAATGTACATTACAATGTACATATTCGTGCAATCTAATTTGAACCTTTCATGAACCAAATAAAGTAGCATTTCTTTTGTTTCATTGCTTTTTAAAACAAACGAAATTCGTTTTGATTTAAAAATAAAGTTCAAATAAATAAAAAAACTTTATATGGTGGGTCTTAGGAGGATAAACTAAATCTTGGTATAGTACTAGGGAGGTCATATAAAGCATGGGATTGTCAGTCGTTATTTATATAGAGACTAGCGACCCGCCCCGGCATCGCACGGGTTAACAAATTATACACCTAAACCTTCCTCAAGAATCACTCTATTGATAGGTGAAAACCGCATGAAAATCCGTTCCGTAGTTTTTGAGTTTCTCGCGAACATACAAACACACAAATAGACAGACGCGGCGGGGGACTTTGTTTTATAAAATGTAGTGATACTACATAATGTTGCTATGTAAATGTTATTAGTAATATGTAAATAGAAGAAATAATTTATCACTTAAGCACTCGAATAGAGAACGGAATCATAAAAGCTAATTAAAGTTGTATCTTTAAATTATCAATAGATGAGTATATATTACACAAATATATGTTACAATATGGCACGTAAGTAGATTTGATTAAACTTGTTTAGCAATAAAGGTATTATTTAGGGATAAAAATTAAAAAACTCACACACAAAAGACACCACACTAAAAGTCCCAAAAGCACACACTCACCTTCCAAATAAATTCGCCACTCGACGAATTGCTGGAGTGCGAGTCGGTGTCGCTGTCCCACTCCTTCACGTCGCCGGGCTTGTTGCCTTCTCCCTCTGGCGTGGGCTCCGTCGGTGAGTCTTGCGTGAAGGATGTGCTCATGATCTCGGAAGCTGGTCCTATGATTGGTTTAGAATTTAGTGTTAACAGTATCAAATTGAATTGACGACCCTCTCATAGAAAATAGACCAGCCAAAATGTATGAAACGGCCAAATTTTATTCGCGATTTCGAGGTTGGTCCCATAGTAAAAGTAAAATCGTTAAAAATCGATGACGTAATTTATGGACAGCCCCCAACGGGAATGCACTTATTTTTTAGCCAGCCTGTATAATCGAAGTATGACTCACTATATTTTAAATAAATGGTCGGGAAGGTATGTCATTACCTGAACAATTTCTGATAATTGTTCATCATGTTTTTAACAGCTTCTATATGTAAAGCATTTAAAAATGATCACCATGCATTGACAAAGGCAGTGTAAGAAGTATTATCCATCCATTAATAATCAATCAATTTACAAATTACGTTTGTATCTCTGAAACAACCCGCTGTAAATTTTTTTTGTTTAGCAGTTTTACACCAGTCATCAGATTAAAAACTAAAGCTCATTACAAAACACGCTAAGTGCACCAGGTTCAATTATAGCATAGTGGCAAGTATTTGATGTTGCATAGTCGCGCGTTGGGGTGGTATTCCACCTATCCAATTTCTTTTTCCAATGTGTATTGCGTCTCACATTTTGCTTCATGAGAGAGTGAGACGCAATGACATTGGACAGGTGGAATACCATCCTTAGACACGTAAAGACATCTATTCATCTATTGACAGCATTACAGATAAAGAAACTTTTGTGCATTAGTCCAATGGTAACTCAATACCGGAAATTTGCCACTGAAATTTGAACCTAAAGTGCAGAGAAAAGAGTTGCTTTTATTTTGTTTGAAATTTTAACGAAACAAAGCAAATTCAACTCAGCATATAACTTAAATTTCATCGAACGGAATAAGTTCTATAGGTAGGACCTCGGGCCTTAGGAGGTTATATTAAAACAACATACCTGTGAATCTAATATCACTCAGGAGCGGCAGGTAAACGTCAAGCTGGCAGAACTTCTTCTCATTCTGTAAAAAATCCTCCGTGACAGCCACCATTTTCTCTTCCACTCCATTCACTTGTTCAGGCACAAGCTTCACCGGGCTATCTTTTAAAGGGAGTGTCTTATCTACTTCAGAATCTTCTAAAATTTCATCATCGTTTTTAGTCTCTTTGCAGTCCCCATCGTCGACATTGCTTTCAACAAGTTCCTCAAAAGATTCGCTTATAAAGTTGACTGTTGCAAATTTCTCGCTATTACCATTGCACTTTATTTCATAACAATTATTGACTTTTGAAACTGTGCCGTTTGGGATGTCTTTAAGGGTGTCAACATTATTTATAGTTTCTTTATGCTTTGTTTCTTCAGTTTTTGTTTCGGGTGATTTGACTTCAGTTTGATCCATATCATGGCTGTCATCATTTGTTCCATTTATTGTTATTTCTTTGGAATTGTCACTGTTGCTCTCTTTTAGTGCGCCATCCATTTGTTTCCTGCTCATGTGAGAGTCGTAAGTATGATTCAATTCGACTATGTGAGAATCAAACGTCCTATTAGGACTGTCCTTTTCTTTGGAAATTTCAGCGATAATAATCGAATGAGGTTGCTCCGTCTCATCCTCTTCTAAGTCTGTAATTATAACTGTATTCTTACCTACGTGAGATTCTTTAAAATTCGTAATACTAGGCGGACTTAAAACTAGAGTTCTCGGTTGACTAGGCCTGGTCGAGTCTTCTGTAGGAGCTTCTTTCTCATGGGAAAGGTCCTGAGGGCGTGTTTTCAATGAGTTTTCGAATCGCTCGAAGTCGCCTGAACCGTTTTGACTAGAGTGCAAGCGCGACGTTTCCTGGGGTTTAGAAGTAGCTGCGTGCATGAACTCGATGAAAGACGGCGTCGCCTCCGATCCAAGTCGGCTCTCCTCGGACACCTCGGACTCGTAAGGGAAGGTATGTACATCTGTCTCTTGTTGCCGCAGCTCCGCTGACAGCATAAACGACTGGTAGTTGGGTACAATGTTCGGTAGATTTTCTGGCGTCCTCATGTCTACTGCCAAAGTCGAAGGTGTGCTCTCTTCCGAAGGAATCTCCGTAAGAGGCGTGCTCGTCACACCGGCCCCCATATCGTAGTGACAGTGAGGGCTGCCATGGGTTTCATCGCGTTTCGGGCTCTCGTTGTTTAATAAATTATCTTCCAGGCAAGTTATTTCAACGCTGTCCATTTTTTTGACACAAGGCTCACTTTTTAATTTCGGGCTATCGACTTCTTCGCACTCTTTGGGTGTCGGAGCGGAGATATCGACATTAAAATCTATGGGGGAGCGTCGAACTAGCTCCGGTTGGGGTAACATCCAAGCATTATCGGCAGACAAGATTTCTGTTGTGCAGTTAGAGTACGGTCCTGTCATCGTCCCGTACGCTAAGTCCTTCGTCTTCGAGCCTTCAGACTTGGTCGGCGAGGCTCTCGCTTTCGTATACGTATGGTTGTCATTATCGTTCGCTGTGATGGAGTCGGGCGAGAACCGGTCGTCGTCCGACTTGCTGTCGTGGACGATGTAGGTGGATATGTGGCTGAGCTCTTTCTCGTCGTCGAGGGTGAGTGTGTCGCTTTCGCTGTTGTCGTCCTTTTCTGGATCAAAGTCTGGAGGGAGATCTTGATCGGAGGCTATGTCATCGAAAGCCTCTTCTACGTTGTATAGCGTGTCGTTGGAACACCAGGAATCGATGCTGGTAGCTTTAGAGAGCGTTTCTGAAGGTTTGATATCAGTCGGTTGCGTGGTCTTGGACAGTGTGGAAACGCCCGTGACCGCGGTGGCGGAGGAGTCGGTGGTGGGGCTGAGCACGAAAGGGGAGACCTGGGAGATGCGCTCGCAGCGGCCCTCGTCCACGGTGAACGTTCGGTCGTCTATCCCGGTTTTCGCCGGACTGGCGTTTAGACTATCGGCACTCATTGTTATCCTGGAAGCAATATAAATAAATTAGTTTTTGTTGTTTACTTTAAATATAATCTGGTTTCAAATCTAAATATTTCAAAGTTGAATTAAAACATGGATTGGTAGTTTTTAGGGATACTCACTCCCTGCTACTAGTCTGAGGTTGGGTGCAGGATTGCCGGCCGGGCAGCGTGTAGGTGTCTTGGCCTGTCGGCGGCTCCGTCGGTTCCTCCGTAGAGTTGTTGCATGGAGACGGATAGCTTTCTGAGGATTCCGTGCGGAGAGACGCGTTCCCTGTACCATTAAAGCAGGTTCATATATGCTGTGATACTTTTAGAAAAAACCTTTTAAGATATATAATCTTTTTGAACACTATTTTAACAAGCTTCAACTCAAAGTGATCACCAGCCGTATTCGAACAATGAGATACGTCAAATACTAGATATTGAAACGATATGGATTGAATAAGTCAGTGTCAAACAAGTGTCAAAAGTGACGTTTTTGTTTGAAGAAACTAAATAATAACATAAATTACGTCATCGATTTTACAGATTTTGACCCCCCCCCCCTTAAAATCATGCTTCGAATGACCCCGTTTCCTCCTACGTCATGCGATGTCCAGACCTCCCCCCCCCCTAATTTGAAATGGCGTAGTTTAATTTGACGTATCTCATTGTTCGAATACGGCTGTCCGTTGTTTTTATAGATAGTTTGCATGGCATTATCAGCTAAGTTACTTAGGTATTATAAATTTCAGTCGTGATGGATAAGTTGTTAATAAACTATCATTAAACATCGGGAAACGCCGTATTTCATAGCTCTTGGTATTCGCTGTATTGGCACAGCCGGTAGGATGCCGGCGCATTACATAGCAAGTTCTTCTCTCGCACTTGTCGCTCTCACTAAGTATATCTCATTAGCTTACACAGCACGTCGTTCTCGTAGGCGGACAGCTGCGGGCCGGTCTCCTCGGCGATGGGGCTGAGCGCGCCCGGGTAGCTCACCACCAGCTCGGGCGGCGGCGGCAGCTCCGACCACGACGCGCTAGAGCTCTCGCTCTCGCACGAGGGCTCTATCGCTGCCACCTGCGAGAAGACAAGGATAGTTATAGTTAATTCTCTTACTCAGGTACGTTGCTAAAGATGCTCCGAATTAAGATCATGTTAACCATTTTGAATACTTGTCTAATTTTTACATGATTCAGAATCTTACTGGGGTATGTGTGAGCTCGCGGTATGAAAGAGGTGAATTCTGAATATTAATGTTAAAGAGTAAGAACACACATAAGAACAGCATAGCAACTAATTCAATTGGAGAGCCTTTAACCTTGGGTAAGTAATTTGTTAAAAAAAAATCAAAAAATAGAATCAACCAAAATTAAAATCGTACCTGTGCAAGAGGCAGCTTCAGTTCCAGCTCGTTCCTCAACGCGTTGACGCAGTCTTCATCCAGCGTGAACATCTCCCGTATATCGTCAATGTTCCCCCCGTTCCCCGCTAGAAACGTCTCCGGCGCCGATTCCTCCTCCCTCACCAGATCATTCTGCACTAAACCTTCCACAGTCAACGGCCCTGAGTATTCAATATTCAAATTATTTTCGTTCTCGGCCATAGCCAATTTCGAAGTGATTTGAAGCTCAATTTGATTCAACTCGATTTCTTTATGCAGTGAACTTAAACCCGAATCTGATTCCACGGGAGCGGGCTCCGTTGCTGGGTTCAAATCTATATCTACTAGATATTTCTGCTGAGACGTAGAGGCTAGAAAGTACCCAGGAGAGTTGGGAGGCGTCGACGGTGAAACTTTTTTCTCAGCAACAGACTGATCAGTGACGTCGCTGGCGTCGGTCTTCGAGTCTGCTTCATCGTTGGGATCACTGATTATATCCAGGAAATTATCATCGTTGACTATATCCGGCACTTCATTCAAAAAGTTACCATCGCGGAGTGGCGAGGGAGTTTCGAGATTAATTTCACTGAAATTTGAAGAGAAGAACATCTCTTCTTTCGGGATGTCGCCTAGATCTTCACCAGATTTAATGCCTTTAAAAAGTTCCATAGTGCAGTTCTCAAAAGGGCCTAGGACTACTGAGCTGTTTTCATCGTAGGTGTCAGTTGGGTGACTTTTGGTCGGAGAATCAAAAGGGCTTAGAAAATCTGGGACACATTGTTGTTCCAATTTTGTTAGCGTTACTCCGGGTCCATAGTCAGGGACTTTTGTTTCTGTTAATACGTCAGACTTTTCTTCTGTTGAGTTTGGAGTGTCATCCACTAAGCTTTTAGGTGTACTTGAACATAGAGGATCTTTCTCGTCCACTTGGCTGCTAAGTTGCCTTTCTGCGTGTAAAAACTCATCCACATCCCTCACAACAGTGGGCAGATCTAAGTACTCTGTGGATTCCAACTTGACTAGTGAACAGCTATCATTTCCAGGAGTCTCTAAGCAAGAGTTAATTACATCTTTAATGTTATCATCCATAGGGTTTTGTTCTACAATTTCAGCTTTCACACTATCAGTCAGATCCATATAAGCTGTGCTGTCATCTGATGGTACACGCCCATTTTCTACAGCAGTAGTATTAGACTTGGGAATAGCATTTTGTTCTATAATATTGTCTTTTGCAATTGTTTCTTCTGCAACCACTGCAATTACTTCCGTTTCATTCTGACTTGGTAACTTAGATGTTGGTTTCAAAGTGTCATCAGCGCATAAACTTTCTGTTACTCTTTTTTCAGAATCAAGAAATGTATTTATCACAGTTTCCATGTTAACTTCCGGTTCCACAATTTCTCGTACTGGCTCATCTAGTAAAATGTCTACAGGACTTTCGGATACAATTTTGGATTTTTCTTTCAGTGTGTCTTTAATGAGAAAAGTACTTTGTGAAGAATCTGCACTTGCTGTCGATTCAAGATCAAGAGATATCTGAGGGACCACTGACTGTGATCCAATTTGCGTATTAGTATTTTCCTTATCACGATGCACCTGTTTATCAATCGGTTGATCTATGGAGTGCGTAACATCCCGTACAACATCCGGAAGAGATTCGATTTCAGGGGCTTTCGTTTCACATTCTCGTAAATAAGCATCAGAAGTGGGTGTCACTTTTAAATTATTATCGTGAAAAAAATCCAGTGATTCTACTTTTTGCATAACTTTAGGTACTTCGTGCATTGCATCTAGCAAAATTTCTTTTGTAATATTATCTAAATTGCTGGATGAAGGTAATTTTACCTCCTCTTTAAGAAAATTATGTTGACTATCTTGTGAGGATGTTTGTTTTTGTAAAATGTCTTGGCCAGCTCCAGTATCATGAGTAATATTATATGCAGTAGAGTTATTCAAGGATTTTATTTCAGTGTTAAGAAATATTTCTACCATTTCATTTTTAGGAATATTTAATGGTTCAGGTACTAATGTTTTAGCTCGAGCTGTTTCAATACAATTCAAAGCAGCTGTCTCAGCTTCCTTTATTATTTTGTCAATAAATTCCTCAGGAAGTTTATCTATTGAGAGTTGTTTGTCTTCTTGTGCTTCCGACAAAATCAACGTAGGTGTAGTAACATTAATTGGAGCATTTGTTACCACAACTTCTTTTTCCACCAATGTCACAAGTTCTTCCTCTGTGTTTTTAGAAACATCTGTTTCAGTAATTGACTTAAGATCTACTTCAACATCGCCTTTATTATGACTTCCAGTTAAAAAGCTCTCAATAACTGGAACGGCGGATATAATTTGTACTGATTCAGGCACATCTGATTCCCCTTTTTCTTCATAAGTTGGTAAAGGCGAATCGCCTTGTTGACTTTCTTCTAATCTATGAGGAGATTCAAACGCTATTTGACTAACATTGTCTAAGTTTTCTACTTTTACAGACGAACTTTCTTCCAGGGCTATCATATGAAATGGTGTTATTTTACTATCGGTTGTACTTTCTGCAGGTGAAATGAGATCATTATTTATTTCTTTTTGACTATTTATGTTAGTCGTTTCGAGTCGTAGGTCAGTCGCATGTTTTTCTTCTAGTGGGGCATTTGGTAACAGATCTGTAGCCTTATCATTTTGAACTACCTCAGGAAATACCGGCAAGACCTCTTTATCTTCTACATTCACTGGCACGTTTTGTTCTAAACTTTGAACAGTCTTAATTATTACTTCTTCCGCGTTATTACAAACTGGGTTATTACCGCTAACTTCACTTATTGACTTAGCTTGCACTGTTTCCTTATCATGCAATATATCAGTTAACTTATTATCACTCGGGGTTTGGCAGTCTTCACTCACATACACATTCTTATCTTCATTAACACTATGCATTGGCGTTATACATATATTAGTTTTTACACTATCACTATTATCTACTTCACTTTCTTTTGGCAATACTGCTTCAACTTGTACATCCTCAGATATTTCAATTGCATGCAGTTTATTTTGTAAATCAGCATTCGTCTTTTCAAACGGTAACTCCATGTCTTTTATAGGCGTATCAGGAGTTAAATTTTCTAAGGTGTGTTGGCTGGTGGTATCGCTATGCCGCTCGAACGAGTGACTGAGCGTGCCTATTGTATCTCTATCTTCATCCTCATCCTGTTTCTTTTCGGGCGATTTGTCTTCAAGTCCGACTTCCTGTATAATATTCTGGAAGTTTGTAATGCCAGGCGATTTAACCATACTAGATTGCATCGGGTAATCTTTTTTACAGTCTAAGCTCAAATTGTCCCTCGACGGACTCGCCTGGTGGCTCGACTCCGAGCTGGACGTCTTTTCCGAATTGAGAATATTATCGAGATTCTTTATGACGTCGCTGACATCTTTGTAGTAGCTGACGTCGTCCTGGCTGCCAGCGATGATCTCCTTGAGCCACGGGTCTACCGAGGCGTCCGAGCGATCGTCGTCGCGGTCCTCGATAGTGTTGGCCTGGTGGCACTCGAGGACGGCCTGCTCGTTATGCGTGAGATAAATGTTGCGGACGTCCTCGAGCGAGCCGTGGAGGTTCGTGAGGCTCTCGGACTTGATCTGCACGGATAGCGGGTCTTTGTCCGACATGATGCTGCTGGACCTGGAAACGGCGGTGTCCATGTCGACGCTGAGACAGTGGGCGGACAACTCCTCGGAGCCGGTGAAGTGTGAGGTGACGGAGGTGGAGGGGGCGTGCACGAGGGCGCGGTGCTCGTCCAGCTTGGGGATGGTGTTGGGCTTGAGGCGCTGCCAGCGCTCCTCGAAGTCAGAGCTGCCGTAGCCGTCGTCACGGGTTTCGCTGCAGCGCATGTGCGTAGAGTGGAGGTGCTCGAGAAGCGCCTGCACCTGGGCGGCGCCGGGCCGAGAGTCAGGGTTCTCGTGCCAGCATAGCTGCATCACTTGGTGTCTGTGGGGAAATACGTGACGTTGTTTTAAATCGGATCTTCTACTGCAATATGGCTATAAAGTCTCGCTAAGCGGATTGTTGAATATTTTCGGCTAGGGGTAACTTACAGATGTTCTCGGTAGGGGCAGTCGGGCTGCGCGGGCGGCGGCGCGGCGGCCCAGGAGCAGATGTCGCGCAGCACGTAGCCCAAGGACGACACGTCGCCGGCCTGCGACTACAATCACCATTTGTTCAGTTAACTGTGCACTAAACCCCTAAACCGACGAGCGTGTATGAGGAATGTTATGAAAGTGAAGGAAGCGAAAGAGGTATGTCAGGATCGTAGCAAGTGGAAATCCGTGGTCTCTGCCTACCCCTCCGGGAAATAGGCGTGATTATATGTATGTATGTATGTATGTAACTATGCACTATAAAACTAAGCATGAATGATTATTTAATAATACCAAAACTAGTGCTTTTTTGACACGCCCTTTTATTGTCTCCTGTCACTTGCACATACATCATCTCCTCGCAACCTTCCGTATGAATACAAACTGGAGACTAAGCTGAATACTAAATAAAGCAGTCTGTACTCTGTAATGGTCGTTGATGTATCTCCTGACATGGCGCAGTTGGTAGGATCGGGTCAGTTGCACCTTGCAACTGCATCATAACACCAAGTTTATTTTAGCAGTATATTATTGCAATTTTGTCGAAATTACGGAAGTACCCGGAACCTATCAGCTCAATTAGAAACAGGAGCTAGGTTTAATTTAAATACTAATCGTCCACGACTTAGACACCTTCATTAATAACTGGCCGGAAAAAGCTCAACAACGGGAGTCGTGGAAATCAAGGGGAGCATTTGCCCAGCAGTATAACACGCTATTAAAAAAAACATCCATAGACGGAACAGATACATGCAGATATTTTACAAATATTCGAAGTGAGGCTAATTACAAGAATTTAAAAACTATAAGTCACTTAGTCTTTTGTCGTTGTGATTTAGTTGTTTTATTTACTATGTATTATTTACCATATGCTGAATATTGTCTACATTCGGCCGCGGGTCCAAGCCATAATGGCCCAGCACGGCGCGCGCCGCCTCTTCTGAACCACGAATAAGAACGTTCTGCGTGCACAGCTCACTGCAAAGCACATTTAGATGATACTGTAATAAAGCTAAAAATATGCAAGAAGTACAAGATTTTGCATTCGTCACTAAAGAAACTCAAAATCTCATAAATTTATCAGCGCTCTACTTAAACGTCTTACAACAGAATCTGCATATGTGCTCGTTTCGGAAGGTTTGTAAGCTTTTGGAAGTAGACACTACTTAAATACCTTCACAAGAAATAAAGGAAGAACCCATTTTGGAAAGAACAATTGTTAGAAGTATCCAAGATCTTTCCTTGTGAAAAATTTTGCATTCACGGAAACTTCTTCGACCCATTCCAACTACTGGGAAATCACCGAAATGTACTGATATTAGCTTTGTAATTGTTTCTCCTGCATGTCAATATCCAGACAGCGCGAATAATTGATTACAATTTCTTGAATGATTCTATTTAGCCACTTTATATTCAACAGGCATTTGGCAAACATATTTGAGCAATTTTTGCCCGATTCTAGACGATTTACCGAATGTGATGACCTGATGACTGATCCATACAAGGATAAGATATAAAAAATTACAACGTACCCATATGTATATCCCCTAGAGTGAAGGTAGGAGAGAGCGGAAGTGACGTCACACATGAGACGCAGCGGGACGCCGCTCTCGTTCAGCGCCGCCATCATTGGACGGTTCGCTGTCAGATAGTTCTGGAGATCCTGGAAAATAAGCACGGTCAAATATAATCAGAGACAACATTCCGTGTCCAGCTATACGGCCGTTTATCGAGATACTTGAACTTGTGGCGTCGGGTCGTCACACAGGCCCTTAACCATAAAATGTAAATGTTGGCTGCATTGATCCGGTCTTCAAGCGAAGATCGCATCCTCTCGTGAATGATGGATGTATTTAAACGCAAGTGCCATTCGCTCTAGCTCTCTTTTCACTGTCATCGAGACTGAATACGCACGTATAATCTACGTACTTATTCGGCATCAAGAACGAACGACAACCATGTAAGTTCATGTAACATAACCACACCATTGTCTCAATATATCGTAGACAAGAACATGCGTATTATTATGGTATCCCGCAACTCCCGATAGGATCCCGCATCCCAAAAACTAATTAGGTGTGTTCGTCGCATACAGTCATGGGGTTTGTAGGAATTTAAGTAAATCTTAAATAGTTAAAAGCTTACACTACTACGAGTATGTATATTCATGGAAAACTAAGTTAGTTTAGCGTGCTCACTCCATACATCAGTTTCCTTACTTAATAAATAATAAGTTGTATGGGAGGTATGGTGAAACGTATTATTAATAAGTTTTAAACTCGCTACTGTACTTATATTTAACTTTTACGATGACATACAAGATTGAGTATTACTTACTGTGGAGCACAGCTCAAATATAAGAATCCAGGGGTCTTCCTGCAGACAGCTGGCCACGAAGGCGAGCACGTTCTCGTGACTCGCGTCGCGGTAGAGGCGCGCTTCGTCCAGGAACCGAGCTTTGTCTTCTAGACTCGCGTTCTGGTTCAGTATTTTGACTGCTACTGTCGTTGTTGTGCCTTCGTCTTCGATTTCGCCTTCCACTACCTGCGATATGTTGGAAATCAATATATTAAATGGACAATTAATTTTATACGCTCGGTTTAATACTTAATGCCTCTATTAAATCACCGCTTATGGTCTTTATTAAATCACCGAAGTGCGAAACTATTATATACCTGATGCAAATTGTATTAGGTTCTGCGTCGAGAGCAATTGCATTTGGACGAAATGGTACGAAATCTTCTAACTGCGATTGCCATGCGTTTCCATTTCGGAGCAGAAAAAAACAAGTTTTTTTAGTGACCACGAAACAAAACGATAATTAAACCGTTTAAAAAACTAACTGGGCAAATTATATAGACAAAAATTCGTTATATTTAATTGCTATTGATTGACTTGAATAGTTGAAATAGGTGTAGTAAAATGTTGTATAAGAAAGCAATACGAACACACTGTTTAAGTAAATACTCATTGATTACAAAAAGTGAACATATTTCAACAACATGTTTTGTTGGATTGATCGGCTTTTCTTAACTGTGTCAAATTATTGGTTCACTTGTGCAAATAACTGTTACTTCCCTCGTGTAAACAGAGGAAAATCGAAACGAATCTCGTTGTAGACTCACCCTGCCGAACCACCCCCGTCCGATCTCGCGTAGATATTGCAATCTATTCCTCGGGAAATCCTCGTCGCCTGAAAAGAAAATATAAACGAGTTTTATCACCACAATAGTGAACTCCTTTGTTGTTTATATTGTGTGAAAAGTTGTCTCTATCGTTAAAGTTTATGATGAATTTTTGAAATTGACTTTGCGTATAGTCCCTGCCCTGCCGATAGTGCTGGGTTCGATAGCGGAAAATATTCGACGAATTTGAAATTATTCGACGTCGGACAGAAATACATGCCGTGACAAGTTATGTCATACTTATGACGAGGGTTCCATTAACGCGATCAGAATGGAAATGGACTGTCAATTCATAAATAAATAATACGAGTACGACGGAAATATATGGAAAATGTCGATTTCATTTCATTCCTACTCTGACTGCGACAAGATAATTTCGGGTTTATAACGGCTCTTTTTAAACGAATGTAATTTTGGCTCCCCGTTACTGGTATTAGAAATTGATTGCTCAATATGACACTATTGTTCTACCTAAAAATGTTGTGAGGTTCTAGATGTTAGGATACTTGTCGATTATATCGTTTGCGTTAGATAAGTTGCTAATTCTAGCTCATTGGTAGCGGACTCAACCGGTCTTCGTTTTTCCTAACATTGTTGTTAGCGATGCTGCCGACGTCACAGTGATATAAAGTTATCTCTAGACTAATGCTTAGATGGTAGTTAACTCACCGAACCAATCCACGCATCTCTCCAACGGATCAGCGACCCTGATGCCCGTGGGCAGCGGCTCAAACTCAACAACAGACTCGCGGCTGACTCTGTTCCGCTCCTCGTTCTCGCTAACAATGTATGCTGTCGCATTGTTGTTGGCGATGTTTTGCATCTCCCGCAGCGATATGGGGCCATTGTTGTTGTCCTCGCTGATGTTGTTGTTGGCGGGTTCTGAGAAGCCGGAGTCGGGCGGGTGCGAGCGCCGCTCGTGCAGGTGTGTGGCGCTGGCAGTGAACAGCTGGTAGAAAATAAATTATTAGTGAACGCTGTAGCATAAGGATAAAGAACTGGCAGCACCGCATGTTGTATTTCTGTATTTCAGAATAACTTTAATGCCTCAAGCATAAATACTCCATATAGCTTTAATTTAGTACATTGAAACAAATTTAAATATGTATTCTACAGTCGAGCGTCAAGGGCTCTTTCTTAACTTTAAAAAAGTTATTTGTCCAATAGACACTTGAACAGCTTTTAAATAATTTATGATTGGAGGGAAATATATCTAACCGTATAAACAAAAAAATAACAGTTAACTTTTAAGTTTAAGACTTCGAGAAACGAATGGAAAACATGACAGTTGACATGCTAATTTTTCGCACGCCTGTCTCCTAAGAGGCGAGTCACGACGAAGTGCGTTCCAGTAGTTTGTTGTATCGAAAACTTTCCGTACATACGTGTAAGTCTAAACTATGAAAGTACAAACAAAAACGAGAGAAGAAAAGGTACTCGGACATAAAGCATAGGTCGATCCACATAGTAAGTAGATTTAGTTTACATAGTACACAAAACCTCACGTGATTAGGACGAATGATTATTAAAACCACGAAACTAAAATTAACTTCAATACATAAGTAGATAACAAACAGGCAAAGTATTTAAATTAAACAATGGATCGCGTGTTGAAGTAAATAAGGTACGGGCTACTAGCAAGGTGGAGTCGGCAAAAACTAAACGGGCGCTTATGAAAGATTTACGAGTTCGTCGGCTCTAATGAATTAAGGATTTCGCTTGAAAGGAATCAATGGGATTAAGGTCAAGCGTTTCCAGGCAACGCGGCGGCCGGCTCAAAGTCACAAGTCACATTAATTCTGACGGTGTCGATAGATCCATCAATCAGGAAGGCTGAGGCTACCGCAAGTTATATTATGATAGCCTTTTGAGTGACAAGCGAGAATTATATTTTGCCATAGGTACAGTCACAGAATAAAAAATAGTACTAGGTACAGAAGATTCACTCTCTAACAAAACGCGTCTGTTACGATTAGGACAGATATGACCGTTAGGTGGCGCAAGCGCCATGCGCGGCCTATGGCAAGCCACCAAAATTGGTGTGGGACGGATGTACTTGTAGCTACTTGTTGCGACGCGACGAAATCGCGGAGTGAGCCACGCCTGATACAGTGTACTTTGACTAATTAGGAAGATGACAAACATAATACATAATTATTTGGTACAAAAATCGCAGCTATAAAGCACCCAGCATACAGTTGGACGCTTTTCGATTAACACAAAACACAACTCTCTCTACTTCATATCTTCTTAAAGCTAGGTATTTTATGAAATGAGATGCTATATTGCTAGTAACTAAGTTGCTTTTGTAATTAACAAAACAATCAATAAGAAATGAGGTTGATACAATATACATAAGTACGTTGTTTTACCGCAAGCCTTATAGGGCCGGTATGAATGACAAATAGACTAAACCACAGGCAATTTAAGAATAAAACGTATTACCCACTGATACCCAACAATACACAACAATACAGTCAGCGGCGGTATGATTATTTACACAAATCAAGAGCCCAATAGGCCAATAGTTATAATTATTTTCAAAGCAAGGCTCGAAAACCGGTTAAATTTCCAAACCGTTATCATGCACTTGGCATAAAACCTTTTAATTTCGTTTTCGCTCGAAAAACCGGAAAAGCCAACATTTCCATAAAGTTCTTGTCATAATAACCGGTTTAGAACAATATAAACCGGTTTCTTCCTACGTCGGTGTCTATGTTTAAGTGGCACTGGCATACCACCACTCACCAGGCTGGCCGGGCGTCTTGTCGAATAAACCGGTTTATTTAGGTTACAATAAAGTTCTTAAAACGTTCGCGTTCTTATGAAAGTTCCGAACTTGAGAAACCGAAATAAGCCGGTAAATACCGGTATTTTTATAAACCGGTTCCGAGCCTTGTTTCTAAGTTGTTGTTAACACCTCGTGCTAATATTGATACCTCAAGCGAATGATTCCAAAATTTTTCCACGAGCGTAGCTCAATGGTTCGAAAAGTGGAATCTGGAGCGTTTCGAGGACTTCAAGGCACGAGGGTTAAACATGCCACGACGTATATTAAATTATATAAAATGCCACTACCAACAAAACGTACATGAATCAGACAACACAATTAATGGACTAAATGAACACAAAACAACACATAAATTATCTGAAATTAATCTACCTGGTTGTCCGCTCCTTCGTTTTGCTGGAGACAAGAGAAAACAATACATTAATTATATGCAATTACCAGTGTGTACATTACTTATCATTTGCAATGAAATAATGCGCAGCATTTATACGTTTATGACATACACTAGACACCATATTATTGCATAAAAGACGATATAGAAACGCGCAAATAACCACTTGGACTTTATTAAGGTCCACTCGGGATGTATGTTTGCGATGCTACTGAACTGATTGAGATCCAAGCTTTATATACCTTATTGGACTTGAAGTAATAGCCTACATCTACAATAACGAACATTGGCCAGAGTCAGAGACTATCTGTTCTAATAGAAAATTCAAAATCTGTCCAATCGTTCATATTCTCCAATTTATTGTACCTAAATAAATACACTATAAAGAAAATAAGGCTCAGTTTGTATTTCATGTATAAAAACATTGACACAAAAACATTTTAAATTGTCAAACATTTGAATTGTTTTAACCTTCAAACAACAATTTTAAACATTTCATAAGGGCAATTTTTCAGATTCAAACGAAATTTACCCTTAGACTATGTGTGCCAATAAAGAGTAAGACGCGCCTTTTTTGATTGATACTACTATAAATACTACCACAATCAATGCAACAGTCGATGGCAAAAAAATCATTGAATATTCAAATCAATCTACCGTACTAAACGGAAGCACAGTCAGTCAGCCGCAGTGAGGATGTACCCCGTCTATTTACAAAAAAAAAACACTGCTAGCTTAGCTCCATCGTAACTTGACCCTTCTATTCTTAACAAGTTTGCGTAATTGGATATGAGAATTATACTAGTCTGTTTCTGTTGTGAATATCAACCCCGTTGATTATTCCTCGACTGTGCTTTGACCTTCATTGGAATTCAATTCACGTACAGACGTTGAATGGTGAAGGAATTCAATGGACGTGAACGGCTAATCCGACAGGCAGACATTTGAATGATCACATTTTAATGTGACTTTGAACTCTTTGAAGTAGTACATATCGTTTTGCATTACCCATTCCCATGTATGTCCAATTAGATAATTCATCATAAAGATGAGTGCCACACTAACAGTGTGCCCAGTAGCCTTAGTGTAAATTTCATTCGATAGCGTGACGTGCGTTCGCGTTATGTCTATTTTCGTATGGGATTTTGAACAGCGCACCAAGCGGGACGTTTTGTAAACTCAAAATCCCATACAAAATGACACTTAAGACAAACGCGTACGTCACGTCACGCTATCGAATGAAATTTACAGTAAGAGGTACAGAAAAGTTTAAACACCATCGTAGTAGTTAATGTTAAAAAAGTAATGTTAAGATAACGTCAAAGACAATTATAACGGTTTTCTAAGATCTATTAATTAAGGGGGTTTATTCTCTGTTTAAATCCTGTACTTCCTCTAGCGCAATCTGCTTCTATCTGCGGTGGCATGAGCTGTAACTACCAAAGTTTGCATAGGTGTCACGCGAGCTCGTTTGTGCATTGCGGCGTATATTCAGAATTCGGCGAAACTTGCGTTACACTCGCTTGTTGGTTTGTATCACTTCTTTATAGAACGAACTGAGCAGCAAACGTAAACTAATTAGTGCTGCAAGGTGTAACTACTAAAGTTTGCATGTGTTTGTCGCTCCGTCGTGTGTATTGCGCTGCAGTTACTGAGTTCGGAGAACTTTCGTTGTAGTACCCTTGTTATTTGTTTTATTACTCCTTTATGTTAGCTTATTACAGCTTCGTATCATTGATATTTATAGTAGATGATACTATTTCTAGTAATGTTATAAATACGAATACCTCTACATGGCATGTTAAGAAGATCTTAAGGTGGCCATGCACTGACGAGCCTTCCAACAGTCCAAATAGCGTGGCTGCAATCCAAAATCGGTCCGTGAATGTCAAAAACGTACAATGTTTAATATTAGGATGCCGTCCATTTGGATGAATCCATTTTAACGGCATCCATTTGGAAGGCTCGTCAGTGGCCTGCTTTAGAATACCTAAGTAAAGCCACTTAATTAAATTTGGAGGAACATCATCCCCCGAGTTGAAATAGCGGGTTAAGGGTTGTCACTGTGGGGTTTAGCTGCGACTTGTAAAAGATTTAAAAGTTTTATATTTCTACAATTACAATTCAAGTTATTTCATCTGAATAACACTAGTAAAAAATGCTACTTCGTGCACAAGACCAAGAAATTCGCTCGTAAATAGAAAATACTTTCTCTTACCATTTAGTACGCATGACATTACTAGTTCCTTTCCTAATACCACACCACACCACATACCAATTTGTAAAATTGCATACATGTTACCATTAAGACGCACGATAAGGGCACACAGTACCTTATGTTAGATACATTTGAAAATGAGCTTTATTATTTACTGCCTAAGGTAAAATTTATGGTTTCTAGCGGTTGTAGCAAGTGCGATAATTAGTGTAATTTGCAGATAGATGAAGCTAGGAAATCAGGTCAGCTAATTTTAAAGAGATAATTTGTGGAATTCACTGCACGCGAGCAAAGAGGAGCGATCCGTTGGTCGCCGGAATCACTATCCCCCTTATTCATAAACGTTTACTAAAGTTGACAAGCCGATAATAATCGTTTGTCCCTTTCCGACGTATGGGTATGATGGAAAGGGACAAACGATTATTATCGGCTTGTCAACTTTAGTAAACGTTTATGAATAAGGCAGTATTTCTTTATGCACGATAAGTATATTTTGTTTAATTTATTTCCAAAAGTTGAACGCACTCTAAAGTCCGTGACGGTCCTTGAGGCGTGTTAAGATATTTGTGAGCACCATAGGCGCTCTGATGTATCTGATGGCGACTGTACATTAGTAATGGTGCCATATAACATATAACCCACACATATTTTTATAGATACATATTATTTATTGTAATGTGTATCCTTAGGAAAGTGACGAGTGATACTCAAAATCCATATGTAATTAATGTAATTATGTATAAACCAGTTTTGTAATGTAGTATTAAAATATCACAATCAGTTGAATTCAGTTGTCTAAGGACTTCTGTGGTCACACCTAAAAACCAATCATGGTCCTCTTGTTCTTAAATTTTAAGAGCGCCTACGTATTTTTTTTTATTGTAACACCATTTTATTTATATTACGTGTTTAACTGTCAGAATCAGAAAGAACAAATAATTCTAATATATGGGTAATGTATGTACCTGCCTGTCTGTGTTTCTAACTAAAGCATGTACCCAATGGAAAAGAATAGATAATACAAAACACCTGGTAAATATAGCTGATCGAAACGTCAGTAGAATAAAATGGATTGACATTAATAATTTTTTCTCAAACATGCAATGAAATATTGATGTTATGTTCCTTATAATAGGCTGCGAAGTATGACGTTTCAGGTGCGGCTAGGACAAAAGGTCGTTAATGGAATTTCATACACATCTTGCAGGCCTAGGCCGGCAAAGTCCTCTTTTTAATTTTCATTTCACAGATATTTGTGACACAGCATCGTGGCATTCATCCATTAAAAAAAACTAGAGGCAGTATTTGCTTTATGGTTCGTAATGACACTCTGCCACTACGCCTATAAAAAAAAAACAAAAAACAATGTTTGCTATAATTTGCAGTTTTATTTGTATAAAATCAACATGAACTTAATAAATAATACATTCTATAATTTTATAATTTTAAATTATAAATTTAACTACACAAATAAAAACATTTAAAATATTTCATCTAAACGTTAGCGGTAAAAAGGTCTACTCAAACACGCGTAGTTATATTTTTTAAATTGTTATGGAGGTAAAGTTGAATAATATTCATTCTGTTTTATTGGATTTATGGTGCGTTGTTGATTTTTTGACTTTAATATGAGTTTCGACGAAATAATGAAATTAATATTAATTGTAATCGTAGGTGTTGGGATTGGCAGCGTAAGCAGAATTGATTTTAATAACTTGCTGCCTCTACCGCCAAGTCAAAGACGAAGTATGTATATGGTTGCTTATGGCAATTTTATTATTTGAGAAACTAAGAAAAATGGCTTACAGTTTATTAGAAACAGTTTTGTGCCATATTTTAAATGAATGTAACTACAAATTCGTCAACACTGTGGAAATTATACTTATTTACTCCATGCATAAAGCAACGATGTATGTGAAACATGATATCAACATGAAAGACTATGTAAACTTATGTGACGAAAACGACAGTCAGACGGATACAAGGCGAAAAAATCAAAGATACATGAAAATATACGGGTAGTAAAAATACACGACTCGTGTAAAACATACGCGTGATAATGATATAGGTACATGTTGGTTATATTTTGGGTGTAGTTTACTTTTAGTTTTTTCTATAAATAAAACTTGGGTTTCGTGGATTTTTTATTTTATTTATTTCATTGCATGTTTGAGAAAAGCACTATACATACCTCGACGGGAAATGGGATTGCCCGCGCTCAGACCTATCCGGGGCCTCGCTTCGCTCGGCCGTCTATATGTCTTCGGCCGGCAACCCCTTTCGTCCCGGCCTCTGTAGTAATGTACTAATAATTTACCGGTTTACTTGCGTACTGTAAGTGTAATCGATTACTTAAACTATTTGTTTCTTTTAATACCATGTTGTAACACAACAATACTAATGCTATGCAACTCCGTGTGAACGGGGACGAACTGAACATAATAGTAGGTAGTATAATAGTAGGTAGTATTATGTACTTGTATGGATGTAGTACTAGTACCGATAGTGTAGGTACTCGGCAAGTAACGGAAAGTCCAGGTATAACGCTCTATGAAACCCCTACTTGAAACGAGCTTGAAACGCTTTTAATGCCTTTTTCTACTCAAGAGATCACACCCATAGTTAGGTGCAGCTACGAGTGTAGTTGATTATAAGTGATGACGTAATGATATGACATACGGATGCGAATCAGCCGATTGTAAAGCCGGTGGGTGTGCGTGAGAAGCGCCATTATGTATTTAAGTATGCTAGATTAGAGTGGGTTAGATTGTAATCAATATTTAGAACGTGTATGTACATTTAGAATGGGGTATTTGTATGAATGTATTTATTGGATTATTCTAAGTAGCTCTGTAACTGTACTCTGTGTGTGTGTAACGACGTCGAGGATAGGGCGAAGTGGAAGCGAAAGACACGGAAAGCTGACCCCATCACCATGTGGGATATATAGCTCGCGGAAGAGAGAGATTCTAAGTAGCTCTGTAGACGGAACATTGCGTTCTTTAGAGACAAATGAAGTTCATACTAGGTTCGTAATTAACACATTCGGTATGAACACACACAAGTAGGAGGACAATGCGCAGCTGTAATTAATTTGCGGAGAAAACCGCCACATTACAAAAAGGTCTTTGTGAGTTCTTGCCTCGTATTCCAATTGCTTATCTTATACCAAAGCGCAACCGACCTGAACGCACAAGCAAACCAGTGATACGGTGGCACCGAAATTCTTAACCATTATATAATATATAGTAGAGAGAAAAAGTAATCAGCATGTGCTTGGTAAGCGATTGGAGTAGCAACCCTTGTTCGAATTTAGGAGAAAATGCTCGCAAATTTTACGGGAAGACTTTCTGGAGGAATAATAGCGTTCGGTAATACTTCGCTTTTCGCTGAATATAAAAAGCTCTCTTTATGTTTTTTTCCGTTTCAAGTTGTTATGGTTGTTAAAATATGGTTATGAGTGGCAAAATGATTCAGCGAAATGATACTTCAAGTTGGTTAAAAATTAACATAATATTTAAGATAACTTGAAAATACTATCTCGTTACCTATACCTCGTATGAACAGTAGAAAAGTTAATTAGTTGATTCTGGTGAACACGAGGACAAGACTAGACTTTATAGCGGAGATATAGGACAAAGACATAAAATAGAAGAGCTTTATTGGAAAGAGCTCCGCTGGAGGCATTGTCCACTTTTATATTCTTACAGAATCAACTAATGAAAAGTGCGCTATTAAAAATGTAGGGTATTATGATTATATTTAGTTCACATTGCAAATTATAGTGGAAAAGGATAGGAACTCTTCTGTTAAACCATTTTTGGCTTTTAGATAAGTAACCGTCTATCTCTCATGTGGGTATAGGTAAATGTCAGATTCCTGCAAAGTCTTCATAAAAAACAAAAGAAAACGAGATCACGATTCTGTTATCGTGAGCTTTTCATTGTATGTTCGATTCAAAGTTTAAACATGCAAGTAATTATAGATTACGTATACGAGTAGGTATCAGTGTCACGTAAAGGGTCGATAAGCGTAGCCGTGTTTGCATCTTAATTATTTGTGATACAGTTCATATAGGTAACTTATTCGTTCGTATTTGTCTCAAATGTACAATCGAAGAGGTGTATGATTATGAAAGCCGTTGGCACATGTTACATTTTAGGAATGTACAATAATACAATAGGCAACAGAAGTGACAGAACACGACAAACCGAACAATGGCGTCGTAAAACATTTTACAACTTTACCTATAAATGCGACATTGGATTGGATTATGTGATGAGCCACTGAAGAAAAGTGAACGCTGTTATGCTAGTTGTAATATAGAGCCATGTACGAGACTCAATGCAAATCCGTACCTACGGATTTGCACGACATTTTTTTTTTATTTCCACACATACAATTCGTCAACAACAATCAACTGTACAATCGGTGCCCTAACAATTAACATAAGTATCCACTACTTATGTTAGGGTACCTAGTATGACATCGTGGATCGTGGATACTTAAATTGGGGTACTTACTGTATAAGTAGAAATTCAACATTGAAAACCGGATCCGGAAATCCGGTTTAAATCTAAAGATTTTCTTTCCCGAAATGTTCGACATCTATCATAGTTGCACACTTGCACGCTATGTTTTTGTGCAACACTCTTACACAAAATAAGTACCATAAAGGCTCGCGTCTGTTCGACCTTAGGGCGATGCCGATGGATTGTTGCTGGAAAGCAAATTGGTTGCCGGAAGCGGTCGCGTACTCGAAGGGAAGAATTAGAGGAAGTGCGCGACGGACGTCGACGTTTAACGGGAAAGGGCGTCCGGCAAGTAAAGAAAAAAAAATGGCACCTTAACGTGAGACTGTTGGCCCAGAAGGATTTGTTTAGTACGGAGTACTATTATTACAAATTGATCAATTAGTTCAAGATAATCAAATACCAATCATATCAACGAGGAAGCAAGATAAATACTAAGCAAAGGCTTTGATTCCAAGTGTTGAGCTCAAGAATTCGATCAAGGACTAATTTGTAGCAGTGCTTCGATATTGAGTCCACAACTTTGTTTTATTTAATGAAGTACCATTTCTCAATTTACTTTGTAATATCTGGGAGACCGATACTTAGCTCTGAAAACATATAAAAACTCAAAAATGCGCGTTTTCCCAGAGATAAGACCTGTACGGCTACCACCAGTTTTGACATTGACATAACGCTCACGTTTACGTAACTTACTTTCTATGCATCTCGCTCGTACTCGCATATGCGAGCAATAGTGGAAGCGAGATGTACAGAAAGTAAATTACGTAGACGTGAGCGTTATGTCAATGTTAAAACTGATGGTAGAGGCTCAGGCTAGATCGATTTATCGCCCGGAAAACCCCCATATAGCAAATTTCATCGATCTCGTTAAAGCCGTTTCCGAGATCCCCGAAATATATAAATAAACAAGAATTGCTCGTTAAAAGGTATTAGATGAATAGAATTCTTAAATTATTCTCTTCTACGTTTATTAGTCTTATGGTTATTCCGGTATTTGCTAAGCTAGCTGATCCCTAATTTGACGTGAAAATTAGTTAGTTGTTTTGAAAAGGTTCCCCTTAAACTGAATGATAAATATCATAAAAATATCACATTTCGTGCCTGAGTCCGCCTACCTTTTTGGCATGTTTGATAAACGTGAACCTGAACCACTTAGCTACCAAAAAAAAAGCGTTTAATCACAAGCTTACTTACATCTAAATACATTACATTCTTCTGCCAAACCACAGAGCGGTTTGTTGGCAGACGACGCTCCTATTAGTTTATGTAAGTATTAGGTAGTTTATTTATACATATGTAGCTTAAACTTAAATGACTAAATTTAATGACCCTTACCCATTCTCTATTCGTTAATCTACGTTCAATTGTCTCTCCGCAGCGGCGTCGTGCTCGATTAAATCAGTCGTAATTTGTTGATGGTATCGGATCGTATTCTGTCTTAGAGAATATAACCAACGGAGACGCCATGTCTAAAATTTTCGGTACAAAATAGTCTGCCGTTTTTTGCGGGGGAGGGGCACATCAAATGTATAGGTACGTCATGACAGATAAACGTCAGTCCATACATATGGTTGACATGTGGTTGACCATTGGCCGCCTATTTTCGACAGAGGGGAACGCCTGTTAATGGCGGCTCCATTGTTAATTACTCCGAGTATTCTGTAGAAGACAATACATCATCGATCACAGCAAATTATCTGTGTTCATACAATGATTATCTTATTAAAGAGCTAGCCACTTATGGATAAGTACCTAGCTCAAGTCCACGTGATTAGATTAGCGCAATAATATAATGACAACCAGTATCAGAACGTCATCCATATTTTAAACCGTTAAGCTTAAAAAACGCATGTTAAGGACACCGAAATTTGGTACGGACCATTAAAGATATTCTGTATGTTTATTGCCTTACGTTTATCGTAATTTTCGTAGTCAGCGTACTGCGAATGACTTGTATTGTGCTATTTGTATTGCAACGTGTGAATTGATGATGTTATGCGAATCATCATAACGATGTTATCGTGTTGTTCACATAAGTCGTCAATTTTACAAGACAATTATACGGAAATCTACTTGAGAAGTTTATAAGTACGGTAGTTGCGGGAATTAAATACAATGTTAAATAAGTATAGGTTCAGACTAGTGATGTGCCGTTCCCGGGAAAATTCCTTTGAAGGGAAAGTAGGGGAATTTTGAAATGGCGCATAGATATACTATTTTATTATCAGAAATTCAGTCAACACTTAGCATCTTAAACATTATTTAAAAAACATTATACTAAACTGTATCTCATCCGCCTACGAAAATTCCCTATACTCCCGGAAAATTTCCCATTCTTCCCGGGAAATTTCCCATAGTTGCTGGGAATGATTTCTCGGCCAAATTTTTTTTTTACAATAATACGCCATTATTCAACAAAATCGATACAAATCATCACAGTTTAATCAGGGTCAAAATAAGTTAGGTACTAATAAGAATAGTGGAGTTCCGTAAGCTTTTTACCAAGATATTCTTCTACATACGAGTGTTAAGGACGGGTTCTTGTGAATGTTTTTGCATTATGTTATCAAAATATCTAATAATAAAAAATCTGTAGCCATAATTTTTTGGAGATTAATAATTTTTTTTTTATAATTATCTATTTGTATGGAGAAAATTTCGAAATGATCTGACTTCGCATTCAGGTACATCGGGGGCTTAAAGTGATGCCATATATTTTTTTGAAACGTCCAAAGTGTCGAATGTTGTAAGCAAATCCACTTTCCAAGTTTTTTTTGGTAAGCCGCTTTGCATTTTACGGTTTTTGGCTACTTTATTTTACTAAACGCAGTTACTTGTCGTTATAGCTAGCTTTAATTAAAATTGTAATACACTTAATCTGTTTCAATATTCCCCTGTTTGGGGAATTTTCCCGGGAACACCGGGAAATTTCCCAGGAATTTCCCATATGGGAATATTCCTTGTTCCCGGGAAATTCCCACGGCACATCACTAGTTCAAACAGATATAAAATGTTTTTTTTTTTCCGTAATTTTATTTGTTCACCATCTAGAGCAGGGGTCTCAAAACTTTTTTACCTGAGGGCCATATTGCAACTTTCGCCGAGAGGTGGTATCTAGTTGCTGCTGTTAGGGTTGAATCCCTGATCTAGAGAACACGTCGACTAGAGATAGATGTCTCTATTGCCCTTTATTAAAGAATATGTCAGTAAGGTTATCGCTTCCCTCATCTATTGTCTCCAATCGAAAACTATGCAAAACTATGAAAATTATTGAGGCACTATTTTTTCATATGTAGATAACTAGGTATAGAATAATACACCTCTTACGACTTGTGCGTGTTTGTGATTCATAGTGTTTATATTATAGTTATAGTACAGGGGATGAGGAAAACAGCCTTTATCTCTAGTCACTGTGCAAAGATAATGTTTCTTAGCAAATTTCGCGGTAAATATATTGAATCAGCAAATCATTTCCAGGGAATGTTTTTACCATGCATGCTAAGGTCATAACATAAGCCACTGAAGTGCAATAAGTAATAGGAAGGAAATGTTTCTGATGCCTACGAGATGGACATATTCGAACATCTTTAAAAATCGTGACTCTATAACACTTTAACACATTCACTGCCCCCAACGCACATGTGCGTCCACCGTCATACAAGTTTGTTCCTAGGCCACGCCCCCTGGCAGTGAATGCATTAAACTCTCGCGTTTTGTACACATACTTAATCACACAAATGGGTATACCGCGATATAATTTCATTGTTTTTACCTTAAATTCCGACGTTTCAAATTATATCGCAGTAGACCCGTTTGTGTAATTAAATATGTAATCGTGACTCTGTTTTTATTCCATCAAAACGTAATCAAGCTAAATAAACACAACTGCGAAAATGATTATGTAGTTTGTATGCTTTCATGACTCATCATTTAAATATTATGGCACGTTCTGGATTCATTTATTTCAATATCACGCAACAGACTATGGCGTCTCATAATATATACGTCATAACATAGGTAACATAACCTTATCAGTATCACAACAATACATATAGTTACTGAGTCACCAGCTCAAAATTATCAAAGCTTTAGAGCGACAAAGTGGTAGGTATTTAAACGATAACGATTGCTAATAGAAATGCGATGATTTGCAATAATTGTAATTTCACCAGACTTTCTTTCACATTTGACGTACGTTGGGAATTCCGAGCGAAAATAGATGGCAAATGTATGATGCGGTCGTGCTGCCAAATAATTGGAATATCGGTGTGGGCATTGACATTCTTTATTCAAACAAAAAACTACCAAGACGAAAGATTTACAAGCGTCCTTCAATGTCGGTCATTGTTGAATTACGTTGTATTATTAAAAAAAAGCTTTAATCATATTCATTTTCATTATCGTTGGTTGTAGGTTTTAATGGCACGGTAGCGCTATAGTTTAAACGTAATTGAAGCTTTACCCAGAAAGAAATATTGCAAGGTTTTTTTGACCGTACCGTGGTCATCACTTCCTGAAAAGTCGTTTCTACACATTAAAACGGGATACCGTAAACTTACCAAATTTCACGAATGTTCTCGAAATTTCAACTTTTGCCCTACTTCGATTGCATAATAATATAATTTCAAATTTTGTAAGATAGAATTACCAGAGGCATTCGATATTTAAATCGAAACAACACCTTAATCTCCGCAAAAACTAGATGATCTAAGCTTGCTTAAAAACTTTCCAAAAAGAGCAACTATGTATTTAATGGATAAAAGTCCGCAAGAGACAGTATGTCTATCAGTCTGTCTGATAAAATATAATGTTGTAATTTCTTGATTCAATGCTACTTCTGTTTACTGTAGCTTAAAAGATGAAGGAATATCTTTATGATGCTTTTATCTACGATTACTACGATAACGCTCGGCAGGACATAGTGTGTTTTTGTATTAGAAGGATGCGTTGATAAAGCTCTCTTCAAGGCAAACACGTGTTGTAAGTACATTGCAATTAGCGCATACGTGACTCATCAATGATTCGTGCACAATATGCTATCTGTGTTATCTTGGCAGCGGGAGTTCGCTATATAAAACGAAGATTAAATGATCATTAGTCGACTTTATGACATTGTAATAAGGTTGTACATTGTGCAAAGGGTTTGCGTAGTAGCAGGAAATCGTTCGTACGTTACGTCTTTTTGAAGCTGTTGATATGTGTCGCAGAAAAATTTAAGACTGTTTTTATTAGTCCGGCGTCTATTGGCGATCTCGAGCAGTTACTTTTAGATTCATTTTCGCTGTCTTAGACGTGTGAAGTATAAGTATGAGTAAATAGTTTTAAACGTAAATCAAATTACATATCCACATATAAGTACATATGTATGTGATCGCATTTAATCTTCAACATTGTACGCCCATTTCAGGGGAAGTCGAGCAAAGGAGAAGGATTAAATTGGTTCAAATTTAATTTAAAATTGGTTTCATTTCGACTGCGTTAAGATTAAATCGTCCGATCCCTGAAGAATCAAGCATTTACAAAGTCTGCCTAATGCATATGGATAGAAAAACTCCGGATCCAATTCAATATACGAGGCGTGAAATTGTAGCTCGGAGATAAAGTATCAGCAATCATTAGCGGGATGATGATTAACGGGATGGAGCCCCCGCAGTGAGGATAAACAAACGGAAGGTTAATTGAAGCAATTACGCAGGTACTTACGTTAAAAATAAAAACATGGCCGACAGAAAACTTGATAAGTAGCTCGGCCTTACCTTATTTTCGGCCAGTAAACTTGAATTTGAAACCAGAATGTCTTTATTTGTAATTTGTATGTTGATCTTGCCGAATGAGAATTATTTGTCTTAACTGCTATACTGCCGCAAACAGGGCCTGGGAGGCTAAATCTAGATTATGAATTTAGAACAGTACCAAAATCGTAAGCATTGGATTGTCCCATGTCCTTTGGGAACACGTGAGAGAAGTTGGCTTCTTATCTCTGAATGAGCCACGCCTCAATCACCATATCTATAGAAATTCCAAATTGCTACATAGGTACGTTATAATATTTGAGGGGTTCTATAGATTGTGCCTAAGTATACTTTGTTAGATATCAATTTTAATAAAAAGGAACCATACAAATGGGATAAAGCTCTATTGAAAAAACTGGTTCTGAAACCATCGAATAGATGAGATGACCGATGATTTAAAATATTATATTAGGTATTATGTTCAGTAACCTGCAGAGTTAAGCGACCCCCTGCAAACAAATTTCTATGCAGGGGGGTTAACTCTGCAGCTTACTGTACCTATATTAGAATTGTGAATCCTTTGGCTTTAGAAGTAAGAAGATGAAGTCGTCAACCAGCTCGACTGTCTAAATTGCTCGCGGTCCTAAAATATTACGGAGACTATAAATTATTCGGTTCACCGAAGAGGCATCCAACAATAACAAAAGGTGCGATAAAAGATATATGATAGGACGACATTCTTATTAATAGGTATTGCGGGGAAATAAACGTAGAAGTCATTAATGCACTTATTTATAGATAGTTAATTACAAAGTATCATATCATAAGAGTAAGATTTCCAACGGGTAAAGGATATCGTGGGTTGTTTAATTAGCGTTAGCGTCCTCACTGATAACTATGGATAGAGCGACACAAAGAACAAATCATGGAACATAGTGCAGCTATAAAGGACATAGGTATCTTTATTCTAAAAACTTTGTGATTTTCTCCTGACCTTGCGTCTTACTTTACATGTAGGTATGTATTCGCGTATGATTTTCGCTGACAGGTTCTCATGGGATATCAGTAAAATTAGGTAATTATTCAATCAATAATCACGATAATGGTAGCTTTCAGTCACTGTTACATTCACTGTGTACATTCTTGTTAAATCGTTTACATTATATGTAGTGTCTTTGAATGTGTGTGGGTGTTGCTGCTGTATAAAGGGCCATATAAACAATAAATGATTGCAAGACATCATTGCAGTTTATTTCTACATATCGTCGTTGCGCTTTTCAAAGCTGATATGTGTTCGATTTTTGATTGACAAATAGTTACCTAGCAACAAAATACATAAGGTGTTAATTCATTTGATTAAGATCTCGCACATATAAGATTTGGTTAGCGCAACGACGATATTCTGCATGACATGTACAACAGAAGGGGCAGGAGCTCAAACTCGGGCTTTATGCCAAGTTGAAGCGCCACTGCATCTCACGTCGACTATTCCACATTTGCCGTCGGATAATCCTTATCACGACCAGATAATGTACATTTTAAAAGTTTCTAACGGTATGAGTAACATAGTTGTCGCGTAGTGTGAATGTCTCGCGCGTAGTCTAGGGTTTTTAATGTGAAGCATCTCAAAGTCCACCTCGCAGGAATTCGCGCGAAGTTGTAGTGCCGTATCGTGGGAAATAATGTATTTTTAGTTTCCTCCTATCCTGCGGGAGTTTGCGAGAATGTGACACAGTGTTGTGTTACGAATAATGGGTGTGAGGTGAATTAATACCTCTTATGATTATGCTTTTGGCGTTCTTGGAATTGCATTTGAGAAATATAGTTGAGCATTATTTATACGATTGTGATCGCCAATGTACGAGCAAATCATTTGATCTGCTCTGCTCTAACTGTATTAGAAACTGCATGGTAATATTAGTAGTATCATGTAAAGTCGTGTTTTAATAAATAAATTAAGGCACGAGGACCACCTGTGTTAATATTGAGCAAGTAACCGCGCAAAAACATCTGACCCAAACTTATTTCAAGAGCCATAAAGAGCGTCATATGTTTTTGCGCGCTCCGTGCATCGATTGAAATTGTACTTATCAATCGTACTTCAATCAGGATTATCAATACCTAAATACCTATGTATATTAAACGTAGGTACAGTTATTGAAAAGGTTAAGCTTGTATTCAACACAAACAAACGCGAAAAATGTGATTTATTTGTTAACACATTCACTGCCCCCGACGCACATGTGCGTTCACCGCCATACAAGTTTGTTCCTAGGCCACGCCCTCTGGCAGTGAATGCCTTAAGAACATATATGTACTTTTTTGCACGTCATTGTGGATCAAGCGCAGGTGGCTGTACGTCTCATTGACAATCGCGATGTATCGTCTCGACGACGTCTAAGGGCACAGTACCATCTTAGGATCGTATTAAAACGACTGATTCATCTGTGTTGACCTGTGGACTACTGCTCTACGTCTGGTATTCACGGCTACTTTAATGATTCAGTTTAAACACTTGGACACGCTGGCGGTGCCAACAATGCAACTAGATTGTTCTCTGAGAGTGTGACGTCTTTAGGTAAGGAACTGGTGCTAATTTCCTTATTGCTGACAATTCTGACGGAATGGTTGCAAAAGGTTTCTCCTACTACTGCTGCGATCTTCAGTCCAATGGAAAGTCTGTGACTTCGGCATCTGTGGTTCTTCGGACACCTCGGACGGTATCCTTTGCGTCGTCTATCCACGTATCTGTCACCATATTGTCAATTATTATTGGTACTTTTATGTTGCCATTTACTCATGATCTGTTATTGTGTTATTTGTTATTTAACTTATTTACTACTCTGAGAGAAAAGGATAACAAAAACACACTTAGAATTACAAAAAAAAACTTAATCCGGGGACAAGGAGAGTCAACTAGTAGGAACAAATTGACTTTTGCAATTTCTATTAGTTCTTGCAATTTCTATTATCTGTTTGTTGAAATTAGATTTAGGATTACTGAGCTGTGTGTAGAAATAAATAAACTTTACAGAAATAGTTAAACTTCCATAATTATTACTAAACTTCATTTTTTCCCCCAGTACAGAACTGTTTTTTAATTCCTGGTGATGATTTTTCTCTCAGTGTATTCATACTGAATAATGGTATCGTATTTCAACGTAATCCTACTCCAGTTTCAACATAACTTTTGTCAAAGCAGTATCTGTGCTGGAGTTAGAGCGATTTTGAACTCCGTAAGTGTTGTAGTTGGTAGTGTAGACTACGATACAATATCATGACCTTCGGCGACCTTGACCTGAACTGCAATTATCGACTATAATATTAATTGGGATGGCTTTATAAACGTTGTACGTACAGGATATTGAACCCTAATTCTCGTCATAGCTCAAATTTCGAATAAAATTATCAACGTGTGTACGTTTCGCAAGTACATTTGTTTTTTATTTCTAGTAAACATAAAAAAAAAATATGTGCGTATGATATGAGTCAGTCCCGCCCACCTGCGCACGATGAGACAATGTACGCAAGCGCTAAATGCGTAGGCACGAAACTGCAAGCATATTGCAGTCCTGTCACGGTGAAAATATATAGTATTTGAAGTAATTTATATTTACCCGGCACATGTATCACTAAGACTCCTGTGTCTGTCCATCGGTCCGTCTCTTTCAAAATGGCAGCCATTTTTTACAATGTTTGACTACGAATTCGTATTAAGGTACTTTTCGGATCCTCTGCAGACATAATTTTTTATCATGATTAGAGTAAATTTTCCGTCAGAGGTACCGTTTTTGAACTACAAGCAAAAAACTGAAAAAGAGCAAATTTTTTTCCACAATGACGATTTTCAGCTTGCTGGGAATTAATTCCTGGAAAAAATCTAATTTGACTTGCACTGGGATAGTTGTTTGTCAACAAACTACAGTGATGATTGATGAATGAACATTGTCGGCGGATCGACGCGATTACGAGGGATGACTCAGTACACACTGGGCCTTTATCAATGTAAACAAGAAATTGTTATTAGCGATGTCATTACCATGTATAGTTAAAATTTTTTGAACTGATCTTGTTCACTTACCTGTACTAACAATGGCATGCTCGTGAAGTTGACCACCCCATATCGTTTGCCCGCAAATGGCATAGCTATATCGTTTGTTCATCGTTAGTTCACGTTTGTTCAGTAGGTAAAATCGTAAGGACCCGATTCTAACATCATTTTTTTTAAAAAACAAAAGGGGGTGGCTGTCTTCACGCTAGCCACCCCAAACCACTTTTTGTAATTTTTTTTGATCTAGATAGCAAGATATTCGTTAGTTCACGTTTGTTCAGGCATTAAAATCGTTAGGACCCGATTCCTTCATTTTTTTTTATTTTTTCAAAGTGGGGTGGCTGTCTTCACGCTAGCCACCCCACCCCGAAATCAGCCAAACTAACCATGTGAAGTCATCGAGCGACGTTAGTTCACGTTTGTTCAGGCATTAAAATCGTTAGGATCTCATTAGATTTGCCATAAAAAAATAAAATCGAAAAATTCATATATATGGGACAGCGGAGCCAAGTAATGTGGTCTAGCAAGCAATCGACGCGGATACTAACGATTCTTTAGCTTGAATAAACTTATATGGACGATATTTAAGCGATAAATTATAGTGCCTTGCGGGCGTTCAAAACATAATAAGAGATATCCGTCGTTTTATATTTTTTTATACTATGGGGGTGGCTGTCTTCACGCTCGCCACCCCAAATCACTTTTTGTAATTTTTATTGGTCTAGATAGCAAGACATTCGTTAGTTCACGTTTGTTCAGGCATTTAAATCGTTAGGACCCGATTCCTTCATTTTTTTTTATTTTTTCAAAGTGGGGTGGCTGTCTTCACGCTAGCCACCCCACCCCGAAATCAGCTAAACTAACCATGTGAACTCATCGAGCGACGTTAGTTCACGTTTGTTCAGGCATTAAAATCGTTAGGATCTCATTAGATTTGCCATAAAAAAATAAAATCGAAAAATTCATATATATGGGCCAGCCGAGGCATGTAATGTGCCTAAGTCGACGGCTGAAAAAAATACTCAGAATCGGGTCCTTACGATGCCACTTGCAGGACAACGTCAGCAGACTATACTGATTCAAGATAGATAGGTCATTTGCGGGCGTTCGAAACAGATTTGCTGGAAAAAATTAAAACTTGAAAATCTGAATAACTCAACTTACGCTCCTAAGTCGACGGCTGAAAAAAATAGTCAGAATCGGGTCCTTACGATGCCACTTGCAGGACAACGTCAGTAGACCAACCTGATTCAAGATAGATAGGTCATTTGCGGGCGTTCAAAACAGATTTGCCGGAAAAAATTAAAACATGAAAATCTGTTACTCAAATTATGCTCCTAGGTCGACGGCTGAAAAAAATACTTAGAATCGGGTCCTTACGATGCCACTTGCAGGACAATGTCAGCAGACCATACTGATTCAAGACAGATAGGTCATTTGCGGGCGTTCGAAACAGATTGGCCGGTAAAAAGTAAAACTTGAAAATCTGATAACTCAACTTACGATCCTAAGTCGACGGCTGAAAAAAATATTCACAATCGGGTCCTTACGATGCTACTTACAAGACAACGTCAGCAGACTATACTGATTCAAGACAGATAGGTCATTTGCGGGCGTTCGAAACAGATTTACCAGAAAAAAATAAAACTTGAAAATCTGAATTACTCGAATTATGCTACTAAGTCGACGGCTGAAAAAACTACACAGAATCGGGTCATTACGATGCCACTTGCAGGACAACGTCAGCAGACTATACTAATTCAAGATAGATAGGTCATTTGCGGGCGTTCAAAACAGATTTGCCGGAAAAAATTAATACATGAAAATCTGAATAACTCAACTTACGCTCCTAAGTCGACGGCTGACAAAAATACTCAGAATCGGGTCCTTACGATGCCACTTGCAGGACAATATCAGCAAACCATACTGATTCAAGACAGATAGGTCAATTGTGGGCGTTCGAAACAGATTTGCTGGAAAAAATTAAAACTTGAAAATCTGAATAACTCAACTTACGCTCCTAAGTCGACGGCTAAAAAAAATACTCAGAATCGGGTCCTTACGATGCCACTTGCAGGACAACGTCAGTAGACCAACCTGATTCAAGATAGATAGGTCATTTGTTGGCGATCAAAACAGATTTACCGGAAAAAAATTAAACTTGTAATTCTGAATTACCCAAATTATGCTCCTAGGTCGACGGCTGAAAAAAATACTTAGAATCGGGTCCTTACGATGCCACTTGCAGGACAATGTCAACAGACCATATTGATTCAAGACAGATAGGTCATTTGCGGGCGTTCGAAACAGATTTGCCGGAAAAAAGTAAAACTTGCAAATCTAAGTCGACAGCTGAAAAAAATATTCAGAATCGGGTCCTTACGATGCCACTTGTAACACAACGTCACCAGACTATACTGATTCAAGACATATAGGTCATTTGCGGGCGTTCGAAACAGATTTACCAGAAAAAAATAAAACTTGAAAATCTGAATTACTCTAATTATGCTACTAAGTCGACGGCTGAAAAAAATACTCAGAATCGGGTCCTTACGATGCCACTTGCAGAACAATGTCAGCAGACTTTACCAATTCAAGATAGATAGGTCATTTGCGGGCGTTCAAAACAGATTTGCCGGAAAAAATTAAAACATGAAAATCTGAATAACTCAACTTACGCTCCTAAGTCGACGGCTGAAAAAAATACTCAGAATCGGGTCCTTACGATGCCACTTGCAGGACAATCTCAGCAGACCATACTGATTCAAGATAGATAGGTCATTTGCGGGCGTTCGAAACAGATTTGCCGGAAAAAATTAAAACTTGAAAATCTGGATTACTCCACTTAAGCTCCTAAGTCGAACGCTGAAAAAAATACTCATAATCGGGTCCTTACGATGCCACTTGCAGGACAACGTCAGTAGACCGACCTGATTCAAGATAGATAGGTCATTTGTGGGCGATCAAAACAGATTTACCGGAAAAAAATAAAACTTGAAACTCTGAATTACTCAAATTATGCTCCTAGGTTGACGGCTGAAAAAAATACTCAGAATCGGGTCCTTACGATGCCACTTGCAGGACAACGTCAGCAGACTCTACTGATTCAAGATAGATAGGTCCTTTGCGGGCGTTCAAAACAGATTTGCCGGAAAAAATTAAAACTTGAAAATCTGAATAACTCAACTTACGCTCCTAAGTCGACGGCTGAAAAAAATACTCAGAATCGGGTCATTACGATGCCACTTGCAGGACAACGTCAGCAGACCATACTGATTCAAGACACATAGGTCATTTGCGGGCGTTCGAAACAGATTTGCCGGAAAAAATTAAAACTTGAAAATCTGAATAACTCAACTTACGCTCCTAAGTCGACGGCTGAAAAAAATACTCAGAATCGGGTCCTTACGATGCCACTTGCAGAACAATGTCAGCAGACTTTACCAATTCAAGATAGATAGGTCATTTGCGGGCGTTCAAAACAGATTTGCCGGAAAAAATTAAAACATGAAAATCTGAATAACTCAACTTACGCTCCTAAGTCGACGGCTGAAAAAAATACCCAGAATCGGGTCCTTACGATGCCACTTGCAGGACAATCTCAGCAGACCATACTGATTCAAGATAGTTAGGTCATTTGCGGGCGTTCGAAACAGATTTGCCGGATTAAATTAAAACTTGAAAATCTGGATAACTCCACTTAAGCTCCCAAGTCGAACGCTGAAAAAAATACTCAGAATCGGGTCCTTACGATGCCACTTGCAGGACAACGTCAGCAGACCATACTGATTCAAGACACATAGGTCATTTGCGGGCGTTCGAAACAGATTTGCCGGAAAAAATTAAAACTTGAAAATCTGAATAACTCAACTTACGCTCCTAAGTCGACGGCTGAGAAAAATACTCAGAATCGGGTCCTTACGATGCCACTTGCAGAACAATGTCAGCAGACTTTACCAATTCAAGATAGATAGGTCATTTGCGGGCGTTCAAAACAGATTTGCCGGAAAAAATTAAAACATGAAAATCTGAATAACTCAACTTACGCTCCTAAGTCGACGGCTGAAAAAAATACTCAGAATCGGGTCCTTACGATGCCACTTGCAGAACAATGTCAGCAGACTTTACCAATTCAAGATAGATAGGTCATTTGCGGGCGTTCAAAACAGATTTGCCGGAAAAAATTAAAACATGAAAATCTGAATAACTCAACTTACGCTCCTAAGTCGACGGCTGAAAAAAATACCCAGAATCGGGTCCTTACGATGCCACTTGCAGGACAATCTCAGCAGACCATACTGATTCAAGATAGTTAGGTCATTTGCGGGCGTTCGAAACAGATTTGCCGGAAAAAATTAAAACTTGAAAATCTGGATAACTCCACTTAAGCTCCTAAGTCGAACGCTGAAAAAAATACTCAGAATCGGGTCCTTACGATGCCACTTGCAGGACAACGTCAGCAGACCATACTGATTCAAGACACATAGGTCATTTGCGGGCGTTCGAAACAGATTTGCCGGAAAAAATTAAAACTTGAAAATCTGGATTACTCCACTTAAGCTCCTAAGTCGAACGCTGAAAAAAATACTCATAATCGGGTCCTTACGAAGCCACTTGCAGGACAACGTCAGTAGACCGACCTGATTCAAGATAGATAGGTCATTTGTGGGCGATCAAAACAGATTTACCGGAAAAAAATAAAACTTGAAACTCTGAATTACTCAAATTATGCTCCTAGGTTGACGGCTGAAAAAAATACTCAGAATCGGGTCCTTACGATGCTACTTGCAGGACAACGTCAGCAGACTATACTGATTCAAGATAGATAGGTCCTTTGCGGGCGTTCAAAACAGATTTGCCGGAAAAAATTAAAACTTGAAAATCTGAATAACTCAACTTACGCTCCTAAGTCGACGGCTGAAAAAAATACTCAGAATCGGGTCATTACGATGCCACTTGCAGGACAACGTCAGCAGACCATACTGATTCAAGACACATAGGTCATTTGCGGGCGTTCGAAACAGATTTGCCGGAAAAAATTAAAACTTGAAAATCTGAATAACTCAACTTACGCTCCTAAGTCGACGGCTGAAAAAAATACTCAGAATCGGGTCCTTACGATGCCACTTGCGGAACAATGTCAGCAGACTTTACCAATTCAAGATAGATAGGTCATTTGCGGGCGTTCAAAACAGATTTGCCGGAAAAAATTAAAACATGAAAATCTGAATAACTCAACTTACGCTCCTAAGTCGACGGCTGAAAAAAATACCCAGAATCGGGTCCTTACGATGCCACTTGCAGGACAATCTCAGCAGACCATACTGATTCAAGATAGTTAGGTCATTTGCGGGCGTTCGAAACAGATTTGCCGGAAAAAATTAAAACTTGAAAATCTGGATTACTCCACTTAAGCTCCTAAGTCGAACGCTGAAAAAAATACTCAGAATACGGTCCTTACGATGCCACTTGCAGGACAACGTCAGCAGACCATACTGATTCAAGACACATAGGTCATTTGCGGGCGTTCGAAACAGATTTGCCGGAAAAAATTAAAACTTGAAAATCTGAATAACTCAACTTACGCTCCTAAGTCGACGGCTGAGAAAAATACTCAGAATCGGGTCCTTACGATGCCACTTGCAGAACAATGTCAGCAGACTTTACCAATTCAAGATAGATAGGTCATTTGCGGGCGTTCAAAACAGATTTGCCGGAAAAAATTAAAACATGAAAATCTGAATAACTCAACTTACGCTCCTAAGTCGACGGCTGAAAAAAATACTCAGAATCGGGTCCTTACGATGCCACTTGCAGAACAATGTCAGCAGACTTTACCAATTCAAGATAGATAGGTCATTTGCGGGCGTTCAAAACAGATTTGCCGGAAAAAATTAAAACATGAAAATCTGAATAACTCAACTTACGCTCCTAAGTCGACGGCTGAAAAAAATACCCAGAATCGGGTCCTTACGATGCCACTTGCAGGACAATCTCAGCAGACCATACTGATTCAAGATAGTTAGGTCATTTGCGGGCGTTCGAAACAGATTTGCCGGAAAAAATTAAAACTTGAAAATCTGGATTACTCCACTTAAGCTCCTAAGTCGAACGCTGAAAAAAATACTCATAATCGGGTCCTTACGATGCCACTTGCAGGACAACGTCAGTAGACCGACCTGATTCAAGATAGATAGGTCATTTGCGGGCGATCAAAACAGATTTACCGGAAAAAAATAAAACTTGAAACTCTGAATTACTCAAATTATGCTCCTAGGTTGACGGCTGAAAAAAATACTCAGAATCGGGTCCTTACGATGCTACTTGCAGGACAACGTCAGCAGACTATACTGATTCAAGATAGATAGGTCCTTTGCGGGCGTTCAAAACAGATTTGCCGGAAAAAATTAAAACTTGAAAATCTGAATAACTCAACTTACGCTCCTAAGTCGACGGCTGAAAAAAATACTCAGAATCGGGTCCTTACGATGCCACTTGCAGGACAACGTCAGCAGACCATACTGATTCAAGACACATAGGTCATTTGCGGGCGTTCGAAACAGATTTGCCGGAAAAAATTAAAACTTGAAAATCTGAATAACTCAACTTACGCTCCTAAGTCGACGGCTGAAAAAAATACTCAGAATCGGGTCTTTACGATGCCACTTGCAGAACAATGTCAGCAGACTTTACCAATTCAAGATAGATAGGTCATTTGCGGGCGTTCAAAACAGATTTGCCGGAAAAAATTAAAACATGAAAATCTGAATAACTCAACTTACGCTCCTAAGTCGACGGCTGAAAAAAATACCCAGAATCGGGTCCTTACGATGCCACTTGCAGGACAATCTCAGCAGACCATACTGATTCAAGATAGTTAGGTCATTTGCGGGCGTTCGAAACAGATTTGCCGGAAAAAATTAAAACTTGAAAATCTGGATTACTCCACTTAAGCTCCTAAGTCGAACGCTGAAAAAAATACTCAGAATACGGTCCTTACGATGCCACTTGCAGGACAACGTCAGCAGACCATACTGATTCAAGACACATAGGTCATTTGCGGGCGTTCGAAACAGATTTGCCGGAAAAAATTAAAACTTGAAAAGCTGAATAACTCAACTTACGCTCCTAAGTCGACGGCTGAAAAAAATACTCAGAATCGGATCTGTACGATGCCACTTGCAGAACAATGTCAGCAGACTTTACCAATTCAAGATAGATAGGTCATTTGCGGGCGTTCAAAACAGATTTGCCGGAAAAACATAAAACATGAAAATCTGAATAACTCAACTTACGCTCCTAAGTCGACGGCTGAAAAAAATACCCAGAATCGGGTCCTTACGATGCCACTTGCAGGACAATCTCAGCAGACCATACTGATTCAAGATAGTTAGGTCATTTGCGGGCGTTCGAAACAGATTTGCCGGAAAAAATTAAAACTTGAAAATCTGGATTACTCCACTTAAGCTCCTAAGTCGAACGCTGAAAAAAATACTCATAATCGGGTCCTTACGATGCCACTTGCAGGACAACGTCAGTAGACCGACCTGATTCAAGATAGATAGGTCATTTGCGGGCGAGCAAAACAGATTTACCGGAAAAAAATAAAACTTGAAACTCTGAATTACTCAAATTATGCTCCTAGGTTGACGGCTGAAAAAAATACTCAGAATCGGGTCCTTACGATGCTACTTGCAGGACAACGTCAGCAGACTATACTGATTCAAGATAGATAGGTCCTTTGCGGGCGTTCAAAACAGATTTGCCGGAAAAAATTAAAACTTGAAAATCTGAATAACTCAACTTACGCTCCTAAGTCGACGGCTGAAAAAAATACTCAGAATCGGGTCCTTACGATGCCACTTGCAGGACAACGTCAGCAGACCATACTGATTCAAGACACATAGGTCATTTGCGGGCGTTCGAAACAGATTTGCCGGAAAAAATTAAAACTTGAAAATCTGAATAACTCAACTTACGCTCCTAAGTCGACGGCTGAAAAAAATACTCAGAATCGGGTCCTTACGATGCCACTTGCAGAACAATGTCAGCAGACTTTACCAATTCAAGATAGATAGGTCATTTGCGGGCGTTCAAAACAGATTTGCCGGAAAAAATTAAAACATGAAAATCTGAATAACTCAACTTACGCTCCTAAGTCGACGGCTGAAAAAAATACCCAGAATCGGGTCCTTACGATGCCACTTGCAGGACAATCTCAGCAGACCATACTGATTCAAGATAGTTAGGTCATTTGCGGGCGTTCGAAACAGATTTGCCGGAAAAAATTAAAACTTGAAAATCTGGATTACTCCACTTAAGCTCCTAAGTCGAACGCTGAAAAAAATACTCAGAATACGGTCCTTACGATGCCACTTGCAGGACAACGTCAGCAGACCATACTGATTCAAGACACATAGGTCATTTGCGGGCGTTCGAAACAGATTTGCCGGAAAAAATTAAAACTTGAAAAGCTGAATAACTCAACTTACGCTCCTAAGTCGACGGCTGAAAAAAATACTCAGAATCGGATCTGTACGATGCCACTTGCAGAACAATGTCAGCAGACTATACCAATTCAAGATAGATAGGTCATTTGCGGGCATTCAAAACAGATTTGCCGGAAAAACATAAAACATGAAAATCTGAATAACTCAACTTACGCTCCTAAGTCGACGGCTGAAAAAAATACTCAGAATCGGGTCCTTACGATGCCACTTGCAGGACAATCTCAGCAGACCATACTGATTCAAGATAGATAGGTCATTTGCGGGCGTTCGAAACAGATTTGCCGGAAAAAATTAAAACTTGAAAATCTGGATTACTCCACTTAAGCTCCTAAGTCGAACGCTGAAAAAAATACTCAGAATCGGGTCCTTACGATGCCTCTTGCAGGACAACGTCAGTAGACCGACCTGATTCAAGATAGATAGGTCATTTGCGGGCGATCAAAACAGATTTACCGGAAAAAAATAAAACTTGAAACTCTGAATTACTCAAATTATGCTCCTAGGTTGACGGCTGAAAAAAATACTCAGAATCGGGTCCTTACGATGCCACTTGCAGGACAACGTCAGCAGACTATACTGATTCAAGATAGATAGGTCCTTTGCGGGCGTTCAAAACAGATTTGCCGGAAAAAATTAAAACTTGAAAATCTGAATAACTCAACTTACGCTCCTAAGTCGACGGCTGAAAAAAATACTCAGAATCGGGTCCTTACGATGCCACTTGCAGGACAACGTCAGCAGACCATACTGATTCAAGACACAAAGGTCATTTGCGGGCGTTCGAATCAGATTTGCCGGAAAAAATTAAAACTTGAAAATCTGAATAACTCAACTTACGCTCCTCAGTCGACGGCTGAAAAAAATACTCAGAATCGGGTCCTTACGATGCCACTCGCAGGACAATCTCAGCAGACCATACAGATTCAAGATAGATAGGTCATTTGCGGGCGTTCAAAACAGATTTGCCGGAAAAAATTAAAACATGAAAATCTGAATAACTCAACTTACGCTCCTAAGTCGAACGCTGAAAAAAATACTCAGAATCGGGTCCTTACGATGCCACTTGCAGGACAACGTCAGTAGACGAACCTGATTCAAGATAGATAGGTCATTTGCGGGCGATCAAAACAGATTTACCGGAAAAAAATAAAACTTGAAATTCTGAATTACTCAAATTATGCTCCTAGGTCGACAGCTGAAAAAAATAGTAAAAATACTTAGAATCGGGTCCTTACGATGCCACTTGCAGGACAATGTCAGCAGACCATACTGATTCAAGACAGATAGGTCATTTGCGGGCGTTCGAAACAGATTTAACGGAAAAAAAATAAAACTTGAAAATCTGGATTACTCAACTTACGCTCCTAAGTCGAACGCTGAAAAAAATACTCAGAATCGGGTCCTTACGATGCCACTTGCAGGACAATGTCAGCAGACCATACCAATTCAAGATAGTTAGGTCATTTGCGGGCGTTCGAAACAGATTTACCAGAAAAAAATAAAACTTGAAAATCTGAATTACTCAAATTATGCTACTAAGTCGACGGCTGAAAAAAATACACAGAATCGGGTCCTTACGATGCCACTTGCAGGACAACGTCAGCAGACTATACTGATTCAAGATAGATAGGTCATTTGCGGGCGTTCAAAACAGATTTGCCGGAAAAAATTAAAACATGAAAATCTGAATAACTCAACTTACGCTCCTAAGTCGACGGCTGACAAAAATACTCAGAATCGGGTCCTTACGATGCCACTTGCAGGACAATATCAGCAAACCATACTGATTCAAGATAGATAGGCCATTTGCGGGCGTTCGAAACAGATTTGCTGGAAAAAATTAAAACTTGAAAATCTGAATAACTCAACTTACGCTCCTAAGTCGATGGCTGAAAAAAATAGTCAGAATCGGGTCCTTACGATGCCACTTGCAGGACAATCTCACCAGACCATACTGATTCAAGATAGATAGGTCATTTGCGGGCGATCAAAACAGATTTACCGGAAAAAAATAAAACTTGAAAATCTGAATAACTCAACTTACGCTCCTAAGTCGACGGCTGTAAAAAAATACTCAGAATCGGGTCCTTACGATGCCACTTGCAGAACAATCTCAGCAGACCATACTGATTCAAGAAAGATAGGTCATTTGCGGGCGTTCTAAACCTCGGAGTAAATATCTATGGAGTAGAGACGCGCACTAATTTCTATCTGAAAAAGTCTGTCGTTTTTGGCGCGGGGGACGAGGTAACGCACACAAATAATGTTAACACTAATGCATTTTTAGCATGCGTCGCTACACACGCACACGACAAAATTATCAAACACTAGCAAAAACTATATTCACACAAGTACAAGAACAAACACAGACAACCCTGTCCGTGAACGAGATGACGTCAGTTCTAAGTAAACCTAGATAGTGCGAGGGACGCGCCGATAATATTGTCGATAAAATTGACAATGAATTTTAATTTCTGATTTTATCAATTATAATAATAATACAATATCAAGTCTTTGTACCAGCATTTTACTAACTTATGATGATTTAGATGTTATTTCTAATAGTTTGTCAATTTGTTTAGGGCGAATCTTGCAAGCTGATATAGAATGATTTTTTATTATCAGTTCATTAGTTAATATTTTACATGTTGGTTTACTTCTGAAAGCAATGCAATATACTATCGAGCATGCAGATCTGATGACAGAGATGAAACGCGGCCATAGGATGTCATTTAAGGGATATTGAGTAGGGGATAATTAGTATATATATCGCCGGTAGATCGTAAAATCGGGCATATCGAGATATTCCTAGGCATATCATGAAACGCCGCCATTTAATAATCTGCCTTTTGCATTTTTTGCCACGGCTAGTGCTGCATTCTATGTGGCATTTGGAGCAGAATGCGTAGGTACTAGGTAGGTACTAAAATCATACGCTACCCAAACACGTACTATAAGTAGGCTGTCAAGCCATTTCAATGGTTATCATTTGCTAAAATTAGGACATCCTACTTATTCGATATGCCTAAATGTTGAGGTTTGAACGGTATGGCTGGTGGTCACTAGTCAGATCATGACATGCCGGCGTTTCACGATCTGCTTAGGAATATCACACCTTGAAGTTAGCACGATATGGCTGGTGGTCATTAGGCAGATCATCATCTGCCTAGGAATATCACTCCTTGAGGTTTGTACGATATGGCTGGTGTTCGCTAGGCATCATGACCATCTGTATATTATTCATTATGTTTATATCGATTTTACCGATATTGGTTTTTATGGTGTCCCATCACTAATATTGGTACGGTGATACCAGAGTAATAAATTAAAAGTGCCTATTTATGGAAAGTGACAGCCGTAAATACCTTAAATTAATAAAATATTTGACATGTTAAATAAAAATATATAGCTGGTCAAGTAAATCTTGTCAGTAAAAAAGGCGCGAAATTGTAATTTTCTATGGGACGATATCCCTTCCCGCCTACATTTTTCAAATTTGCCGCCTTTTTCTACTGACAAGATCTGCTTGACCAGCTATATGTAGAAACTAAAGGAAAAATTAATTAAAAAAAAGAGTCTATCGGTAATTTTACGTTATTTAGGGGTTGTGCACAAATCACGCGAGATGTTTTCGACTACTTTTTGATCCCCCGTCCCCCTTTTCTTTATTCTTATAGATCTATTTATTTGATTAAATAGATTAGGTTGATATGAAACTAAGGTGTTATATAAAAATAATGTGTTACATAAATTATATGTGACGTCCCACGGGTAAAGGTACCTTATGGGGGTTGGCGCTTACGCTTATTAACACCGCTCCAATATTATTGCGGCGCCATGCGAAATAAGCGCCGGCCGCCATTAGGTACCTTTTTCCATAGAACGTCACATATAACAAAAAGCAACGCAAATAGGGCATATTACTGCAATGTTCTGCCGCCAGAGTGTAGCACTAAGCTAGCTAGTAAATTTTCTCTTTTCTCTTTATCGCTCAAATATGCAATAGTGATAGAGAGGTTAGATAACGAAATTTAAATTTTCTTGTTCCGCGGCGGACCCCCAGATTGTGATGGATTGTGGTAGTCGCGCCCCCTACGCAGAGTTTCGCATAATATTTCCTATTTGAAATTCTACTCGTACCTAATTAATATTTAGAAAGTCTTCTTTAGAATTACCCTAAAATAGATCTAATATCATATCACTGGTATCACTGTCAGATTGACAATGTTTTTTAGTTATTTGCAAAATTAATGCACTATTTGATAATATTTAGATGTAATAGTACTTACATATGATAAGAAACGTGTTCTTTTTGTAGACTAGACGTTTCCGATCTCATTTTGCACGAGAAAACGCTGCAATTCGGCATTTTCGGCTCCTATCATTCCGCTTAGACTGACGTTTGCTGAATGGCGTATGACGTGTGGCAACTAGTTTTATATAACCTCCTTGACCGGCGGCCGCGATCTTTTTGCAGAGGGGAACGCCTGTTAATGGCCGCTCCATAGATATTTACTCCGAGTTCTAAACAGATTTGCTGGAAAAAATTAAAACTTGAAAATCTGAATAACTCAACTTACGCTCCTAAGTCGACGGCTGAAAAAAATATTCAGAATCGGGTCCTTACGATGCCACTTGCAGGACAACGTCAGTAGACGAACCTGATTCAAGATAGATAGGTCATTTGCGGGCCATCAAAACAGATTTACCGGAAAAAAATAAAACTTGAAATTCTGAATTACTCAAATTATGCTCCTAGGTCGACAGCTGAAAAAAATAGTAAAAATACTTAGAATCGGGTCCTTACGATGCCACTTGCAGGACAACGTCAGCAGACTATACTGATTCAAGATAGATAGGTCATTTGCGGGCGATCAAAACAGATTTACCGGAAAAAATAAAACTTGAAATTCTGAATTACTCAAATTATGCTCCTAGGTCGACGGCTGAAAAAAATACTTAGAATCGGGTCCTTACGATGCCACTTGCAGGACAATGTCAGCAGACCATACTGATTCAAGACAGATAGGTCATTTGCGGGCGTTCGAAACAGATTTAACGGAAAAAAAATAAAACTTGAAAATCTGGCTTACTCAACTTACGCTCCTAAGTCGAACGCTGAAAAAAATACTCAGAATCGGGTCCTTACGATGCCACTTGCAGGACAATGTCAGCAGACCATACCAATTCAAGATAGTTAGGTCATTTGCGGGCGTTCGAAACAGATTTACCAGAAAAAAATAAAACTTGAAAATCTGAATTACTCAAATTATGCTACTAAGTCGACGGCTGAAAAAAATACACAGAATCGGGTCCTTACGATGCCACTTGCAGGACAACGTCAGCAGACTATACTGATTCAAGATAGATAGGTCATTTGCGGGCGTTCAAAACAGATTTGCCGAAAAAAAATTAAAACATGAAAATCTGAATAACTCAACTTACGCTCCTAAGTCGACGGCTGACAAAAATACTCAGAATCGGGTCCTTACGATGCCACTTGCAGGACAATATCAGCAAACCATACTGATTCAAGATAGATAGGCCATTTGCGGGCGTTCGAAACAGATTTGCTGGAAAAAATTAAAACTTGAAAATCTGAATAACTCAACTTACGCTCCTAAGTCGATGGCTGAAAAAAATAGTCAGAATCGGGTCCTTACGATGCCACTTGCAGGACAATCTCACCAGACCATACTGATTCAAGATAGATAGGTCATTTGCGGGCGATCAAAACAGATTTGCCGGAAAAAATTAAAACTTGAAAATCTGAATTACTCAAATTATGCTACTAAGTCGCAGGCTGAAAAAAATACTCAGAATCGGGTCCTTACGATGCCACTTGCAGGACAACGTCAGCAGACTATACTGATTCAAGATAGATAGGTCATTTGCAGGCGATCAAAACAGATTTACCGGAAAAATAAAACTTGAAATTTTGAATTACTCAAATTATGCTCCTAGGTCGACAGCTGAAAAAAATACTTAGAATCGGGTCCTTACGATGCCACTTGCAGGACAACGTCAGCAGACTATACTGATTCAAGATAGATAGGTCATTTGCGGGCGTTCGAAACAGATTTACCAGAAAAAAATAAAACTTGAAAATCTGAATTACTCAAATTATGCTTCTAAGTCGCAGGCTGAAAAAAATACTCAGAATCGGGTCCTTACGATGCCACTTGCAGGACAACGTCAACAGACTATACTGATTTAAGATAGATAGGTCATTTGCGGGCGTGCATCCAGGCTGTATATGTGTGCGTAATAACGTGTATGTGTGCTCTTTTAGGGATGTAAAAAGTCGATTTTTTAATCATGTTATATATGTTGAAGCTTCAATATCTTCGTTAAACATAAACATAATTGAAATGCTAATGGATAATGAATATATTAGTATATAATAAAATAAGTTGATTATTCCGGAACACATATTTTAGTAGGTATTTATGTATTTTTATTAAATATCTGGGGGCCTACCGCGAACCACGTTCGACGTGTTGCCTCCTTGTCAAACTTACATACCAATTTACAAGTGCGGCAGAGAGGCAACACATCGAACGTGGTTCGTGGTAAGCCCTTTGAACTTTCCCTTCGTTTCCTGCTGGAGTGTGACGATAAAATTGTCATCTGATAACCACAATAAAGAATAAAAGCGTTTTGGTTCATTTTAGGTATCGTTAAACATTTTAAAAAAACACAAATTTAAAATTGCTAGTAATGTCGATAGTTTATCGATATGACTTTATCGACATGGCTATAGCAAGGTGGTGTAACATTGTTAATCGTACACTACACAAAAGTGGTTACAGTGACAGCTCGCTTAGACGTAATCTTTAAGTATATAATGTCTATGAAAATTACCGTATCCGTATCCAGACGGGACTGACGAAATCAGTCGATTTGTTCAGGAAAATAATTGGTCAATCTCATTTAGCGTCCACACGCACACAAATTAAATCACCAATTTGCATTTTACTATGAAAATTGGCATTTTTGTGTCCGCACCTGCTGATGTGATGGGGGAATTGAATTGGTATTTGCATCCGCACGGCCCTGTGCGATCAGAGAATTTCATCAGATTGCCGAAAAATTGTCTCATCTGGATACAAATTATGCGTGGCAGAGGTGGTAGACTACGCTCAGTCTGGAGGATGTTTTGCGTGCACGATCACAGATTAAGATAATGACTTGGAATTTTCACAACCCTAAATGGCTGAAAGGAATAGTGCCATACATTAGAAAGGGACAGAATGATTCGTCCGGTAGTGACCCTGCCTATGAAGCCGATGGTCCCGGGTTCGAATCCTGGTAAGAGCATTTATTTGTATGATTGATGATACAGATATTTGTTCCTGAGTCATGGTTGCATTTTATGTATTTAAGTATTTATACATTATATATATCGTTGTCTGAGTACTCACAACACAAGCTTTCTTGAGCTTACCGTGGGGCTTAGTCAATTTTAATTTTTTCCGGTAAATCTGTTTTGATCGCCCGCAAATGACCTATCTATCTTGAATCAGTATAGTCTGCTGACGTTGTCCTGCAAGTGGCATCGTAAGGACCCGATTCTGAGTATTTTTTTCAGCCTGCGACTTAGGAGCGTAAGTTGAGTTATTCATATTTTCAAGTTTTATTTTTTTCCGTTAAATCTGTTTTGATCGCCCGCAAATGACCTTATCTATCTTGAATCAGCATAATCATCTGACGTCGTCCTGCAAAGGGCATCGTAAGGACCCGATTCTGAGTATTTTTTTCAGCTGTCGACCTAGAAGCATAGTTTGAGTAATTCAGAATTTCAAGTTTTATTCTTTTCCGCTAAATCTGTTTTGATCGCCCGCAAATGACCTATCTATCTTGAATCAGGTTGTTCTACTGACGTTTTTCTGCAAGTGGCATCGTAAGGACCCGATTCTGACTATTTTTTTCAGCCGTCGACTTAGGAGCGCAAGTTGAGTAATTTTGATTTTCAAATTTTATTTTTTTCTGGTAAATCTGTTTCGAACGCCCGCAAATGACCTATCTATCTTGAATCAGTATGGTCTGCTGAGATTGTCCTGCAAGTGGCATCGTAAGGACCCGATTCTGAGTATTTTTCAGCCGTCGACTAAGGAGCATAATTTGAGTAATTCAGAATTTCAAGTTAAATTTTTTTCCGGTAAATCTGTTTTGATCGCCCGCAAATGACCTATATATCTTGAATCAGGTTGGTATACTGACGTTGTCCTGCAAGCGGCATCGTAAGGACCCGATTCTGAATATTTTTTTCACCCGTCGATTTAGGAGCGTAAGTTGAGTTATTCAGATTTTCAAGTTTTAATTTTTTCCAGCAAATCTGTTTTGAACGCCCGAAAATGACCTATCTACCTTGAATCAGTATGGTCTGCTGAGATTGTCCTGCAAGTGGCATCGTAAGGACCCGATTCTGACTATTTTTTTCAGCCGTCGACTTAGGAGCGTAAGTTGAGTTATTCAGGTTTTCAAGTTTTAATTTTTTCCAGCAAATCTGTTTCGAACGCCTGCAAATGACCTATCTATCTTGAATCAGTATGGTCTGCTGAGATTGTCCTACAAGTGGCATCGTAAGGACCTGATTTTGAATATTTTTTTCAGCCGTCGACTTAGGAGCGTAAGTTGAGTTATTCAGATTTTCAAGTTTTAATTTTTTCCAGCAAATCTGTTTCGAACGCCCGCAAATGACCTATCTATCTTGAATCAGTATGGTCTGCTGAGATTGTCCTGCAAGTGGCATCGTAAGGACCCGATTCTGACTATTTTTTTCAGCCGTCGACTTAGGAGCGTAAGTTGAGTTATTCAGATTTTCAAGTTTTAATTTTTTCCAGCAAATCTGTTTCGAACGCCCGCAAATGACCTATCTATCTTGAATCAGTATGGTCTGCTGAGATTGTCCTGCAAGTGGCATCGTAAGGACCCGATTCTGAATATTTTTTTCAGCCGTCGACTTAGGAGCGTAAGTTGAGTAATTTTGATTTTCAAATTTTATTTTTTTCTGGTAAATCTGTTTCGAACGCCCGCAAATGACCTATCTATCTTGAATCAGTATGGTCTGCTGAGATTGTCCTGCAAGTGGCATCGTAAGGACCCGATTCTGAGTATTTTTCAGCCGTCGACTAAGGAGCATAATTTGAGTAATTCAGAATTTCAAGTTAAATTTTTTTCCGGTAAATCTGTTTTGATCGCCCGCAAATGACCTATATATCTTGAATCAGGTTGGTATACTGACGTTGTCCTGCAAGCGGCATCGTAAGGACCCGATTCTGAATATTTTTTTCACCCGTCGATTTAGGAGCGTAAGTTGAGTTATTCAGATTTTCAAGTTTTAATTTTTTCCAGCAAATCTGTTTTGAACGCCCGAAAATGACCTATCTACCTTGAATCAGTATGGTCTGCTGAGATTGTCCTGCAAGTGGCATCGTAAGGACCCGATTCTGACTATTTTTTTCAGCCGTCGACTTAGGAGCGTAAGTTGAGTTATTCAGGTTTTCAAGTTTTAATTTTTTCCAGCAAATCTGTTTCGAACGCCTGCAAATGACCTATCTATCTTGAATCAGTATGGTCTGCTGAGATTGTCCTACAAGTGGCATCGTAAGGACCTGATTTTGAATATTTTTTTCAGCCGTCGACTTAGGAGCGTAAGTTGAGTTATTCAGATTTTCAAGTTTTAATTTTTTCCAGCAAATCTGTTTCAAACGCCCGCAAATGACCTATCTATCTTGAATCAGTATGGTCTGCTGAGATTGTCCTGCAAGTGGCATCGTAAGGACCCGATTCTGACTATTTTTTTCAGCCGTCGACTTAGGAGCGTAAGTTGAGTTATTCAGATTTTCAAGTTTTAATTTTTTCCAGCAAATCTGTTTCGAACGCCCGCAAATGACCTATCTATCTTGAATCAGTATGGTCTGCTGAGATTGTCCTGCAAGTGGCATCGTAAGGACCCGATTCTGAATATTTTTTTCAGCCGTCGACTTAGGAGCGTAAGTTGAGTAATTTTGATTTTCAAATTTTATTTTTTTCTGGTAAATCTGTTTCGAACGCCCGCAAATGACCTATCTATCTTGAATCAGTATGGTCTGCTGAGATTGTCCTGCAAGTGGCATCGTAAGGACCCGATTCTGAGTATTTTTCAGCCGTCGACTAAGGAGCGTAAGTTGAGTTATTCAGATTTTCATGTTTTAATTTTTTCCGGCAAATCTGTTTCGAACGCCCGCAAATGACCTATCTGTCTTGAATAAGTATGGTCTGCTGACATTGTCCTGCAAGTGGCATCGTAAGGACCCGATTCTGAATATTTTTTTCAGCCGTCCACTTAGGAGCGTAAGTTGAGTTATTCAGATTTTCAAGTTTTAAGTTTTTTTAGCAAATCTGTTTCGAACGCCCGCAAATGACCTATCTATCTTGAATCAGTATGGTCTGCTGACATTGTCCTGCAAGTGGCATCGTAAGGACCCGATTCTAAGTATTTTTTTCAGCTGTCGACCTAGGAGCATAATTTGAGTAATTCAGAATTTCAAGTTAAATTTTTTTCCGGTAAATCTGTTTTGATCGCCCGCAAATGACCTATATATCTTGAATCAGGTTGGTATACTGACGTTGTCCTGCAAGCGGCATCGTAAGGACCCGATTCTGAATATTTTTTTCACCCGTCGATTTAGGAGCGTAAGTTGAGTTATTCAGATTTTCAAGTTTTAATTTTTTCCAGCAAATCTATTTCGAACGCCCGCAAATGACCTATCTATCTTGAATCAGTATAGTCCGCTGAGATTGTCCTGCAAGTGGCATCGTAAGGACCCGATTCTGACTATTTTTTTCAGCCGTCGACTTAGGAGCGTAAGTTGAGTTATTCAGATTTTCAGGTTTTAATTTTTTCCGGCAAATCTGTTTCGAAAGCCCGCAAATGACCTATCTATCTTGAATCAGTATAGTCTGCTGACGTTGTCCTGCAAGTGGCATCGTAAGGACCCGATTCTGTGTAGTTTTTTCAGCCGTCGACTTAGTAGCATAATTTGAGTAATTCAGATTTTCAAGTTTTATTTTTTTCTGGTAAATCTGTTTCGAACGCCCGCAAATGACCTATCTGTCTTGAATCAGTATAGTCTGCTGACGTTGTCTTGCAAGTAGCATCGTAAGGACCCGATTGTGAATATTTTTTTCAGCCGTCGACTTAGGATCGTAAGTTGAGTTATTCAGATTTTCAAGTTTTACTTTTTTCCGGCCAATCTGTTTCGAACGCCCGAAAATGACCTATCTGTTTTGAATCAGTATGGTCTTCTGACATTGTCCTGCAAGTGGCATCGTAAGGACCCGATTCTAAGTATTTTTTTCAGCCGTAGTCCTAGGAGCATAATTTGAGTAATTCAGAATTTCAAGTTTTATTTTTTTCCGGTAAATCTGTTTTGATTGCCCGCAAATAACCTATCTATCTTGAATCAGGTTGGTCTACTGACGTTTTCCTGCAAGTGGCATCGTAAGGACCCGATTCTGACTATTTTTTTCAGCCGTCGACTTAGGAGCGTAAGTTGAGTTATTCAGATTTTCAAGTTTTAATTTTTTCCAGCAAATCTGTTTCGAACGCCCGCAAATGACCTATCTATCTTGAATCAGTATGGTCTGCTGAGATTGTCCTGCAAGTGGCATCGTAAGGACCCGATTCTGAGTATTTTTTTCAGCCGTCGACTTATGAGCGTAAGTTGAGTTATTCAGATTTTCAAGTTTTAATTTTTTCCAGCAAATCTGTTTCGAACGCCCGCAAATGACCTATCTATCTTGAATCAGTATGGTCTGCTGAGATTGTCCTGAAAGTGGCATCGTAAGGACCCGATTCTGACTATTTTTTTCAGCCGTCGACTTAGGAGCGTAAGTTGAGTAATCCAGATTTTCAAGTTTTATTTTTTCCGTTAAATCTGTTTGATCGCCCGCAAATTACCTATCTGTCTTGAATCAGTATGGTCTGCTGACATTGTCCTGCAAGTGGCATCGTAAGGACCCGATTATAAGTATTTTTTTCAGGCGTCGACCTAGGAGCATAATTTGAGTAATTCAGAATTTCAAGTTTTATTTTTTCCGGTAAATCTGTTTTGATCGCCCGCAAATGACCTATCTGTCTTGAATCAGGTTGGTCTACTGACGTTGTCCTGCAAGTGGCATCGTAAGGACCCGATTCTGACTATTTTTTTCAGCCGTCGACTTAGGAGCGTAAGTTGAGTTATTCAGATTTTCATGTTTTAATTTTTTCCGGCAAATCTGTTCTGAACGCCCGCAAATGACCTATCTATCTTGAATCAGGTTGGTCTACTGACGTTGTCCTGCAAGTGGCATCGTAAGGACCCGATTCTGAATATTTTTTTCACCCGTCGATTTAGGAGCGTAAGTTGAGTTATTCAGATTTTCAAGTTTTAATTTTTTCCAGCAAATCTATTTCGAACGCCCGCAAATGACCTATCTATCTTGAATCAGTATAGTCCGCTGAGATTGTCCTGCAAGTGGCATCGTAAGGACCCGATTCTGACTATTTTTTTCAGCCGTCGACTTAGGAGCGTAAGTTGAGTTATTCAGATTTTCAAGTTTTACTTTTTTCCGGCCAATCTGTTTCGAACGCCCGAAAATGACCTATCTGTTTTGAATCAGTATGGTCTTCTGACATTGTCCTGCAAGTGGCATCGTAAGGACCCGATTCTAAGTATTTTTTTCAGCCGTCGTCCTAGGAGCATAATTTGAGTAATTCAGAATTTCAAGTTTTATTTTTTTCCGGTAAATCTGTTTTGATTGCCCGCAAATGACCTATCTATCTTGAATCAGGTTGGTCTACTGACGTTTTCCTGCAAGTGGCATCGTAAGGACCCGATTCTGACTATTTTTTCAGCCGTCGACTTAGGAGCGTAAGTTGAGTTATTCAGATTTTCAAGTTATAATTTTTTCCGGCAAATCTGTTTTGAACGCCCGCAAATGACCTATCTATCTTGAATCAGGTTGGTCTACTGACGTTGTCCTGCAAGTGGCATCGTAAGGACCCGATTCTGAATATTTTTTTCAGCCGTCGACTTAGGAGCGTAAGTTGAGTTATTCAGATTTTCAAGTTTTAATTTTTTCCAGCAAATCTGTTTCGAACGCCCGCAAATGACCTATCTATCTTGAATCAGTATGGTCTGCTGAGATTGTCCTGCAAGTGGCATCGTAAGGACCCGATTCTGACTATTTTTTTCAGCCGTCGACTTAGGAGCGTAAGTTGAGTTATTCAGATTTTCAAGTTATAATTTTTTCCGGCAAATCTGTTTTGAACACCCGCAAATGACCTATCTATCTTGAATCAGGTTGGTCTACTGACGTTGTCCTGCAAGTGGCATCGTAAGGACCCGATTCTGACTATTTTTTTCAGCCGTCGACTTAGGAGCGTAAGTTGAGTTATTCAGATTTTCAAGTTATTAAAATCTCTTAATCGGCGTTTGAATGCTTGATCACACAGTTCATTTCTTCTTCTTTTCCCGTGGAACGGACGATTATACCCTCAACGTGAACCCGTTTAAATTCTGATATATTGTTTCTCACGTACATTATGATTTCAAAAAGATATAGTGAAAAATGCGTCATAATTTTTTCCGGCAAATCTGTTTTGAACGCCCGCAAATGACCTATCTATCTTGAATCAGGTTGGTCTACTGACGTTGTCCTGCAAGTGGCATCGTAAGGACCCGATTCTGACTATTTTTTTCAGCCGTCGACTTAGGAGCGTAAGTTGAGTTATTCAGATTTTCATGTTTTAATTTTTTCCGGCAAATCTGTTCTGAACGCCCGCAAATGACCTATCTATCTTGAATCAGGTTGGTCTACTGACGTTGTCCTGCAAGTGGCATCGTAAGGACCCGATTCTGACTATTTTTTTCAGCCGTCGACTTAGGAGCGTAAGTTGAGTTATTCAGATTTTCAAGTTTTAATTTTTTCCAGCAAATCTGTTTCGAACGCCCGCAAATGACCTATCTATCTTGAATCAGTATGGTCTGCTGAGATTGTCCTGCAAGTGGCATCGTAAGGACCCGATTCTGACTATTTTTTTCAGCCGTCGACTTAGGAGCGTAAGTTGAGTTATTCAGATTTTCAAGTTATAATTTTTTCCGGCAAATGTGTTTTGAACGCCCGCAAATGACCTATCTATCTTGAATCAGGTTGGTCTACTGACGTTGTCCTGCAAGTGGCATCGTAAGGACCCGATTCTGACTATTTTTTTCAGCCGTCGACTTAGGAGCGTAAGTTGAGTTATTCAGATTTTCATGTTTTAATTTTTTCCGGCAAATCTGTTCTGAACGCCCGCAAATGACCTATCTATCTTGAATCAGGTTGGTCTACTGACGTTGTCCTGCAAGTGGCATCGTAAGGACCCGATTCTGACTATTTTTTTCAGCCGTCGACTTAGGAGCGTAAGTTGAGTTATTCAGATTTTCAAGTTTTAATTTTTTCCAGCAAATCTGTTTCGAACGCCTGCAAATGACCTATCTATCTTGAATCAGTATGGTCTGCTGAGATTGTCCTGCAAGTGGCATCGTAAGGACCCGATTCTGAGTATTTTTTTCAGCCGTCGACCTAGGAGCATAATTTGAGTAATTCAGAATTTCAAGTTTTATTTTTTTCCGGTAAATCTGTTTTGATCGCCCGCAAATGACCTATCTATCTTGAATCAGTATGGTCTGCTGAGATTGTCCTGCAAGTGGCATCGTAAGGACCCGATTCTGAGTATTTTTTTCAGCCGTCGACTTAGGAGCGTAAGTTGAGTTATTCAGGTTTTCAAGTTTTAATTTTTTCCGGCAAATCTGTTTCGAACGCCCGCAAATGACCTATCTATCTTGAATCAGTATGGTCTGCTGACGTTGTCCTGCAAGTGGCATCGTAAGGACCCGATTCTGAGTATTTTTTTCAGCGTGCGACTTAGGAGCATATTTTGAGTAATTCAGATTTTCTAGTTTTATTTTTTTCTGGTAAATCTGTTTCGAACGCCCGCATACGACCTATCTATCTTGAATCAGTATAGTCTGCTTACGTTGTCCTGCAAAGGGCATCGTAAGGACCCGATTCTGAGTATTTTTTTCGGCCGTCAACTTAGGAGCATAATTTGAGTAATTCCGATTTACATGTTTTATTTTTTTCCGGTAAATCTGTTTTGATCGCCCGCAAATGACCTGTCTATCTTGAATCAGCATAATCATCTGACGTCGTCCTGCAAGTGGCATCGTAAGGACCCGATTCTGAGTATTTTTTTCAGCCTGCGACTTAGGAGCGTAAGTTGAGTTATTCATATTTTCAAGTTTTATTTTTTTCCGTTAAATCTGTTTCGAACGCCCGCAAATGACCTATCTGTCTTGAATCAGTATGGTCTGCTGACATTGTCCTGCAAGTGGCATCGTAAGGACCCGAATTTAAGTATTTTTTTCAGCTGTCGACCTAGGAGCATAATTTGAGTAATTCAGAATTTCAATTTTTATTTTTTTCCGGTAAATCTGTTTTGATCGCCCGCAAATGACCTATCTATCTTGAATCAGGTCGGTCTTCTGACGTTGTCCTGCAAGTGGCATCGTAAGGACCCGATTCTGAATATTTTTTTCAGCCGTCGACTTAGGAGCGTAAGTTGAGTTATTCAGATTTTCAAGTTTTAATTTTTTCCAGCAAATCTGTTTCGAACGCCCGCAAATGACCTATCTATCTTGAATCAGTATGGTCTGCTGAGATTGTCCTGCAAGTGGCATCGTAAGGACCCGATTCTGACTATTTTTTTCAGCCGTCGACTTAGGAGCGTAAGTTGAGTTATTCAGATTTTCAAGTTATAATTTTTTCCGGCAAATCTGTTTTGAACACCCGCAAATGACCTATCTATCTTGAATCAGGTTGGTCTACTGACGTTGTCCTGCAAGTGGCATCGTAAGGACCCGATTCTGACTATTTTTTTCAGCCGTCGACTTAGGAGCGTAAGTTGAGTTATTCAGATTTTCAAGTTATTAAAATCTCTTAATCGGCGTTTGAATGCTTGATCACACAGTTCATTTCTTCTTCTTTTCCCGTGGAACGGACGATTATACCCTCAACGTGAACCCGTTTAAATTCTGATATATTGTTTCTCACGTACATTATGATTTCAAAAAGATATAGTGAAAAATGCGTCATAATTTTTTCCGGCAAATCTGTTTTGAACGCCCGCAAATGACCTATCTATCTTGAATCAGGTTGGTCTACTGACGTTGTCCTGCAAGTGGCATCGTAAGGACCCGATTCTGACTATTTTTTTCAGCCGTCGACTTAGGAGCGTAAGTTGAGTTATTCAGATTTTCATGTTTTAATTTTTTCCGGCAAATCTGTTCTGAACGCCCGCAAATGACCTATCTATCTTGAATCAGGTTGGTCTACTGACGTTGTCCTGCAAGTGGCATCGTAAGGACCCGATTCTGACTATTTTTTTCAGCCGTCGACTTAGGAGCGTAAGTTGAGTTATTCAGATTTTCAAGTTTTAATTTTTTCCAGCAAATCTGTTTCGAACGCCCGCAAATGACCTATCTATCTTGAATCAGTATGGTCTGCTGAGATTGTCCTGCAAGTGGCATCGTAAGGACCCGATTCTGACTATTTTTTTCAGCCGTCGACTTAGGAGCGTAAGTTGAGTTATTCAGATTTTCAAGTTATAATTTTTTCCGGCAAATGTGTTTTGAACGCCCGCAAATGACCTATCTATCTTGAATCAGGTTGGTCTACTGACGTTGTCCTGCAAGTGGCATCGTAAGGACCCGATTCTGACTATTTTTTTCAGCCGTCGACTTAGGAGCGTAAGTTGAGTTATTCAGATTTTCATGTTTTAATTTTTTCCGGCAAATCTGTTCTGAACGCCCGCAAATGACCTATCTATCTTGAATCAGGTTGGTCTACTGACGTTGTCCTGCAAGTGGCATCGTAAGGACCCGATTCTGACTATTTTTTTCAGCCGTCGACTTAGGAGCGTAAGTTGAGTTATTCAGATTTTCAAGTTTTAATTTTTTCCAGCAAATCTGTTTCGAACGCCTGCAAATGACCTATCTATCTTGAATCAGTATGGTCTGCTGAGATTGTCCTGCAAGTGGCATCGTAAGGACCCGATTCTGAGTATTTTTTTCAGCCGTCGACCTAGGAGCATAATTTGAGTAATTCAGAATTTCAAGTTTTATTTTTTTCCGGTAAATCTGTTTTGATCGCCCGCAAATGACCTATCTATCTTGAATCAGTATGGTCTGCTGAGATTGTCCTGCAAGTGGCATCGTAAGGACCCGATTCTGAGTATTTTTTTCAGCCGTCGACTTAGGAGCGTAAGTTGAGTTATTCAGGTTTTCAAGTTTTAATTTTTTCCGGCAAATCTGTTTCGAACGCCCGCAAATGACCTATCTATCTTGAATCAGTATGGTCTGCTGACGTTGTCCTGCAAGTGGCATCGTAAGGACCCGATTCTGAGTATTTTTTTCAGCGTGCGACTTAGGAGCATATTTTGAGTAATTCAGATTTTCTAGTTTTATTTTTTTCTGGTAAATCTGTTTCGAACGCCCGCATACGACCTATCTATCTTGAATCAGTATAGTCTGCTTACGTTGTCCTGCAAAGGGCATCGTAAGGACCCGATTCTGAGTATTTTTTTCGGCCGTCAACTTAGGAGCATAATTTGAGTAATTCCGATTTACATGTTTTATTTTTTTCCGGTAAATCTGTTTTGATCGCCCGCAAATGACCTGTCTATCTTGAATCAGCATAATCATCTGACGTCGTCCTGCAAGTGGCATCGTAAGGACCCGATTCTGAGTATTTTTTTCAGCCTGCGACTTAGGAGCGTAAGTTGAGTTATTCATATTTTCAAGTTTTATTTTTTTCCGTTAAATCTGTTTCGAACGCCCGCAAATGACCTATCTGTCTTGAATCAGTATGGTCTGCTGACATTGTCCTGCAAGTGGCATCGTAAGGACCCGAATTTAAGTATTTTTTTCAGCTGTCGACCTAGGAGCATAATTTGAGTAATTCAGAATTTCAATTTTTATTTTTTTCCGGTAAATCTGTTTTGATCGCCCGCAAATGACCTATCTATCTTGAATCAGGTCGGTCTTCTGACGTTGTCCTGCAAGTGGCATCGTAAGGACCCGATTCTGAATATTTTTTTCAGCCGTCGACTTAGGAGCGTAAGTTGAGTAATTTTGATTTTCAAGTTTTATTTTTTTCTGGTAAATCTGTTTCGAACGCCCGCAAATGACCTATCTATCTTGAATCAGTATGGTCTGCTGAGATTGTCCTGCAAGTGGCATCGTAAGGACCCAATTCTGAGTATTTTTCAGCCGTCGACTAAGGAGCGTAAGTTGAGTTATTCAGATTTTCATGTTTTAATTTTTTCCGGCAAATCTGTTTCGAACGCCCGCAAATGACCTATCTGTCTTGAATCAGTATGGTCTGCTGACATTGTCCTGCAAGTGGCATCGTAAGGACCCGATTCTGAATATTTTTTTCAGCCGTCTACTTAGGAGCGTAAGTTGAGTTATTCAGATTTTCAAGTTTTAAGTTTTTTTAGCAAATCTGTTTCGAACGCCCGCAAATGACCTATCTATCTTGAATCAGTATGGTCTGCTGACATTGTCCTGCAAGTGGCATCGTAAGGACCCGATTCTAAGTATTTTTTTCAGCTGTCGACCTAGGAGCATAATTTGAGTAATTCAGAATTTCAAGTTAAATTTTTTTCCGGTAAATCTGTTTTGATCGCCCGCAAATGACCTATATATCTTGAATCAGGTTGGTATACTGACGTTGTCCTGCAAGCGGCATCGTAAGGACCCGATTCTGAATATTTTTTTCACCCGTCGATTTAGGAGCGTAAGTTGAGTTATTCAGATTTTCAAGTTTTAATTTTTTCCAGCAAATCTGTTTCGAACGCCCGCAAATGACCTATCTATCTTGAATCAGTATAGTCCGCTGAGATTGTCCTGCAAGTGGCATCGTAAGGACCCGATTCTGACTATTTTTTTCAGCCGTCGACTTAGGAGCGTAAGTTGAGTTATTCAGATTTTCAAGTTTTAATTTTTTCCGGCAAATCTGTTTCGAAAGCCCGCAAATGTCCTATCTATCTTGAATCAGTATAGTCTGCTGACGTTGTCCTGCAAGTGGCATCGTAAGGACCCGATTCTGTGTAGTTTTTTCAGCCGTCGACTTAGTAGCATAATTTGAGTAATTCAGATTTTCAAGTTTTATTTTTTTCTGGTAAATCTGTTTCGAACGCCCGCAAATGACCTATCTGTCTTGAATCAGTATAGTCTGCTGACGTTGTCTTGCAAGTAGCATCGTAAGGACCCGATTGTGAATTTTTTTTTCAGCCGTCGACTTAGGATCGTAAGTTGAGTTATTCAGATTTTCAAATTTTACTTTTTTCCGGCCAATCTGTTTCGAACGCCCGAAAATGACCTATCTATCTTGAATCAGTATGGTCTGCTGAGATTGTCCTGAAAGTGGCATCGTAAGGACCCGATTCTGACTATTTTTTTCAGCCGTCGACTTAGGAGCGTAAGTTGAGTAATCCAGATTTTCAAGTTTTATTTTTTTCCGTTAAATCTGTTTGATCGCCCGCAAATTACCTATCTATCTTGAATCGGGTTGGTCTACTGACGTTTTCCTGCAAGTGGCATCGTAAGGACCCGATTCTGACTATTTTTTTCAGCCGTCGACTTAGGAGCGTAAGTTGAGTTATTCAGATTTTCAAGTTTTAATTTTTTCCAGCAAATCTGTTTCGAACGCCCGCAAATGACCTATCTATCTTGAATCAGTATGGTCTGCTGAGATTGTCCTGCAAGTGGCATCGTAAGGACCCGATTCTGAGTATTTTTGTCAGCCGTCGACTTAGGAGCGTAAGTTGAGTTATTCAGATTTTCATGTTTTAATTTTTTCCGGCAAATCTGTTTTGAACGCCCGCAAATGACCTATCTATCTTGAATCAGGTTGGTCTACTGACGTTGTCCTGCAAGTGGCATCGTAAGGACCCGATTCTGACTATTTTTTTCAGCCGTCGACTTAGGAGCGTAAGTTGAGTTATTCAGATTTTCATGTTTTAATTTTTTCCGGCAAATCTGTTTTGAACGCCCGCAAATGACCTATCTATCTTGAATCAGGTTGGTCTACTGACGTTGTCCTGCAAGTGGCATCGTAAAGACCCGATTCTGACTATTTTTTTCAGCCGTCGACTTAGGAGCGTAAGTTGAGTTATTCAGATTTTCAAGTTTTAATTTTTTCCAGCAAATCTGTTTCGAGCGCCCGCAAATGACCTATCTATCTTGAATCAGTATAGTCTGCTGACGTTGTTCTGCAAGTGGCATCGTAAGGACCCGATTCTGAGTATTTTTTTCAGCCGTCGACTTAGGCACATTACATGCCTCGGCTGGCCCATATATATGAATTTTTCGATTTTATTTTTTTATGGCAAATCTAATGAGATCCTAACGATTTTAATGCCTGAACAAACGTGAACTAACGTCGCTCGATGAGTTCACATGGTTAGTTTGGCTGATTTCGGGGTGGGGTGGCTAGCGTGAAGACAGCCACCCCACTTTGAAAAAATAAAAAAAAATGAAGGAATCGGGTCCTAACGATTTAAATGCCTGAACAAACGTGAACTAACGAATGTCTTGCTATCTAGACCAATAAAAATTACAAAAAGTGATTTGGGGTGGCGAGCGTGAAGACAGCCACCCCCATAGTATAAAAAAATATAAAACGACGGATATCTCTTATTATGTTTTGAACGCCCGCAAGACACTATAATTTATCGCTTAAATATCGTCCATATAAGTTTATTCAAGCTAAAGAATCGTTAGTATCCGCGTCGATTGCTTGCTAGACCACATTACTTGGCTCCGCTGTCCCATATATATGAATTTTTCGATTTTATTTTTTTTATGGCAAATCTAATGAGATCCTAACGATTTTAATGCCTGAACAAACGTGAACTAACGTCGCTCGATGAGTTCACATGGTTAGTTTGGCTGATTTCGATGTGGGGTGGCTAGCGTGAAGACAGCCACCCCACTTTGAAAAAATAAAAATAAATTAAGGAATCGGGTCCTAACGATTTTAATGCCTGAACAAACGTGAACTAACGAATATCTTGCTATCTAGACCAAAAAAAATTACAAAAAGTGATTTGGGGTGGCTAGCGTGAAGACAGCCACCCCCTTTTGTTTTTTAAAAAAAATGATGTTAGAATCGGGTCCTTACGATTTTACCTACTGAACAAACGTGAACTAACGATGAACAAACGATATAGCTATGCCATTTGCGGGCAAACGATATGGGGTGGTCAACTTCACGAGCATAACAATGGCATTGTTCTATTACAATCCTATTATCTGCTTTTGTTCTTGTAGGCGCCAACCAATTTACTTACAAAATAAGTTAGAAGTACAATGCATGTATATTGAATTCTAAACCTTATTTCTTGTTGAATGGGGTTAAAATGGTCTAAAAAGATAATATCATATTCAATCTTTTGGAAAGTCACATGCACCTTAGCCACGACAGGGACGTATTCGGTGTTAAATAAAATACGTAGAAAGATAAAAATGTTTATTTATTATACATATTAGTTAACAAAAATAATCACATTTAATCAAAATCAACAAGTTCTTATACAAATATATATCAATCTTCAATCTGCAAAATATTTTACATACTACTAGAGCCAAAAAAAGATACATAAGTGTATATATAAAAAAATAATCCCATGTATCCAAAACCAACAGATTCTTATATAAAAACATGCCTATAATCTTAAAACTATAAAATATTTTACATACGTGATATACATATTAAATAAAATATGCAGAAAGATAAAAAAAGTATAATTATTATACATATTAGTTAACAAAAATAATCAAATATAAGCAAAATCAACAAATTCTTATACAAATATATGTAAATCTACAATCTGCAAAATGTTTTACATACTACTATAGCCAAAAAAAGTTACATAAGTGTATATATAAAAAATAATCTCATGTATCCAAAATCAACAGATTCTTATACAAAAATATGCCTATAATCTTAATAAGTACTACAAAATATTTAACATGCGACTAGAACCACAAAATAGTATAAATAATGAGATGTTATGTGTATGTGTACCTATAAAAAAATCACATGCAAAATCTACATATTCTTATAAAAATAATATATAATCTCTAATATATAATCTAAATATCTGTTTATCATTCGGATTCGGTTTCATCAGACTCTTCAGTCACGTTTATAATTAATGGAGGGTGACTATAATTGCGTTTCATTTTTTTTTCTAAATTGACAACATGCCTACAACAATTCCTCCAATGGGAGTTTGTCGCGTTTATCACATTTCGGATAAGATTTAATACCCCTTCACTAAATTTCGGTTCTGTATTTTTCTTTCTTATATTTGCTTTCACGTCACTCCACATCAACTCTATGGGATTTAGTGTACAGTAGTAAGGGGGTAATCTTAACACTTCGCAACCCCTTTCTTTAGCTTTTTCATCCACGTGATAACTTTTTTTGAATGTCTTGCTTTTTACAATTTTTAGCAAGATTTCTTTCGTGGCCTTAATTTTGATTAAATGTGATTATTTTTGTTAACTAATATGTATAATAAATAAACATTTTTATCTTTCTACGTATTTTATTTAACACCGAATACGTCCCTGTCGTGGCTAAGGTGCATGTGACTTTCCAAAAGATTGAATATGATATTATCTTTTTAGACCATTTTAACCCCATTCAACAAGAAATAAGGTTTAGAATTCAATATACATGCATTGTACTTCTAACTTATTTTGTAAGTAAATTGGTTGGCGCCTACAAGAACAAAAGCAGATAATAGGATTGTAATAGAACAATGCCATTGTTAGTACAGGTAAGTGAACAAGATCAGTTCAAAAAATTTTAACTATATAATTTTAACTATATATGTATATCGTATAATAAACAACAATAAGTGTTTGGCAAAAATTTCATTTACTCATCGAGACAATTCTAAAAACCCCTAACACAATTAGGTTGCGTTGTTTCATCACGGAGTTCCTATGGCCACCTCCTGTCTCCATCATCAGATCAGTTCGACAGTACCATATTATTGTATTGTCATCAGAACTACATACAGCTGCCAATTTACATGACGCTACGATCCTTGGAAGATGGTTAAATTAGTTACCTTAGATTCCATTACATAGTTAGTTACATACAGGTCGACCTAATTAAAGCTTGTTAAAAATGGGACGTGTGTGTTCATATAATTAGCAAGGGCCGCCGATGGCCTTCGGCTGAAGCTTAGGTTTTCTTATTCTTCAAATAAACAAAACGGTTTCACCAAATCAAAAGGTAGGCGGCAGGCATTAACATTATCTTATTATGTATTTAAAAGGATATACATAGTTAATTGAGTATTACATTTTTAGGGTTCCGTACCCAAAGGGTAAGAACGGGATCCTATTACTAAGACTCCGCTGTCCGTCTTCTGTCCGTCTGTATGTCTGTCACCAGGCTGTATTCCATGAACCGTGATAGCTAGGCAGTTGAAATGTTCACAGATGATGTATTTCTGTTGCCGCTATAACAACAAATACTAAAAACAGAATATAATAAATATTTAAGTGGGGCTCCCATAGACCCATACAACAAACGTGATTTTTTTTGCCGTTTTTTGCGTAATGGTACGGAACCCTCCGTGCGCGAGTCTGACTCGCACTTGGCCGGTTTTTATTAACATAAAAGTTAGCTACTCATATGGTTATTAACCTAAGTAACAGTCCATAGTTTAAACGACAGCGTGATTACTGATAAACATAAAGGTGTAGTTTCAATCACGCGATTAACGCAGTGATTGTTCCAAGAACACACGCGTTGGCGCCGCCGCGTGTCCGATTCTATACTCACTATGGACACTAATGTTGTTTGTACGGTGAACTTCAAGCCATTTACAATGAAATTATAGTTGAACGCTATCGTAAGAAACGCTGACAACTTAAACGATTTCTTTTAAGAACCAGTTATAACAAGATAGGTAATATAATTAAACACTGTTTATTACGATAATCATCAATCATTATTGTTGCGTTTTAACCGCGCAGCATACGCGATTAATGGCTGCTGATTTAGACGGCGCGCGAACTCGCATGCGATTTTAGTTACATTGCGGACTGTTGGTTACGTCCAATTCAAACGACCAATCAAAACCCGCAATGGTATGATACTCGCATCGTCTAAATCGGGCTTAACGCACAAAGGAACCGCCAGCCTATCACCTACTTAAGAACAAAGCGGCAGTTAATTACTGTAAGTGCTAAGATAATAATAGTAAGTGCCAAGCTGCCAAGATAGAGGCGCTTTGACCTCACAATATCAATAATACCGTTCTGTATCGGTCTGTGTGTTTATTTCTAGTATAATTTGAGCCCTAGATCATGTTTGAAATAGGTAACAAAAATATTAATGTTTAATGCCTACAAGCACAGGGAAATATGTTTCTCTCTTACGTGTAGCGGCTTTACTAAAGATCCCAGTCATAATATTGTTCCTACAAACGTATACATTTTGTCGCAGAATCTTTCATAGCAAACCCTTATACATGGTGGCCAAAAAATAAGTGCATTCCCTTGCCAGAGAGGTTTTGGGATTATACTGAGCAACTTTTACTAATGGGACCAAAATTAGGCTGTTTCATAATACATATTGACTTGTCCATTTTCTATGGGAGGGTAAATTTTTTTTAACGCGATTTCGGTGTTGGTCCTATAGTAAAAGTTGCTCAGTATTATCCCATAACCGTCCTGGCAACGGGAATGCACTTATTTTTTGGGCACCGTGTATACTTATTAAAATCTGTATAACAAAAACTGTCAAACATGTCTACTTAAAGTGAAGCCAGACTAATAGTGGTCGACTTAAGAGAAGTGGTCTGTAAGTCTTGCGAATTGGCTCGCCCATTCATTCGATTTATAAAGCAGAAAACAAACTAAGAGGCAGTTACCCTTTGAGTTGCGATTGTTTTGTTTAGTGACGTCACTGTAGTGGGTTGGTAACTTCGCGACGCGACGAAAACAATTGAACGTTTTATAAAGAACTAGCGACCCGGCTTCGCGCAGGTTAACAAATTATACACCTAAACCTTCCTCAAGAACTCTATTGATAGGTGAAAACCGCATGAAAATCCGTAAGTAGTTTTTGAGTTTATCGCGCACATACAAACACAAACAGACAGAAGCGGCGCGGGGCCTTTGTTTTATAAGGTGTAAAAAATGGCGACGGGATAACTGGTCGGATCTGAGCGAAAAAAGTGCTCACATAATATGGGGCATTATCTATGAAAAGGGACCTTATTGTCGATGGCGCTTACGACGCACAGCGTCGCGCGGCGTTGTATTTATATCGGAGCATCGTAAATAATGGCGTAAGCGCCATCGACAATAAGGTCCCTTTTCATAGATAACGTCACATATTTCTAAACACGACTGATTGATTTAATCGCGTTCAAAATGATTGAGTAGCGCCGGTTAAGGCTGCAAGCAATGTAAAAAACAAAACGAGATTAGCTCCGGACCGCGAAAAGTGGCGACAAGAGGCTATTATTAGCATTTTATATTCTGTACTAGTTTATATTATATAGTATTATTCCAAGCTTAACAACGCAACGGCTTAATAAAACAATATGGCTAATACAGTGTACCAACGTACGATGATTGTAATATTAGTTCTAATGACAGTGCGTAGGGCTGATATATGTTATCTGTGACTCTTAGCTTTTGCCTGTCAACTTGTGAAGTAAGGCGGCTTAATGAGAAACTTGCTTTGTAAAACGAATATTAATTATAAACCTGTCAAGAAGAACATCGTCTTTATATTTGAAAGCAGCATAATAATCCCCAGAACAAGGCTCACAGGGTGGGCTTTCAATTCAGAAGCCGGGATATGTTGGAGCAGCTTGCTTTGAAACCGACGCCCGCTAGTTGGAAAAGACGCTATTTCTATAAATTGGGAGCCAGAGGTCTGATAATTCCAATTATTTTCATCTGTTTTCACCGTGTTTTGGCAGTCAGAGAAGTGATTATTCACTAACAAATCTGGGAGTTGGAGAAAGTGATATCCGTTTAAGGAAAACTAACCTATTTGAACTTTACACTACTTACTGACGTCCACATAATAAAAGAATAAGATAACATAGCGTGTTTTGTGTCGTGAATGTACTAACAAGAGCATGTTTCATGTGTTTATCTTTTGTTCGTGTGCGTAATTTCTTTTTTTTTTGTTATTGAAATGCTTACAGTAACTCCAATAGCTGTAATAGTACCAAGCGATTAATAGTATGTGTTTGGCTTCTCGTGAGCGTATTGATTGTGAATGGAAATCAGTTTTAAGGAAATTCTGGTACATAATTGTTACTTTTGAATTTCACTCTGAATTACTGGTTGTAACTATCATGTTATGTGTATGTGGATTTGTTTTCATATTGTCAGTTTAAACAGTAAAAGTGAAAAATGGGAAGATTCCATGGTTGTAGTAGAAAGTGTGACAGAAAAAGTAAGGAAAAGTCAAGTGCAAGGCAAGGCAGTACTATATCAAATATCAGTATGCACCATAATATAGACAAGTGAGTAGTAGGTCTCTGGATATGGATTGTTGTAATAGTCATTCATCTCATTCACATAGATGGTAGCGAGGCCTGCCATCAGATATTTTCACACGGCATAGAAAATTATTATCATGATAAAATGGCATTAGGTAATAAGTGAGATAAAAATAAGAATAAGAATAAATTTTATTATCAATAAAAACACACAACAGAATATGTCAGGGGTCTCCAGGTCTCCACACAAGGCTACGCCTGTATCGAGGGGAACCAGTTACAGTTAAAATTATTGAACTAGTTACACCATAAAGTTACAATTACAAATAACAAACTTAAAGAGAAGCATGAAGCTGCTATGTGATATGCAATAAACGATTTCAATTTCACTTAAATACAAGTAAGAGAAAATATACAATCTTATTGCAAGGTATGGAAACTAAACTTAAAGTATTTTAACTACAATATCTTCTGTCTCGGCATAAGTAAGTGAATGTAAAAATTTAAATAAGAGTATTTTAGCTTCTATAATGGTAAATATTTAAGGTTGCAGTGTTTAAGCAAAGCGTTGTAAGTAGTCACTCTGACTCTTTCCCCAAAAAGTTTCCCAAAGGCGGAACGGACTTCTGGAATTGGTAAGTTAAAGATGCGTTTATTAATTAAAGAACTATAGCAAGGCAACAATTTTGAGAATTTGTGTGTGTGTAAAGAGATTTTCATTAAAAATAGCTGACATACAGTTAAGACCTTGGCTTCGGCGTAGAGATCTATGGTTGGAAATCAAAAGGGTTTTATAAGCATCAATTTTAAAACAGAGTGTTGAGCCCTTTCAATTTCCAGCATAGAGGTCTTTTGCCGCACTTCCCCAAACTGTGAACTGTGATGCAGTAGCTAATCACAGACCGACAGAGCGCGGTGTAAACTAATTTAAGCACAGAATCATCGGCAGTGTTACGAAGCTTTTTAAAAATAAATATGGATTTTCTTATTCTAGCAGAGAGTTTGTGAATGTGGTTTTTGAAATTCAGTTTTTCATCTACTAATAGACCAAGATATTTTATTACATCAGTATTCTGTATTGAATCACAGTTACAGGAGTTGGAAATAGGGTAGTCTTTGCATGAATGGAATTTTATAATGGGGTGAAAAGTAAGCACTTAAATGTCAAAACACTTTGGTCACAGAATAGTTAATAGTAGTACCATACAGAAAGGAAACTTCCTACAAAACCGAAGTTTGACAGCGTTTCAGGGTCGAATCATGCCGTCCCTTTCTAATATATGGCACTATCCCTTTCGGCTATTTAGGTTTGTCAAAAATCAAGTGATTATCTTATCTGTGGTCGTGTACGCAAAAGGAAGTCAAGTGGTGCCAACCCTAATAATTGCTCGGAGCAATGCTGAGCCGAGCGGAGCCGAGTTTGACCGAAGTCAGGAGTTTCGCACCCCTGCTTTGGTTCAGAAATCACAAGTTTCGGCAAGTTTATACCACAAATATCACGGGATTCACTATAACTAGTGGCTCTGTGAGCTGTAGACCTCGCGAGCAGAGCTTTAAATAACATGGTACTATAAGAGCTTTAAATATAGTAAATTAAAAAAAAAAACAATACGAAATGTATGTGTAAAAAAATACAAAAAGTTATAATAATATCCCAGCATACAATTACTGAGGATCGAACCCAGACCCTCTGTGCAAACAGAAAAAGCGAACGTTTACAAACTGAGCCAAATAGTTCTTAGATGGGTTGACGAAATTTAGCTACTCCTTCTCAAATTAAAATTAGTTAAAATTAAATATCTCCATACCTTCGAAACTAGGGCTTGCATTCCGGAATTCCGGAATTTCGAAATTCCGGAATCTCGGACAAATTTTCCTATATTACAATTCCGGAATTGATACCACTCAATATCGAAAATACCGGAATTGGATTTAAGTACTTTTAGTAGGATTAATACGTTTATTATTAAAAATTGTTAAGAAACTACACTGTACGGGTGTTTTTTGTCGTTATTAAGTGCTTCTTAGTCATTCAGTGAACTATAGTGTAGGTATATTTTACTTTTCCGTTTGCTAAAGCAGTGGGACAATATGGGCTCATAATAAAAAAAATAAAAATACAATAAAGCAGAGCGATTTACTTGCTTAGAATAGTCAGGATAGTCTGAATCCTACATAACCGAATTTGTAGAATTGAAATTTAAAGATATTTGGACTTTTTATCTTGTTTTCAGAGAGAAAAAGGTTTGCTCTATTAACGATTTCGAATCCTGTAGAAGCACATAATATAGAGTCAGACCAAGAATAGTCTGCAACGGATTTGTTAGCCCACGCAGTGAAAGTGTTATTTTAAACGTCAAACTTCTATGAAAATGTGACGTATAAATGACACTTGCACTGCGTGGGCTATCAAATCCGCTGCAGACTTTTTTTGGTCCGACTCTATGACATTCTGAATCATAATTATATTTTTATATAATATGTATGCTAGTTTTAAGGTATTTATGTATGGGCCATTAGTTGCCTGAAATAAAGATTTTCATTCATTCATTCATTCATAATTAGGAACTAGGAAGGAAAAAGCCAAACGCTTCAACTTCTTAAACAACACCACTACCTACTAGGTTAGGAAGAGTAGGAAGCTATTATATTTAACTATTTTATAAAATTATGCATCGAATGGTTTGCTAGCAACTATAGTTTCCCCAAATAAATACCCCGTATCATAGAAGTGAATAAAAATAACCATTTTAATAAGGTGGTAAAATGGGTGGTAAAAAAAACGTACGTACTTCCAATTAAATTTCTCTTAAACAAAGTTATTAGTAACTTGAATAAACGTAAAGTTTAAGAATTTCACATTTTTTGTTGTTTTTTACAAAAAAAAATAGAATAAAAATATGAAAATCTCTAATTCCGGAACCAGTTCCGGAATTCCGGGATTGGAATCCAATATCGAAAATCAGTTCCGGAATTGGAAACCATCCGATATTGCAAGCCCTATTCGAAACCAGCGAAATAAATTTTCTGAATTTTTGGCCATTTAATCTATAAACATATCTCAAAAAGAAAACACTCGTATGGTACCGATACCACTATTTGTTTAGGCGCGAGCTATCACAACTCCGCCATTTAAAAAAAAATCAAAAAACCGGACGGACAAAAAAATTTTATTTAGACATAGAATCCAGTCACAAAATTTCACGAGATTCGGTTAAGAATTACGACCTGTAGAGGAGAACATCCGGACATACAAAAGCAAAATGCTCCAGTCGAAACGTAGACCTTCGCTACGCTCCGGTCAATAACACTTGTGCATAAAGTTTGTTTGATAATAATTCACTGACGTTGATATTTCTTGATCGAAACATTGTAGTTTTTTTTATATCAAAGTAAAAATGCGAGACGTAATTTTGGATGATGGCGGTAGCAGAGCCACCTAGCGAAAAAAAAGATATTCAGTAAAAAGGCTGGTTCAGGTAACATATATAAAAAAAAAATAGGTAATAATTTCAAGTAAATTTATATTAGCAGGGTACAATACCAGGCATAAGTTGATTTTGAAAGCCTGAGCTACCAAGCATCCTGAGAGAAAGAGAGAGAGAACTGATGTTTGAAATTTACTCATGGACCCGGTCAGTCCATGTCACCTTAATAACTTTATTGTGGGGTTTATGCAATTTGTTAGTTAATCATGTAGGTAGGAAAGTAGTGACCATAGAAGTAGACAATGTCAGAATGATAATTTAAGTTTTATTTATTACTGTAGTATGTTATAGAATGTCGTTAAAATTATTGATGACTTACGTTTGTATGAAATTAGTAAAAATGTTTTCTTGTTCAAGTCCTGTAATGTTTATGTATAGACTGCAGTGTTGTACACGGTTACCCCTGATGGATTATGTACAATAGGGATGTTTACTGTACTTAAAATAAATTATTTCAAACCGTGCATGAAATAAAGCACCAGATTCCGGAACTGGTTCCGGAATTCCGGGATTGGAATCCAATATCGAAAATCAGTTCCGGAATTGGAAACCATCCGATATTGCAAGCCCTATTCGAAACCAGCGAAATAAATTTTCTGAATTTTTGGCCATTTAATCTATAAACATATCTCAAAAAGAAAACACTCGTATGGTACCGATACCACTATTTGTTTAGGCGCGAGCTATCACAACTCCGCCATTTAAAAAAAAATCAAAAAACCGGACGGACAAAAAAATTTTATTTAGACATAGAATCCAGTCACAAAATTTCACGAGATTCGGTTAAGAATTACGACCTGTAGAGGAGAACATCCGGACATACAAAAGCAAAATGCTCCAGTCGAAACGTAGACCTTCGCTACGCTCCGGTCAATAACACTTGTGCATAAAGTTTGTTTGATAATAATTCACTGACGTTGATATTTCTTGATCGAAACATTGTAGTTTTTTTTATATCAAAGTAAAAATGCGAGACGTAATTTTGGATGATGGCGGTAGCAGAGCCACCTAGCGAAAAAAAAGATATTCAGTAAAAAGGCTGGTTCAGGTAACATATATAAAAAAAAAATAGGTAATAATTTCAAGTAAATTTATATTAGCAGGGTACAATACCAGGCATAAGTTGATTTTGAAAGCCTGAGCTACCAAGCATCCTGAGAGAAAGAGAGAGAGAACTGATGTTTGAAATTTACTCATGGACCCGGTCAGTCCATGTCACCTTAATAACTTTATTGTGGGGTTTATGCAATTTGTTAGTTAATCATGTAGGTAGGAAAGTAGTGACCATAGAAGTAGACAATGTCAGAATGATAATTTAAGTTTTATTTATTACTGTAGTATGTTATAGAATGTCGTTAAAATTATTGATGACTTACGTTTGTATGAAATTAGTAAAAATGTTTTCTTGTTCAAGTCCTGTAATGTTTATGTATAGACTGCAGTGTTGTACACGGTTACCCCTGATGGATTATGTACAATAGGGATGTTTACTGTACTTAAAATAAATTATTTCAAACCGTGCATGAAATAAAGCACCAGATAATTATTAGAAAAACATAGATAACAGCTATTTTTAAACACAATTTGTATTTCATAAATCGGATTGAAATATAAAAAGTAGGTGAGTTTACCGTGACGTCACTATATTTGTTTTCATATAAATTCCATATTAAAAAAATCGTTTTGACAGTTCTAAAAAAAGAAGCTGATTTGACTAGTAGGAATGTAGCCTATTCATTGGGCTCACAAGCTATTGCAGACACTTTAGTGGCAGTCAGTTAGCGCCTTATGAAAGTAAATTATACTCTACAAATTATTAAAACACTGACTGTTGTGTACTCTATGTGTATGTGTCCTTTAGGATGATTTAGGAATATATAAACTTTGCTAGACCCTTAAAGTAATAAATGGTTGAATTGCCATTTGCAGCACAGTTAGTAAATATGATTTCATACCTAGAGTTGCGCAATGATATAATTTTATGTCCGGTACAAGTTGATGTAGAACTTAATAGAGAGGGTACTAAACTAATAAACAAGGTGTTAAGGCTTAAAAGAATTTTTTTGTGGGAGATAAGTATACTAGTATACATACATAGTGATTCAGAGTGAAAGCAGAGGGTAAATATGTTTACTATCACAACAATTGATATATGTTAATAATGTTAAAGATGTTATTAAATAAAAGATAATATTGATATATATGAAAAGTAAGCTTGAGTCAGTCATTAACTATAGGAACTAAAAGACCGAAATAGTTCTTTTGACCGAGAGCAGAGCACTCTCTGTAGTGAATGAGCAGGCACAAGCCTAGTGAAAAGGTGTGATCATGATCAATTTGAGGTTTATTAATCATAATTTAAAATAAAGTAGTATTCATAGCTGTTGCAAAATGGAAATGCTTAGCAAACTAATATTTGTGATAATAACTTGGAATTTGGAATACAAGAGAGTCAAGAGACTTAAAAACTTAAATTATGCATGTGACTGTTTAAAATATTACCTATTTATCTTTGTGTTGAAATTGTGATGAGATCACTACAAGAGTAACAGTAATATGAATATAATGAAATTGTGAAAGATATATTCAATTCAATACAACTGGTTATGAAGTGAAACAGAGAAACTTATATTATTAAGAGATAGTTAAGTACCTGACCAGTGAAGATGTTCCCTAATATTTATTTATTTTATATATAGGTACTTATCCATGATCATTAAAAAAAAAAGTGAGTTAGAGAATTTTATGACCTTAAAGAGAAAACGTATTGTATAATAATTTGTAACACAAGAGTAATTATTATAAGAGCGAATTTTTAAAGAATAATACATTTTGTGACCTTAATGAGAAAACGTATTGTATAATAATTTGTAACACAAGAGTAATTATAAGAGCGAATTTATAAAGAATAATACATTTTGTGACGTTAAAGAGAAAAAGGTATTGTATAATAATTTGTAACACAGGAGTTATAAGAGCGAATTTATAAAGAATAATATAGCAATTTGGTAATATGTCAAACAATAAAGAGTGATTCAGTATAAAAGACATGCAATTATTAAATTTGAGTGAGCTATATATGGTACATACATTAACAGTGAGGCATTGCAGGTGGAGAGCTGCAATGATGTAGTAAATGAATAATAGTGAATCAATGATATGTAAATCCATTTATTTTTGTATTCAATGAGTAACAGTGAGGCAATGGCATGTATTATGTACCTATTGATATAGTAAATGAGTAACAGTGAAACCAATAACATATTAGTCCATGTATTGATGTAACGAGTGACAGTGAGTTAATGATATATGTGAATCCATGTATTTTTGTATAAAATGAGTAACAGTGAGTAACTGACATGAGTCCATGTATTGATATAGTAAATGAGTAACTGAGTCAATGACATGTAAGTCCATGTATTGATCTATTAAGTGAGTATCAGTGAGACAATGACATGTTAGTCCATGTATTGATGTAACAAATAACAGTGAGTCAATGATAAATGTGAATCCATGTATTTTGTATTAAATGAGTAACAGTGAGTCTATGTAATGATGCATTAAGTGATTAACAGTGAATGACATGTGAATCCATATAATGATGTATTAAGTATCAGTAAGTCAATGACTAGTGAACCCATGTATTGATGTATTATATGAGTAACAGTGAGTCCTTGTAATGATGTATTGATTTAAAGTGAGTCAATGACATGTGAGTCCATTTATTAAGTATCAGTGAGTCAATGACAAGTGAACCCATGTATTGATGTATTCAGTGAGTAACAGTGAGTCCATGTAATGATGCATTAAGTGATTTAAAGTGAGTCAATGACATGTGAATCCATGTATTAAGTATCAGTGAGTCATTAACATGTGAACCCATGTATCGATGTATTAAATGAGTAACAGTGAGTCAATGGCATGTGCATCTGAATCCATGTATTGATGTCGTTTATAAGTAACAGTGAGTCAATAACATGTGAATGTATGTATTGATGTAACAGTGAGTCAATGACATGTAAAAGCATGCATTGATGTAGTTTGTAAGAAACAGTGAGTCTAACATGTGAAGGCATGTATTGATGTAGTTTATAAGAGTGAGTCGTTGCAGGCATTTGAGGAATGCCTGTAGTGATATAGTTCATAAGTTGAGTAATATTGATTCTATTGTTCTGTTGTGCATTAAGTATGTATAATGTGGATTACTTATGTTTAACTCTTTAAAACGCAGAGACGCGTTGTACTCCAGGATTGACCGAATATTAGCATTTTATATTCTGTACTAGTTTATATTATATAGTATTATTCCAAGCTTAACAACGCAACGGCTTAATAAAACAATATGGCTAATACAGTGTACCAACGTACGATGATTGTAATATTAGTTCTAATGACAGTGCGTAGGGCTGATATATGTTATCTGTGACTCTTAGCTTTTGCCTGTCAACTTGTGAAGTATGGCGGCTTAATGAGAAACTTGCTTTGTAAAACGAATATTAATTATAAACCTGTCAAGAAGAACATCGTCTTTATATTTGAAAGCAGCATAATAATCCCCAGAACAAGGCTCACAGGGTGGGCTTTCACTATAGTGATGATGATAGTAGCATTGTGAAATGAGCACCACAGAACTATTTTCATTACTATCAACTTTACAATAGATAAAGCAACTCAATCCCCAAAACTCTATATTAATCCGCATTTCCTCGTATTAACTAATTTATCATAGCTATTTTCGCATCGACTTGATATTTAGTTTGTCCTTGATAGTGACGTAAGCAAGGGGTCGCTACGACCCTATTCGACCTCGGTAATGGGAGGTAGCTTGTGTAAGTGGTTTGGATGGAGATAACAAATGCGTGTAATGGGCTTGAAAATGGATGTTAGGCAACATATAGTATCTATTTTGGCAAGATACAGCGTGTAACATAGTGGAAATGTTCAATTATGACATTTATGACCCTAGGGCACTGTAGGTTAGGGGCAATTCATAAATTACGTCATTTCAAATTAGGGGGGGGGGGGGGTCTGGACATCGGATGACGGTAGCATGACGTAAGAGGAAACGGGGTCATTCGAAGCATGATTTTTGGATGATTTTAGGGGGGGGGGGGGGTCAAAAATCGTCGACGTAATTTATGGACAGACCCTTATGTCGGTGAATATTTAATAATTCACGTCTTCTTCTTCTTCAACCTAGCGTTTTCCCGGCCTAGCGCCAGGGTCCACTTTCCTGCTCAGTCTTCTCCACTTTGCCCGGTCTTCGGCAACCTCAGGTGTGAGATTGTTCTCTCGCATGTCCGCTGTCACGACGTCCAGCCAGCGCTTCTTAGGCCTACCGCGGCCGCGTGATCTATTTAATAATTTACGTAATACCTAAAATATAAAAGTAAGTGATGGTTGCCATCAAAACAATATTAATTAACAATGAGCCGATTTCTAAATCAACTGCGTAAAACTAACTTTCAGAGCAATTTTCCTAACTATCCCTACTTTCAATCGTGATTAAGAAGATAGCGAAAGGCCTATTGCAACATAATGACCGTGTTAGATTAATCAGATTTAAACTTTTCTAAATCCACAACAAAACGAATTTAACCTTAGCTGCCTTCTTCCCGAAGTCTGTTAGAGAACAGCATTTCTTACAGAAACTTTCCTCTTTGCCATTAAGTATTCGTAAAAGGACTGTAACAAGTAAGCAGGTCATGTCACTTGATTCCAACACAGCCTACACGGGGGCATAGAGAAATATAGTAGGAATAGAGTGCTCACTCCATACATCAGTTTTGGTACCAAAACGACTATTATTTTCGCAGTCGACATCTAGCATCGAGTAGCGGAATTATCAGTACCGCTACTCGATACTAGAATTCTCTAGTGTCGCGACTCACGAAAATTGTATTGAGCAACAATTTACAACTAATATTAAAAGCAGAAGTCGTTGAAAATAGTGTTCCGGTTAATCTGATTATAATATTATCTGAAAATTGTTGAGCTTTTCGGTCGGTGCTACATCTATTGTCAAGTAGCAGTTCTGATAATTCCGCTACTCGATGCTTCTTTTTGGTACTAAAACTGAAGTATGGAATTGTGCACTCTATGTATTATTTTCTCTATGACGGGGCTCTCAGAGAACAGCGGCACAATGGGCCCGCGAAGCATGCTCAGTTCGACGTGTAGTGCACTCGGCCTATTTATCCGAGCAAGGAGCTTTTGTAGCACGGGTTAAATACACGTTCGTATTTTTTTCGTCCGGACAGATTCGCACTCGTAGATCTCTTTAATCTCCCTGCATCTGTGTTATGTACTGGATACATCAGTATATTACACGGATCCAGGAAGATTCTGCGTCATTGATAAAGTATGAAACTGGGCCTTCCGAGCGATATACTCCATCGGACAGCGGTACATCTTTGTATGATCACAAGAGAGGTATTTGCAAGTGCTTATTAAATATCAAGTACGATGTATCTAGACAGATACGTGTAAAACTTACGGTACAAGATAAAACAAGCGTATAACTTCATAAATAAACATCATAATTATGCGATTACGACCTCATCCACGATACAATGTACGTATTTATTAGCTTTAATACGCTTCATCAATAACAGAGTAATTTAGGAGCGGTCAGTGCCACAGTTATTAATATTCCTGAATATGCCTGATGCATACTGCCGTTCTATTCTTAAATGATTACTCCTCAAGTCTCAATGGCCAAGGAAGTATAAAATATTCCAACCGTTTTGAAGTTGTTATCAAATTATTATCTTATAGACAAAAGGTCTTATATGACATATTCCGCAGCGCAAACCGCTAGCACTTCGACGAGTAATAGGCTACACCATTCGCAGGGGTGAAGCAAATGACGTTGCTCCTATACACTAATAGAGATAGTGCGATCTATGTGCTGTTGGACTAGGCTGGAGCGAGGGTATAGTACATTGTAGGAGAGGACGGAAAACCGCTAAAAGATAGACGAGTGCGTTTGAGGGCCGACACGTTAGTGGAGGACCTCAAATAATACGAGTCCATCTTTAGCGTTTCCGGCCGAGGCATTACATAATGCTTTTCACGACTACTGCGAGGAAATAAGAAAACATTTGCGTAACTATAAGCAGGGGTGCGAAACTCCTGAGATCGGCCAAACTCGGCTACGCTCGGCTCAGCATTGCTCCGAGCAATTATTAGGGTTGGCACCACTTGGACTTCCTTTTGCGTGCACGACCACAGATAAGATAATCACTTGAATTTTGACAACCCTAAATAGCCGAAAGGGATAGTACCATATATTAGAAAGGGATAGCATGATTCGACCCTGAACCGATGTCAAACTTCGGTTTTGTAGGAAGTTTCCTTTCTGTACGGTAGTACTATTATTTATTCTGTGCTATAAGTTAGTAGCCTGCGATTTCTCTGGTAGCAAATTACTAGCCACTGCCTGCATGTGCTGTCTCTTGAATTTCGGTAGGCGTCAGCGTAAGAATATCATTTTCTTAACTGGAAAAACTCATTTTTATAGCGAGCGTAGATACGTGTTTCTTGTGTTTTTTAGTCAAACACAATTTACACTATCCAATTCAGTAAGTATTTTCAGTTCCCGCCTTTTCTACTTTTTTTATCACTTTTAAGAGGCGTTTTTCTGTTATTTGCTTCAAACCGACCGTAAACTTAGAAGCGATTTTGGTAAAAAAAAACACAAACAGCTACAAAAGTAAAAAACGCCTTAACCGTGAACTGAATGGACAATCGTTTAAAAAAAATGACCTGAATGGTTTTGCATTTCTTTTCTTTTAAACAAGAAATTGGTCTTATAAATAACCTAATTTTATTTTTGAAGGAAAAAGTTGCGCTAAAAAAGACCTTTTATTGATATTTATGTTTTAAATGATACTCATTGCTGTAGCGAGCCGTCAAATGACGTCAATGACAGATGATGATAACAATGAAACATTGTAGTAGTGGTGGTCCAGGTGCTACAGCTATTGCCTACTTTCCAGCTTGGTTTTAGACCATCTATTGCCACATTTTCGAACAGTGGCGTGAAAATAAAAGTGTTGCCTTAAGATAGAGGGTGTGGCGAGACGAGAGCTTATGAACGCACCTTGCAGTCTTGCACCTTTGGTGGCTGCATTAGGACAAATTTTATTTTTATGAATAATTCGAGTATATTCGTTTATCGCATTACAATCGATAGATTGACGTCCGGTACAATCATTGAAGTAGAATCAGTAGACTAAACGAAATTATCATTTGATCGACAATCGATGTCGTTATCGCTATTACACCTATCACATACAAACGAAATCATCACGATATCGTGAGATTCGCGTTATTAAATCATTCACTCCCTATTGGTGGGTACAATTATGGAATTTGATTTATGTACCATTTCGTACCTTACCAAAGCCATTAGAGATCTCATTATTGTCACTGTGACAAGGAACGCAATGGTACATAAATCCAATTCCTTGACCGTACTCAGTTGCAACTACATACACTACTATGTACATACGTGTTATGAGCATTATTTGGAAGATTAGTTCACACACTATTAATAATATGAGCTGTGTTGCTATTGTTACTAATAGTATTGATGCATATCATTATACAGAGTCACGGGCAAGCATTTGTATGCATTGTATATTTTCCTTGGTTACTATGAGCTGGAATGCTATCGATTTTATGTACCTACCTTAATATCAATTTATAATAGGAAAAGTTTAAATAAACCTCAAATATGTTTGTTCCATTCATATTTCTACGGTTTGTTCAAACAAAAAGTAATACTTAACATGAAAACTACCGATACCATTTACATAAAACACAAACTAAGTCATCTTGTAAAATCAGGCATTTTGCAACTCTTCTGAAATCATTTGGGTCCCATTTGATTTTGACACTGAAAGAACATTAAGATGCAGAATTGCAGATCTTCAGAGCGAACCAGTCTCATGTTACTTTTATCTAACCTCCTACCACATTGAACTACCACAATAGGATCAAGCATAGAAAAGAATAGACGATATGCGAATAGACATGTCATCAATCTCAAACAGTTATAAGTTATAACACTTATAACCGTTATATTCAACTTGCTAGAAACAATGGAAAGTGACAAAATAATCGATGTACGATTTCCCACGCCCGCCGCTTAGAGACAGGCTGTCAATATTACCCAATGGCCTTAAATAGAAGTGCGTAGGTACAACTGTAGGTATGTATAAAACAGTCCCGTTATATAGGTAGATTCTGACGACAGACAATTAGCCTAAACTGATGGATACTATATAGGACCGTGAAATTAGAATCATATACACTACAAATGTTTTAGAGTTTCCCTAAGAAAGGATTTTAAGAAAAAAAAGGATATATACGTAATTTTTTCTAGGAAGTTAGTGCCTTCACAATCTACAAAGTAAACAATTAGAGCGGGAAGACAAGGGGCAGTGTCGCGCCTTTGTATATCATTCAGGCCTTTAACATCTTGACAGATGATTTATGCAGCGTCTGTAAGCGAGGAACAACGTCTCTCGTGGCTGTATAAGCCAATGCGGGACCGGCATTTGCGACCGCATTTATGGCAGCTGAAGCAGGGAGCCATGTCGGCACCATCAGGTGGATTGTGCCTCTTTGCGCGTTTTCGGGCAAGGTCTTGGAACCATGCGTTGTCGTGAATTTCGCGACCTTTCGCGATGGTACCCCTCCATCCATCGCGATCTGACGCGAGCTCCTCCCAAGTGTCCCTATCGATATCAAAAGCGACCATGTCGCGTTTCGCGCAGTCCTTAAAACGCAGCAAGGGACGTCCAATGCGGCGCTTTTTAAATGCTATCTGGCTCAACATAATCTGCCTAGGCAAACGAGTGCTATCCATACGCTGCACATGCCCAAGCCACCGCAAGCGCCTCTGTTTCAGCAGGGCGGTGATGCTAGGAAGCTGTGCAATTTCCAGGACTCTCTCGTTAGTGACCCTGTCCTTCCAAGTGATGTTGAGGATACTCCGAAGACAGCGCATGTGAAAGGTGTTTAGTCGACGTTCCTGATTAGCGTACGACGTCCAGGTTTCGGCTCCGTACAAGAGCGTGCTCAGGACGCAAGTTTGATAAACAATCATCTTGGTCCTGATAGTAAGATGTTTGTTATTCCACACTCTTGTACGCAGCCTGCCGAACGTCGTGGCCGCCCTGCCGATGCCTGCCTATATAGCCCTACCTATACCATAAACGGACCTGTTATGAACTCTATTACAATGAGCTAGTCTACGAAACTTCCGTGTGTTCATTTGTATGTGCATGGCATGTCCCCTTAACTCCCAATGATCCACTACGCACTAATGACTCATTAACGGCAGATGGGACAGCCCGCGACGGATTACTCATCAGCATCTGATACTTGGCAGCAATTGACGTTCTATTCTTTACGGTGATCTGTCGGCCGACGTCAGCGGATGTCGATTCTAAATGATTGGCGGTTTATTTTTGAGTTGGTCCTGGTATGATGTATAAAAACTTACTTTAGAGCAATTTGTCGTAGTCGTGATGCTTTGGCAGATTAACCCTGGCATTGAGTCGAGTTTTCAATACAATGTCGTGTCAATCAAATTGCTATGCCGAGTTTTCGACTGCCAAAACATTCTCTTCATTATTATTAATAATAACCAAAAAATTATAACTCCCCAAAAACACGCGTGGTGAAAATTCATCATGAACCATTAAAAAAATGTGAGGATGTCACGTCCTACCTAACCAGACTTGAAATCGAGGACTTTGGAAGCTACACACACCGCATACACGAAAAACTTTGGGCAACAATATATGAAAAACATTTTTCTCTCTCGGATTCCGTTGTACCTACATAACACATATAAGCTGTTGTTGGACCCATAACAGTACTCTACGGACCGCGAAATGAATAGGTATACCTACTCAACCTTTCCAAGAAAAATTGAAAGTTTCATACATTTCAACAATTTAGAACTCAAAGTCTTTTGTGTTTATTTTCTAAACCTTGTTTAATCGTAATCGTAAAATTTCGAGTGACGTGAATATTCATTCATCGTCTGGTTTATTAACGTTATGCACTGAGTGACAAGCGGCGGGATAGTAAATGGGTCATACGCGTGATAAGTCAGGGCGCGCCGGTCCGTCGACCCCGTCGGTTGATTACCAGTACTTGGGGAAGAGGGAGGTCCGTTGGCCGTTTAAAGGGCATAGTAAAGATAGCTAAAAACATCCATTTCTGACCAAATAAAGTCATGAATTAAGAATAAAGGTGCCTGTAGAAGTGTGTCAGCTTATTTTATTAGAAGCATTTAGTACAAGTTACATTTCTATACTCCAATCGGTTTCTAGTTTCTATGAGGAAATTTGAATTAATTCCTGAAGACGTTAAAGTGCATTTTATGTTCCTCCCTGGCATATAACAAGTTTTCTGTCGGCTCGTAATGTTAATCGCAAATTTGTCCCGGCGAGTATTAGAACTAGGTAGTACTATTAGTTATTCTGTGCTATTATTAGAGAATAACAATCGCTAGGATGCTGCAAGTATCTTATAAGCCCAATGTTCCCATATCGTTCAAGTTTCCGCTTCATGTGTTCGCATAAAATTTATCACGTTCCTGCGGCTCTGATATCAGCGAATAGCAGCGCCGTGCACTTGACTTATTTGGCATCCAATTTTGTAAAGCTTGCTTATTGGTTGGGGGCGTTGAGGCGAAATGCCATTGATCACATTTCTTTGGCCAATATTATCCGAAATCCGATCAGCTTTTTCTCTCCAATGGTGCGGTTGCCAGCACTTTGTAATACCTATTCGTCTTATTAGAATGTCGTGCAAATATCGTCGCGAAAACTCAAATTTCGAACCTGCTATAAATCATATTCACATTTCATGATAATTGTCACAATTAAATGACAAGTGGCAACCAATAGTGATAAATTCAACCCAGACTATACTCTGTATCTTTAGGTATTTAAATAAAAGTAAACAAAATCTACCCTCAAATGGCTCCTTAAGCCAGTTGAGGGTAGATGAAAACATTACATGATCAAATTATGTAGGTTAAAATCAGGCCGTTCAGTGACAGATCCAGGCGGTTGGTTTTATATTTGGTTGGTTAACCAATAAATGTTAGAACTACCCGAAAATGTACAAATTGTTTGTTTACTTTTATTTAAATACCTAAAGATACAAACTATAAATTTAATGTTGTTTTCATCTCACCATATTTTAAAATATGTCACCTAATTGAGAAAAGTGTAACCGCAAGGTGTAATTCTGCACGATTGCAGTTCCATATCACGTCACATTAGGAAAATAACTGTATCTCGTTGCTGCAGTAATTTGATATGAAATGCAGTAGAAAGTGCTGTCATGTAACAGCATTATGAAATTAATTCACAACTCTGAGATAGACATGTTTATGTCACGTTTGTAGGTCTTAATTAAAATTTAATGAATTCGCCAGTTTTGTACGTTTAACTATCTCTGTTCTGTAATTTTAGCTCAGCACATTTCTTTGTATTTAAGCATACTCTGCTAACACAAAGTAAATTGTCATGTCGCCCTCATTTAGGGTATAGTCTGTTCGGAAAGAGAAGAGTCGTGGAATGTATTGGGCCCCATACATTCCACGACTCTTCTCTTTCCGCACAAACTCTACGCCTGAACTCGTTGAAAAGGGGAAAGCCTTTGAGATGCTGGCTGGATGTTGCGAAGAATGACATCCATGCCTGTGGTCTTATAAAAAAAGAACACCGAAAATCGCACAAAGTGGAGGAGAAAATGTAGAAAAGGCGCATAGAGTTCTTTGGCCAATATTATTGACCGACAATTCTGCAACGAGTTTGATAGCATACGCAGTGCAAGTGTTATTATTTAAAAACGTCAAACTTCTATGAAATTATAACGTATAAATAACACTTGCACTGCGTGTGCTATCAAAATCGTTGCAGACTTGTCTTGGTCTAACTCTAACGGGTTCCAAAGTAGCATCTGAGATGCAACCGCGATAAACGCTAGGATGAGCGAGAGAGAAAGAGACATTATTATTTTAAAGACCGCACCTTCGTGAATGAATCTAAGGTGCTTCTAGCACTCTAGCAGTTCTTTAGCTGCTCGATTGATTTGTCAAGGACAAACCAACACTTCGCATTTGTAATATTAGGAATGGCTTGCATACTTAGAGCATTTAGTAACTGGAGACGTCATGGTTGTCATCAACCGACGAAAAAAAAAACGGAGGAGGTTCTCAAGTCGACGCGTATATTTTTTTCTGTATAAAACAGTCTGCCAATTTTTGCTATTTCTACATGATTTGTACGTAACGTACAAGTAGCCATGTCAGTCCAGTCCATACAAAAGTTTGCACAATTGTGCAAGGTTTTCAGCAGAGGGGTAAGCTCTTAAAGGCGACTCCAGTTATTAAATGCTCTAAGCTTGCGTATGACGTACGACATGATGTAATCAAAAACATACCCACTTTTTTATCAAAATAAAGCTACTTCCGCTTGTACGCTGCAGTCATCGCGGAAATGAATACGATTTCGTTTCAAGTGTTTATTGCAGTAAACGTATTTTACTAAAGTTTATGTAAATTATCATGTACAAAACCTTTTCCTTTTTTGAAGTTGTTTTAAAGTGTAGCCTGTCTCACCCGCCACCCGCAGTTTAAAATGAGCGATTGAATTCATATCTTATTCATGAGAAACGGCTCGCTAGCATCATAAGAATACGTATGCATGTACATGCAAATGCTGTTAAAAACATAACCCTTCATTTGGGCCGTAGTTGAGTTAAAAATACGGCGCTATGACTCGGAAATGCTTGGAATTATTCATTATTCAAGCAGTCCATGCTATGTTGACTCAATGTACATCAGTTTTGGTACCAAAACGACTATTATTTTCGTAGTAGACATTCAGCATCGAGTAGCGGAATTCTCAGAAATATACTTTAAACGCACAGAAAATTGCAACAATTTACAATAAACATAATAGTAACTAAAACCTTTCCTATAAATTGCAATGAACAAACGCAAACTTTGACAGTTACAGCATCGCCGTGCACAAAACGCATAGTCCATTACTATTTACAATAGATTCAATTTATTAGTTGTATTGTGTCGGTTGTTTATAACGACCTTTGGACCAGGATATAAAGCGTAGACTATTAATTAGAATCCTGCAATACTGGAAGGTAATCCATTAGCACTGCAGCGGTTACGATAATTTTCCCGTTTAAATGCGACTGTCTAGTACCAAAACTAGAGCCAAATTTTCAGTGTGAATTTTAATAAGTACTCCAAAAGTCCAAAGTTATATAGTTTACGAGTATAGCAGTGGAGTTAAATGCATAGTTGAAAATAACAACCGTGTAGTAAACAAAGCAGACCGGTTGACAAACGGACATTCAGCAATTAGTACCTGCTAATACGCCTACATTCGACGACGTAATAAAAAACTTTCAGTAGGTAGGTACCTATACGTGATAGATAACATGTTTCCCATACGTGATTTCGATTATCTTTGGGTATTGGGTATTTAACTATTTACAACAGCTTTCTTAAACCTACTCTCGTGTAGGTGCAATAGTAATAAATTAAAAGTTTAAAAAACACTATAAAAACACGCTTTACGTGACCTTTCTCACAAGTTGTGTGCCTATCTTCCGGCTTCATCATCAGATCAGTTCGACAGTACCATATATTGTATTGTCAACAGAACTACATACAGCTGCCAATATTCATGACGCTACGATCCTTGGAAGATGGTTAAATTAGTTACCTTAGATTCCATTACATAGTTACATACAGGTCGACCTAATAAAAGCGTGTTAAAAAGATAGTTTGTGATAGCACTGATAGGTCTACCCTACCGACAAAGTTTGTAAGTACGCGACTAACACCTTGGCGACGAAACGCACACTTCGAGCGTGCACCTTCGACTCTGAGGCCGACCACCTTACATTGGTTAGAACAGATGTATGGCGCTCGACGCCATCGCCGAGCGTACAGGCTCGAAGCGTGCGTTCCGTGGCCCTCAGGTAAGACAAGATTGATCTAGCAGTCAATCCTAGAATATAGGCACAATGTATGATGAACCATATATCCATGCAACAGAGTTTAATAGGAATAAAGTGTATGCCCTTACCTTACAGTCCTTGTGCCTGTAGCACCAGGTGCACCCGAACAGGAGCCCTACGGCCGTGACTATGAGCGCCAGCGCCGGCACAGCCGCGTACAGGCTGCCCCCCTTCCATCCTGCCGGGATTGACCCGTTTGTGTCTGAAACAAATAATAAACTCTAGTGTTCCATTCCATAGCATACCAGTGGCCCAACCCTGAACCGTTTCGTTCGTTGGTCTATTTGTCTCGTCGCTCGAATATGCAAGATTGCTATTCCCTAACTCCAACAATGAAATGTTTCGATTTTCGCGGTAGACACTCAGAATTTACACTAAAAGCCAACCAATTTCACGGCAAAACAAAACGATGACGTATAAATAATGGCATCAAAAATAATAAGAAAATAAATAATCTTTATCAAATCTCCGATTAAAACTTAAAGAATTTAAAGTATCTTCCCTCATGTGTTGGTAAGCTTCCAACAAATACCACTCTCAGTATGCAGCAACTGAATGGCATGCTGTAGACATACCAAGCATAGTTTTTGTAGGAAATCTACAGACTGTGATAATAACATAATTAACATAATTTTGACGAATGTAGCAAATTTATAGTGTAATTTTCATCTTGAAATAAAGAAATCTAATTGAGAAAGAGCTTGGTGTAATCTCTTGCTTTCCAGATAGACCCGCCTGTTGCTATCTCTATTGCACGCGCATAATTATATTGCTGTCCCGCCCATGACGCTGGTTATCAATGTCACTGTGCGAGTTATCTGCAAAGCGTCTCTTCTTTAGTATTAAGTTATAGTTTAGTCTGGTCAGTGGGGAGACACTCCTGACTTCCGGCAAACTCGGCTCCGTTCGGCTCAGCATTGCTCCAAGCTATTATTAGAGTTGACACAACTTGACGTCCGTTTGCGTGTCTTTATTATCTTATATGTGGTCGTGCGACCACATATAAGATAATTACTTGAATTTTGACAACCCTAAATAGTCGAAAGGGATAGTGCCATAAGTTAGAAAGGGATATCATGAATCAACCCTGAATTGCTGTCAAACTTGGGTTTTGTAGGAAGTGTCCTTTCTGAACGGTAGTAATATTACTTATTCTGTGGTCTGGTGTCAATATATAACTTTCTGGCGTAAAAAATAAATTTGATTGAAAAATGGTTCTAATAGTATACACTAATCCGGTTGGGCAAAAACTGGCCTCCGGATTATTATCATCAAAATTTTTATTGTATAATATTTTATTTATTTCATTTCATTATTTCAAATTACAATTTGCACCTTACAGCTATAGCTATTATCAAAGCGGTTCAAATTGAAATACATTTATAAAACGTCCCCTGCTGAGTCTTTCTTAGAATGACTTTATTTTCACATTTCAAAGTTGGCACCTCCTGTAACTGGACGTAATCTGACACGCCTACCCCATAAACTATCTATTATGATAAGGTATCAAATGTATCTTCCTTCCGTCTGTCAGTAAAATGAACATGGCACAGTAAAAGATCTTCTTACTAAACCTAATAGATTGCTGATCAACAACACCAGCTAACAGGTATCTTTAACTTTCAAAATTAAATAAATTTTTAAATATTAAATACATATTTGCAACCACAATGACGAAAAGAGATGGCAAGTATAAAAATTTATAACTTTTAAGCTCAATGTACAGTCCCAGCAAGCATGAAACTTGTCATGCATGTCATGCTTTGTAAGTTATGTATATAAGAATTTTTTTTAAGTGGAAACAACTTGTTAATGTCAAGTGGGTATTTCCCCACCTTTTTCACACTTCTGTGTCCCATTTTCCAGTTTATCGTTGCTGCAGCTGGTTGGTTAAAGCACAGATAAGTAATAGTACTACTGTACAGAAAGGAAACTTCCTACAAAATCAAAGTTTGACAGCGGGTCAGTGACACTTCATGCTGTCTCTTTCTTATGTATGGTACTATGGTCCCTTTCAGCTATTTAGGGACGTCATGTTGTATCAACCCTTATAATTGCTTGGAGCAATGCTGAGCCGAATGGAGCCGAGAATGCCCGAAAAGAAGTTTCGCATCCCTAGTTAAAGTAACAAAATTTACATCTTGTCTTCCGGATGGGACTATACTTTTTCTGGACAATTTAGGATTTCCTAACACAGAGGACAAACTAGACTTTATTAACTATTTATCTCTATGTTATTGACAAGTTATTGATCTTTTCTGATTATTTTATTAGAGTAGCATTCCTAGAATTAAGTATAATGTTGTTATTTAAAATATTAACTTAGCTACTTTTACAGTTCTTTAGTTTAACAATTACAAAAGTTTCAGAAGTTAGATTTTAGTGAATTCCAATAAGGATAGGAATAGATAATTTCCCAAAATGAGGGTATTCTGTTTTCGAATAATTGTGTGAATACCTGTTAATGTAATGTTCCAAAATAGAATTTGCAAATTACTATACAATTTAATAATGTAATGTTTAACAGTGATGTAGAAATGTAGAGTACAATCAATTTAGTGGTGGTGTTATCATTTATATACTGCCTACCATCAGGAATAAATGTTGGTATTCTTGGTGTTCAATTTACAATAGATTTATCTTATATGTTAATAGTACAATAGTTTGCAATGCCTTGTCATCTATCTGCGACTGGATTTAGCATATGAATACGTAGTTTTTACTAGTAAATTAGCAAAAACATGATAATATGAAGTGTAAATTGACTTACTGTGCGGGTAGCTGTGCGGCGTCGAACGCAGCGGCAATCCCTGCCCAAAGTGTGCGCCGGTCAAGGCCACTAACAACACCACCCATAACTTATCCATCATTGTAACATTATTTGCACAGCCGCATAATTTTTCGTTTCATTATTTATTATCTTCCGAACATCACCACAACACAAAAAATACACAGTCCATCACAGCTTTGTGAAACGAAAAAACACTAATTTATCCTACAATTCACAATGTAAATTTTACAAAACATTCACTTATTGTCTCACGATTATTTGTTGCACTTCAAACTTCGAATTTATTATAAATTTCATGCACATTTACATAAAAATTGCGCAACCCACAGCTGTACCAAACGCCATTTTTCTAATTCGATGTTGCCACACTATTCATTAAATTTCAATAAATTCCAACTCCAATGACGACTAATAATTTACGTATGGCAATGTCAAAATAAAAGTGGCCTAAACATGGCCTAAATTTTCCAAAATTTTACTCTCATCAACCAATTTCACATTTTTTTTTAATTCTTTGAAAAACAATATGAAATATCAATAAATGTGTGTCTAATAAAGACCAAGTAAATTATGAATATAATTGGTACATACGTGAGTAAATGCCTTAAGTAAACAACAGCTGTCATTGTCAGTTTCGTGACTGTCTGACTGTCAAAAAAAAACAGCAAAATAAAAGAAGAATTCGGAGATTTCTCAAAATGTTCTAAAGATCTAAAAATACTCTAAAAACGAATCAAAACTTAACATGGTTATATGGCGAAACGATCATTCAACTTCAGTTAATCTCAAATGCTTGTAAACATTGCTTCACAATAAATATAACCTTAAAACACATGTACGGTTCAAGTGTATTTAGATTAGCTAGAACAAGTAGCGTTCGTTATTTCAAGAACGGTAGTAATAAAAAACTGTTGGAATTTCTAGCCAACATGCCGAAGGCTAACACTGCGCGGATAGCGGAGGCGCAGCAGCAGCGACAGACCATCTCGAAGAAGGGCGAGAAATACGGCCCTAGCACCGTTTATTTACAAGTGCTGGGCTCTGGCGCTCGTGGCGTACCTAATACGCTCTATCTCTTCACTGATCAGAAACGGTAAGTGAATAACATTCAATATGCTACAAGCAGTAACACATGTACTGCATAGCTTGTAGAATAGCGTTTCTTTTTTTGTAATGGCATATGTTTAGCTTATTTTTAAATTAATCTTTTCGATGGTCATTTCTTTAAACAACTAGTTAAAATATTTTTAATGCACAATATGCCTTAAGATTGAAGGACTTTCTTCTTATTAAGAGTGTTATTACTTTAGTATTGCATCATAAATCAGTATGGTTTTGCAATCGTTTTAGGATGTTATATTTTGATATTTTATAGCTACCAGAGAACTGGTATTATTCCTCTGTATTCCATACCTACATTTTACAAACATGTTTGTTAAAAAATTAATTAAGTGGTCTTCTTTCAACCAATGTCCCACATTTTCATTGCATAAATTTATCCATTTGTAAGTCCATCTGTTGGGAAAAAACCTTCCTTAAGGACGTTCCTGATAAGTACATACTCCTGCCAGAATTCTGTGGGCCTACCACAAACCACATGTTGACTTTGACATGTTGCCTCTCTGTCGCACATGTAAATTCGTATGTAAGTGTGACAGGGAGGCAACATGTTGAATCTGGTTTGCGGTAGGCCCTCTGTTTCAAATGCATCCAAATTAAGAACAAATCTAATTAGGAACAGACACTTTATCATTATAGGCGTGAATCACTTTATAAGGTGTGAATTTAGGGAAGTTTGTAAGATCAAAGTTATTTGTACACAAATTAATGCAATCAAATAATCAACCAGTTTTGATGATGTAAAAATCTACATGTTCAATACAGGTACCTTTTCAACTGCGGAGAGTGCACCCAAAGATTGGCACATGAGCATAAAGTAAAACTGTCAAGATTGGAGCATGTGTTCATCACAAGTAAAACTTGGAAGAATATTGGAGGTCTGCCCGGACTGTCATTGACGCTGCAGGATGTTGGGGTCCCAAAGATCACACTCCATGGACCTGAGGGTTTGGTAAGAATATTGCTTTATTATCAAATTATGCAAGACCATATAGATAGGCCTAGTTAGTCATAGTTGTTGTCATTAAATTGTTTACAAGGAGCTTTCGTATTTGTCATGCTACTTCAGTCAACCTCAGTACTTTTTGTACCAAGACTGACTGAAATAGCAAGACACGTTCGTACATTCCCGTCAAAAAACGATGGAAAATAATTATGCACTACATCTGTATATGAATATTTACATACCTTTCCAGGACGACCTTTACAATGCGACAAAAAGATTCGTCATAATGAAAGAGATGCAGGTGACCATGGCTCCATGCAGCCCTACAGAAGACTTTGAGGACAGTGTTATGACCATCAAATACGTGCACCTGTAAGTCTTGTTTGACACCCTGTAAGTTTGACAGATAGTAAACTTACTCCTGACCTGTCAAATTGCTACTTTTAGTTTCCTTGTGTATCTTCAACTTCAACATTTATTCAGCAAATAGGCCACAAGGGCACTTTTACACGTCAACATTGAATTTAAATACAAGCAAAAATAATAACAATACATTAACAATTTTATAAAATACAACTAACTGCAACTACCAATTCAAACTAACGTATTACAATTACTTTTGACGTTCATAAGCGCATTGTAATATGCCTACTTGAATAAACTATTTTTTATCTTTTATCTTAATCTTTACTTAGAGATGTATACAGTATCAATGAAGCTTAACCTGATCCATTGTCATACACAATAATCATGGTCTAAAATAATGTTCAGCGTACGTATTTGGAATTTTCTAATTGGCATTACAGCATTACTTATTGAATTTGATTTATAAAACCATAGTACATACTGTACCATGACTTTAAAATATAATAGGCAGAAAAAAATCCCGGTTCTCGATATAGACATTCGCTATACTTAGTTCGTTTTTTTTAGCATTAGAAAAAAGGTAAACAATCTTGACATGTCTTTTAATTGAAAAACACGTTTTAAAAATAAGTCACGGCAAATATGTAACAATTATAAATCTGACCCCGGCTACACACATTAACTATAAATTGTAGCGATTAATCTGTGCAGTCCGATTTGCGCAGTTTTATCTACCATGTGTATGACAAATCGTTACGATAATCGACAACGATTTGTCATACACACGGTAGATAAAACTGCGCAAATCGAACTGCACAGTTTTATCGCTACGATTTATAGTTACGTGTGTAGCCGGCATAATACGATCATATATATTCTTCTGCTTTCATAAGTAATAGTTACTGATTTTTAAAAAGCGTTTTTCAATTAAAAGACATGTCAAGATCGCTTAGGTACCTTCTTTTATTAGAAAAAACGATCTATAAACCCTATTTGTCCCTAGACTGCCGCAACTGACTCTGCTGCCAGAGATACCCCCGCAGCCGCCCAAGCGCGCCAGGCTCGACGACGTCCCCACGCTCACGTACGACCAGTTCATACACGACAAAACGGATTACTATAAACGCGGGACGGTCGGTGAGGGCGAGGGGCAATCTAAACGCGGGACGGTGGGTGAGGGCGAGGGAAAATCGACACCAAGGTCGTCGAGGAGTCCAGGTATCTCTTCTTCTTCTTTCTTTTTAGCCATTTTCAATGTAGGCCTCCTTCAATTTTTTGAAGTGAAAACTTCTTTAGCGGCGCTGTGCACTTTTTGTGATGGGGAAAAAATGTTAAACTAGTGACAGGTCACGTGACCGTAAGATTCGTAAGACGTAAGATGGACACGTGACCTGATCGAAAAACTGTTACAATGTCATTGAGTTTTCACTTCTGCCGGCACTCCCGGAGTGCAACCCGTTGATTTTTTTTGTCCAGGTATAGTACACCGATGTTCTCAAAAAATTTTATTTTACAGGCAAAATATTCCTTAGAACTATTTAACTATCGGGTTATTCCCGCTAGTTACCACCAAGTTGTTAGCAGTGGTAACGCAAATTTTATATAAACCTGCCTTATAGTCGTATGGTTTCAAAGTGTCGTAATCCACTTAAGAGATTACCTGCCGATGAATGGCATTGTTACCTTTTGTTAAACCAAACCGCTAATTACCTGTGCAAAATTAAATGCAATAACAACAAAAGATTCCATAGGGATAACAACTTTACCGCTTGAATAACAACAGCTCGTAGGTACTCGATATAGGCCCTTTTGGAATTAGGAGGCATGGTCGCCCAGGTGTTTGTTTATGTTTTTATGTTTAATTTCCAAAAGGTCCTATATCAAGCACAATAGTATACTATTGTAATTTAACTCTATTCTTCAAGCGGTAAAGTTGTTATCTGTTTAGAATCTTTTGTTGTTATTGCATTTCATTTTGCACAGGTAATTAGTGGTTTGGTCTAACAAAAGATAACAATGCCATTCATCGGCAGGTAATCTCTTATGTGGATCCCGACATTTTAAAACCATACGATATATATATTGACGACCGGTCTGGCCTAGTGGATAGTGACCCTGCCTGCGAAGCCGATGGTCCTGGGTTCGAATCCCAGTAAGGGCATTTAGTTGTGTGATGAACACTAATATTTGTTCCTGAGTCATGGCTCTTTTCTATGTATATAAGTATGTATTTATCTATATAAGTATGTATATCGTCGCTTAGCACCCATAGTACAAGCTTTGCTTAGTTTGGGGCTAGGTTGATCTGTGTAAGATGTCCCCTAATATTTATTTATTTATTTTATTTATATAAACATATTTAAAATTCGAATGTAACAGATAAACGACAACGTAAACCACGCCCGCGGCTACAAGAAAGCGAGGCGTCCCTTATTAGCTATCGGAGTCGTGGTATATTATTTATTAATTATTATCAAAACAAGTAACAATCGACTCTCGTCACTAGTACCTTAGAGAGAGATTCATTACAAAGTTAAGGGTTCATTTCAAGCTCCTAAATTATTTGTGTAAATATTACTTATTTTGTTTTGGATCATACTATTATGTAAAGGCGTAAAGGTAAAAGTATTTAGTTGTAGATTCGTCACAGGTTCAAATAATTCGTTGCATCAGTTCGTTTACAACACTACAAGTAACATTTAAATATAGAGTATAGTTTTCACCACACCAGCTCGGAAAGGCTTACTTTGCACTTCAAAAACTGATAGCAAAGTTGCATTTTATTCACATGTGAGGCAAAGTAATCAAATGCAAAGTTTGAGTTGTTTTCTTATGTTTGCTGCCTGCTGGTAGAATTGACTTTTAAATGATGATTTTCGATGAATAAATATTTAATAACATTCATTTGGATTTGATTTTTTTTTGAAATTTTACATTTAATATTTGCTTCGGGTTGGTGTGGTGAAAAATGTTGTGTTTCACTCGGGGGCAAATTTTGTTTAACCCTCTTGTTTTAAAACCTCGCAACGGTCAAGATAGTCAAGTTTCCATTTTTCGACCCACTCGCTACGCTTGTGATAATTTTGGAATCTTTCGCTTGCTCGGGTATCAATATTAGCACGAGCGGTTAAACAACAACTTTGCCCCCTTGTAAAACAAATAACTATATTATTGCTACTGAAATGGCTCGTTGTGCTACTTTGAGCCACCTTCCGGCAGCCAACGTCTACAGTATAGCAGGCGTTTGTCATTAAGTCATTATTTGGATTCATTAGTTGTAGACTATTGTCTTTCAGCAAAGATTCATTCATTTTTTTCGTCTAAGAGCTTGTGCACAAAGCACGCGAGGTTCGAGAGGGGGGGTGGGGGTCATAAAAAAATCACGACAGATCACGTTGGGGGAGGGGGGGCATAAGAAAACCTCACGTGTATTTTTCTACAGTGAACGAAACTAAGAAAAAATACCTACCACATGAGTAGATACTTTTTCTCGGTTTCGTTAAACATAAATCTTCACTCCGTACTTCAAAATAGCGAGTCTATTTTACGAAATTTTGGAGCGCGTGGCCTTACCGATCGGATAGAAAAATTTCTAAAAAATACATGTGAGGTTATGGTGGGGGACGGGAGGTAGCCAAAAATCTCACCAAATATCACCAAGGGGGAGGGGGGGTCAAAAGGTAGCCGAAAACACCTCGCGTGATTTGTGCACAACCCCTAAGACAAATTCTTGCGTCGAATACGACAGCTGCGTTAGCTCAGGAGGCCTAGGGCCTAGGCAAGATGACTATCGTTCGCAGAAAGGCGAAACGAAACGCTATCTACCTCTATCCCACTAATATGGAAGAGTGACAGAGACAATACGCCTGAAACACAGGGAATCTAGTTCAGGCACATGTAAAACCATTACTATTTTTAAGTCTTTGTTTTATATTAATGTAACCATGAAATACGTGTTTTTAAATAAATTATGTTTATGTTCATGTTTAATAGCGTGTCATTTCGCTTTCTGCATAAGTTGACAAGCCGATAATAATCGTTTGTCCCTTTCCATCATACCAATACGTCGGAAAGGGACAAACGATTATTATCGGCTTGTCAACTTTAGTAAACGTTTATGAATAAGAGGGTTAGGCCCTAGGTCCTAGATCCCCTGGTTATCAAACAAAAGTTGACGTTTGAGAATCCAGTGACCGCAATACCTATGGATGGCATAGTACCAAGTTAGCACCATTTATCAAACTGCACTCCACCATTACCACCACCACCACCACCATTATAGCACCATTTATTTCAGCTGTCAAACTAGAGGGCACGATTTTTTCTTAGACTTTACAACTATTTAGAAATTAATTACCTATACAATTAATACCTTTGAATTTCACTAACTATGAGGTTTTGGATATCGCTGGCCCAATATTACAGGGTTCTAGGTTCTATGTTACATTTCCAAGATAGTTGAAATTCGACTTAATGTCACTATGACAATGTTCAAATTTCAGTTCGATAAAAGTGAAACATAGAACCCTGTCATATTGGGCCAGCGACATGTAAAACGTCGTTTAGCTTGCTTTAAATTAAGATAGGTTAAACAGTTTTGCATAAAGGCAAAATTATAATTTTTTATTATTTCTCTTTTAGATCGCCGTGACAAGAAAAAAGACGAATTTATGAACCTTCAAGTAGTTGCGTACATTTGTACATTAAAGGTGAGTACTCACTTCATAATTAAGGCAACGAACTAGAATTCAGGCAATGGGGTATTTGACTGGTACCAGTCAAATCAGTTTCTTTTTTCGAACTGTCGAAACGATTTTGCTACTTTGGCTTTGCTACTTTTGCTACTTTGGCTATTTATATGAAATACTAACATGTGACGTCACAAGTCACAATCAAATTATCTACTCTTTATAGTTTTATACGGGTTTTAAAATAGAAATTGTGTCAAAAAATAACTGCTGTCCACGTTTCTTTATTAATCTTCTGGTGCTTTATTTCATGCATGGTGTAAAATAATTTATCAAATACCCTATTAGCGTGGAGCAACGGGCATTTTTTCTTAGAAAAAGTGATCGCCGACGGTATAAAGAACCAAGCATTTATATCTTTTTTTAACAATATCCATATCTTCATGGTTTTTGCGCGACAAACTAGTTGATAATAGGTACCAACGTACAGATGTAGTGCATAATTGTTTTCCATCGTATTTTCTCGGAAACGTTCGTATTTGTCATTCTACTTCAGTCTACCTCAGTATTTTTACAATAATTACATTAATAATAATGAAATGACCTACCCTCTTTATCGAAAAATGATACAGCCTTATCTAGATATTCTTTGATTGTACTTCCGCCTAAATAAGAAGATTCACTTCAAAAACTTTATTAACAGTAGCATTCCATGAAATTGTCTACCGTTTGTCCCGTACAAACGCCAATTTTCTGAAGATTTGCAGGTATAAGAGTGTCCTTTTCTATGACAAATTGTCACAAATATGCACAGAAAAATTATCGCCTGCTTTAAATGCCGAAAAAAAAGTCGCAACACAGGAAATTAAATGCGTTTGTACGGGACAGCCCGTGGAATGCTCCAACAACATACACAAACAAAAACGACTCTATCTTTTCCAGAAACGTCTAGGCACGCTAGACTTAGCCAAGTGCGTCGAGAAGGGAGTTCGACCAGGACCTTTGCTGGGACAGCTGAAGAGCGGGATAGATGTAGTACTAGCCGATGGTACTTTAGTGTTGTCCAAAGACGTCAAGACGCCGGATGACCCTGGGCCTGTCTTTATAGGTAAGTGCAAACGAAAAACTTATCGACTAGGTATAAAATACGTAATGAAATAATAAATAATAAATAAATATTGGTGGACATCTTACACAGATCAACCTAGCCCCAAACTAAGCAAAGCTTGTACTATGGGTGCTAGGCGACGATATACATACTTATATATATAAATACATACTTATATACATAGAAAACACCCATGACTCAGAAACAAATATTAGTGTCCATCACACAAATAAATGCCCTTACTGGGATTCGAACCCAGGACCATCGGCTTCGCAGGCAGGGTCACTACCCACTAGGCCAGACCGGTCGTCGAAATGGTCTACATATTATTAAGACTCCATTTTTTCAGTTCTGGAAGTGCCAGAAATCGGCTACCTCTGCGAAGAACAGTTCGCGGCGCACTTCGACAACGGTAAAAACTTACCAGAAAGCATACCTTCACTCATCGTCCACTTGTCGCCACCTGAAGTGTTCCACCATAAGACGTAAGTTACGAATCTTGCTTTAGAAAAAATAAATACGTGTCGGCTGTGCACGCTCGTCGAGAGCCTCTCGCCGAGAGTCTCGGTACCGCTCCGATCCGGAGAAGCGCGAGACGAGACAAGGAAGAGCGAGACAAGAAGGGAGCAGCATGTACACACTCGTTCTCGGCTTGTCTCGGGGTCTCTCGACGAGTGTGTGTACAGCCCGCATTAAAGTTTTAATTTACAAATCATTTGGGATGCGTAAACCATAACGCGACTAGCTTGCCATATTATGTTCTATCTAGGTAAGTATCTTAATGCCGGCTGTACACGCTCGGCGAGAGCCTCTCGCCGAGAGTCTCGGGCGAGAAGCTGTCGACGAGAGCACACTATGTACACACTCGTTGAATCATTTAAACCGCGGATGCCCGCCACGATGGACATAGAAACTGTTGCTGCGATTTGCCTCTGTGCTGCTAGATACTACAATGATTTAGGCGTATATCATTAAAAAAAAATACTAAGCCATGGAGAAGAAGGAGGTGGTGGATGGTTACTATGCACCGCAAAAGAACCCAAATCAATTAGCTCACTTATTCGGACCCAAGCATCCTAGATATATTGCTTATCTTTATGTTTCACATCTTTTGGGTTCCAATAGGACTGGGTTCCATTTGGTAAAATTCTAAAAACTGCAATTCAGTCTTGTTGGACCACATTTTAACGGCTGATCACCAAAACGCGTCTTTACAGAAACACACCGGGTAATTATTGATAATAATATTTAGCATACGTGTGGTGGTAATTTGCATTTGTAACGTCTACTCCCAATTTGTTCATAGATTTTTGTCGGGTAGTTTACACAAATCTCTGTTTTAACAATGACTGTGTACATGCTGCCCTCGCGGGAGCAGCGAGACCCTTTGACTCGGCCACAAAAAACCGACCGCAATCGGGGAACGGCGAGACGAGACAAGGAAGACCGAGACAAGACGAGAGCAGTCTGTACACACTCGCTCTCGGCCTGTCTCGGGGTGTCTCGCCGAGAGTGTACAGCTGGCATATGAGTGATTTTTAGGTACAAATGTAGAAAACTTAAATATGACATTGACATTTGAAGCTAAAAAACAAGTGGTCCCTACAGTTCATGCCTGCTTCATTGCGAGTTGAAAGTTACGGCTCGGCCACGACATTGAGCGACTTGCGACGGCGGCAGCGATAACCACAGGTTGGAGCGAGACACAGCGATCTGACCTTTTGTTCCCACCTATGGTTGTCGCTGCCGCCGTCGCAAGTCGCTCAATGTCGTGGCCGAGCCGTTAAACTTCGCATAAGCACTTCGCACAAATAGGGGACGTGCATGAACTATAGGGGGCAGCATAGGAGCCGTCAGATTTTTGGCGCGAGGCGTAAATGTGACGTTTATGCTTCCGATGTAGCCCACAAGATGGCAGAACCTACTATGCACAAGGAAACGTACCTCCGAGACCGTAAATGTTACCACTTGCTTTGGCAATGTACATGTGCACATATGTTTCCGATTCAGGCCACAAGATGGCAGGCCCTCCAACGCGCACGGTCCCTATAAACATGTGGCTCCTGTGTTGTTATCTATAGTTCACGCTGGTTTACTATTGCAATCGTTTTCTTGTAGTTAAAATTAAGAACGTAACAAATACTTATATTGTTTCCTTTCTCCACAGCTACCAAGCTTTCATGACGAAATTCGGCCCAACAACACGTCACCTCATCCTGAACTCGCAGAACTCGTGTCTGGGCTCTGAAGCCGTCCACCGAACTCAGCACAAACTACATCTACTGGACCCTGAGGTTTTTCCACTACTCAAGGTAAGGCTCTATAACACGAAACTTATAAGTCCTACAGAAATTGCAAAACAAAAGTTGTATTGTATTATGGATAAATTCGGCCCATCAACACGCCACCTCATCCTCAACTCGCAGAACTCGTGTCTGGGTTCCGTAGCCGTCCATCGCACTCAGCACTAACTACATCTACTGGACCCTGAGGTTTTCCCATTACTCAAGGTAAGGCTCTATAACACGAAACTTATAAGTCCTACAGAAATTGCAAAACAAAAGTTGTTTGGCTCTATGGACAAATTCGGCCCAACAACACGTCACCTCATCCTGAACTCGCAGAACTCGTGTCTTGGTTCCGAAGCGGTCCACCGAACTCAGCACAAACTACATCTACTGGACCCTGAGGTTTTTCCACTACTCAAGGTAAGGCTCTATAACACGAAACTTATAAGTCCTACAGAAATTGCAAAACAGAAGTTGTATTGTATTATGGACAAATTCGGCCCAACAACACGCCACCTCATCCTCAACTCGCAGAACTCGTGTCTGGGTTCCGTAGCCGTCCATCGCACTCAACACTAACTACATCTACTGGACCCTGGGGGTTTCCCATTACTCAAGGTAAGGCTCTATAACACGAAACTTATACGTCCTACAGAAATTGCACAACAAAAGTTGTTTGGCTCTATGGACAAATTCGGCCCAAAAACACGTCACCTCATCCTGAACTCGCAGAACTCGTGTCTTGGTTCCGAAGCGGTCCACCGAACTCAGCACAAACTACATCTACTGGACCCTGAGGTTTTTCCACTACTCAAGATCAGGCTCTATAACACGAAACTTATAAGTCCTACAGAAATTGCAAGACAAAAGTTGTTTGGCTCTATGGACAAATTCGGCCCAACAACACGTCACCTCATCCTGAACTCGCAGAACTCGTGTCTTGGTTCCGTAGCCGTCCATCGCACTCAGCACAAACTACATCTACTGGACCCTGAGCTTTTCCACTACTCAAGGTAAGGCTCTATAACACGAAACTGAAGTCATACACAAATTGCGGAATAAAAGTTGTTTTGTCCTATGGACAACTTCGGCCCCACACACGCCATGGCGCCATCGCCACCTCATTCACAACCCGCAGAACTCGTGTCTGGGCTCTGAAGCCGTCCACCGAACTCAGCACAAACTACATCTACTGGACCCTGAGGTTTTTCCACTACTCAAGGTAAGGCTCTATAACACGAAACTGATGTCATACACAAATTGCGGAATAAAAGTTGTTTTGTCCTATGGACAACTTCGGCCCCACACACGCCATGGCGCCATCGCCACCTCATTCACAACTCGCAGGACTCGTGTCTGGGCTCTGAAGCCGTCCACCGAACTCAGCACAAACTACATCTACTGGACCCTGAGGTTTTTCCACTACTCAAGGTAAGGCTCTATAACACGAAACTTATAAGTCCTACAGAAATTGCAAAACAAAAGTTGTTTGGCTCTATGGACAAATTCGGCCCAACAACACGTCACCTCATCCTGAACTCGCAGAACTCGTGTCTTGGTTCCGAAGCGGTCCACCGAACTCAGCACAAACTACATCTACTGGACCCTGAGGTTTTTCCACTACTCAAGATAAGGCTCTATAACACGAAACTTATAAGTCCTACAGAAATTGCAAGACAAAAGTTGTTTGGCTCTATGGACAAATTCGGCCCAACAACACGTCACCTCATCCTGAACTCGCAGAACTCGTGTCTTGGTTCCGTAGCCGTCCATCGCACTCAGCACAAACTACATCTACTGGACCCTGAGGTTTTCCCATTACTCAAGGTAAGCTCAATAACACGAAACTTATAAGTCCTACAGAAATTGCAAAACAAAATATTGTATTATGGACAAATTCGGCTCCAAGTCCCGCCACTTCATCCTGAACTCACCGAACTCGTATCTGGGCTCTGAAGCCGTCCACCGAACTCAGCACAAACTACATCTACTGGACCCTGAGGTTTTCCCACTACTCAAGGTAAGGGGTCTATAACACGAAACTGAAGTCATACACAAATTGCGGAATAAAAGTTGTTTTGTCCTATGGACAACTTCGGCCCCACACACGCCATGGCGCCATCGCCACCTCATTCACAACCCGCAGAACTCGTGTCTGGGCTCTGAAGCCGTCCACCGAACTCAGCACAAACTACATCTACTGGACCCTGAGGTTTTTCCACTACTCAAGGTAAGGCTCTATAACACGAAACTGATGTCATACACAAATTGCGGAATAAAAGTTGTTTTGTCCTATGGACAACTTCGGCCCCACACACGCCATGGCGCCATCGCCACCTCATTCACAACTCGCAGAACTCGTGTCTGGGCTCTGAAGCCGTCCACCGAACTCAGCACAAACTACATCTACTGGACCCTGAGGTTTTCCCATTACTCAAGGTAAGGCTCTATAACACGAAACTTATAAGTCCTACAGAAATTGCAAAACAAAAGTTGTTTGGCTCTATGGACAAATTCGGCCCAACAACACGTCACCTCATCCTGAACTCGCAGAACTCGTGTCTTGGTTCCGAAGCGGTCCATCGCACTCAGCACAAACTACATCTACTGGACCCTGAGCTTTTCCACTACTCAAGGTAAGGCTCTATAACACGAAACTGAAGTCATACACAAATTGCGGAATAAAAGTTGTTTTGTCCTATGGACAACTTCGGCCCCACACACGCCATGGCGCCATCGCCACCTCATTCACAACCCGCAGAACTCGTGTCTGGGCTCTGAAGCCGTCCACCGAACTCAGCACAAACTACATCTACTGGACCCTGAGGTTTTTCCACTACTCAAGGTAAGGCTCTATAACACGAAACTGATGTCATACACAAATTGCGGAATAAAAGTTGTTTTGTCCTATGGACAACTTCGGCCCCACACACGCCATGGCGCCATCGCCACCTCATTCACAACTCGCAGGACTCGTGTCTGGGCTCTGAAGCCGTCCACCGAACTCAGCACAAACTACATCTACTGGACCCTGAGGTTTTTCCACTACTCAAGGTAAGGCTCTATAACACGAAACTTATAAGTCCTACAGAAATTGCAAAACAAAAGTTGTTTGGCTCTATGGACAAATTCGGCCCAACAACACGTCACCTCATCCTGAACTCGCAGAACTCGTGTCTTGGTTCCGAAGCGGTCCACCGAACTCAGCACAAACTACATCTACTGGACCCTGAGGTTTTTCCACTACTCAAGATAAGGCTCTATAACACGAAACTTATAAGTCCTACAGAAATTGCAAGACAAAAGTTGTTTGGCTCTATGGACAAATTCGGCCCAACAACACGTCACCTCATCCTGAACTCGCAGAACTCGTGTCTTGGTTCCGTAGCCGTCCATCGCACTCAGCACAAACTACATCTACTGGACCCTGAGGTTTTCCCATTACTCAAGGTAAGCTCAATAACACGAAACTTATAAGTCCTACAGAAATTGCAAAACAAAATATTGTATTATGGACAAATTCGGCTCCAAGTCCCGCCACTTCATCCTGAACTCACCGAACTCGTATCTGGGCTCTGAAGCCGTCCACCGAACTCAGCACAAACTACATCTACTGGACCCTGAGGTTTTCCCACTACTCAAGGTAAGGGGTCTATAACACGAAACTGAAGTCATACACAAATTGCGGAATAAAAGTTGTTTTGTCCTATGGACAACTTCGGCCCCACACACGCCATGGCGCCATCGCCACCTCATTCACAACCCGCAGAACTCGTGTCTGGGCTCTGAAGCCGTCCACCGAACTCAGCACAAACTACATCTACTGGACCCTGAGGTTTTTCCACTACTCAAGGTAAGGCTCTATAACACGAAACTGATGTCATACACAAATTGCGGAATAAAAGTTGTTTTGTCCTATGGACAACTTCGGCCCCACACACGCCATGGCGCCATCGCCACCTCATTCACAACTCGCAGAACTCGTGTCTGGGCTCTGAAGCCGTCCACCGAACTCAGCACAAACTACATCTACTGGACCCTGAGGTTTTCCCATTACTCAAGGTAAGGCTCTATAACACGAAACTTATAAGTCCTACAGAAATTGCAAAACAAAAGTTGTTTGGCTCTATGGACAAATTCGGCCCAACAACACGTCACCTCATCCTGAACTCGCAGAACTCGTGTCTTGGTTCCGAAGCGGTCCACCGAACTCAGCACAAACTACATCTACTGGACCCTGAGGTTTTTCCACTACTCAAGGTAAGGCTCTATAACACGAAACTTATAAGTCCTACAGAAATTGCAAAACAGAAGTTGTATTGTATTATGGACAAATTCGGCCCAACAACACGCCACCTCATCCTCAACTCGCAGAACTCGTGTCTGGGTTCCGTAGCCGTCCATCGCACTCAACACTAACTACATCTACTGGACCCTGGGGGTTTCCCATTACTCAAGGTAAGGCTCTAATATTGTATTATGGAAAAATTCGGCAAAACAAAATATTGTATTATGGACAAATTCGGCTCCAAGTCCCGCCACTTCATCCTGAACTCACCGAACTCGTATCTGGGCTCTGAAGCCGTCCACCGAACTCAGCACAAACTACATCTACTGGACCCTGAGGTTTTTCCACTACTCAAGATCAGGCTCTATAACACGAAACTTATAAGTCCTACAGAAATTGCAAGACAAAAGTTGTTTGGCTCTATGGACAAATTCGGCCCAACAACACGTCACCTCATCCTGAACTCGCAGAACTCGTGTCTTGGTTCCGTAGCCGTCCATCGCACTCAGCACAAACTACATCTACTGGACCCTGAGGTTTTTCCACTACTCAAGGTAAGGCTCTATAACACGAAACTGATGTCATACACAAATTGCGGAATAAAAGTTGTTTTGTCCTATGGACAACTTCGGCCCCACACACGCCATGGCGCCATCGCCACCTCATTCACAACTCGCAGAACTCGTGTCTGGGCTCTGAAGCCGTCCACCGAACTCAGCACAAACTACATCTACTGGACCCTGAGGTTTTTCCACTACTCAAGGTAAGGCTCTATAACACGAAACTTATAAGTCCTACAGAAATTGCAAAACAAAAGTTGTTTGGCTCTATGGACAAATTCGGCCCAACAACACGTCACCTCATCCTGAACTCGCAGAACTCGTGTCTTGGTTCCGAAGCGGTCCACCGAACTCAGCACAAACTACATCTACTGGACCCTGAGGTTTTTCCACTACTCAAGATAAGGCTCTATAACACGAAACTTATAAGTCCTACAGAAATTGCAAGACAAAAGTTGTTTGGCTCTATGGACAAATTCGGTCCAACAACACGTCACCTCATCCTGAACTCGCAGAACTCGTGTCTTGGTTCCGTAGCCGTCCATCGCACTCAGCACAAACTACATCTACTGGACCCTGAGGTTTTCCCATTACTCAAGGTAAGCTCAATAACACGAAACTTATAAGTCCTACAGAAATTGCAAAACAAAATATTGTATTATGGACAAATTCGGCTCCAAGTCCCGCCACTTCATCCTGAACTCACCGAACTCGTATCTGGGCTCTGAAGCCGTCCACCGAACTCAGCACAAACTACATCTACTGGACCCTGAGGTTTTCCCACTACTCAAGGTAAGGGGTCTATAACACGAAACTGAAGTCATACACAAATTGCGGAATAAAAGTTGTTTTGTCCTATGGACAAATTCGGCCCAACAACACGCCATGGCGCCATCACCACCTCATTCACAACTCGCAGAACTCGTGTCTGGGCTCTGAAGCCGTCCACCGAACTCAGCACAAACTACATCTACTGGACCCTGAGGTTTTTCCACTACTCAAGGTAAGGCTCTATAACACGAAACTGAAGTCATACACAAATTGCGGAATAAAAGTTGTTTTGTCCTATGGACAAATTCCGCCCAACAACACGCCATGGCGCCATCGCCACCTCATTCACAACTCGCAGAACTCGTGTCTGGGCTCTGAAGCCGTCCACCGAACTCAGCACAAACTACATCTACGGGACCCTGAGGTTTTTCCACTACTCGAGGTAAGGCTCTATAACACGAAACTTATAAGTCCTACAGAAATTGCAAAACAAAAGTTGTATTGTATTATGGACAAATTCGGCCCAACAACACGCCACCTCATCCTCAACTTGCAGAACTCGTGTCTGGGTTCCGTAGCCGTCCATCGCACTCAGCACTAACTACATCTACTGGACCCTGAGGTTTTCCCATTACTCAAGGTAAGGCTCTATAATACGAAACTTATAAGTCCTACAGAAATTGCACAACAAAAGTTGTTTGGCTCTATGGACAAATTCGGCCCAAAAACACGTCACCTTATCCTGAACTCGCAGAACTCGTGTCTTGGTTCCGAAGCGGTCCACCGAACTCAGCGCAAACTACATCTACTGGACCCTGAGCTTTTCCACTACTCAAGGTAAGGCTCTATAACACGAAACTGAAGTCAGACACAAATTGCGGAATAAAAGTTGTTTTGTCCAAATTCGGCCCCACACACGCCATGGCGCCATCGCTACCTCATTCACAACTCGCAGAACTCGTGTCTGGGCTCTGAAGCCGTCCACCGAACTCAGCACAAACTACATCTACTGGACCCTGAGGTTTTTCCACTACTCAAGGTAAGGCTCTATAACACGAAACTTATAAGTCCTACAGAAATTGCAAAACAAAAGTTGTTTGGCTCTATGGACAAATTCGGCCCAACAACACGTCACCTCATCCTGAACTCGCAGAACTCGTGTCTTGGTTCCGAAGCGGTCCACCGAACTCAGCACAAACTACATCTACTGGACCCTGAGGTTTTTCCACTACTCAAGATAAGGCTCTATAACACGAAACTTATAAGTCCTACAGAAATTGCAAAACAAAAGTTGTTTGGCTCTATGGACAAATTCGGCCCAACAACACGTCACCTCATCCTGAACTCGCAGAACTCGTGTCTGGGCTCTGAAGCCGTCCACCGAACTCAGCACAAACTACATCTACTGGACCCTGAGGTTTTTCCACTACTCAAGGTAAGGCTCTATAACACGAAACTTATAAGTCCTACAGAAATTGCAAAACAAAAGTTGTTTGGCTCTATGGACAAATTCGGCCCAACAACACGTCACCTCATCCTGAACTCGCAGAACTCGTGTCTTGGTTCCGAAGCGGTCCACCGAACTCAGCACAAACTACATCTACTGGACCCTGAGGTTTTTCCACTACTCAAGATAAGGCTCTATAACACGAAACTTATAAGTCCTACAGAAATTGCAAGACAAAAGTTGTTTGGCTCTATGGACAAATTCGGCCCAAAAACACGTCACCTTATCCTGAACTCGCAGAACTCGTGTCTTGGTTCCGAAGCGGTCCACCGAACTCAGCGCAAACTACATCTACTGGACCCTGAGCTTTTCCACTACTCAAGGTAAGGCTCTATAACACGAAACTGAAGTCATACACAAATTGCGGAATAAAAGTTGTTTTGTCCAAATTCGGCCCCACACACGCCATGGCGCCATCGCTACCTCATTCACAACTCGCAGAACTCGTGTCTGGGCTCTGAAGCCGTCCACCGAACTCAGCACAAACTACATCTACTGGACCCTGAGGTTTTTCCACTACTCAAGGTAAGGCTCTATAACACGAAACTTATAAGTCCTACAGAAATTGCAAGACAAAAGTTGTTTGGCTCTATGGACAAATTCGGCCCAACAACACGTCACCTCATCCTGAACTCGCAGAACTCGTGTCTTGGTTCCGTAGCCGTCCATCGCACTCAGCACAAACTACATCTACTGGACCCTGAGGTTTTCCCATTACTCAAGGCAAGCTCAATAACACGAAACTTATAAGTCCTACAGAAATTGCAAAACAAAAGTATTGTATTATGGACAAATTCGGCCCCAAGTCCCGCCACTTCATCCTGAACTCGCCGAACTCGTATCTGGGCTCTGAAGCCGTCCACCGAACTCAGCACAAACTACATCTACTGGACCCTGAGGTTTTCCCACTACTCAAGGTAAGGGCTCTATAACACGAAACTGAAGTCATACACAAATTGCGGAATAAAAGTTGTTTTGTCCTATGGACAAATTTGGCCCAACAACACGCCATGGCGCCATCACCACCTCATTCACAACTCGCAGAACTCGTGTCTGGGCTCTGAAGCCGTCCACCGAACTCAGCACAAACTACATCTACTGGACCCTGAGGTTTTTCCACTACTCAAGGTAAGGCTCTATAACAAGAAACTTATAAGTCCTACAGAAATTACAAATTATACAATTACATTTGTTAGACCCTGAGGTTTTCCCGCTTCTCAAGGTCGGACTCGCCCACCGAGAGTTCCGTACTTTTTAGTATTTGTTGTTTTAGCGGCAACAGAAATACGTCATCTGTGAAAATTTCAACTGTCTAGCTATCATGGTCCATGAGATACAGCCTGGTGACAGACAGACGGACGGACGGACGAACAGTGGAGTCTTAGTTTTTACCTTTTGGGTACGGAACCCTAAAAATCAGAGGCATGGAAATATGAGCTTGAATGACGTCACATACCGATTGTCAAATTTCTTTCTGGAGTTATTTTAGTAGTGGCTAAATAGCTGTCCCTTTGAAAACCAAGGGCTACAAAAGACACTAACAGGTGCAGGTCATCATTCAATAATCAAGGTCGTGTTTCTGTGCCTCATATTTTATTTATGTACAGTGTTTTTATAACCTAACCTAACTTTAATGCCCCAGTCGTCCAAATTTAACGAAAAAATGTGTGTAGAGAACAGTCAAATGCTATCGTTAATACGAACTCAACGCACTTTAGTTAAGAAACATCTAACTTTAAGTGTGAGAATATAAAACATGCGAAAGACTTTGCGCCAAGCTCATAATGTTAGAGTGAGACAGCCTGTGATAAAGGGGTGTAGCCATGTTCCTTACCAGCTTTATTTTTATGCTCTTGAATTTGATTATTTAAGGACCCGAGCATACCAGCCGACTGGGGAACCCATTCTCCCACGTACAGGACCAGCAGTCCCACCAAAATGAAGGGCATCGATGATCTGAAGAATAGGGTAAGTTGATCTTGATTAGTTGCTGGGTCAATAAAGTTTTACCCATCGGCTAATTGTCGCTGCATATTTGAGTAAGAATTTAAAGCTTTTAAGGTCTAAAGTGTTCCATGAAATGAAATTTGAAACAGTCTTAAAAGCCAAAATCGTTAAAGTCAATAGCAAAATCATAAAGTTTCTTGACTCTGTAAGCTTAAGTACTACCCGGTTACAATATCTGTACACCACGCCTCGTGACGTCATATCGGCGCTCTGGGTATAGTCGTTCGATTTGTAGCTGGCTTCGAACGGCTAATCCTTTGTCTATTGTTAAGTAAAACTGCACGTACTATACTTACCTGCGGCGTTGCATTACGATACTTTGACCGGATAGTAACTTAGTAGAAGCAGACTAGATTTATCTAATGGTGTAAGCGTTTAAAATAAAATAAACAGCCAGTATCACAATAAAAAAATTGCAAAAGTTCTTTGATGTATTATGCATCTTTAATACCACTGTCCACCATACCAGGCGTAGCTCACTCCGCGATTTCGTCGCATCGCTACAAGTACATGCGGCCCACACCAATTTTGGTGTTTAGCCATATTAGTTGCCGCGCACCGCTACGGAACGGACGCCTGCTCGCGCTTGCACTTGTAACTCTCGTAATAGACGCGTTTTGTTAGAGAGAGAACCTTCTGTGCCCAGTACTATAATTTATTCTGTGACCATACTGACTATTCCTTATTGTAAAGACGGTCCACTGACGATCTATGAAGAGATTGTTGCTAACACAAAGAACGTCAAAATGTTTATTATTATTTATTTATTATTTATTATAATGTCACTTACAGTATACACCAAACATGACACATAGGAATATAAGCATTAAATTGAATTATACATAACTATAATAATTAATAAATTATTAACGAAAAAAAAAAACAGTATGTCATAACTTAAATAATATTATTATCTAATCAGTACTAATGGTGCTCGGGGCGACTATAGCCTCGAGGTAGCGCCCGGCTGTGGCTAAGAATCTCGGTTCAGGAGTCGAAAATAAGTCCAATGAATCGTCTTGGGCCAATATGGCGTTAATAAGCTTTAGAGCTCGGTAGAGAGGTGAGTGGGAATTCGACTTGGTACTGGTGTTTGGGAGGTTTCGACTTGGTACTGGTGTTTGGGAGGTTGAGTAAGGGTAGTTTACGAGGACGGAGATTGTGCCTTGAAACAGGTGGAACGTTGAGAGATACCTGCGCTAAGAGGTAGCTGTTATTTGTCTGGCCTCGTAGTAAACGAATCAAGAATCGTACCAAGGCTACATTTCTTCGAGCTTCGAGTGTCTGGTATCCCACCATACCCAATACGTACGGGGTTGGATACAAATACGGATAGTAAAAATACATTTTCTTAAACAAGTATCTCGCGAAGGATTTTTGTACTTTTTCGACTGTTAGGACATATTTGTCTTCATGAGGGTTCCATACAATGGCGTTACAATCTAGTTTGCTTCTAACATATGAATAGTACAACAGATCCAGAGTCCGTCTACTTGAAAAGTGCTTGGTCTGCCGCTTAACAAAACCCATACGTTTTTGGGCCTCTTTGCAGGTTTGAAGAACCTGGTGATGAAATGTCATCTGTGGATCAAACCAAGTGCCCAAGTCTTTTACTAAGGCAGCTCGCCTTATCTTTTCACCCGCTATGTGATAATCATTGTGGTATGGAGATTTTGACCGTGTATATGAGATTATAGAGCACTTTGGAATGTTAAGCGCGAGACTATTTTTTATGCCCCATTGGTGTACTCGATTTATATCAACCTGAAGTGTAGCCGTATCCCGCAAGTCGTCAACAGGATAAGCCAGTTTTACATCATCGGCAAAGATTAGACAAAAGGAATGAGATATTTGTGCCGGAAGATCATTTATTAATATTAAAAATAATAAAGGCCCGAGATTGCTTCCTTGACCTATGCCAGATGTTACTTGATAATGTTTAGACTTGCATCCTTGATATTGCACAAATTGCATCCGTTTTGACATGTAGTCAGCCATGAAACCAAGAAGCTTCAACGACAGACCACATTGAGCCAGTTTGTTCAATAGTATTCCGTTATCAACCCGATCAAACGCCTTTTGAAAATCAAAGTACGCTACGTCAACCTGCTTGTGAACTTCCAGATTATTCGCTATAAATGTAGTGATATTCATTAGGTTGGACGTGGTTGACCTTTGTGGTAAAAAACCGTGTTGTTCATCACAAAATTCTCCCTTTAGCTGATTGAATAGCCTTGCATATATTACCGCTTCAAATACCTTGCCAAATACACACAAGACTGCCACTGGTCTATAGTTTTTTATTTCGGATTTAGAACCACTCTTATGAATGGGTATTACTTTTGAGGTTTTCCAAAGGGAAGGGTATTGCCCTTGTTTGATTGAGAGATTAAAAATATAATGAAGGGGTGCTGCAAAGATCTCGTGGCAGTCCTTGACAATAACCTGCGGGACACGGTCTGGTCCCTGAGTGAATTTGGACGCGAGTTTCTTCAAAACCGCGCGGACTTCACTTAAATGGATATGCTCAATATGCACATGGGTTGAGCCCACGGCAGCTTTATTAGAGGACTCCATCGCTTCTTTAGCGTCTAGGGTAGGCGGCTTATCGAGGAAGACGCTCTGAAAAAACTTAGCAAATGAGTCCGCCACTTGTCGCGGGGACAAGTCGCCGAATACAGCTGGCTCCTGACCCTCGCGATTCATCTTTACGTACGACCAAAAGGAACTCGGGTCGCGTGTGATGTTTGATTGTATAATATCTCGATAATTACTCATAGCTTCCTCAGACATTGTTTTAACAAGTTTCCTATAATAATAGAAAAATGCATAATATTGTTGATTCCTAGTAATTTTGTATAACTTATGGTAACTATTTTTCAAGTTGATGTAATAAATTAAATCAGCTGAAAACCATTTGGGGTACTTTGTGGCACTTGTATCTTTTCTCTTAAGGGGAACTGCTGTCTCAATTATATCATTTATCTTATTGTATAGAAAATCTACAGCCTCATCTAACTTATCTATAAGATATAGCCTTGACCAGTCTACCTGTGAAAGAAGGCAATAAAGAAGTGGATAGTTGGCTTTACGAAAATTTCTCACTGCTTCGCTATTATTGGTTTCCGAAGTATGCTTTATTTGAGTAGCGAAGCGTGACCTTATTTGTATAGATATATCAAGGGGCTTGTGATGCAGCTCTTCGGACACTAGGCCACTCATACTCTCTGATACCGAGATTGAAGCGACTGCCGGGGTTGCAAGTACCAGATCAAGTATACGCTGATTGCCATTAACAATATAATTCTCTTGGGATAAATTACATGCAGATACAAACATTTCATAATCTTTGCGTACAGAAGTATTTGTCGAATATAAATTAAAGTCACCTAGTATAATTATTGGTAAAGAGTATGAATTAACAATTTTTTCGATGCATTGAAATATAGAGTGATACCTGGAGTCCAAAATACGTGGGGGTAGATACACTACACAGCAGATGAAGCGCGTTGAACCAGCTGTAATATGAGCACAGACTATTTCATCCTCTTTATTGGCTCCACACTGTAACTGGCGGAGCACTAGCGGCGCACGCACAGCCAATAGTACGCCGCCGCCGCCGCGTCCCCATCGATCTCCGCGCAGCACTTGCCAGTTGCTTGGAAAGAGTTCGGAATCGAAAACCGAGTTGTCAAGACGTGTCTCTGTCAGTGCAATTACGTCAGCGTTGAACGAATGAAGTTCAGTTTTTACCGAGGTCACTTTACCTTTCAACCCTCGAACATTTTGATAGAATACGCTATATTTATGAGTCCTATGCTTGGATTTGGTTATTGGTACGAAAAAACGTTTTTCCCTGGTTTCGCTTTTTAACATTTGTAAACCATTCCTGCAAAGCCGTGTTCCGCGGCCAGACTGCTGGTGACATGAAGAACTCAAATTCTCGCGCTGAGACGCTTATTATGAAACAAGTATGTCGACTGTGTACTGGGCTGGGTTTCTTAACAGTATAGTTATCGCTGGGCATTTTTTTCTTCATATACGATATAATATTATCCTCTGTAGTGTCTCCGTGAAAATTCCAAGCATGGATATATTTACGTGGTTCCGTCACCTTTAAATCGGAGTCTTCTTCGCCGGTCGCTCTTATGACAGTTCGGCGAGACCGCGGTTTACTTGTCCGTCGTGGCGAGGTGCTACGGTTATTGATTGCATTTTCCCCGATTGCCCCGTCCTCCTTTGTGCACGTAGACAACCTTGGTATTCTTGTGGGCGTGTGTGTATCAGACGCCGTCTGTCTCAATGGCATCATAGGTTGTGCGGGGAGCTCCGGTTGAATATCGTGCGGTATGGTTGACAAAAAAGAGTTAGACAAATCGGGTTGCTTATTGGTCTGGGATATCGTTTCACTTACGCAGTTTACACTGTGCGGCGGGTTTGAGTTTCCCGAGGATGTAAACCGACCAACTGCTGTTGCTAAATCTTGTTTTATTATTGATACTTCCGATTCCGCCGCTAAGATGCGCTTATTATGGTCCTCAAACTCTAGGTGTAGTGTTTGATATTCATCAGTCGTCTCCTCCACGGTACTAGTGAGGTTGTTTATTTCTATTTTGAGAGCATCATATTTTTCATTTAGTACGTTCGTTGACAAAATTGTATTATGGTCCGCGGCTTCATTTATTTTATGCTGCAAGTGTTGAATGTCTTTCTTGAGTGCTTGGTTCGCTTGTTGTAGACCTAAGAGCTCATTTTGTACTTTATTAATTTCTGCTTTTCTAAGGTTATTTTCATTGAATAGAGTTTGAGTTTCTTGTTTTATTTCTTCTTTAAAGCTCATTATTGCGTTACTTATTTCATTTTGAAGTGTATTACGGAATTCTGCAAGCATCCACGTGTTATTATTTTTTAACTGTGCAGAGACCATCTCTGCCACATTTTCTAAAGTCAGCTCAGTCTGAGATCTCGAGGGAGTATTTGTTGGGTGGTCGCTGGTAGGGGGTTGCTGGGACTTCAAATATTGAATGTTTGTTTGTTGGATGTCGTGATACGGTCCACGGTTAAGCACCTGTGTTGATGTGCTTCCCACGACAATGTCTTCAAAACTTGTGACGTTACTATCATCTAATGACATATTTGTGTCTTCAAAATGTTGCTCCTTTTGTCGCAGGACCGACGGTGACGTTGCTGGTGTATTGTCATCCCGGCGCCGACGCGTGTTGTTGTCACACCGAGGGCATTTCCAAGTTTTTCGCAGCTCATTGCCATGCTCTTTATAATACGCTGCGGTCATGTTTACACAGCCATAGTGATAAGATCCGTTGCATTGTGGGCAGTTGAGTAATTCTCCTCTCTCAATCTTCCTGTCACACCCTAAGCAGATCATTGTAATTTCGTATTATTAATATACCTGTGATGGCCGTTTACTCCTATGCATATCATGTCCGTTTTACTCGTGCGCCAGTGTCCGCGCGCTGCAGCGGTCGTACTCTGCAGCGCTGCAGCGCTGCAGCGCACGTCGGGAACAGGTTACGTGTGACGTGTGACTCACCGCTCACCGCCGCGCTCGCGTGTTAGGAATATTAACCGTTGGGTGATAATTTATAAAATGTTTTTTGTCATAACTTTTAAAGTATTGCGTATTTTGGGAAGCGGTTTTTTTCACTATATTCCTCGTTTCACTATCTTCAAAACGATATAACACACAATTATAGTCAGCTGTTTTTTCGGGGATTTATGGATTAAAAATAACAGAGGTAGCAATAACGTGACTGCTTTGCACTAGCGGTACCGGACCCGATTTTAATGTATGTGTTTTCGGACATGTACCTCTATCTCTCTCTAAACGCACGCTTATCGCTTCTTGCTATGACGTCACTAAACCGCTTCTAGATCGCCATGGCCCAGTTCCAGAATATTATCAACGCGGACATTAAGGCCAGCCCGCCGAAAGTAACGGCTGAAGAGGAAGAGGGACAAAAATTGGAAACTTACTCTGCGAGGACGCTGACCATGTTCCATCTACGGCCCAAGAGGGAGATTGACAGGTGAGTAATAGTGACGCAACTATCCTTTAGTAGGAGACAGCAACAGCAGCCTTTAGTACTTTTAGTAGTAGCAAAGAGAATAGAGTGCACTGTAAATTTACTGCCATCTTTCGACAGAAAATAAAACTGTTAGAACGCTATTTATTTGGCTTAAATATTAATATTAACGCCATCTACTCGACTATTGGCCAATGGTATGGTGCAATCTTTTCGAGGGATGGCGCTATAACCTTAAGCCTATTCTCGAGTAGATGGCGTTAATATTAATATTTAACAAGTTAACACATATCGTGAAAGAATAATGATCAAAGTCAAATGGCTTTCTAAAAGTTTTAATCGTCTGTCGAAAGATGGCAGAAAATGTACTATATCTACATAATTAACCATGACAGTAACTCTCTATTTCAAATTCTCTTTGGTAGTAGTAACTTACTCTTAAAGGACGCTCAAAGCAATGGACAAGAAGCAGATTGATATGTGAATCTGATATTGACGCAGCTATCGGTTGGAGTGAAACAGTCGTGTTATACATGATTTCTGTATTTTAGTTCTTATATTGTGATTATTAAGGTCCCCTAATTATTAAATCCCTTTATTCAGATCGGCCGAGCCAAAGCTCCACGTCCAAGACTACTACCAGGAGACCATGGACGTGGAGGGCTTCGGCGCTAGCCTCGACAAGTTCCGAGAGGAAGTCCAACACTTGCGCTACTCGAATAACCACCCCAACAACGAGTATCCAAAGATCGTCTTCCTGGGTACCGGCAGCTGTATACCGAGCAAGACTAGAAATACGAGCGCAATTATTGTTCACGTTAAGTGAGTTTGATTTGATATTAACACATTCAGGGCCAAGAACCCGACAGTCAGGTACACTGTTCGTAGCGACTACGCGCTACATACAGCGAAAACGTGGCTACGCGCTACGAGCGTAACCATTAGCACTTAGTGGCAAAAAGGTGTTAAAATCTTACAGGATTTTGAATTATATGTTATGTTAATTCAAATAACTGACCCCCCCAACAAGTTTATGTGCAGGGGTCAGTTATAAAAGGACTGTGTTGTCTGTGTTTTATTGAAAAGTGGGACAGGACTGCTTTACGAGAAAAAGGACCTTAGCAATAGTTTACGGACTTTTTATAAATGTATAACCATTCATAACATGACTAGTTCCGAACGAATTACTGACATCACCAAATGGTTATACCTAGTTACACAATTACATCAATTCCACTCGGTAAAAAATAGAGTTGAAATTACCAATTATCGACCTGAGCATATTTCACATTAGTATGTTTTATTGCCAGTGACCAAAGCACCATACTTCTGGACTGTGGGGAAGGCACCTTCGGACAGCTGGTCCGGTTCTACGGGCCGAGGAGAGTGGACGAACTGCTTAGGACACTGAAATCTATTTACATATCACATCTACACGCCGACCATCACATAGGTGAGTGTAAGAAGCTATACATCGCGGGGCCTAATAATAACGTAACAATTTATTTCTTACAATAAAAGTACCTAAATAATGTTTCATTATTAATATAAAACCGATTTACCTGTTCTAATTAACCCTTTGACCGCCAAAAACGTCAACTGACGCGCGCGGCTACAACTCAATATCAACCTTCGTGCTTTCCAACAAGGTTTACAATGATGCGCCGCACACGAGAGGCGTGGCGTTCAATTTCGTTCAGCAGGTTTTTAGGTTTCCGTACCCAAAGGGTCAAAGCGGGACCCTATTACTATGACTCCGCTGTCCGTCTGTCTGTCCGTCCGTCTGTCTGTCTGTCACCAGGCTGTATCTCATGAACCGTGATAGCTAGGCAGTTGAAATAACAACAACTATAACAACTATACTATAACAACAAATACTAAAAACAATATATTTATTAAGTGGGGCTTCCATACAACAAACGTTTATGCGGTTTTTTGCGTAATGGTACGGAACCCTTCGTGCGCGAGTCCGACTAGCACTTGGCCGGTTTTTTGTAAACAGAGCAGTAGGCAGGTGTGTCTTGCCACCTAACTAGTTCTAATTCGCACCGCCCTTCGTATTTCGGCCGTGTTCGATATCTTTATAATTTCTTTCGCTGGTAAATTTGTGACTATAAGATTTTGCTTATTTTATATTTACATTATTTACAGTATTGTTGTGGTTACTAAGGGGGGTATTCCACCTGTCCAATTTCATTGCGTCTCACTCTCTCAATAAGAAAAATGTGAGACGCAATACACATTGGACAAAGAAATTGGACAGGGGGAATACCACCCTAAGCTAACATTTAAAACTAGAGATGCACCGGATATCCGGTTACTATCCGGTATCCGGGCTATCCGGCCCTCTTTTAACTAACCGGCCGGATACCGGATAGTGACCTACTATCCGGCCGGATACCGGATAGTAATTTTCCTTGATTTTGGAGTCAACAAATTGGATTTAAGAAACAGTGACGGTCATAATCGTACTCGTTTATTATTTTAAAACATTTTAAACATTCCGCTGTTGCACGCGCACTTATTTTCGAACCTAGAAATGAGTCCACGCAAACTTTCACTACGAAACAGATCAAAGCCTGCACAATGCGCACCGGAAAAACCGAAATGTAGGTATAATTTCGCCGGCCGAATATTCGGCGGCCGGATACCGGATATCCGGCCGATGATCAGGCCGAATATCCGGTATCCGGTATCCGGCCAAACAACTATCCGTTGCATCTCTATTTAAAACTTCAAAAAACTTCAACTTCTAAACTTCAACATTTATTCAGCAAATAGGCCACAAGGGCATTTTACACGTCAACATTGAATTTACATACAAGCCAAAATAGCGATAGCGGTACAACCTGAAATTCGGGAATCAGCTGCAAATGGTGTTAAAGGTATGAAAATCGGCACGATTAATCTTTAGGCCATTTGAATCAATTTGACCCGTAGCACCAAAAAAAAAACAAACGGAAAGGAGTTATGACGTCATCTTTTTTTTGTATGAAAAAAAAACAAATTTTTGTTCAGAAACCTATCGTGTGTGGTATTAAATGAAAGGGCATTTTGAGCCGGTTCTAAAAATATATCACATTATTATATTTACGTCACTTGCATTAAATTAAAATAAAAATAATTTTCAAAACATAGCAAGTTTAGTTTTAGTATTTTTTTCTTTATTTATTTTTCGTCTTAAGTTAGGGTTTTTATAATATGAATATGAAAGTAAAATATAAAAACACTTAAAAAACAATAAAAATACATATAAACACATTATAAAAAACCTAACCTAGGGTGCCGCCAGCAGCGTGGCAGGGCCCAAGCTACCGGTGGTCAGGACCGCAGAGAGAGGAACCGGCGGACTATCCGCGCCGTGTCCAAGATCACCGCCTTCTGCATCTGACCCTTGATCCAACCACCTAGCGAGAGTCTCTCAAGATGTTGGTCGAGACTCTTCGCTATTAGACCGTTCACTGAAACGACTATCGGGACAATGATCGTCGAATCAACATCCCACATGGCGGTTATCTCGTGAGCCAAGTCTAGGTACTTACTGGACTTGTCCTTCTCGGCTTTCACGAGATTCTCATCATGGGGGATGGTGATGTCAACGAGCACGGCCCGTCGTTGCGATCGATCTATTATCACGATGTCAGGCTTATTGGCTACAATAGTCCTGTCAGTGATGATAGATCGATCCCAATAGAGCGTGGCACGACCATTCTCGAGAACAGGCGCAGGTAAACGAAGGTAAGGCGAAGGTAAGGAACTTGTAGTACGGTACTTCGCGGTCCACAAGGCCGTACAGAAGAGCAAGTTGCTGGTGAATAATCCTGGCTACGAGATTATGTCTGTGCAAGTATTGTATTGTATTTTTTTTATTATTACAAAAACTAAATATTTTCGAAATTAATTGCTTGGGGTTAGATATGAGGATATTGGGTATATTACTTAGGAGGTATATTTTACAAAAAATAATTCAACGGTTTCGTATCTAGAGGAGCCCAAACTTGGTATGTTTTGAAAATTATTTTTATTTTAAGTGAATGCAAGTGACGGAAATATAATAATGTGATATATTTTTAGAACCGGCTCAAAATGCCCTTTCATTTAATACCACACACGATAGGTTTCTGAACAAAAATTTGTTTTTTTTCATACAAAAAAAAGATGACGTCATAACTCCTTTCCGTTTGTTTTTTTTTTTTGGTGCTACGGGTCAAATTAATTCAAATGGCCTAAAGATTAATCGTGCCGATTTTCATACCTTTAACACCATTTGCAGCTGATTTTGGTCAACCGCTAGTACTAAAAATAATAACCGTACATCAAAAATTTTATAAAATACAACTAACTGCAACTACCAATTCAAACTAACGTATTACAATTACTCTCTTAATGTCACACAATTGGTCTTACAATTGGTTTCTTAATGTCGAATTACATAAAAAAAAAATTTCGTGGTATACTCATTTTAAAATGTGATATAATCCAGGTTTGATAGGAGTATTGCAAGCCCGCGCGGCCGCCTTCGCCAACGCGCCAGAGAAGAATGCACCCCTACTGCTGCTCGCGCCTGGCCAAATTGTAACCTGGCTCACCGTGTACGATAAACAGTTCGAGAAAATTGCCGCCGAGTATACGCTCATACCTAATCAGAACATGGTAAGTGTAAGGGCTCATTTAGACGACGCGAGAACTCGCATGCGAGTTTCATTACATTGCGGGTTTTGATCGGTCGGTTGAATTGGACGTAACCAGCAGTCCGCAATGTAACTAAAATCGCATGAGAGTTCGCGCGCCGTCTAAATCAGCCCTAAGGGTGGTATTTTTATAATATCTTGGTCCAATGTCATTGCGTCTCACTCTCATTAAGCAAAATGTCAGACAAAATACACAATATACACATTGGACAAAGAAATTGGAGAGGTGTATTACCACTCTATGATACACGTATTAATATATTAACTAGTGACTCTCAGTGCTGTAGACCTTGCGAACGCCCGTGGCTCCGCCAACTTAAAAAAAAAAACATAATTGTGTCGTTTCCAAGCAAAAAAGTCGCACTTTATCGCTGGCCATAAGGACGCTTTGATAGGTTATTCGTATAAAGATACAAGCAAATCTCGTCCTTATGGTAAACGACAAAGTGGGATCTTTGACTAGACTTCGACACAATTATAACGTACTCACAAAAATTTTCAGTAATCGGTTGAGATACGCAACCTGTAAAGGAGAACAGCCGGACAGACATACAAACAATATATGTTTCATTTAATAGAGTATTTTGATACTTTTAGATGGACCCAAAAGAGCCAGGCTTAACACCCGCAGCGCTCGCCAGTATCGGACTAGACTCGGTACAAACTTGCCTCGTGCCGCACTGCCCTAACGCGTTCGGAGTCGCCATCACCGCCGCCGGGCACAAGATCACGTACAGTGGCGATACGCTGCCTACTGAGCAACTGGTCAAGATTGGTGAGTACTACAGGCTAATAGAGCCAGCTCTGACGTCAGCAACTGTGTCAGTATCGGGCTAGACTCGGTACTGACTTGCCTCGTACCGCACTGCCCCAACGCGATCAAAGTTGCTATTCCGATATGCCTCCTTTATATTTCTCAATAGAAACTAAGCAACATTGGTGTCTAAAGCTAGTGTTTTTTAAAGATCCATATCTTATGTCCGCGGATATCGCTATCGTCCCATACCCCTTTACTGAGATTTCGTGATTTGTTTTTTAAAATTGAACTTTATTCACACTTAATAAAATTCAGAATTAAACGTGAAATACGCTAACCATCTTTTCAGGGCTTATTTTGAATCTTATAGGCTTGAGACGTAGACTCACGAATCTTGATGACACGATAATATTTAAGATTGTTTTAATGTTTTCTTTACAAGTAATGTGTAGTGTTGCAATAATTCGCCTTTGAGTCGTGCAATCTTGCGAGTATTTGCGCTTGAAGACTAGCTCTTAAGCTTTGGATTCCTAGGAAAGCGGTGCCGTCATATAGCGGCCGTCATGTAGCGGACGCAAAAAGACGGCCGTCTTTACGGTGACGACATGTGGAAAGTTCCACGGCGTCATAACACACCGTCAGCCACCAAGGTCAAACGAAACGTATCCAGAGGAGAAAATGGACGACCTTGATTTAGCTTTAATAATTTACTTGGAGGATGAACTATCATCAGAAGAGGAAAATAATCGTAGTGCGGAAGATCATTTATTCAAATCTCGTGGTACAGAAGGTGCATTTGAGATTTTAGTAGAAATGGCTTCACCGCTATCAAATAAAACGTTCACGAAACTATCGACACCGTCAAGACGGCCGTCATGCAAATGGCGGCACCGCTTTATGACGTTACGATGTCAATCACCGCTCTCTAGGAAACCGCGCCATTTGGTTTACATAGGCAACGTTCTAGTGACGTCATTCCCCGCCGTATTACGGCCGCTATATGACGGCACCGCTTTCCGAGGAAACCAGAGCTTTAGTCACAACACAACACTACTTGACATACTTCTGTAATAATTTCCTGTTTGACTCCAGGTCAAGACTCGACCATCCTCATACACGAGGCGACGATGGAGGACGAGCTAGCGGACGAGGCGAGGGTCAAAATGCACTCGACGACGTCGCAAGCGATAGATATTGGACACAAAATGAACGCTAAGTACACGGTATGTGCAATGTATCTTACACAATTTTACACCCTCTTTGTGTATCAGGCGTAATTGAGACGTGAGAAATATTTGTAATTTGTATAGGTTTCTGACTTGCCTTGCATACAAGGCAAGGGAAAACAATATCACCTCTGTATCTCGAAATAATTTACTAGAAAACCTCTGTAACCCAAATAAAATAATATGTTTCCAGCTGCTGACGCATTTCAGCCAGAGATACGCGCGACTGCCGCGCCTCAACGCGCAAATACTCAACGAAAACAACGTTGGCATCGCGTTTGACAATATGCAGGTTAGTGACAAAACATTTGTAAAATCAGGTTTTTTACCGCGCTTGTTTAAAATCTTGAGTATCCATTACCCTTTATGGTCGATTTAGATGGAGACTATTTTGAGACGCCTAAATTACGGCGCCAGTGTCTACCTCCAGCACATCTTCAGACCATTTAGACAATGACTATTTTCAGCCGTCGAAATCTCGCCGCCAGTGACCAGCAAACCGACACTAGTCGTTTACACGGTGCCTTTTCAGTACCAGTCATTAGCACGCCGCCACAGCCGACGGTGCCAGTTTTTGCGCATCTCCTAGATCTCCTGAGTTATCTCCTGATAATCCAGGATATCAGGAGATCTGTAGTCTATCTCAGGATCTCCATTATTTAAAATGAATTCAGGAGCTCTGAAATTGAAAAAGTAAATCAAAAGCAAGAGGCGTACTAGCGACTGGCAACGACGTGTTTACACGAGTCCGAAAAATAGGCGCGGGGGCAGCGAGAGACGCGGGCGGGGGTCACTGGCGCCAAAAAATAGACTCGTGTTCTATAGTATGTTGTTATAGGGATGTTGACATGAATCACGAATATACAGTGTGGAAAGATAAGTCGGGCCCTGGAGGGAAACTACCTTAAATCCTTAAGCTGGCTCATTTTACTTAAAGGAGACATTCCTTTATGTTTAAAAAGAAACAAACTGCATTTAAAGATTTTTCTTTTTTTCTTCAACTTGTCTAAAAAAATCTTGAGTACTATAGAGAGTTCGTCTTTTTTAGCATTGCCACATTGGCTGTCGGAAAGAAAAAAAAATTCAAAAGCTATATCTGCGCCCGCTATATTTGTACTAAAAATTTTAGTTGTATCAAAATAATTCATCTTAAATTGTAACTGTAAGTGTTTTTGTGTGAAATCAGTTATTGTGATTCATTTTTGAAATGTATTTATCATCGCTGAACGTAATATGTATACATATAGTGCGCAATTAACAATATAATTCAAGTCAAAATTCGTAACTGCAACGTAAGTATCATGTAATAAATATTTGTTTTATACTCTAGGGTCTTGATTGTTGTTCTTTTACACATAGGTACTGCATAAGACATGTAAAACTTGTTATTCATTATTTTAGCTTATATATTTACGCAATACTTATCTTTTAGAAAGAGAAATAAATTAAATACTACAGGTTTTGATCTACGCTAGGACTGACATTTTGGCAGCAGTTTGTTTATTTATGTTGTCGTGACCTCACGTGACAGCTTGGAGCGTTTAGGCTCGAACTTTAAACACTAAACTAATTAGGCTCTATTTTGTATTTAAAATTAATGAATAAAATTTTCAAATATATTTTTTTGTAGTAATTACGTGTGTATAATTTAAGGATTAAATGTTTTAGGTTATTTTATATTTTGAAATGTTAATAAATAATGATCTTTCATTATTACGTGTCTATCTATAAAATGAATAGAGTTCTAAAAAATTGTCAACATCCGTATTCCGTGCCAGCGCTGGAATGCCGCGAAAAAATGGCACCGAAAGTGTTTATACGGCGCCTTTTTTAGGCGCCGTAATTTAGGCGGCTGAAAATAGTCTTCGTCTAAACTGACCTTTATGTTTGTGTATCCCAGATTCAGAAAGACTTGTTTAGAACTATTTTACTTAAAATAAAACATATTTTTTCACAGGTATCACTGAGCGACCTTCCCCTCCTCCCGCGCATGTACGCGCCTCTCCAACATATGTTCGCCGAGCACTGCGTGGACATGGAACTAAAGGCCGCCTCCCGCGTGAAGCGGAAGGAAAAACCCTCCAGCATCAGCCTCTCGGGTACTAGACAATTTTCCACTGGCAACACTGCTCACACCACAGATAATGTAACTAACGAACAGAGTAATGTAAAAGAGACTGTAGACTCGATAGCACAGATAGAGGATAACATTGAAAATGTTGCCATAGAGTCGAAAAAGCAAACGTAAAATAGTGTTGCTAGTTGTTGAATCTGGTTGGCTGTGTAAATTGTTGAATTGTTTGAGGCACTGTTTTTATTTATAATAGTAATATTTAGCCTTTATGGAATTGTGCCTCATATCATATAATGTAAAATTTAGATTTAATGTCACTTTAACTGCTTTGTTTTAGTCATTGTATGTATCTATTAGATAACTACTAGCTTGTAATAAAAAAAGATGTTGTCTAAGTATATTGTATGTATACAATAAAGTATATTGTTGAATATTTCGTAGTTTATTTTTATACATCCAATTTTAGGATATAAAAAAAACAACATCAGTGTTCCTAAAGTATGAATTGATTGCCTCTGGTTTAGTATAGGGTGGTAATGTCCAATGTATTTGACCAATGTGCATTTGATTAAAGAAATTGGGTGATTTCATCAAATTTACTAGAAACACCCGACATTTGATCTAATATTACGAATGACTTTTATTTCAAAATCGCTACGCAATTACCTAGTATTAAAACTTGAACCAATGTTGGATAAGTGCAATGGGCTCCTTCAAAGAAAATTGTTCAAATATTGGATATAGAAATTGGACAGATAAAAAACTAAGCGAATTTCAAAATTACCTCGCTTTTGAAGTTACCCCAATGCACCTTTCTATTAATAAGTTCACTCTCCAGCTCCACGCATCCTCCTTGCGTACGCGTGGGACCTGGGGTACATTTTATTATACTTAAGGTTCCGTCACACAGGCGCGTTTTCCGGGCGTGAGCGTTTTAATATGTAAAAGCGGCGCGCCCCGCATAACGCGCCTGTGTGACGGAGCCTTTAGGCCCACTTGCACCATTCCACTAACTGGGGGTTAACCGGTTAAACCTGGAGTTGCCATGGTTACCAGTACAATTTGACACTAGGTTTACGGTTTAACCCCGGGTTAGTGGGATGGTGCTAGTGGGCCTTATTTGACGCTTGAAGTTCAAAGAGTTTAAGTGGAGTGATGATCTGATGAGATGATACATATGTATTAATTAACTCAGTTAAAAACTGAATTATACAATATTGACCCTTACAGCATTTAGTAACAGGAGACGCATTGGCTGTCATTTTCTATACAAAACAGTCTGCCGATTTTTGCGGGGGAGGGGCACGTCGAATGTAATTTTTGTACATGATTTGTACATAACCAGGCGTGGCTCACTCCGCGAGTTCGTCGCTTTGCTACAGGTAGCTAAAAGTACATCCGTTCCACACCAATTTTGGTGGCTAGCCATAGCCATAGCGGCCATATCTGTCCTGATCGTAACAGACACGTTTTGTTAGAGAGTCTTCTGTACCTAGTACTATTATTTATTCTGTGACATAACGTACAAATAGCCATGTCAGATAAACGTCACTCCATACAAAAGTTTGCACAACTGTGCAAGGCTCGGAGTAATTAACAATGGAGCCGCCATTAACAGGCGTTCCCCTCTGTCGAAAATAGGCGGCCAATGGTCAACAACTTGTCAACCATATGTATGGACTGACGTTTATCTGACATGACGTACCTATTAGTGATGTACCGACTATTGATTTGGCCGACTAGCCGACTAATCGGCGCTCGAATGGCCGATTAGTCGGCCGACTAGTCGGCTAGTCGGCCAGATCATTAGTTTTGTATAAGTTCAGGTGAAAAACAATAGTTTTGCTCCTTTGGATGCGCTATTCATCATAATTTAGCTTGGCTAACAGGTGTTCTCTACAGGTTCAAAGACCTATCACAAGAATCCTCGTTTAATTTCTGTCTTTAGTTCTTTTATTTTGCGATCCTGAGCAGACCGTCAGTACAGCTTGTAGGAGGTATTTCCAAGGCTCTATTTCCCGTACGTAGTCGCCAGTTAAGAACCTATCCCCTGTGCTCAGCATCTTTACGAGCAACGTGCCCTGACTAAAGTCTCTAAATTTTGCAATAATATTAATAGTTCCTCATGGCTCCACCATTAAAAAAAACAAAAACTGAATAATAATAAAAAAAATTAACTATAGAACTTGCACATGAAATTACACGAGAATCAGTTGAGATCGACCTGTAGAGGAAAACACCAGCCCACCAACATACGATAACGATCAAACGGTCAATTATATGAACAAAAGTTTTCGTATGCACCCTGAATAGGTATTTTAGTAAAATAAACATAAAACATTATGGTAAATATTGACTGTTGATTTCTTTTTTTTTCTGTTTTTCTTTCACTAATAAAGTGCCGACTAATCGGCCATTTTTGCCGACTAGTCGCCGACTACAAATGTGGCCCGATAGTCGGCTTTCCCGACTAGTCGGCGACTAGTCGGTACATCCCTAGTACCTATACATTTGATGTGCCCCTCCCCCGCAAAAAACGGCAGACTATTTTGTACCGAAAATTTTAGACATGGCGTCTCCGTTGGTTATATCCTCTAAGGTGCAAGGTTTTCGGCAGAGCGGTATTAAGCTCGTAAAGGCGACAACGGTTTATTAAATGCTCTAAGTTTTGACCTTATTTGTTTATTTAGAAATTTAATTCAGGCAACAAGGCCCATATTACAAATACCTTACAGACTAACATACATATGTATTTTATAAACTTAAAACTAAACACTATTTAGACGACAAAACGGCGTGGCTCCGTCCACCCGTCCGTCCGTCGTATATCTACCTAATGCCAAAAGGTATCTACTAGGGATGTACCGATTAGTCGCCGACTAGTCGGGAAAGCCGACTATCCGGCCACATTTGCAGTCGGCGACTAGTCGGCAAAAATGGCCGATTAGTCGGCACTTTATTAGTGAAAGAAAAACAGAAAAAAAACAAATGTTAATATTTACCATATGTTTTATGTTTATTTTACTAAAATACCTATTCAGGGTGCATACGAAAACTTTTGTTCAATATAATTGACCGTTTGATCGTTATCGTATGTTGGCGGGCTGGTGTTTTCCTCTACAGGTCGCTCGTCTGCAAGTTTGATAGTATTTTTTTTTATTATTATTCAGTTTTTTTTTTAATGATGTAGCCATGAGAAACTATTAATGTTATTGCAAAATTTAGAGACTTTGTCAGGGCACGTTGCTCGTAATGTCGCTGACCACTGGGGATAGGTTCTTAACTGGCGACTACGTACGGGAAATAGAGTCTTGGAAATACCGCCTACAAGCTTTACTGACGGTCTGCTCAGGATCGCAAAATAAAAGAACTAAAGACAGAAATTGAACGAGGATTCTTGTGATAGGTCTTTGAATCTGTAGAGTGTAGAGAACACCTTTTAGCCAAGCTAAATTATGATGAATAGCGCAATCAAAGGAGGAAAACTATTGTTTTTCCCTGAACTTATACGAAACTTATGACCTGGCCGACTAGCCGACTAATCGGCCAAATCAATAGTCGGTACATCACTAGTATCTACACGAAACAATACATCGTTTTATGTTGAATAATTAGTAGGGATGTACCGACTAGTCGGGAAAGCCGACTATCCGGCCACATTTGCAGTCGGCGACTAGTCGGCAAAAATGGCCAATTAGTCGGCACTTTATTAGTGAAAAAAAAAAACAGAAAAAAAAGAAATCAATAGTCAATATTTACTATATGTTTTATGTTTATTCTACTAAAATACCTATTCAGGGTGCATATGAAAACTTTTGTTCATATAATTGACCGTTTGATCGTTATCGTCTGTTGCTGGGCTGTTGTTTTCCTCTACAGGTCGATCTCAACTGTTATACCTGCCGTTAGTTATTTTTTTTATTATTCAGTTTTTGTTTTTTTTTTTAATGGTGGAGCCATGAGGAACAATGTTATTGCAAAATTTATAAGTCAGGGCACGTTGCTCGTAAAGACGCTGACCACAGGGGATAGGTTCTGTTAAGAGAGAAAACACCACCACATAAAACACGGAAAACAGGCGTAGCTTCAAGTAAATCACACTCCGACTCGACGTTCTTAACTGGCGACTACGTACGGGAAATAGAGCCTTGGAAATACCTCCTACAAGCTGTACTGACGGTCTGCTCAGGATCGCAAAATAAAAGAACTAACGACAGAAATTGAACGAGGATTCTTGTGATAGGTCTTTGAACCTGTAGAGAACACCTTTTAGCCAAGCTAAATTATGATGAATAGCGCAACCAAAGGAGCAAAACTGTTTTTCATCTGAACTTATACGAAACTAATGATCTGGCCGACTAATCGGCGCTCGAATGGCCGATTAGTCGGCTAGCCGGCCAAATCAATAGTCGGTACATCACTAATAATTAGCGATATTCGTAGGAAACGATCCAGAGAAAAGGCCACTCGGGCGACACCGTTCACGTAGCAGAAACTCTTCGCCCACACGCTCGTTGACGCGCCAAGAATCTGACCGTAAGTACTTTTTAGTATTTATGGATATGCCACCAAACAAAATATTTCAAAAGTAAGGATAGGCCCTTTCATATAACGAGCGAACACGCGCGCACCAACGAACTGCTCCACTTCGTAGTGTTCGCAAGGCCCGTCTATATAGTGAATTTAAAATAGTGTTAGTTGTATTCAATTAGACGTCTGGGATGTCTGTATGTAGTACATACACCTAGAAGGCGCTCAGGCGTTTGTCTATGTCCTGGGTGCCTAGCCAAGATGCCAATCGTTTACGCCGTAGCGAACGATACCCTGATATCTCTGTCGCACTAATATGGAAGTGATAGAGAGAGATGACCGTTTCGGTCGCTACGGCGCGAACGATTGTCATCTTCGCTAAGCCCTATGATCTAAATTCAACTTATCGCGTTTGCTGACAGTATGTCGACAAGGGAGGTACTTGTAGGCTTAGGGCTGCAGGTACCTATTATACTTACTTTACTCTTTGGCTGTAGGGCAACAATAATTTAGAGAAACGCAGCGTCACACATTATTAGAGACAAGCGAGAGGCCTGATGGTTTAATGATTTAAACATGCAATTAAGTACCTGCATTTCAGCAGTGGCGTAGCTAGGCGTGGGCGAAGTGGGCCGTCGCCCACGGCCTCGCGCCCCAAGGGGGGGCTCGCGCGAGGCCCCTTCGGGCAACAGTGAAAGAAAAGGGCCTCGCAGATTGCGACTTCGCTCACGGCTAGATTAGTTCACGCTACGCCACTGTGCATTTGTTATCACTATATTTGTATGCACAAGATTGCACCTAACTTTGGTCAATAATTTTGCACAATGCCATACCATTCATGAAATACCTATAACCGCTAGTAAAAAAAGTCAGCACAAAAGTTAGTTCACCCATAGATAGCGAATAATGCGAAATTTATAATAGCGTCTGTGCGGAAAGAGTCGTGAAATGTTGGGATCCAATACATTCTAGACTCATCTCTTTCCGCACAGACTCTATTATAAATATCGAAGCTTTTATGTTGGCAAAATATTTGGCTAAGCTACTCCTTGAGCTGAAAATACTGGACGCTGAAACGTGTTTTTACTTCAGGAGAAACCTCGAAAAATCGTGAGAGCAAATACGACAATTCCAAAAGCACCGGAAAGTTAAAACACTTCACTTCTAATGCTCAGAAGAAGAGTGACTATCCTAACTCTAACCGTAAGTCCTAAATTATTACCGTTGATCATAATCCCTAATAATATCCATACCAACATTATAAAAGTTACTGTCTATCTGTTACCTCTTCACGCTTAAACCGCTGAACCGATTCAGATGATGATATTGAGATAGGTAGCTTGGAGCCCTAGGAAGGGCATAGAATAATTTTATCGGTTATGATCATTCGTCATCATTCTACGCCGATGAAGTGGCGGGCAGAAGTATTATATTATCATACTCTATACACTAGCCTATGGCGGTTTCTCATTGTAAGTACCTATACCTAAGCGCCACTTGCATCATCCCATTAACCCGATATTAATGGTAACCATGATGGTAACTTCCCAGGATCGTGCAAATGGCCTTATAGTTCGTTTTTTTATTATTAGAAAAAAGGTAAACAATCTTGAGGTGTCTTTTAATTGAAAAACGCTTTTTTTTAATCTTTTATTTATGTTTTATCTGATGTGTTTCGTTCAATAAAGTAATTGTGTCCTTCCACGGCAAAAGGTACCTTATGGCGGCTGGCGCTTACGTCGCATTGCGCCGCAATAATATTGGAGCGGCGTTAATAATAGCGTAAGCGCCAACCGCCATAAGGTACCTTTACCCGTAGGACGTCACAATTAGGTAAGTGTTTACTTAGGTACTTAGGTACTTATTACTCACTTACTTAGGTGCCATTCATTTATTACATAAGATGATTTAGGGAGGGAGGGTTTCATTCAACCATGTCTTATTCTTTCTTACAAGGGTGGGAGGTGTTTTGATAGTCCTTACGTAAGATCACAAAAATGCGCGAAGTTAAGATTATACTTTGAAAACCCATTGTTCAAGAGATGATGTTCCAGTGGCAGATCCACTTTCTGAGTGGGTTTGCACCCCTGGACAGATCAAAATCGTATGTAAAGATGAATGATAAGAAATAGGTACTGAAAAATAGAACCAAAATTAATTATTACCAAAAAATTAAAATTACTTTAGATTCTTACGTAATAAATATTAAACAGGGGGGAGGGGGTCAGCCTAATTCTTATTTTTTCTTACATAGGGGTGGGAGGGAGTCAAAAACTGGCAAAAATCGTCTTACGTAATAAATGAATGGCGCCTAATAAAACATCTTCAAATCCTCACTATCCTCTTGTTCTAGTGCAGCGCAGGTTTATTACAATTTTAAATTAATATTAATATTAATTATTAATCTCAAATCTGCGTCTAGGAAATTTGTTAGCGAACAAGCAACTACGAGCCCCGCCTTCGCGCTACAAGGAGAACCTTACCGCCAGTAAGTTTGATTATTTAATAAATCGTAGAGGAACATATTTATGTAATTTATTTTGTACAGGACAAAAGGAACTGTCCCTTTTACTAATCAAACCAGTAGGTAGTTTATTTTTTACACATACTTAAGTGTTTTAACAAACAACTCGACTGTTACGGGTTCTCAAACATACGTCTTACAACTGACGATTGACGAAGGCTGCGGTCTGCTTGACCAGAAGCTATGTTCAAATGCTACGTTCGTAAAAAAGTATGAGCGTGGTCTGGCTCACCCACAGAAAAACAAACGGCTCTGCTCACCCTATCAATCAAACCAGGGTGCGTAGCCAACATGCCAATCATATACGCTCCGCAGCAAACGAAACGCGACTGCCACTGTCACACTAATATGGAAGAGGGATAGAGAGAGATGATTATGCTACGCTACGGAGCGTTAACGATTGGCATGTTGGCTAAACACCCAGGCACCCGCGGAGGGCGGCGTGTCAATCGACACTCGTTCATAAACACTCGTTCGCGGTTTCGCGCCGCGATTCGCGCACGAGTGTGGAGCGAGCTTAACGTGCAACCTGTCCGTCGCGGGCTTTGAGTTTAAATGCTCTAAGGTCGCGGGTAGCGTTTAAATTTTAAAGCGCAGACTTCATTGTAAATGGAAGTTTGAATCACGTTCTTTTGACACAGGGCTGCGTCGTATGTCGTCGGTGAACAACAGTGATACCAGCTTAGGCTTAATGGGCCCCCGGAAACCCTCTCCAGTCGTTAGCAGGAGGACCGCCTTGCCTTCGCGTCAGTGCTGTCCATTACCTACACCTAAAGTATAACCCAAATACAGTAGGCGCTTTGGTAGTCCGCAGCACCTCAAAATTTCCCCCTGTGCTAATTGTAGGAACTGCCGAATAATTAGATATGCATGGAAAATACAAGCTTTATATAGAAAATAAATTCTGCAAATCCAACCGCTCTGTAATTCGGCGTTCGGCTGTGTAAACTGTTGTATTATAGAGCGGTTCTATGTAAGTCGCGAATCGCCGGATTGACAAGAGCCGGAATACCGAGTGCCTCATCTTCTTTATATATATATATTATATATATATATAAATGCAAGTGTCCTGACTGACTGACTGACTGATTCATCAACGCAGAGCCGAAACTACAAAAGCCAGAAAGTTGAAATTTGCACACTAGATTGCATTTATAAAGTGTACAAGAGATAAGAAGCGATTTTGAGAAATTCAACCCCTAAGGGGGTTAAAAAGGGGACGAAAGTTTGTATGGGGTTAAAGTTTTTTTAAAGCTAGAATTTGAAACTTCGTAAAAAGATATATTATTAAAATACAAGAAAACTAATTTCAGCGTTTTTGAAAATTCGTCCCCTAAGGTGGTGAAAAAGGGGTTGAAAGTTTGTATGAATATCAAAATTTATTTCGAGTGGTGGACTTGAATCTTTGTATTTAGGGATATTATTAGAAGACAGGAAAAGTAATTTCAGCGTTTTGTAATATTCATCCCCTAACAGGGTTAAAATGGGGTTGAAAGTTTGAATCCATTACAAATGCTTTGAAACTTCTTAGAAAGACATAATAGCCGATTACAAAAAAAGTAATTGCAACGTTTTTGGAAATTCAACCCCTAAGGGGGTTAATAAGGGGATGAAAGTTCGTCTTGGGGTGTAAATTTAATTTTAAGCTAGGAACTTGAACTTTTTGCAAAAAAAAAGGTATTCAATTAAAAAACATGAAAACTAATTCAAGCATTTTTGTAAATCATCCCCTAAGGTGGTGAGAAAGGGATTGAAAATTTGTATGGAGATCAGATATTTTGTGAGTGCGGAACTTGAATCTTTGTATAAGGGCATAGGTACCTATTATGAGAATACAAGAAAAGTAATAAGTATTAAGAAAAGCAACCAACATCAAAATCCACTTGACTTAAAACTTCATACAACTTGCTAAAAAAGAAAAGTACTTAATTTCAACATTGCTTGGATATGAAAATTATAGGTACTAAAGATGTAAAATGTTGAAGATAAGATTCCACGCGGACGAAGTCGCGGGCAACAGCTAGTCTATACATAGCTACGAGTATATAGCTACTTAGCTCAATGTAACACAATCTGATTTAGATATAAATAATGTAAGGCCGTCTACGTCCTATGTACGCAAAAGTTATGCACAATATCTATGAACAGAATAGGTACCTAATATTCAGGCGGGTGCCGGGTCAGAGGGTCCACCGCGACCCACGTTCGACGTGTTGCCTCCCTGTTGCACCTGTAAATTCGTAAGTAAGTCTGACAGTAAATTCGCGGTAGACCCTCTGGGACCGAATGGTCGTTTCCGTTGGCATATTTGATAATTGTCAGCACAACGACCGACGACCGGTCTGGTCTAGTGGGTAGTGACCTGCCTATGAAGCCGATGGTCCCGGGTTCGAATCCCGGTAAGGGCATTTATTTGTGTGATGAACACAGATATTTGTTCCTGAGTCGTGGCCGTTTTCTATGTATATAAGTATGTATTTATCTATATACGTATGTATATCGTCGTCTAGCACCCATAGTACAAGCTTTGCTTAGTTTGGGGCTAGGTCGATTTGTGTAAGATTGTCCCCAAATATTTATTTATTTATTTCATTTTAACGGTTTGCTATCTAATAAAAAATATTTCGAGTGATAAAATTAATGTCCCGTCTATGCCTACTTGAGCTGAAATTACTAGAAGTAGATGCTGAAAAATGTTTTTTACTTTAGGAGAATCCTCGAGAACTCGTCAGAGCAAAGACAACTATGCTAAAATCGTCGGAAATATATGGCCAAAACGCTTGCCGTCCAATACTCACAATAAGATGGATTTTAACCATAGCGGTAAGTTCTTTGTGGTAAGTCTCAAAGAATAAGCCGAATCAGTGGGGCGATATACTGATCCTTTCGGGCATTCTCGGCTTCGTTCGGCTCAGCATTGCTAAGAACAATTATTATAGCCGTAACGTAACAGGCCGTACGGCTTTTAAGGTTGGTACAACTTGACGTCCCTTTGCGTGCAATAATGACTTGAATTTTGACAACCCTAAATAGCCGCACGGGATAGTGCCAGTATCAATGATAGTTTTATATCAATCATCATCATCATCATCCCACGCAGCCAAGTCGCGGGCAGAAACTAGTAATTCATAAATAGTAGCGTAGGGGGAAGCGGGGCAGCTTGGTACACCTTTTTTTGAAATCGATTTTAGGCCTCAAAATGAACTCTAATTATATATTTTTTGTACTTAGTAGATAACAAATTTACTAAGGTACTTATACAAAATATATCTTTTTTTGTTAAATTTATGGCCAGTAAAAGAGATATATGGATTTTAACAAAAAATGGGATTTGTTCAATTGTGCCCCACCTGCAGGGTACTTCGATACATTACATGGCACACTTTTATACATCGTTTTGGGGTACTTTGGCACGTGAATCAAAGTGCCCCGTAAGTGTTTCAAACTGCCCCGCAGAGCACACTTTACAGATCAACTCAGTTAGCTGACCAGTAGTAAACTTTTTAAACATTACAAAACGTCTATTCAGTGCGGTGCTATTATAACATACTACAGTTATTAAGCAGGTGCACTAAAACTACAAAAAAAAACTTTTAATGAAATCGGTATCACTTTTTCACAAAAAGCTACTTTAGTTGTTTTAACTTTTCTTTGTATTTTTTTTTCTCTTTGTACGTTCGCACTATTCAGTAAAAAAAAAATTCACACCAAAAAAACTGGCAGGGGCACTTAGATACACTAGAGGGGCACTTTGACATGTTCAAAACTGCCCCAATCTTTATTGTACCAAAGTACCCCAATGGTCAAATAAATGAAAAATAATTTATTAAAAATATACTATTAAGTATTACTTTAAAATAATAAGCTTACTCTATTACTGAATAAACGTACTATAAGCGCTCATTATGATGTTCATCCGGTAAAGTCTAAAATTCACACCACAACTCGATAAAAAAATCATAATTTATTTACTATGCGACCGCGGAAACTCGTTTTCACGCACTAAGCGGCAACGGCTGGCAGGAGAGATGTGCCGAAGCTGGAACCTCACTCACACATACAAAGCCACCTTTTAGTGTTGCAGAAGGTGAACATAAGTTTTTAGTTAAGGAATTAGTGTGGGTGTTCAAAACTGCCCCTTGTGCCTCTCTGCCCCGCTTCCCCCTACCTACCACGAGTTGACACTTGACGTTAGCGACTGCATAAACTCGATCATAGTCCATGTCGCTCGCACTGATGTATTGGTACGATAGAGATGGAATGAGATGGAATTGCAAAAAAAAACTAACATTATCAACCTTGTTTTGATACAGTTCATTATGGCTCTGAGTTTGTAATATTTAGAAATAGTTTAGTTTTGGTTGTAACTTGGCGATAGGTATTATATTATATAGCCAAAAATGTTTATTGATAAATTACAGCAACCGGGACCCAAATGCAGAAAAAAGGGACGAGTGAGCCGGGCCAATGTGTACAACACTTTATGTCTGATACGTCCAACTCCAGCACCCAGCCCTCTAGCATATTTCTCGTTGGCAGGCCAAGTAATAGCTCTCTCATTATAAACTATTCACAGCGAGAAAATAAGTCCTAGAACAGCTGACTCCAACTACGGCCCGCAATTAAGCCTCTGCTAATGACTCGCAAAAATTCCCAAATTCCATACACTCAGGCCCCCAAAAGAAAGCATTAGTTGAGGCTGTGGCCGGAACAATATTTTATATGTAAAATAGTAGTTTGTGCAAGGGATCAAAATGATATATTTCCGTCAAGGGCGTACATTGAATCATGAATGAAGCGATGGATTCTACAATAGAATCCCGAACGTAGTGAGGGATTTTAAAGTAGAATCTTGAGCGTAATGAGGGATTCAAGTGCTAACGCCCAAGTCGAAATAATTTTGATACCGTGTGACACATACTGCTTTTCACATCAACTATGAGGAAAATAAAAAAATCTTAGTGTTGACACAATCTGATGCTTAAACAGATTATTTAAGCTAAAAAAATAATGTACAAAAAAAATGAAAAAATAGTGTGCTTGAACAGAAAAGTGTCACTTTGATCCCTCCTAGCAGGGAAAAAAAAGGTCTTTTCCGAATAGGTGGTGTGAAAAATACTTTGTACGATTTGCCAAAAATATTCAATGTTTGATATTTTCACACTTAAACTCAACTAGAAATGTCAATTGTGGAAGTACTTACATTATGTACCTACTTACTATACATACTTACAAAATGAATGACCTACCTACTTGACCTGTAATTACTAGAATCCATGCATTGACGTATCTAGAATCTGAAAAGTGTTTTTTTACTTTAGGGGAATCCTCGAGAACTCGTGGGAGCAACTGTGCGGATACCGTCGGAAATATATGGTCAAAACACTTGCCGTCCAATACTCACAATAAGAAGTATAATTATAGTGGTAAAGTCCTTCGTGGTAAGTTCCAAAGAATAGCCGAATTCGGGCATTCTCGGTTGACGGTTCCGCCGTTTGGCTCAGCATTGCTAATAGTTCAGTGAAATTAGCTAAAATTACGGCATAATTAATAGAAGACTTTTTTTAATTGGGATATGTACGTTGTCGACCGAGGTTATTTTTCGTCAACCCTCCCCTCCCCTCCCCCCTCTGCGTCACCCCCCCACACCCCCGCAAAGGGTCCAAAACCTAGTTTTTCTCAATTTTTAAGAAAACCGTACAAGATACAGAAAAAGGGTGTAGGAACGAAGTGATCCTTATTAAATTTTCTACTTATCTCTTATACACACTATATTGCTATCACTTATAGTTTTTGCGCAATTCGTCACGGAAGATGCTATTTTTAGCATTTTCAGTGTTTTTTTCTTCTAATGACTTTTCTCAAATAACACTTACGATATCTTTCACGCTTTTAGGGTTCCGTACCTCAAAAGGAAAAACCGGAACCCTTATAAGATCACTCGTGCGTCTGTCTGTCTGTCCGACCATTCCTCCCCCCCCCCTTTATCTCTGAAACTACTGGGCCTAAAATTTTGAAAAAATACACAAAATAGTACTTTACCTATAGATAATAGGAAAACCTATTAGAAATGTGCAGTCAAGCGTGAGTCGGACTTATGTACGGAACCCTTGGAACGCGAGTTCGACTCGCACTTGACCGGTTTTTTTTATTTAAGTAAATAGTTAATATGTTATTTAAAATGGGTATTATTTATTGAAAGAGTTTGTGTATCTGGGAACCTTGTTCACTAGGGACGGTAAGCATGATAAAGACATTGAAAGGAGAGTGAATGCTGGAAATCGTGTGAATGGGGCACTTAACGCTTTAATGAGCAGCCAGAAGGTGTCGCAAAAAGCACGGTTGGCTGTTCATAGAGGGGTGTTGGTGCCTACACTTATGTATGGTAGCGAAAGTTGGGTATGGCAGAAGAGGCATCAGAGCCAAGTGAATGCAGTGGAAATGAGAGCGCTGAGAAGTGTGTGTGGTGTGAGAGTGCAAGATAGAATTAGGAACAGTGTGATAAGGGAAAAGTGTGGACTGAATGTTGATGTAGTGACTAAAATTGAGAAAGGTATTTTGAGATGATTTGGACATGTGGAAAGAATGAGTGAAAGAAGGCCAACAAAGAGAGTGTATAAGGGAGAAGTGGAAGTGGGAGTTGGAAGGGGTCGACCTCGGCGGATTTTCTCTGATCAGATCGGGGAAATCCTGAAGAAAGGCCAGGTCAAGAGCACCCTAAACCGGCGAGCGTGTATGCGTACGTGAATGTAATGAAAATGAAGGAAGCGAAAGAGGTATGTCAGGATCGTAGCAAGTGGAAAACCGTGGTCTCTGCCTACTCCTCCGGGAAATAGGCGTGATTATATGAATGTATGTGTTATTTATTATTAAACTACTTCATTTGACGATCCTATGCCATTTTTAAAATACATCGCCTTCAAATATTTTCAATGTCAGCTAATATCGTTATTAACCACTTGTCTGTATATGAAACGGATCCTGACCGAAATTTATAGGTACAGCACAACCGAGGGTGAACCCACGATTTTTGATCACCACACACATCTTCTTCCTCACGTTAGTTGTCGCTTTTCGGCGAAGGAAAACATCTTGAGGAAACATCCCAGTAATCCCAGTAAGGCCTAGTTTCCCCTCTGGGTTGGAAGGTCAGATGGCAGTCGCTTTCGTAAAAACTAGTGTCTACGTCAAATCATCAGATTAGTTGCCAGCGGACCCCAGGCTCCCATGAGCTGTGGCAAAATGCCGGGAACAACGCGAAGAAGATGATGAACTTTTCATGTGTGTGGTGGTCAAAAATCGTTAGTTCACCCTCGTTTGTGTTGTATAAAATTCGTTCAGCGGGCGCAGCACGGTTCCTTTTTTATCGCCTATCACTATGCGCGTCCCTTTCGCACTTACATACTTGTTAGAGCGTAACAGGTGAGGCAACATAGAGGTACGATAATAGAGAGGAAACGGGGGAGGGGCCAAATGACCGAACGAGATACACTTATAGAACTTTCAGTAGGAGTAGCAAGAAAGCGGTAATATTGCTTGTCCTTGTCACAGTCTCACTTTTGTTTGTTCCCCACCATAAATTTTGGTGGGCAACAAATAAAAAATTTCATTTCATTTCAATAACCCGACCGAAATACGTAGATAATTGTTTTTGGTATATTGTCAGGAATGTTAAAACGTGTTTTTAATATTGTCGCATTGCGTATACTTTGTCCCTCACGGAGGCACGCGCACACCACTTCTATAGGCTACCTTCTATGTGAGGCAAGCTATAAAAACGCGACCGTGCGATCTGTTTCACAGTCAAGTGGTTAATAGTAACGATGTTCGGTGAGCTTAAAAATGTTTGAAGACGATGTATGTTCAAAATGGCAGAGCATCGTCAAATGAAGGAGTTTAATAATAAATAATACATCATTTTAAAGAACATATTAACTATTTATTTAAATTAAACAAAATTTGGCGATATCGTAAGTATATTTTGAGAAAAGTTATCTTACAAAAGAAAAAAAACGAAAATTCTAAAAAAATTGCATACATGGTGACAGATTTCACAAAAACTATAAGCGATAGCACTATAGTGTGTATAAGAGATAAATAGCAAATTAACTAAGGATCACTTCGTTCCTACACACTTTTCTATATCTTGAACGGTTTTCTTAAAAATTTAGAAAAACCGCGTTTCGGGCACTTTGCGGGGGTGTGGGGGGATGACGCAGAGGGGGGAGGGTTAGGGAGGGTTGATGAAAAATAACTTCGGTCCATAACGTACATATCCCAATTGAAAAACGTCTTCTATTAATTATGCCAAGTTTTCCATATATTTTTTTCCAGAAGCAACGTACTATAAGAGCAATTATAATAGCCGTGACAGAGTACAGGGGGCCGATTTTTGAAATTCGACCGCTCGATTTCGTGTATTTCGGTCAATAATATCTCCACTACTAGGCATTTAAATTCTACTAATAGAATTGAAAACGAGTGGTCAATACCACTAGATTCCAAATTTCTATCGCCCATATAACCATTCCAGTCGCAGAATCATCAAAGTGGTAACTAAATGTCAGATGTGTCGTAACAGAGTCCACACAATGTGTCTAGAATTGTTTCGAAACAAAGTGTCGTCGCCGTGTCTACACTTTTCCGTAAAAGGTGTCGACACATTTGTGTGCGGTTTGCGACTAAATCTGACAGCAAATTTGTGACAGCAAATGTCAATATAAAATACCTCTTGAAAACCAAGGTTTGTCAAACTACTTTTAGTGTCTCGTGTGCTCGTAATTCTAGTAAGTCATCATGGGCAATGCAAATGATAATAATCGACCGAAACCAAATAAACACCCAACACCCGTCAACCTTTAACAGAAAAGTTTTTAACCCGTGGAGCGCCCTAAACAGACACGTGTGCTGGTAACTAGTATAAAGAAATGCAATAAGCTACTTACTTAGGTCAGGCAACGAATGCTCCAAAAGTTGTAGAGGGAAATGCTCGGAACACAATTTTTGACTCCGTAACTCGGTTTGACAAGTTAGGAGGTGAACATATCAAAAGTCCCCGGCCGTAGCCCTTGAGCGGGGGGGAGAGAGGGGGCTTTGAAGGTCCCATTTTCCGGTTTTTCGATTATATCTCGGAAACTATGCATCACAGCGACATGACCACTTATACAAAATGAAAGTTAATTTAATTTGTTACAAGTTTATTCAGTCAATTTTTTCGATATGTTGAATAGTTTTTGAGATATCCGCTCTTGAAAGTTTATTTAGGGCTCTCAATTTTATCTTGATATATCTATATCAGTGAAGGTGCTAGGCCGTGTTTGGTATCGTTTTCGTATAAATCTGGGGTGCTGAATCCATTTAAGATATCACATTGACACCATTCCACAAAATAAAAATAAAATCTTTTTAGGGTTCCGTACCTCAAAAGGAAAAAACGGAACCCTTATAGGATCACTCGTGCGTCTGTATGTATGTCCGTCTGAATACACAAAATAGTTCTTTACCTATAGATGACAGGAAAACCTATTAGAAATGTGCAGTCAAGCGCGAGTCGGACTTAATGTACGGAACCCTTAATACGCGAGTCCGACTCGCACTTGGCCGGTTTTTTTGAAACTCCTCTTGACGCTTTACCGCTGAACCGATTTCGTTGAAATTTGGTATAGAAATAGTTTGCGTCCCGGAACAGGACATAGGATAGATCTTATAACCAAAATCATCTTTTGAAGGTGTGAAAAGTGGCGTGGAAATTTGTACGGGAAATCAATAACCGCTGAACCGATTTATATGAACTTTGGGATGGTCTACATCTTTGATTTAGTTAAAAATGATAAAAAAAACATGACTTCAAACCTAAACTTAAACAGTATTAACTTCAAGAAGTCAATTAAAACCAAAATATTACTTTGCTAATTCGCGTAAAAAGATAACGTGCTAGTCAATCAGTGCTAAAACCCGTTATACTTACTCGCGTATTTTTTGCATGCAATTAATGTTCCCACCCTCCCACCGCAAAAATAAATACGCAAATAAATATAACAAACCACCACCAAAAGAATAATACTCGACACGTGTGTTTCGCCTCGCTACGAGGCATCCTCAGGAGCTGTTGACGGTCTGACGCCCGGCAACGGAAACTATTTCAAGAAGTCAATTCTGAATTCCCTCCTGCACCTCATTTCACACCTTTAAAGGATGATTTTTGAGATAACTTAATTATTATATCCTGTCTCGGGACTCAAAATATATGTGTACCAAATTTAAATTAAAACTGTTCAGCAGTTTAAGCGTGAAGAGGAGTTTAAAAGAAAGTATTTTAATAAGTTTATATGTTTTTACTTCGGAATGGTGTCAATGTGATACCTTAACTAAATTTGGTAATGCGAATTTATACGAAAACGATACCAAACATGGCCTCGTAGCTTTATTGTTGTAGAAGTCAAAATAAAATTGAGAGCCCTAAATTCTTATTACTTGGCCAAACTTGTGTAAAAGGAAAAGGTAAAATAAAAGTCTTCGGCAGGAATATAAGACACAAATATAATTTTTTTTGCGTTACTATTTCAATCATCAAATATAAACATACCTTGATTATACTATTCTAGTGAGATCCTCATAGATAAACAAAAACATTTACTTAAAAAATTACAAGGTCGAAATGTCACGGAACTTGTGAGAGTAATATGTGAAAAATAAAAACTTTTATGACAAAAAAAATCTGGACACAATTTAAGAATCACCCAATTGCGTCGAGGAATCATCTGTATTTTTGCTTGTTTCATTACCTCCTCGCTTCTTTTTTGTCCTTTGTATTCTGTAGCAATTTGTTAGATCTGAAAATAAAGATAACTTGCGTCGTCACGGATGTCGATTTATAGGTTTTAGGGAGTGCAGAATTCGAAAACGATGATCATTTTATAATCCAAGATGGCGGCTACGTATTTTGTCATAAAAGTCGTCATGAATATCGTTTTATAGGTTTTAGGAAGTGCCAATTTCGAAAATGATGACCAGTTTGGAATCCAAGATAACTGCCGTGCACTTTGTCATAAAAGTCGTCATGGATATCGTTTTATAGGTTTTAGGGAGTGCAGAATTCGAAAATGATGACCATTTTGGATTCCAAGATGTCTGCCGTGCACTTTGCCATATAAGCCGTCATGGATGTTGATTTATAGGTGTTAGGAAGAGTAGAATTCAAAAATGATGACCATGACCAACGTGCCCGGCAGACATCTTAGATTCTAAAACGGTCATAATTTTCGAATTCTCCACTCCCTAATACCTATAAATCGAGATCCATGACGACTTTTATGACAAAGTGTACGGTAGACATCTTGGTTTCCAAAATGGTCATCATTTTCGAATTCTGCACACCCAAAAACCTATATATATATATAGTAGTTCGCCCCGAACTGTGAACTCGCGGTTCGCCAAACAGATCAATTGAATGCAGTGCTACTTAGTCTGGGCATTTCGTAATTGATTCCTGATTCCACGATTACTTGAAATTACTTTGTAATCTGATTACCGATTCCTAGATTACTTTGTAATCTAACAATACCGAATTACTAAGTACAATTCCATTTGAGGAATCAGGAATCAATTTTTCGAATACTACAATTACTAGTAATAGAAATCAATGTCGATTCTTCATTAGGTACAGGAATATATATTACTTGATTCTTTTCAGATTACATTGCGTACTACTACATAAGTACTATCAAAAGTACATTTCGATAGTAGATATAGATGTTGTTGACTTACTAGGATGCATCTACCGATACCTTATTTGAAACAGGTGTGCAGATTTCGAAATTGATGACCATGACCAATAAAACGACATCCATGACGACTTTTAACATAGTGCATGGCGGCCATCTTGGATTCCAAAATAGTTATTATTTTCGAAATCTGCGCTCCCTAAAACCTATAAAACGACAGCCATGACGACTTTTATGACATACTGCATGGCCGCCATTTTGGATTCCAAAATGGTCATCATTTTCGAAATCAGGGCCCCCTAAAACCTATAAAACGACACCCATGACGACTTTTATGACATAGTGCATGGCCGCCATCTTGGAATCCAAAATGGTTATCATTTTCGAAATCTGCGCCCCCTAAAACCTATAAAACGACACCCACGACGACTTTTATGACATAATGCATGGCCGCCATTTTGGAATCCAAAATGGTCATCATTTTCTAAATCTGCGCCCCCCAAAACCTATAAAACGACACCCATGACAACTTTTATGACATAGTGCATGGCCGCCATTTTGGATTTCAAAATGGTTATCATTTTCTAAATCTGCGCCCCCTAAAACCTATAAAACGACATCCATGACGACTTTTATGACATAGTGCATGGCCGCCATCTTGGAATCCAAAATAGTCATCATTTTCGAAATCTGCGCCCCCTTAAACCTATAAAACGACATCCATGACGACTTTTAACATAGTGCATGGCGGCCATCTTGGATTCCAAAATAGTTATTATTTTCGAAATCTGCGCTCCCTAAAACCTATAAAACGACAGCCATGACGACTTTTATGACATACTGCATGGCCGCCATTTTGGATTCCAAAATGGTTATCATTTTCGAAATCAGGGCCCCCTAAAACCTATAAAACGACACCCATGACGACTTTTATGACATAGTGCATGGCCGCCATCTTGGAATCCAAAATGGTTATCATTTTCGAAATCTGCGCCCCCTAAAACCTATAAAACGACACCCACGACGACTTTTATGACATAATGCATGGCCGCCATTTTGGAATCCAAAATGGTCATCATTTTCTAAATCTGCGCCCCCCAAAACCTATAAAACGACACCCATGACAACTTTTATGACATAGTGCATGGCCGCCATTTTGGATTTCAAAATGGTTATCATTTTCTAAATCTGCGCCCCCTAAAACCTATAAAACGACATCCATGACGACTTTTATGACATAGTGCATGGCCGCCATCTTGCAATCCAAAATAGTCATCATTTTTGAAATCTGCGCCCCCTTAAACCTATAAAACGACACCCATGACGACGTTTATGACATAGTGCATGGCCGCCATTTTGGATTTCAAAATGGTCATCATTTTCTAAATCGGGGCCCCCTAAAACGTATAAAACGACACCCATGACGACTTTTATGACATAGTGCATGGCCGCCATTTTGGAATCCAAAATGGTAATTATTTTCTAAATCTGCGCCCCCCAAAACCTATAAAACGACACCCATGACGACTTTTATGACATAGTGCATGGCCGCCATTTTGGATTTCAAAATGGTCATCATTTTCTAAATCGGGGCCCCCTAAAACCTATAAAACGACATCCATGACGACTTTTATGACATAGTGCATGGCCGCCATCTTGGAATCCAAAATGGTCATCATTTTCGAAATCTGCGCCCCCTAAAACCTATAAAACGACACCCATGACGACTTTTATGGCATAGTGCATGGCCGCCATTTTGGATTCCAAAATGATCATCATTTTCAAAATTGAGGCCCCCTAAAACCTATAAAACGACATCCATGACGACTTGACATAGTGCATGGCCGCCATCTTGGAATCTAAAATGGTCATCATTTTCGAAATCGGCACTCCCTAAAACCTATAAATCGACACCCATCTCGACTTTTATGACAAAGTGTTTTGCTACCATCTGCATGCAAGACATTTCTATTATTTTAACGTACAAAAATGGCCCCCTGTCAACTTTCAGTCGAGATTTAATCGATAATTTATTCGATTAATATTCAGATTAATTCAATTTCAATCTATGTTAGGTCGACTAAACTAATCGCGATTAAAATTTGAGAATTAACTTTTTTTATTCCATTAATTAGTCGAATAAACAGTTCATCGATTAATGCCCATCTCTGACCACGGCATTTTTACACTTTGAGAATATCTGAAAACAAATCAACACAAGGAGCCATTTTGCAAATCCAGTAACATACCAGTAACTTTGTTATTACTTTTGACAGCGCGTGTCATGTGTCAACACAGAGTCGACACAAAGTCGAAACATTGCGACTACTTTGTGACTGCAATATTTCTCAGCCTTAAACCATATTTATACATCATAATTAACAAGTTTCGTAGTATGTAAAGCGTTATTTCTGTTATTTAATTATAGTATACGCATCGAAGTACTAAAAATGCTTCAAATAATATAGTTATGAACACAGGCACTGAGAAATAAACAATTTCATTTCCGGCTAAACTAAAACAATGTGGTGGCGCGTTGATTATATTACACTTTGTTTATCAAATCACTCGAGCAGTTTAATTCCCCATAATAATTTAAGTCCTATTGTAATATTAATGCAAACAATATATAATTACGTCTTGTAATCCGTTTTAGAGATGGCGTATTAATGTCACTTATTTTTATTTAACTATTTTTCCATCTGACAGTTTCCATTTGACAGGAACAAAATGAACGAATGAACGAATGATTTTGGCATAGTCGCAAACTCGTAACAATGTGTGCACACGGCGACCACACTTTATGTCACTTTGTGTCATGTGTCGACCCTTCCCCATTTCTGGTAACTGTGTCGACACGGCGACGACTCTGCGACTGGAATTGTGACCGAAACAGACGGTGTCGACACAAGATGTGTCTACACCGCGTCGTAACGGCGACTGGAAATGGTTGTATGGGCGCTCGTATTTCAAAAATTAGTATATCGTTATTTTCCACCTATTTCCGAGTGACGAAATCGAGCGATCGAATTTCAATAATCGCCCCCCTGCACCGCACCAAGGTCACGGTAGGACGCGGTGCGGTGCGGTAGTGCCTGCCATACATTAGAAAGGGATAACATAATTCGTCCCTGAATCGCTGTCTAAGTTCGGATTTGTAGGAAGTGTCATTTCTGTACGGTAGGTAAAGCCCCCCAATTCACACTCCTACACTGTAGTCCGGCTCGCAGGACTGCGGAGTAGGATATAGCTCACATGCACTCCTACATTGTAGTTCGCCTCGCAGGACTACGGAGCAAGAAATAGCTCACACACGGTACTGTTTTGCCGTCCATCATCAGTACTGCTCCGTTTCTCACTAGTGTCGGTCTACACCCTAATAGCATTTTCTTGCAGGGATTTTGTTCGGCCTTTGTTTACGTATTAGTTGGGCAACCGTTATATTTGGCCGTACGATTTGCTGGAGGGCCCTCGACAAAGGCCCTCCCGAAGATTCCCAACAGAGGGCCATAAGAGTAATTTTTTCATTGGGCCTATTTAAATAAATCATACAATTATTCAACGGTGGTGGTTTTGGTTGGGCCGTGGTTGGGCCTATACATATTTGTTTGATGGTTGGTTAATTGTTACATTTGGCCGTACGATTTGCTGGAGGGCCCTCGACAAAGGCCCTCCCGAAGATTCCCAACAGAGGGCCATTAGAGTAATTTTTTCGTTGGGCCTATTTAAATAAATCATACAATTATTCAACGGTTTTGGTTGGGCCGTGGTTGGGCCTATACACATTTGTTTGATGGTTGGTTAATTGTTACATTTGGCCGTATGGCTTGCTGTAGGGCCAACTGCAAAAAAATAAAAAACCGGGCAAGTGCGAGTCGGACTCGCGCACGAAGGGTTCCGTACCATAATCCAAAAAAAAAAAACAAAAAAAAGCAAAAAAAAACGGTCACCCATCCAAGTACTGACCACTCCCGACGTTGCTTAACTTTGGTCAAAAATCACGTTTGTTGTATGGGAGCCCCATTTAAATCTTTATTTTATTCTGTTTTTAGTATTTGTTGTTATAGCGGCAACAGAAATACATCATCTGTGAAAATTTCAACTGTCTAGCTATCACGGTTCGTGAGATACAGCCTGGTGACAGACGGACGGACGGACGGACGGACGGACGGACGGACAGCGAAGTCTTAGTAATAGGGTCCCGTTTTACCCTTTGGGTACGGAACCCTAAAAAAGGGCAATTTTTTCGTTGTGCTTCTGTTTGCAAATTCAACAATTACCCAACGGCAAGTCAGGTAGGTCGGTAGGTAGTCGTGCACCAGGTTGAAGGCCCAACACAGCTTGTCCCACAAAGGGCCAACATTGTAACTTTAACGTTGGGCCTTGTGTAGGATTCTTACAATACTACCGTAGGTAAATAGTTGTGTAATTTGTAGTGTGCCTACAGTCTAATTATGTAATGGGCTTTTGTTTACGAATCCTACAGTTACCCTACGTTAAGTAAGTGGTTGTGTAATACGACGTTGGGCCTTTGCTGATAAATATTACAATTACACTACGGTAGGCATTGGTTGTATCCACATGAAGGCCCTAGGCTAGGCAGCAGTTGTTGTTAATCTTCTCTGTATCGTTCCAAGTTTAGTATATGTACTGCCGAAGCAAGTACACTTACTATACACTCTAATTTGTATATATGTCGCAGTCGGATCGTATAATCCGCCGTATTACATTACGGCTAGCCGTTTTCAAAAACAGGGGCGTTTTGAAACGCGGCGGTTTAACGATTAGCCGGATTGAATGCGGCTGAATGAGAATCCGCCGGAATGTATTCGGCGCCATACGTTCTTCAACACGGCTAGCCGTAATGTAATACAGCGAGTCATTAGCCGCCGCTTTGACAGTTTTTAGTTCCCATTTTTAACACCCGTGGCGCTGCCTGACAAACGCTGGGGTGTCCATCAAATCTGGAGTTCGTCGGACTGTTTCTTTTCAAAAAACATTTCTTTCGCAACTTAACTAGACGGAGCCCCGCTTCGCGGGGCTCCTATTTCTGAGCGGTTTGCCCTTCGGGCACCTGAAGTTACCTAACGAACCTAACCTACCTACCTATTGATTTAGTGAGACGTCCGTGAAAACATTACACTTTGGGGAAAAAAGCGTAGGTAGGTAAGTAGGTTAGGTTCGTTAGGTAGCTTCAGATGCCCGAAGGGCAAACCGCCCAGAAATAGGAGCCCCGCTTGCGGGGCTCCGTCTATTTAAGTTGCGAAGGAAATGTTTTGGAAATTAAACACATGTAGTGCGGTGGGACCATACTAAAAATAAATTAAATTGCAAACATTGTCAAACTCCGGTTACGTAGGCGACCGAAAGAACTGGTCACTCTACAATCTAAAATAGTAGTACGATGCGGCTAAACGTTGGCCGCCTTATTGAAGAACGTATCGCAATGACAATCCGGCTAATCGTCGAACCGCCGCATTTCAAAACGCCCCTGTTTTTGATAACGGCTAGCCGTAATGTAATACGGCGGATTATACGATCTGACTACGACATATATACTAACCGCACTTCGAAACTTCGTAAGCGAGATTTATGTTTTTTGAGATTTAAATTGAGAAAATGTTGGTAATATACAATTTTTTAAATTTATGTATAAATTTTATAGTTATAGCTATTAGATTTATAAGTTACTTTAAAAAAATATTATGATTATATCCGGAATAATGGAGAAAATAACTATAACTTCGATGTTTGGAGACAGTAACGCCATCTAGTGACGCCACAAGCAAACTCAACTGGTATTGTTGGGCATCAGTACCACAGCCAATGTTGGTAAATGCGATATTTGTGCTCACTGGGCCAACGAATGTTATCGTTGTTTAGCCACCGGTACCAAAATACACAAAGGCCCATTGTTAGGCGTCAGTGCCACAGCCAATGTTGGTAAATACGATATTTGTCATCATTGGGCCATCGGATGATATCTTTGACTAGCCAACGTTACCAAAATACACAAAGGCCCATTGTTGGGCATCCGTGCCACAGCCAATGTTGGTAAATGCGGTATTCGTCACCATTGGGCCAACGAATGTTATCGTTGTTTAGCGAACGGTAGCAAAATACACAAAGGCCCATTGTTAGGCCTCAATGCTACAGCCAATGTTGGTAAATGCGATATTTGTCGTCATTGGGCCATCGTATGATATCGTTGATTAGCCAACGTTACCAAAATAAACAAAGGCCCATTGTTGGGCATCAATGCTACAGCCAATGTTGGTAAATGTGATATTTGTCGTCATTGGGCCATCGGATGATATCGTTGATTAGCCAACGTTACCAAAATAAACAAAGGCCCATTGTTGGGCATCAGTGCCACAGCCAATGTTGGTAAATGCGGTATTCGTCACCATTGGGCCAACGAATGTTATCGTTGTTTTGCGAACGGTAGCAAAATACACAAAGGCCCATTGTTAGGCCTCAATGCTACAGCCAATGTTGGTAAATGCGATATTTGTCGTCATTGGGCCATCGGATGATATCGTCGATTAGCCAACGTTACCAAAATAAACAAAGGCCCATTGTTGGGCATCACTGCCACTGCCAATGTTGGTAAATGCGATATATGTCATCATTGGGCCAACGAATATTATCGTTGTTTAGCCAACGGTACCAAAATACACAAAGGCCCATTGTTGGGCATCTGTGCCACAGCGAATGTTGGTAAATGCGATGGTGGGCCAATACAAAATTAATGTTGGCTACGGAACGAACCTCATCCCAACGTTTTCCCTACCGTTGGCACCGTGGGCCCCAACGAAAATGCTACTAGGGCATACTCTTGAAAATGTTACGTGCAATAAAAAAATAGCTCTTCTACTATGTATTTTCTTGTTATTGGATAAAAATAAAAAAGAGTGTGGGAAAAGAAACTGCTAAAAATTCGCCAGAGAGCGTCATATTTCTTAAGTACCTATTGGCAATAATTGTTGCAATGCCTATTCCTCCATTGTTTGTTGGAGTGATTGGGTGATTTTTGGTCCCACAAACAGCTATTTTCTTTATCAATTTCAAAAAAATGGCGCGCACTGTTGTAATACGTCAAGTCACGGCAGTCCGCAACGTAGGACGTCAACCCACACACAATCCTGCGCGGCGGACTGCAGCGGTGGGCGGGATTTGTAGGACCCAAGAGGCATCCTACTTGGGTGTTGTAGGACGGCACGTAGTCCGCGACTCCCATACACAATCCTACATAATGAGGCGGACTACGTCTACGATGTAGGAGTGTGAATGGGGGGCTTAATACTATTATTTATTCTGTGGCCGAATATTAGCGAGGACCGAGTGTGTTCGGTAAGAAATTCTTGTATTTCTTGTTGGTAGTGTGAATAGTCAGCAATTAACAATTAATTTAATGTATATGCTTCAGAAAGCTTCTTATCGGTCCTTCTACCCGGATGTCTAGCTTATTTATCCGAGAGTTACAAAAGCAATTATTTTGTTGTTGAATTCTGACCCTTCTTTAAATTTTAGAACATGTACCGGTCTACCATCAGCCGCAAAAGTGCATGGCGGCTTTACCAGTGAATTCATTCATCATATCTCCATGCAATTTCGCAGCTCACTGTACAGGTCGATTCACGAAGCACGAATGGAATGAACGAAACGAATTATACCTAGATAGGTATCTGTCATTGTGTGACTGTGACATGTATAGGTATACAGCCAGAGTCTCCACTTTATTGGTTTATCTGTTAAGGGCCTATTAGATCTACACTTGCCAACGGGTCCGACGTCGAGCAAGAGTCGTTTTCCGTTTCACCAAGCACAAGATAATAAATGTTCTGGTATTTCGTAAAACGGAAAACGTCCCTTGCAAGGGCCCGACGTCGGCTCCCGATGGAAAGTAGCCGGCGGCCGGGTGGATCTAATTGGCCCATAAATCTAGTACTTATATAACTGGATCTGGCATGAAAGGTGGGCGTGATCGAACAGGATAGTCTTATGTATCTTTCAGTACGAGCAGCAGCGAAAGAGCTATTATTTGTTTGTCCTTGTCACAGTCTCACATTTTATTTGTTCCCCACCGTAAATTTAGTATGGATTATGGTGGGCAACAAATAAATTCGACCAATCATAGTGTCACATTGCGTATATTTTGTCCCTCACGGAGGCACGCGTATACCACTTCTATATGATCCTAATAGATACCTTCTATGAATTGGCCCTATAGGTAGATATTTCCATTCACTCACTCATTCTTTTCGTGCCAGCTTTCGTGAATCGATCTGTACATACCTACAATATTACAATATTTTGTACATAGGGTCTCACGTGGTTAAACCGCCAAAACCACATGAAACTGATTATTCCGTCTTCGTTTGTACCTCAGCATCCTCTAAGAGTAGATGTGTAACGCCAAGGGGTCCGGAGGCAGTAGTGCATGTCATCTCTATGGATAGTCACAGATGTGAGTCGATGATACGGAACTTCGTCACGCAGACGCGTTTTTCGGGCGAGGCGTGAGCGGGGCGCGCCGCCATAACATATAAAACGCTCACGCCCCGCCCGAAAAACGCGCCTGTGTGACGTAACCTTTAAGCTAATTAACCTTAAGGCTCCGTCATACCAGGCGCGTTTTACGGGCGGCGCGTGAGCGGGGCGCGCCGATTTTACATATAAAACGCTCACGCCGCGCTCACGCTCCGCCCGGAAAACGCGCCCGTGTGACGGAATCTTTAATAAAAATTGGTGTAATGTATATACATATGGCTTTTGTTTATTAGATGATTTTATGATGAATTTTGGTCCTACGTAGGTAACATTCCCTGTCCGGGTGCCCCCAATGTCATCATGAAGCTTTTTTCAGGAGTCCGTGCTCAAAGTGCTTTACACTTTTACACTTGGACGTGTGTTTGTCATATCATTCTGTATGGGGACAGTGAACGTGTTAAGCCTTATCCGTGTTGACATTTCAAAAATATGTATTTAGAACACAATGTCTGAAGTGCCGCTGCATGTGGTCGCTAAATCACCCCTACCTCAAAAAAAACATCACGAATATCCCCAGGTGACAACCAAAACTCACTAATTGCAAAAAAACTAAAATCAACCTTGGTTTAATACTAGTACGGTTCACTATGGCACTGAATTTGTGATAAAAATATCGTCAGGTGACAAGCAAAAGTCACTAATTACTAAAAAAAGATTAAACAAAAATCGACTTTCTAGTACTACTAATATGGTTCACTATGGCTATGAACTTGTGGTGGTACTTAGTGACTTTTGCTTGTCACCCGACGATATGTAGGTAAGTAGGTAGTTAGTTTTGGTTGTAACCTGAGGGCCTACCGCGAACACCGAAGTTCGCAAATTACGGCCATCTTTCTCTTTTACTCCAATTAAGGCGTAGTGCGAGTGACAGAGAAAGATGCCCGCAATTTGCGAAATTCGATTTTCGCGGTTATCGCCCTGGCGATATTACCTATATCGGCTAAAATGTTTATTGATTAAATTACAGCAATTGGAACCAAAATGCAGAAACAAGGGACAAGCGAGCTGAACGAACGTGGAGAAGACCTTACGCTGGATGTGACCACCTCCAACCAGCCCTCTGGCATATTTCTCATGGGCAAGCCGAGTAATATCATAATCAAACTCATTATAAACTACTTATTCTCTTTACTCCTTCGTTACCTTTTTTGGACGTAGTTCGTTCGTTCAGCGAGAAAAGTCCTAGAACTGCTGTCTCCAAACTACGACCCGCAAGCCTGCTAATGACCCTAAAAAATTCCCAAATTCCATACAATCAGGCCCGCGAAAAGAAAGCAAAGTTGAGGCTACGGCCGGTTCTAAAAGTGAAGACCTCTGCCCTAGAGTGGCTGATTGATTCCTCTCATCTCGTCTCCGCCTCAGTGGACAGGCAACATAAACGAGCGAGTAAGCTAAGCGAGCATGTGGTAGACCTGAAGGGTCTACCGCGAAAACCGAAATATGCAAATTGCGGGATCTTTCTCTTTTACTCCAATGAAGGCGTAATTAGAGTGACAGAGAAAGATGCCCGCAATTTGTAAACTTCAATTTTCGCGGTTATAGCCCATGCAGTTGCTATCGGATGTGTCCAACTCTAATTGGCCCTTTGTCACGCTATAGTTTCTTATGTGATGCGGAGGGATGAAAGTCATGTGACGAGAAAGGTATTACGAATGAATGTGGAGGGAAGTACGAGAAGAGGAAAACCGAGGAAAAGGTGGATGGACTGTGTGAGAGATTATATGAAACGAACGCAAGTGAGTAATGAAATGACGGGCGACGGAGAGGTGTGGAAGAGAAAGACATGCTGCGCCGACCCCAAGTGAATGGGACAAGGGCAAGAGAATGATGATGATGATGAGTTTCTTATGTGTAATCAACTCTCTCATTTTAAAATCATGTATATGTACATAGAGCAATTTAAGCGCTTACATCTTATACGGTTGCCGGGCCAGGCCGGTGTCATGGATGTCCGATGGCCGGGCGGAGTTTTCTGTTTACGAAATTTCACGACATCGTTAACAATTTTTTAAAGGTAATAAAAATATTTTGATGATGATGATGATGATGCTGCTGATACTGACCGATTTCGGCCACAGCGACTGTGTGCTCTGGAGTAGGCAATTTTTAATTCGCGTTATTAATGTGTAGCTGATCCATGTACCGTACCCGATCTTCTTGAGCGCATTTTGGGCACGTCAGTGCACCACCGACATAAGTAGTTGACAATTGAGGTTGGCATTGGCTTTGTACGAATTGCCTAAAATATTCAATATTTTATATTTCTTAACTTAAACTCAACTAGAAATTGTTGAAGTACTTAAATTAATTTTTATTTTTAAGGGTAACGGTGTCCTGATATTACGGGGAACGGAAAACTGCTGTTAGGATTCTAATTAGGGTGGTAGCGCCCACATTGACCAGCCTTTTCGCCTTTCCGAAAGTGCCTGGAGGTCCAGAGGGCCAACTGCGAACATCGAAAAATTTAACGTCGTTTTCTATAATATGTACCTCTCTCGTTCTTGCATATTAGAGCAATTCCATTAGCTTTTGATGTTGGCGGTTACCTAAGTACCATCAGCTGTAAAAGGGCATGGCGAAGTAATCAATGAATTCATCCATAATTAATTTCTCCATGCAATTTCGCACCTTACTGTACATTGTCCATAATTACAGCACAAGAACAGAGTAATGGAGCGACCGAGTTGAGCCAGCGTGCACAGGAACTCCTATCGGATGTCTCTAACCGGTCCTCGGGCACTACAGGTTTCATGCGAGTCACGTGGAAGCCATCAAGTACCTAAATCTTTCATAATAGACTAGACATAAAAATTCAAAATCGCTCTCCTTCTTGATTCGACTGGCAAATCATATTACATTTTGGCAACCGGGTTTTTTAACCTAATTAGACCCCGCTGAATCCGAATTTGCCGGTTGCTTGATCGAATTCTTGACCGGAAGTGAGATAGGGGAAGTCCGGGCATAGTGAACACCTTAAGCTTTGACTTGACATAACAGAAAAATTTAACAAGGAAGAAATGAAAAAAGTGTCAATAATAAGTCTTTATTTAATAAACTTTTAATTTAAAACAACACTAGCCTCCAATGTTTAATAATTGCTGCAATTTTGAACAAAACGTAAAAAAAAATATTTTATCCGCTTTGCCCAGGGTGCCGGGCAAAGTGAAACAGGCCTCCGGGCAAAGCAAATATCACTCATAAAATCTTAGTGAACTTAATAACTAAGTGAAAATTAATCAACATAAGATCATTTCAATAATATTATTTAGAAAAAGCTGTCACAAGTAACTTTTGATATATTTTCACTAATTTCATAAGCATAAGTCTTCACGGCATCTCTGAAAACATTTTAACACAGCGAATCCACGTTTTGATAGCCATTTCCATGACGTCTGTTAGCCAGGAGCCATGATCGATCTTTTTTTGATATTTATATACCATCTGTAACAAAATATTATCATAAAAAAAATTACCTAATAAATTCAAAGTGAACACGCTATCCGCTTTGCCCGATCCACTTTGCCCATTCAGTCAGTTAAAGAAATAAAGAATTAAAAAAAAATAACCATTAGATTGTTTTAAAAGAAATGCGTTGTAAAAGAAAGATACTTTAATAAGCAATAGAAGCATCTTGAATTAAAATTCGAGATAATTACTATGACAAAATAACTTACAATGTACTTACCTTTCAAAATCGAATATTTTGCACTAAACACACATTTTGACTCGTCACCGACGATGCTCGCAGCGACCGCTCCCTGTGACGCTTGCCGCTTATAGAGCGAAGGATCCTGAACATCATATAGGCGCGTGGTGCGACAAAGTCGAATAGTTTAGGATTGGGAGGCCGAATTCGCTTTGCCTGGGGTGTTCGCGTTACCCGACCTTCCCCTAACTATTTGATATTAAAGGTCCCTTTGTTTAGTTTTTCGTAAATAACTCGTAAACGGTGGCGCATAGCAAAAAAAAATCTTATACATAAATAATAAACATAAAATTTCCTACAAGAAACATGTAGACTTTTCGCATCTTTTTTGTACAAAATTTTGTGTAGATTATTAACTTTTAAGAACATTTTTTGATATTGGCCACCGTTTCCGAGTTATTTACGAATAACTAAAAAAAGCGACCTTAGAAGTGATTATAATTAACTTTCCCGCGTTAATATCTCTTTAAATATTGTTCCTAGCGAAAAATTGTATGGAATCTTTCTTGTAGGCAATTTTATGCAGATAAATTATCTAGTAGAACATTTTTGGCTATGAGCCACCGTTTAAGAGTTATTTACGAAAAACTAAAAAATGGGACCTTTAATATCAAATATATCACTTCCGGTCAAGAATTCGATCAAGCAACCGGATCGGCAAGCAAAATCGGATTCAGCGGGGTCTAATTAGGTTAAAAAACCCGGTTGCCAAAAAGTAATATGATTTGCCAGTCGAAATCGAATTTTACCAAAATAAGACCAGTCTTTAAACTAAACACTTTAGTACCTAGCTCTTCGTTACTGTTAAACACCTTTAAAAACTACCCAAATATACTTTTCATCACACTCGCTCAGTAAATGTGGAATTGCACGCAGGTGACGCAGGTTTAGCGGGAGTTATAGAAAAAGCGTTTTCCCTAGGGAGTTATGAAGTTTCTAGTGCCATAATTAACAGTATTTTGTCTTTATACTTAATTTTTGTATCGCAAGTGTGATGAAAAACATTGTGTGTAACTCGGGGCGTAATAATATTGCAAACTCGAGTCTATATTGTTTATCGAACGAGCGAGCGAAGCGAACGAAGTTCTTACATTCAACTTTGAACACGCGGCTGGCTAGCGGCACGTCCCGGCATTTAGATGTTTTTAAGCTGAACTGTCAGAAAATAGTTTGATACTCAATAACTAAAGTAAATTTGTTCTAATTTAAATGAAATTGGATAATCATGTAGTCGAGGGCATTATATTTTAGTCATTAAATTATGAGCAGGCTCTATCAAGAGGTTATTGAGCTAGAAAAGCTTAGAAGGCCAAAATGCTGTTTGTGAGGGGGCTTGCTATTCTGGTCATTTTATTTGCAAGAAAGTATGGTCGAGTTTGGTATCAAATGAAAGTGCTCGGCTTACACTTTTATAATATCATTTTTAAATTTACCATTTTGAAATAATTAGCAAGATAAAAATAAACATAATATAGGTATTTGACAGGAAATATTTCGGCTTACCACAGATATATACAGTTTATTTTAATCTAGTTATATGATGACTTGCAATAAGCCACGCGATTTTTGATCCAATGCCGCCTATAGTGCGACATAAAATAGTAGAAATTAAATAAAATGGAATTCAAAAATGTCCATACAAAATTGTTGGCATGTGTAAGCATTTTACGTCAAAAATGTGACAGTTACGTAGAAAGTGGCGCCCTCATTTATTAACCGACTTCCAAATCTCAAAAGGAGGAGGTTATCAATTCGATTGTGTGTTTTTAGGGTTCCGTACCTCAAAAGGAAAAAAAACGGAACCCTTATAGGATTACTCGTGCGTTTGTCTGTCTGTCTGTCCGTCTGTCATAGCCCATTTTCTCCAAAAGTACTGGACCAATTAAGTTAAAATTTGGTACACATATGTAAATTCGTGACCCAAAGACGATTATCTTACGTAAACAACTGACCCCTACGCGGGTTTTTAAAGGCAATTCACTCGCGTTTCACATATAAAAAATACATTGTTAAAAATTGGGTCATGTACGGAATCCTTGGAACGCGAGTCCGACTCGCACTTGACCGGTTTTTTTAATGTTTGTTACTCCATATCCCCGTCATTATTGGACCGATTTTGAAAATTCTTTTTTCGATTGTATGTATATACATACAGATTGGTCCCGTTTTTGTCAAAACCCAGTTCTGATGATGGAATCCATGAGGAATCGAGGGAACTCCTCAAATCTTAAAGGCATACATATAGTGATTTATTTATTTTTATCAACAAATCAAGCATATACATTCAAAAAAGTGACATTTGATGAAGTGGAACTGCTGATGATGATCAGAACGGAACTCTTCAACGACGCATAATTAGTTCACGTTTGGCGATTTGTCTTCTTCGTTATGTTTGTTAAGTTTTTAAGCCACATTTTTGTCAAGCTCGAGTTCTGATGATGGGATCCATGAGCAATCGAGGGAACTCCTCATCTTAAAGGCATGCGTATAGAGATTTTTGTATTTTCATCAGAAAATCAAGCATTTTCATTAAAAACTGTCGCATTTGACGAAGTGGAATTGCTGATGATGATCAGAACGGAACTCTTCAACGACGCATAGTACACGTTTGGCGATTTCGAATTTGACGGAGCTGGCCCTGGACCCAGACCTGGACCTGGATCCGTGCTCTTATCTGGACCTGAACCCGGACCAGAACCTGGACTTGGACCTGGACTTGGACCTGGACCAATACCTAGACCTGGACCTGGTCCTGGACCCGGAACTGGACCCAGACCCGGACTCGGACCTTGACCCGGAAAACCACTGATACCTAAACTAAATAAACCACTATGATTACCTACCATAAAATGTAGGTACTTATAAAGTATAATGATGCCAAACTTACTAGCCCCTCCCGCTCAAACCCCCGTACACCGCCGCGCACGCGCCGTTAAGTGGGTTAGGTTAGGTTTGAACTGCGATCCTCACAGAACCGAACAAAGGTGGGTTAGGTTAGGTTAGAACTGCGAGCCTTACAGAAAGGAAATGCTACTAGAAAAGTGGGTTTGGTTCGAACTGCAATCCTCACAGAACCGAACTGCTATCACAGAAGTGGGTTCGTTAGGCTAAAACTGCGACCCTTACAGAAACGAAATGCTATACCTACTAGAAAAGTGGGTGGTTTTACCTCCTTAGAAGTCGGTTTATTTTTCTTAAAAAAAAAATTCTACTATTTTACGTCGCACTATACGAGTAAGTAGGTGCAACAAATCGCTCTATATATTTTTTGCCGCGAGTTCTCAGTTCGGGGCGAACTACTAGTATTATATTGTTTATCGAACGAGCGAGCGAAGCGAAGTGAAGTTCTTACATTCGACTTTGAACACACGGCTGGCTAGGGGCACGTCCCGGCATTTCGATGTTTTTAAACTGAACTATCAGAGGATAGTTTGATACTCAATAACTTAAGTAAATTTGTTCTTATTTAACTGAAATTGGGTGAACGTATAGTTGAGGGCATTATATTTTAGTCATTAAATTTTGAGCAGGCTCGAACAAGAGGTTATTGAGCAAGAAGAGCTTAAAATGCTAAAAAGCCATTTGTGAGGGGTCTTGCTATTCTGGTCATTTAAATTGCAAGAAACTATGGTCGAGTTTGGTAACAAATGAAAGTGCTCGGTTTGTTACACATTTATAATATTGTTTTTTTTTTTTAATTTAAGATTTTTTTCAAAAAAGATGACAATTTTGGAATCCAAGATGGCGGCCATGCACTATGTCATAAAAGTCGTCATGGATGTCGTTTTATAGGCTTTAGGGGACACAGATTTCGAAAATGATGACAATTTTGGATTCCATAATGGCGGCCATGCACTATGTTATAAAAGTCGTCATGGATGTCGTTTTATAGGTTTTAGGGAGTGCAGATTTCGAAAATGATGACCATTTTGGATTCCAAAATGGCGGCCATGCACTATGTCATAAAAGTCGTCATGGGTGTCGTTTTATAGGTTTTAGGGGGCGCAGATTTCGAAAATGATAACTATTTTGGATTCCAAAATGGCGGCCATGCACTATGTCATAAAAGTCGTCATGGATGTCGTTTTATAGGTTTTAGGGAGTGCAGATTTCGAAAATGATGACAATTTTGGAATCCAAGATGGCGGCCATGCACTATGTCATAAAAGTCGTCATGGATGTCGTTTTATAGGTTTTAGGGGGCGCAGATTTCGAAAATGTTGACCATTTTGGAATCTAAAATGGCGGCCATGCACTATGTCATGAAAGTCGTCATGGATGTCGTTTTATAGGTTTTGGGGGGCGCAGATTTCGTAAATGATGCCCATTTTGGATTCCAAAATGGCGGCCATGCACTATGTCATAAAAGTCGTCATGGATGTCGTTTTATAGGTTTTAGGGGGCGCAGATTTCGATAATGATGACCATTTTGGATACCAAAATGGCGGCCATGCACTATGTCATAAAAGTCGTCATGGATGTCGTTTTATAGGTTTTAGGGAGTGCAGATTTCGAAAATGATTACAATTTTGGAATCCAAGATGGCGGCCACGCATAATGTCATAAAAATCGTCATGGATGTCGTTTTATAGGTTTTGGGGGGCGTAGATTTCGGAAATGATGACCATTTTGGATTCCGAAATGGCGGCCATGCACTATGTCATAAAAGTCGTCATGGGTATCGTTTTATAGGTTTTAAGGGGCGCAGATTTCGAAAATGATGACCATTTTGGATTCCAAGATGGCGGCCATGCACTATGTCATAAAAGTCGTCATGGATGTCGTTTTATAGAGTTTAGGGGGCGCAGATTTCGAAAATGATGATTATTTTGGAATCCAAGATGGCGGCCATGCACTATGTCATAAAAGTCATCATGGATGTCGTTTTATAGGTTTTGGGGGGGCGCAGATTTCGAAAATGATGACCATTTTGGGATCGAAAATGGCGGCCATGCACTATGTCATAAAAGTCGTCATGGATGTCGTTTTTATAGGTTTTAGGGGACGCAGATTTCGAAAATGATGACTATTTTGCATTCCAAGATGGCGGCCATGCACTATGTCATAAAAGTCGTCATGGATGTCGTTTTATAGAGTTTAGGGGGCGCAGATTTCGAAAATGATGATTATTTTGGAATCCAAGATGGCGGCCATGCACTATGTCATAAAAGTCATCATGGATGTCGTTTTATAGGTTTTGGGGAGCGCAGATTTCGAAAATGATGACCATTTTGGGATCCAAAATGGCGGCCATGCACTATGTCATAAAAGTCGTCATGGATGTCGTTTTATAGGTTTTAGGGGGCGCAGATTTCGAAAATGATGACCATTTTGGATTCCAAGCTGGCGGCCATGCACTATGTCATAAAAGTCGTCATGGATGTCGTTTTATAGAGTTTAGGGGGCGCAGATTTCGAAAATGATGATTATTTTGGAATCCAAGATGGCGGCCATGCACTATGTCATAAAAGTCATCATGGATGTCGTTTTATAGGTTTTGGGGAGCGCAGATTTCGAAAATGATGACCATTTTGGGATCCAAAATGGCGGCCATGCACTATGTCATAAAAGTCGTCATGGATGTCGTTTTATAGGTTTTAGGGGGCGCAGATTTCGAAAATGATGACCATTTTGGATTCCAAGCTGGCGGCCATGCACTATGTCATAAAAGTCGTCATGGATGTCGTTTTATAGATTTTAGAGGGCGCAGATTTCAAAAGAGATGATTATTTTGGAATCCAAGATGGCGGCCATGCACTATGTCATAAAAGTCGTCATGAATGTCGTTTTATAGGTTTTAGGGGGCCCCGATTTCGAAAATGATGACCATTTTGGAATCCAAAATAGCGGCCATGCAGTATGTCATAAAAGTCGTCATGGATGTCGTTTTATAGGTTTTAGGGGGCGCAGATTTCGAATATGATGACCATTTTGGAATCCAAGATGGCGGCCACGCATAATGTCATAAAAGTCGTCATGGATGTCGTTTTATAGGTTTTAGGGGGCGCAGATTTCGAAAATGATGACAATTTTGGATTCCAGAATGGCGGCCATGCACTATGTCATAAAAGTCGTCATGGATATCGTTTTTATAGGTTTTAGGGGACGCAGATTTCGAAAATGATGACTATTTTGGAATCCAAATTGGCGGCCATGCACTATGTCATAAAAGTCGTCATGGATGTCGTTTGGTAGGTTTTAGGGGGCCCGAATTCGAAAATGATGACCATTTTGGAATCCAAAGTGGCGGCCATGCAGTATGTCATAAAAGTCGTCATGGATGTCGTTTTATTGGTCATGGTCATCATTTTTGAAATCTGCACACCTGTTTCAAATAAGGTATAGGTAGGTAGATGCATCCTAGTAAGTCAACAACTATATCTACTATCGAAATGTACTTTTGATAGTAGTAGTACGAAATGTAATCTGAAAGGAATCAAGTAATATATTCCTGTAATGAGGAATCGACATTGATTCCAATTACTAGTAATTGTAATATTCGAAAAATTTATTCCTGATTCCTTAAATGGAATTTTACTTTAGTAATTCGGTATTGTTAGATTACGAAGTAATCTGGGAATCGGTAATCAGATTACAAAGTAATTTCAAGTAATCGTGGAATCAGGAATCAATTACGAAATGCCCATCTCGGACTAAGTAAGAACTGCATTCAATAGATCCTTTTGGGCGAACCGCGAGTTCTCAGTTCGGGGCGAACTACTAGTTACTTAAGTTGACAATTGTACCTTAACAGCTAAAGCCACAGCGGCACAAATTGGGAGACAGTAATACTTATATACATAGGGTACACAAGTATTAACATAACAACATTATATAATACTACTTACAGGCATCTCTCGCTCTATCACTCTCTTACACTCAATCATCAGTCGTCCAATTGCACTCACAAACAAATCACACTCCGGTGTGCCTCGAGCACGTAGTTGAGCAGAGCGTGCGCGCGCGCGACCGGCGCCTGCCGTGCGCGCGCTGCCCTCCGCCCGCAGCGGGTGACGCCGCGCGCGAGTGTACTGGTTAGGCACAAATAATCGCATCGCATGAAGGCCTCGACAAGGGCTACGCTATGTCACAGCTATGTATTGTGTTTCTAATAACACCGATCGGGAATTTCGCCAAAGAGAGCAACCTCCGTAACTGGAGCGAGTCGTACCCTAGATGTCCCTGCAGAAACAGAGTAGGGTACATAATATACGGATAATAGGTGTGTATTTTTTTGTATAGTGCCCTGAGATACGACTTTTGGACTTGCTCCAGCATAAGTATATATTTGCTTTCATGCGGACTCCACACCACTGCATTCGTTTCGAGAATGCTGCGCACGAGTACCGCATACAACACGCGTGTGGCTTCCACAGTCAGGGGCGCTGAATTGCGCAGAACGAAACCTAGTCTTCTGTACGCAGTCGTAGCCACGGCCTGGACATGTTCGCGAAGCGTTATATTTGAGTCAAAGAGTTACTATGTTCGTTTTTTTTAACATTAGAAAGAACTTGAAAGAAGGTAAGCGATCTTGACATGTCTTTTAAATGAAAAACGCTTTTTAAAAATCAGTAACTATTACTTATGAAAGCAGAAGAATATAAATGATCGTATTAGATTCATAATTGTTGCATATTTGCCGTAACTTATTTTTAACTAGCTGTGCCCGCGGCTCCGCCCGCGTGGAATTCGGTCTGTGTCAGTAAGCGACTAATTACTAATCCTAATTTCTCTCCCTCTCCCCTGGAGGCGGAACTTGAAGTAAAGTTGACAGATGGATATGCTAGAGGACTGCAGTCCAGATAACATATTTTACAATTAGGTACCAGTAAATAAAACTACACTCCAAAATCAATAGTTTTTTTCGCCCTTATTCAAATTTTACACGTGATTTAAACGACAGAGTGGTAGATGTATATCGGACGATACAGTAAGGTATACCAAGACTATTAAGAATTCTAGACCAAGGTGCCCCCTCCCCCTAGTGTCATCGAGATTACAATGAATTTTTTCGGTTAGTTGAGTGACGTTCATTGCCGCATTACAGCTGAGAATGGAAATGAGTCACATCATTTTATCACGAAAATTGACAGTGCTGCAGCAGTAACGTTGCAACAGAGTAATGCTGCTGCAGTCGCCATACCTTAGAAAGTAATTGAAAACGCGAGCGATGCGAGCGCGAAAAATGTTCGATATAAAAACGCAATTTGATAGACAGTTGTACATTTTTACTTTTAGTATGGAAATCAGTCACATCATTTTATCACGAAAATTGTCAGTGCTGCAGCAGTAACGTTGCAACAGAGTAATGTTGCTACAGTAGCCATACCTTAGAAAGCTAAAGAAAACGCCAGCGACGCGAGCGCGAAATTTTTTCGATATAATAACGCAATTTGATAGACAGTTGTACATTTCTACTTTTAGTATGGAAATCAGTCACATCATTTTATCACGAAAATTGACAGTGTTGCAGCAGTAACGTTGCAACAGAGTAATGCTGCTGTAGTCGCCATATCTTAGAAAGTTATTGAAAAAGCGAGCGAAGCGAGCGCGAAAATTTTTCGATATAAAAACGCAATTTGATAGACAGTTGTACATTTCTACTTTTAGTATGGAAATCAGTCACATCATTTTATCACGAAAATTGACAGTACTGTAGCAGTAACGTTGCAACAGAGTAATGCTGCTGCAGTCGCCATATGTTAGAAAGTTATTGAAAACGCGAGCGAAGCGAGCGCGAAAATTTTTCGATATAAAAACGCAATTTAATAGACAGTTGTACATTTCTACTTTTAGTATGGAAATCAGTCACATCATTTTATCAACAAAATTGACACTACTGCAGCAGTAACGTTGCAACAGAGTAATGCTGCTGCAGTCGCCATACCTTAGAAAGTAATTGAAAACGCGAGCGAAGCGAGCGCGAATACTTTTCGATATAAAAACGCAATTTGATAGACAGTTGTACATTTTTACTTTTAGTATGGAAATCAGTCACATCATTTTATCACGAAAATTGTCAGTGCTGCAGCAGTAACGTTGCAACAGAGTAATGCTGCTGCAGTCGCCATATCTTAGAAAGTTATTGAAAAAGCGAGCGAAGCGAGCGCGAAAATTTTTCGATATAAAAACGCAATTTGATAGACAGTTGTACATTTCTACTTTTAGTATGGAAATCAGTCACATCATTTTATCACGAAAATTGACAGTACTGTAGCAGTAACGTTGCAACAGAGTAATGCTGCTGCAGTCGCCATATGTTAGAAAGTTATTGAAAACGCGAGCGAAGCGAGCGCGAAAATTTTTCGATATAAAAACGCAATTTGATAGACAGTTGTACATTTCTACTTTTAGTATGGAAATCAGTCACATCATTTTATCAACAAAATTGACAGTACTGCAGCGGTAACGTTGCAACAGAGTAAAGCTACTGCAGTCGCCACCCGAATGTCACCTTTATCATATCTTAGAATGTTACTGAAAACGCGAGCGAAGCAAGATAGAAAATTTTTCGATATAAAAAACGCAATTTGACTTAGAAAGTAATTGAAAACGCGAGATAAGCGAGCGCGAAAATTTTTCGATATATAAACGCAATTTGATAGACAGTTGTACATTTTATTTTTAGTATGGAAATCAGTCACATCAATTTATCACGAAAATTAACAGTGCTGCAGCAGTAACGTTACAACAGAGTAATTCTGGTGCAGTCGCCACCCGAATGTCACTTTTATCATATCTTATAATGTTATTGTAAATGCGAGCGAAGCGAACGCGAAAATTTTTCAATATAAAAAACGCAGTTTGATAGACAGTTGTACATTTTTACTTTTAGTCCCAACCAGGCGCGAATCCCGGATTTCATACAGAGAAGGGATGGGACGTTATTAGATGGGTACTTGTACACGTATAAAAGTTTCATGTAGGTACCTACTCCACGACGACTGCAATGCTGATGCAGCCTGCGCTTTTTTTTGCCTACGGTTTTGGTGCCCCCTAGACGTGGTGCCCTAAGCAAGTGCTTATTTTGCCTAAAAGGGTTAATCCGGCACTGCAAACGACAGAGGTCAATGTTTTTTTTTCAAAATACCCACCTTGTATGAATATGGATTTGATATGGGTGCGATATAATTACGATTAGGTATGATGGAGAAAATCAATAATTTTAAATAATTATGCAATTATACGCATGTTGATAATTATGTGTGTTTATTTTACCACTATGTAACTATGTAAACTCATTTTTAGTTTTCTTTATTAATTAATGTTTACTCAGTTCCCCAAAAGACTGTGCAATGAGGGGCAATTAATTTATTGTCGTTTAATTTTGTTGTATTATTAATTTATTAAATCAACATAATTATTCAATTATTTTTGTTGATATCCGTACCCCCTGTTCTAAACTTAGAGTTAATTTGGCAAAATCTTTCCTCGGTGGCTTATTCATGTTACAACGTATTAAATTCAGAGCCATCTGTTAGTCTACCAGGGTACTCAATAGTGGTAGCACATATTTGAAAAAAGTTTGCCCCTCCTTCCTAAGTAGCGCCATAATATTCAGGGGCAAACTTAAGTCAATCGAGTGTTGTGGCTACCCCCCATTTTAGGGGTTGAATTTTTATAGCTTATAACCTGGCCGGGGATTTTCTCGGCAGATTAGTAAAGTTTTCATCAAAATCCGTTGAGCCGTTTTCACGTGATGCGCGTTCAAATAAACAGACAAACAGATAAACAGATAAACAGACAAACAGACAAAAATTCTAAAAACTTTTGGAACGTGTTCTGTTATCGATTCTAAGAATCCCCAGCCTACTTTTTTTCAAATATCTTCCATGTACAGACTTTCGACCCTCTTCAGCTTTATTATATGTATAGAAGAAGTGTGTTTTTCAATTAAAAGACACATCAAGATTATAAACTGAAATAAATGTCATATACTAAGAAAAAGTGACCAAGGCCTCTAGGGTGGCCGAGTGGTTTAGGCATCTGCCGCGATAGCAGAGGACGCTGGTTCGATTCCAGCCTGGGGCACTAGAGGCCTTGGTCACTTTTTTTTAGTATATGACAATTATTTCAGTTTATAATTTATATAGTAGTGTTTCTACTTGATAAAAAACAAATTAAAATATTTTTCAGAAATAATCAAGATTGTTTACCTTATTTCTAATGCTAAAAAACGAACTATAAATCCCTTACCTGTTCCGAGCGTGATATGTCGGCGCCGCCAATATTGTAACTAAATATTTGAGGTGCATGGGACCGGGTGAAAGACATCATTTCGCATTTACTTGCATTGAAATGTGACGTCCAACGGGTAAAGGTACCTTATGGCGGTTGGCGCTTACGCTATTATTAACGCCGCTCCAATATTATTGCGGCGCAATGCGACGTAAGCGCCAGCCGCCATAAGGTACCTTTTGCCGTGGAAGGACACAAATAGAGTTCATTTTCAACACTCCAACGATAGACCGCCTCTATGTCCCGTTGCAGCTCCTCGCAATCCCTTTGGCTTTGGATCGGTTTAATCAATTTCACATCATCAGCGAACATTAGCACTGTGCAGTGATGCACTTCGACAGGCAGATCGTTTATCAGCAGCACAAAAAGAAATGGTCCCAAGTTAACTATAAATCGCTCCGGCAAGCCGTCGCGATTTAACTTACTCTCGTTTGCAATATTTAACTTACGCCCCATGCTGCACAATGTACTATACCTTACCTATAACTAGGCCAATTCAGACTTAATAAGTACTTACATTTTGATATGAATACCAGCGACCGGCCCCGGCTTCGCACTACTAAATCTACAACGCAGGTTTCCTCAAAATGTACCAAGATTACCTAGCTACCAATAAACACTCGTAAAATAGCAAACCTCTTTTAATAAAATCAATATGATATGACTGTAGATATACCTACCTACTTTTACGACGATTTAGGTTTTTTTTATATTTTCCAGGAAATTGCTCCAACGAAGCCAAGAAGATGGAAAAAAGATCGGAAAATTTTAAAACAAATATATCGAGTGCTAGTGTCTGTAACACTTACGTTGTGGATAATTGCAAATCAAGTATGTAACTTTTTTTTTATTGGGTATTTTGCTGTTTCGGTTCTTTAATATCGATATCGATATCGATACCGAAGACATATGAGGACATGACATGACAGAGCTCAAATGATACCTACTTTCAATTTTTACTTTACAGACAAGTCTAATGAGGGTTACGGTCAGCCATTAGTCAAAACAACAGCAAAGAAAATGATCATCAACCCGTACCCTACCCCTACACCCTCTACCCGAACCCATAGCAGTAAGTTTAGTGTTCTTTTTTAGCCCAACTTATAACTAAAATAATATTTTCTCAAACATGCAATGAAATATTGATGTTATGTTCCTTATAATAGGCTGCGAAGTATGACGTTTCAGGTGCGGCTAGGACAAAAGGTCGTTAATGGAATTTCATACACATCTTGCAGGCCTAGGCCGGCAAAGTCCTCTTTTTTAATTTTCATTTCACAGATATTTGTGACACAGCATCGTGGCACTCATCCATTAAAAAAAATTAGAGGCAGTATTTGCTTCATGGTTCGTAATGACACTCTGCCACTACGCCTATAAAAAAAAAAAAACAAAAAACAATGTTTGCTATAATTTGCAGTTTTATTTGTATAAAATCAACATGAACTTAATAAATAATACATTCTATAATTTTATCATTTTAAATTTAAATTTAACTACACAAATAAAAACATTTAAAATATTTCATCTAAACGTTAGCGGTAAAAAGGTCTACTCAAACACGCGTAGTTATATTTTTTAAATTGTTATGGAGGTAAAGTTGAAAAATATTCATTCTGTTTTATTGGATTTATGGTGCGTTGTTGATTTTTTGACTTTAATATGAGTTCCGACGAAATAATGAAATTAATATTAATTGTAATCGTAGGCGTTGGAATTGGCAGCGTAAGCAGAATTGATTTTAATAACTTGCTGCCTCTGCCGCCAAGTCAAAGACGAAGTATGTATATGGTTGCTTATGGCAATTTTATTATTTGAGAAACTAAGAAAAATGGCTTACAGTTTATTAGAAACAGTTTTGTGGCATATTTTAAATGGATGTAACTACAAATTCGTCAACACTGTGGAAATTATACTTATTTACTCCGTGCATAAAGCAACGATGTATGTGAAACATGATATCAACATGAAAGACAATGTAAACTTATGTGACGAAAACGACAGTCAGACGGATACAAGACGAAAGACGAAAAAATCAAAGATACATGAAAATATACGGGTAGTAAAAATACACGACTCGTGTAAAACATACGCGTGATAATGATATAGGTACGTGTTGGTTATATTTTGGGTGTAGTTTACTTTTAGTTTTTTCTATAAATAAAACTTGGGTTTCGTGGATTTTTTATTTTATTTATTTCATTGCATGTTTGAGAAAAGCACTATACATACCTCGGCGGGAAATGGGGTTGCCCGCGCTCAGACTATCCGGCCTCGCTTCGCTCGGCCGTCTATATGTCTTCGGCCGGCAACCCCTTTCGTCCCGGCCTCTGTAGTAATGTACTATTAATAAAATATAAAAAAAATATTAGAGAAGCCACTATATTCGGTAAGTATTCGGCCGAATATCGAATGTATATTAGACCTAAAATGAACAATTAAAGTGTACTACAAACCACAAACAACTATTAGAAATTTAATATTTATAATGTAATCTCGGGAATTTGTTATGAATGAAGATTTTTCGAGCACATGCTAGATTTTCTAGAGTATTTTAGACTTTAACTAAGTACATGCACAGTGCACTACTAATTAGCAAACATTGTCCGTATACGCGACGAGTTGTCATAACGAATGCGACTCGAAACACATGTTTTACCGAATGCTTATTCGGCGCTTCGGCCGAGATATAGCCGAATATTCGGTTTACTGTTAATACCACTATTCGTGGCATCTCTAACAATATCCAGTATTAATGACATGATTTGCTAATGCAAAAGAAAACCAAATAATGGTGCAAAATATTGTAGCCGCAAAGGGTCTAGCAGGCTAAGCGAACAAGAAGTGCCCCCAACGACGGATTTGGTCAATCTTTCAGGTGGTGTACTGGCAGGTCCGAAGAACTCTCTATGCTTAATATCAGTCCTCGATCTTCTTTTGTTTTCGAGTTATTCAGGATAATGTAAAATCATCAGTGTATCATTGAAAGTGTCATATTTTGTAAACTGTTCAAGTTAGATTAACCAAACAAAATAATATTTGACAACAATAAAATAGACTACAAATGAATATGTTTAACCTGCATCATGTCCATAAACTTCATTATAAAAAAAAAAACATTTTATTTTTCTTCTCATTATTATTTATACTATTCGCGGAGGTACACCTACAAAAAAAATATGCATGAGTAGCCACTAATACCCACTATATACACGTATAAAAATATTTGCATAAATCTTCGTGCGTCATGTCAAAAAAAAACATTATCGAACAAGGATCTCGGAAACGGATCTAACGATTTCGATGAAATTTGCTATATGAGTGTTTTCGGGGGCGATAAATTGATTTAGGGAAAACGCGCATTTTTGAGTTTTTTTATGTTTAGAGCCGTTTCCGAGATCCTTGTTCTATAATGTTTTATTTTTGACATGACGTACGAAGATTTATGCAAATATTTTTATAAGTGTATGTAGTGGGTATTAGTGGCTACTCATGCATATTTTTTTTGTAGCTGTACCTCCGCAAATAGTATAAAAAAAATGAGAAGAATTTTTTTTTTTATAATGAAGTATAAGGACATGATGCAGGTTAAACATATTGTAGTCTATTTTATTGTTGTCAAATATCAAATATAATTTTGTTTAGTTAATCTAACTTGAACAGTTTACAAAATATGACACTTTCAATGATACGCTGATTATTTTACATTATCCTGAATAACTTCGAAAACAAAAGAAGATCGAGGACTGATATTAAGCATTATAGAGTGTTCTTAGGACCTACCAGTATACCACCTGAAAGAATGACCAAATCGTCGTTGGGGGCACTTCTTGTTCGCTTAGCCTGCTAGACCCTTTGACAGCGAAATTAGATGGCGCTCTGCCGTGCATGCGTTTAATTTATATATGTATGTATTTATGAGGTAATAATTAATATAATATAATTATATGCAGTCGGAGGAGCATCATCGTGTAGCTCTACACGCTCAGGTAAAGGTATTCCGGATTCTACGTTCACCGGCCAGCCACAGATGGGAAAAGGTGCCTTCATATGAATCATTCCCATTTGTCATCGCCTTGTGTACGGCGGTGGTCGTGTGGGGCGGGGACAAACGGGGATACACCGGCCTCTTGTCCACGGCCTGGCTTGTGGACTTTTGGGCCCTTATAAACCAAACCAAGCTTCGCAGATATTTATGCGACTTCACCCGCTGCTAATGCAACGAATAAACATGAAAACTGGATTTTTCACAATATTCTGGCCCCGTAGACAACATGCCAATCGCTATAACGCTCCATAGCGAACGAAACGCACCTGTCACTGTCACACTAATATGGATGAGTGATAAGCCCCCTCCAGACTATGCGCGTGAATCGCGGGCGAAGCCGCGATTCGCGCACGAGTGTGGAGCGGGCTATAGAGAAACACAAAGCGATTCGATAGCGAAGCCAAAGACAATGAAAATTCTCTTTGGCGCAGCGCAAGCGATTGTCACCTTGGCTACTAGGCCGCCAGGTCATAGGTCAAATTAGGTTCAAATAGTAGATTTGAAATTATCTGGGTCTTCCTTAGATCAAATTTAGATGACGGGTTATACGCTATATCAGGGAACATAGCCATACTACGTGACCAATTTTTTGCCTACCCTCTTTGGCCTCAATTAAACTTGGTCAAGCAGATCTTGTCAGTAGAAAAAGGCGGCAAATTTGAAAAATGTAGGCGCGACGGGATATCGTCTCATAGAAAATTTGAATTTTACGCCTTTTTCTACTGACAAGATTTGCTTCACCATCTATATTTATTTTTTTAGGTTCACCAAAAAAAAGTTTCACGCCTTTATCGGACATCGAAAGCTCCTATTTCATATTGAAAAAAAAACTTGAGCACGAACTCCAATCTCAAGGTAATTAAATTATTATTAGGTTATTATAACATAGAGTTATTTAAGTAGGTAAAGAAAGAGTGGTAACTCCATACATCAGTTTTCTGACCAGAAAGCGAGTTATTTCGTAGTCGACACCTTAGCTTTATTATCATTTAATTTAGTTTTTAATATTTTTAAGTCTCTCTAACTGTTTATTGTCCCTACAAGTGTCCACCTTCCCCCATAGTTCCTCTTAACCCACCTGACCTTATGTCAGTGTCTCACGGAAGTTTTGTTGACAAATCCTTAATTTTTTTTGCAGACATCGACAGTATTTCTCAGAAAACTGAAAGAAGAAATAGAACAAGGGAAGCGATAAACCAAGCCCGGATCCGTTTTTTACGTCGAACTCAAGAGTTTGAAGAAGGATGTAAGATAAGTAAGTAGATGACTTCAAAACCTAGGACAGGCGTTGAGTTCCACAGAACTTGCAACCGATCGCATGCGAATTCGATTTTTTTATAAGAGTTTGCTTTTGAACGCCGCGCGTAACGTGCGCGCCGCGTCATCGTGAACCTTGCAATCAATCAATCAATCATCAAATCATCATCATCTTTATTCATGTAGGCCTAGCAACAAGCTCTTATGAATCGTAATTAATCTTAATCTAATTATCAGAGCAATTTATTGATGTTAATATTATTCCATATTAAAATTGGATTATTATACATATCAAATTTAACACTAAGAATTTCACAAAAGGATCGTCAAACATTAAAAAGATTGTATAAAAAAATACTAGTCTAGAATTTCTAGAATAAAATCTAAATGTCAAAAAAAAGCATAAGTAACAAAAGAAGTAGATAGTATTACATCAGAATATCCATTTCCTCATCAATAATCAAATGTAGGTACCTAATAAATAAATAATAATTTCGAATAACAATTAATCCCACGTTGTAATATCATTCATGTAGTCTTGTGTGGTACCTATAATAAGCTTTAGAAATAAGTTTACGCTTTACATAATTCTTAAATTTATTAATAGATAATTCAGTAATATGGTTTGGAAGTTTATTATAAAATCTTACACAATTACCCATGAATGATTTTTTAATTTTATGGAGCCGAGTGAAGGGCACTGCGAGCTATGTTTATTACCAACTCCTACTACAAAACTGCCATAACGACTACGAACGGGCGAGGCTATTAGCCGTTTCCGAAAAGGAATCAGGACATTAGCTGCACGCGCTTCCATCGCGAAACCTTGGCTCCACTCTAGATCCTTCAGCCCTACGCATCGCTGTCTGCCTCCGCCTGGGCTTAAAAATATGCGAGCCCCACACCTGTAGTCGATGCGCTCAAGCTGTTGATGCTTTAGGACGGCACGGCTTACACTGCCAAATGAGCGCAGGCCGACTATATAGACACGCCACATTGAACGACCTGATCCGCCGCGCCCTTTGCACCGCCTCTTTACCCGCAACTCTGGAGCCGTCAGGCCTCTCTGCCACAGATGGCAAGAGACCTGACGGCTGCACTCTTGTGCCCTGGAGCCTTGGCCGCCCTTTAGCGTGGGACGCTACCTGCGTCGATACGCTAGCACCGTCCCACGTTGAGGGATCGGCCCGGAAGCCCGGGACTGCCGCGGACCAGGCCCAGGGCTATAACCGCGAAAATCGAAGTTCGCAAATTGCGGGAATCTTTCTCTGTCACTCTAATTACGCCTTCATTGGAGTAAAAGAGAAAGATCCCCGCAATTTGCGAATTTCGGTTTTCGCGGTAGCCCCTCTGACACTAAAGCGCCGCAAATATGCGTTCCTAACGGACACATACGATTTTGCGGCGCTCGCCATTGAAACACTGGGCCCATGGTCGACCGATACCAAACAGTTAATAAAGGAAGTGTCGGTCAGGCTAATAGGCGTCTCGGGCGACCACAGGGCGGGCTCCTTCTTGGCTCAAAGATTAAGTCTGGCGGTTCAAAGGGGCAACGCCGCCAGCATTCTAGGGTCCATTCCAGAAGCGGGTAGCTTGGGAGAGATATTTTATATTTAGTATTTAGTTTTAGTTGTTAGTTTAAGGTTTTGTGTAAGTATTATTTCTAGTATTAATATTATGAATTTCACATTTTTTTCTAAAATTTACAATATTTTTATGTACATACAGAATATTCTCATAAATGTATTGACAGTGCACTGTCATTATACCAATTTCCTTAAATTTATCTCTAAGTGAGTCTCTATGGTTCATTTTGTATATTACCGCCCCACAGTAAAATACCATATGCCATAATGCTATGGAAGTAACTAAAATATACTAATCGAGCTGTTTTCACATCAGTTAACTGACGGATTTTGCTCACTGCAAAAACTGCAGAGCTCAGTCTATTCGAAAGAGTAGCAATATGGGGACCCCACTGGAGTTTAGAATCTAAAGTTATACCAAGAAAAACTGTACTATCAACTAATTCCAATTCCTCATCCTTCACAATGACACTTGTTTGCACATGCCTTACGTTACTACTAGTGACAAACTTAATACATTTAGTCTTTTTCTCATTTAACAATAAATAATTAACATTGAACCAATTTACTACTTTTGAAATGGCATTGTTTACATCATTGTAAGCTTGTTGCTGTCGTTTGACTTTGAAAATAAGTGAGGTGTCGTCTGCAAACAATACTATATCATGGTGGGTCTTAACAAGGAATGGCAAGTCATTTATGTAGATAAGGAACAGGAAAGGCCCCAATATTGACCCCTGTGGTACACCCATAGAGACCAATGACCCAGGTGATCGCTGTCCATTCACATCGACCCTTTGTATTCTACCATTTAAGTAGGACTTAAGTAAATTCAGTGCCGATCCTCTAACTCCGTAATAATGAAGTTTCCTGATTAATGTTTCATGACAAACACAGTCGAAGGCCTTAGATAAATCACAGAAGACACCTAAAGCATCTCGTGACTCCTCCCAGGCATCGAAAATATGCTTAATTAGCTCAACACCAGCATCGGTTGTTGAGCGACCCCGTGTAAAACCAAACTGCTTATTATGCATCAAATTATTAACGTTAAAATGTCGTACTAATTGAGAAAGAACTAATTTTTCAAAAATCTTGCTAAATGTTGGTAGCACAGATATCGGTCTAAAGTTAGTGGGGTCAGAGCTGCTACCAGATTTAAATAAAGGAATTACTTTACTATGTTTCATTAGAACAGGAAACTCGCCGCAATCAACACTGTTGTTAAATATAACTACCAAGTCAGGTGCTACAATTTCTACTAAGGATTTGACAGCATGGACAGAGACTCCCCAGAGGTCATTGGTTTTTTTGACATTAATTGATTTAAACGCCTTTATTACATCTGAGGTACAAACATGTTCAAAATGAAGGTCTCCACAACACTCTGGAGCGTTATGTTTTAATAATGTAACAGCAGATGAGGGTGATGAATTTAAATCCTTAGTTGTGGATACTGGTACCTCGGTGAAAAATTTTTCAAATTCTGTAGTTACTTCTAAATTGGAATCTATAATTTTGTTATCAATGTTTAGTTTAAGTTCTTTAATTGTGTGTTTCGAGCGACCAGTCTCCACATTTATAACTTTCCAGGTTGCTTTAACAATGTCGGAACTACTTTTTATTTTCTGACTTAGATAATTTCGCTTAGCTATATGACAATCTACTTTAAACTTCTTTAAATTCATCACTCTGATTAAACCGCCGTTCCTCATATAAGGCATACAGTTCACGTCTTCTTTGATGTAAGTCCGCAGTAGCCCACTCACTAAAAACTGATGCACCACTAACTACGACCGATTTTGAGGTGAATATCGCATTATAATGATCCATAAAAGTGTGAAAGAATGAATTATACATACTATTAGGACTCATATCGGAAGACAAAAAGGGTAGCGCCTGAACTAAACTTAGCTTCATTCTTTCCACGCGGTCCGAGGTTACTGGTACAAAAGTTATTTGTTTTCTCATGGTATTTTTCCCTAATGCCTCAAATACCATTAATTGACCTAAGTGGTCTGATTCTAAATTGCTGATAACTTTTTTAGCAATAGGAAAAATATCTGTGAAAATATTATCTATAGCAGTCACTCTAGTGGGCTCCATAAACATGTGGTTGAGATTACAAGATTTAAAAAGATTCAATAATCTACAAGACATTGTTGAATTTTCCATAATATTTACATTAAAGTTGCTGTGGGCCTACCGCGAACCACGTTCGACGTGTTGCTTCCCTGTCAAACTTACGTACGAATTTACAAGTACAGTAGAGTCCGGTTATAACGACGCCCAAGGGACCGCTGATATTACGTCGTACTAAACGAACTGCCAATTTTAATATATTTTTTTAATCAAAATATTTACACCATTTTGTATTTATTAATACTTATGCGACAATCACAGAAAAAAACCATTTCTTTTAAAATATTTATTTATACAACAGTTTGTCTTAAATAGAGAGACTTGTGTGTTTAGAAGAATCCACTTTTCAAGGTACCTACGCGTACTCACTCGTCATCCTCAAATTACGTACTCGAATCCCGTAAAATAATAAGTCGTAATTCTTGGGGATCTAATCAAGATGACGTTGGTTTATCACACAGTTCCTATGGCCACCTCCTGTGTCCATCATCAGATCAGCTCGAAGGTACCTACCAAAATATTGCATTGTCACTGAACTTACATAATTATGTATGTGAAGTCTTGAATAATGGGAATTGGGGTTTATTTAGTTTACGAAGAGTTTATTTAGATTATTAAAAAGAAAAGTCACATGACTATTTTCATCTTGCTGCGTATAAGCAAAAGGGGGAGGGGAGCTGGGTGCGAGGGACGGAGTAAGCTTCTTACCAACAATTTATTTGTAAAAACTACGTCGCTCGTCGTTATAGCCAGACTTGACGGACGGATTTTGAGTCAATTTCCGTCGTTAAAAGCGGTTATAAGCGGAGTCGTAATAAACGGTTGTACTTTCATAGTAGCTCATACTAAAACCAAACAAGTGCCTATACTTACGTCGCTATAAGCGGTTGGTTGTTATATGCGAAGTTGTACTAACCGGACTCTACTGTACAACAAAGAGGCAACACGTCGAACGTGGTTCGCGGTAGGTCCTCTGGAATGCACGAAGGTTGATATTCGGCTGTAGCCGTGCGCGTCAGTTGACGTCTTTGGCGGTCAAAAGGTTAATACCTATATCGTTTTAAGACTTCATTAAGTGTCGCCATCTACATCAATGTTGAGCAACGAAAAAATGATCTTTAATTTCAACTTGCTCGTCTTTTATAACATCTTTATACAGAGACCGTGCGTGTTGGAGTCGTCGTGACGTAAAAACGAAAACAAACTTCTAAACAGGTGCTGCTCCTACACTTCACGCTGGCTCTATTTCGCATAGTAGGGTCTGCCATCTAGAGCAGCGGTCGGCAACCTTTTAGTAGCCAAGGGCCACATAACAGTTAACGAAGTGGACGCGGGCCGCACTTTGTTAATATTTATGACTTTATCAGACATTGTCACTTGTCAATATTACATACAAAATAGCCAGGGAGGCTCGCGGGCCGCATGCGGCCCGCGGGCCGCTGGTTGCCGACCGCTGATCTAGAGGCTTAAATCTAAAAATGGAAACTTGACATAATGCTTCGCCCCAATGAATGGGGCTTCTGTGCTGCCGTCTACAGTTCATGCACGCTCCCTATAAGCAATTTAAACTTAAGTGCAACTATTATGATATTCTTAGGTTCCTTGCCAACTGATGATGTCTTCTATTTCAGACGCCCAGAAACCGGCGCCATTGCGTGAGGATTTGAGAGAAATGATGATACGTCAATCAAAAAAGAAGTTCCAGAGCAAACAGTACCAGTGCCAGTCAAGTAATCAATCAGTTTATATTGTGGACCATTTATTTTAAAGGTGCATCTAGATCTAGCGCCCCACAAAGGACCGCTTCGCGATCGCAAAGTACACACAGCTGCAAAAGTAAAAGGGCATATTTTAGGAATGAATTCCATTCAAAAAATGGATGTGCACTTTTGCAGCTGTGTTTACAATTGTACATAGCGATGATGTGCTTTGACTCAGGCAAACGCACGTACGGCCGCGATGCCTGGCACATCTTTACACAGCCAGCTGATTTGCGCGGCAATTTCCTCGCAAGGCAGCTCGTTTTTTGTGGACCTGCCTATTCATGAACCGCTGGCACACTACACATGGGCTGCACATCACACTACAGTCAGCAGCAGAAGTTGCTAATTCTCTTAACAATAAAGTCGCGTTAAGATCATTTTGAACACCTGGCCCGCTTAGTAACTTCTGCTGCTGACTGTACAAAGTGCACACAAGGAGTTAATAATAAATTTAATAAGACCTTTAAGACCAGACCTAAATTATGTCAATGAATGGAATCTTTGATAATTACTATCAGTGAATAATTTTACGGTTTAGACTCACTTGTTTTTAGTCACTCGCGCGACATGTTTCGGGCGCGCGCGCAGCGTGCGACGCGGCGAGCCGCAGTACGCGATACACGGCCGTCGTGAACGCTGCTCGCACTGTTAGTGCTTGAGAAAGGAGACCTAGGCTCTCCGAAACATGTCGCGCGAGTGACTAAAAACAAGTGAGTCTAAACCGTAAAATTATTCAATGTTTAGTATATGTCTCACAACAGTTTAAATTCGATTACTATCAGTATTATTTTGTTCCAATTTGTATTTTAAGTCAATAAAATGTCAACCAATTCATTAGTAAAGACAATAAAGTACTGTATGTGTTTCAATAGTTACTAAGCATAAAACCTCTTACAGACTAATAGGCCTGTTGCAAGTAACAAAGAATCATGGAAATAATGGTTTCAACGAAACATATATGTTAATATGGGGCTATTCATAAATTACGTCATTTCAATTTGGGGGGGGGGGGGTCTGGACATCGGATGACGGTAGCATGAAGTAGGAGGAAATGGGGTCATTTGAAGCATAATTTTTGGATGATTATAGGGGGGGGGGGTCAAAAATCGTCAAAAATCGATGACGTAATTTATGGACAGCCCCTATGATTCTAAAAAATGGCCCAATCTCAGTATAAACTGAAGGATTATTAATATATTCAATAAAATAAAAGTGCAAAATTCTCCAATCGGCCATTTTTACTGAAACGCCAATCAGAAACGTTCCAAACAGTGACGTTATCAATCCATAACATATTTCTTAGAGCAACATAGACAACCTCATTGACCGAAATCTATACGTGGGCACCAAAGAGTTCGAAAGGTGCAAAAAAAAAATGTTATTCCGCCACTAAACATTTATTACGTCCAAAAAATATTATTACACGATATAAAGTAGATATCTATTTGTTATTACTTAAATAAAATGCTAAATAATACGATATTTCAACAACAAACATTTTTAATTATTTGGCTGAATGGAACTATCATTGCCATGTTGGCTGTCGTAACTAGAAAAAATGAAAAATTAAAAAGTAAAACCGGCGTTCGGTGATTTTCACTCAAAATGTACATGTATCTAAATAATTCATCTTAAACTGCAACCGTGTGAGAGTTTTTGTGTAAAATGAGTTATTGTGATAAATTTTTGTAATGTATTTATCATCCCTAATCGTAATATATGGTGCTGAATTAACAATATCATTCGGATTCAAGGGAAATTCGTAACTGTAAGTATGTAAACAATATCTACCACCCTACCACCAACTAAATAATGACGTCACAAATGGCATGCGAGGCGTTTTCGCGCGAAGTTTAAACTAGCTATAATAAAATGCAATTATCTATGTTAAATCTTATGAGTATAACTGAAATATAGTGTTTTTCGGAACTAATACAAGTGTACCGACGATATTAAAAGGGTTTTCAAAATTTGTCATCAGGCCTATTAACTTGCTTATATGTATACTAGTTAGCAATGCAACTTACAATAGGCATAGTTGAATCTCTTTAATTGAATCAACTACCAGGACATATTTAACATGTTCACTGTCTGTGCCCCATGTATGGGTCACGGGAAGCCTCTATTACAGAGCCGAAAGGTTGACAATTCAGATTGGGACAGTGAATGTGTTAATGTATGCAGTAAAACCCTCTTTAAGATTCTGAAGGGACCACACCAAACAAGACATCCGCGCCAGGCCACAACAATTTCGTCATATAAAGCTGTAGTACCACGATCCTGACTATCGGGTCATCCAGCCTGGGAACGAAATCATAAGATAGTCAGGTTTTCGGCACTAATACACGGTGTTAATACATTCACTGCGGCAATTAGTGTAACTTGTAACTAACTTGATACAGAGTATTCTGTATCAGGTCTTTTGGCCCAGTGCTGCAGTGAGTGTGTTAACACATTCACTGCCAAGAACACATATGTGTGTTCCTGTTCATTTTGTACTGGAAACAGGGCGCCCCGGCACCAAAACTGTTAAGTGAGAAAGCATATTAACTATGAAATAAGGAAGAAAAAGTTGCAGGGACCAGTGTGAAATGCTTTATTATAAGCGTAATTGTACCAAATACAGCGCAAAATATTGTATTAAGCGGATTTTACTGTATTTTGGCTTAGTTTTTGCTTCAGTATGTTTTAGAAAAACACTTTTACATCTAAATAAACTTTTTGTTTCAGAATTTGAAAAAATTGAGGGTCTAAATTGGATCTCCTGGCCACAATAAACAATATTTTGAATAGTACTTCTGTATTCCATAAATTTATGTTGTAGTTACACAGTGGTGTCTAAGGTTAAAGTTTACAAGCATAAAGTATCATTAAAACATTGTAAATAAAAATATTTTATTTAGAACCTGAACCTGAGCCTTTTGAATCTTTATCCTTGTCATCTTTCTCATCCTTGTCTTTCTTGATGGTAGACATGGCATTCCGGATAGCCTCACTTTGTGGATCTACGCCAGGTAGGTTCTCAAGAACACTCTGGAGGAAGGCAGGGTCATTCATAACTTCAGCATATTCCTCGGAGACATCCATGCTCTCCTCAGCTGCAGGGGCATCTTGTTGCATGCTCATCTGCATGGCCAAGGCTATTTGCTCCTCTTCTGACAATTCCATAGCTTCGCGGCCCAAAGACATGGCCAGGGCCCGCTCCATGCCACTATCTTGTGTTTCCCCAGCCTTAGGAGCCTCACCTTCAGTGTTAGTCTGCTGGCGCCGGGACTCCTCCTCTTGACGCTGTCTCTGTTCCTCCATAGACACACGCAAAGCTAAAGCCAATTCTGGATCTTCATTAGGATCAACTCCAAATTCGAATGGAGACAATCCAGAACCTGATGGGCCAGCACCATCTCCACCAATCAGTGGGCTCGAGATTAGGGCTTCAGAGAGAACCACACAATTACCAGCAGGAATGGAAACAAGATGGCTGCCTCCTGTAGTGTTGTCTTTGCCATTAAGGGTGTTGACAAAAGTTGTTAGCAGTGGATTATTCTCAGCATCCTCTCCAAACGACACAACGTCACAGTTTACTTTCTCCTTCTTCAGCCTCTTTGCTAGTTTGACGAGCTCCTTCTCATCGGAGTGGACCGGCGAGCCGACGAACACGACGATGCGCATTTTGTGGTTCTTGCCCTGACGGTGCTTTAGTGCCAAGTGGGCAATTCTGATTCCAGTCAGCAGGTTGATATCACCATTCGGTTGCACACGGTGAAGCTTAGACAGGATGCGGCCAACATCGCTGGTCAGCGTGGCCAGCACTTCGACGTTAGCGAGTGTCAATAATCCTACATTATTCTCAGGATTCGATCTTGTTTTGGAATGACATACCAAATTTACGGCATCTTGTTGAGCCTGGAGGCGTGTTGGTAGGAAGTCTCCATTTCTCATGTAGTCACTGTTATCAACACATATCATCGTACTTTCGAGGACCATTTTCTCAGCTTTTTTCGGTTTATATTTACGAGAGATAGAAAAAGTCGGACACTCAACAATGAAGTCAATGAAATTTGCTGTATAATCATAGACAACGATATTATATTTTTAAATAATATAATGACACTTGAATGACATTTAAGATATACTTTAAAACGTGGAAGTATGAAATTCTAAACGTTTTTTAGGTACATGAGTAATCACCTTAATAAAGCATAGACAATCGGATGGAAAAATCCATAGATATAATTACTTAAGGATTACGTCTAAGCGAGCTGTCACTGTAACCACTTTTGTTTAGTGTACGATTAACAAGGTAACTTGCTGTCGCCATGTCGATAAAGTCATATCGATAAACTATCGACATTTCTTGCAATTTTAATTGGCTACAAATATAATGACCACCAAAAAATACTTTGGTACCCTAAATAAAAAAATCATGTTTACCAAAAAAATTACTGAACACCAAAAAAATAAGGTCTAAAAATACAAAAGTACCACCATTTTAATTACGACTGCACTTCAAATTGTAATCAAATACCAAATATATTGAATGATCACCAAAAATCATTAATGATCACCAAATCTTGAAGACCAAATTAATGCGATATTTTCACCTAAATAAACCACTATGATTACCAAAAAATTTATACATTACCAAATAAAGTAAACTGATGTCAAAATTACTAGCCCCTCCCGCTCAACCCCCCGTTTGCCCGCATCGCATATCTACCTAACCTAATCTACTTTTCTAGTAGCATTTCGTTATGCTAAGTACTAGAAAAGTAAGTTAAACTGCTATCAGTTAAGTGGGTTAGGTTAGCACTGCGACCCTTACAGAAACGAAATGGTACTAGAAAAGTAGGTTAGGTTAAGTTTCAACTGCTACCCATACAGATACGAAACGCTATTAGAAAAGTGGGTTAGGTTAGGTTTGAACTGCGACCCTTACAGAAAAGAAATGCTACTAGAAAAGTGGGTTAGGTTAGGTTTGAACTGCGACCCATACAGAAACGAAATGCTACTAGAAAAGTGGGTTAGGTTAGGTTTAAACTGCGACCCTTGCAGAAAAGAAATGCTACTAGAAAAGTGGGTTAGGTTAGGTTTGAACTGCGACCCTTACAGAAACAAAATGCTACTAGAAAAGTGGGTTAGGTTAGGTTAGAACTGCGACTGTTACAGAAATAAAATGCTACTAGAAAAAGGTGACGAAGTGGATTAATTAATTTAATTTATTTATTCGTATGGCATTTACAGAGTCGCTAATTATCAATTACAATATTTACAATACGATATCTAAATTCTTCACCCATTGGGCAGCGTGTGCATTAGGCGAATGAAGGTCTAGAGCCTCTCCGACAAATTTCCGTTTCGGGCAACTATGTATAATGTGGTGTATAGTCTGTACTGGGGCCCCGCAGTCGCATGCTGGTGAGTCTCGCCAACCACACTTAAACAGGTAGTCCGCACAGCGTCCATGTTCGGTACGGAGTCTGTTTAATTGGCACCATTCCTTCCTAGATGCTGAAAAGCCATACGGCTTTTTGGTAGGATCGTAGGCATTTAGGCTGGGATTTGGCAGGTTGGATTGCCACTCATCTTTCCAAGCGTCTTTTATATTGAAGCCACCTTGCGTCAGGTTTTGAGCGGTTTGGTAGGGCGGGTGTCGAGACTTCAGACGATGCTGTGGTGGGTTAAGGAATTCCAGGTGGATCGGCAGTTTCGGGTCGCTGTGAATTTTGTTCGCTTCTTTTACCAGTGCCAATTGTCGTCTAAGATGAGGTGGTGGGATGTGGCTTAGGGTTGGGAGCCATTGTACGGGTGTGGATTTGATTGTGCCTGATATACATCGCATAGTATTACGCAGTTGCACGTCAACTTTCTCTGTGTGTGCGCTATTGAGCCAGACTGGTGCGCAGTATTCACCAGCAGAATAGACTAAGCTCAGCCCAGTTGTACGAAGAACGTCCGCTTTTGCTCCCCAAGTCGTGCCAGTTAATTTGTGGAGTATGTTGTTTTGGGTCCCAAGTTTTTTGCTCAGCTTTTGAAGGTGGGGGCCGAAGTAAGTGAGCGGTCCAGCGTAATACCAAGATATTTAGGGTGCGGGTTGAAAGTTAATATTTCACCATCAAATGCTACCGTTGGGATATAAGCAGCTTGCTTGTTGTTGAGGTGGAACGTCGACACTTCCGTTTTGCTGGCATTTGGAACAAGCCGCCATTTCTTAAAGTACTCGTTTAGAGAACCTAGATCTTTGTTAAGCTGCTCTTCAGATACCTCGAATGTCTTGTGCTGGTGCGCAATGGTGATATCATCTGCATACACAAATTTCCTAGAGACTGTTTTAGGTAGGTCATAAGTATATAGATTAAAGAGCAGTGGGGCCAGTGTGGATCCCTGTGGAATGCCATTGTTTAAGGTTCTAAGGCGGCTTTGTTTATCTCCTAGGTGAACTACAAAATCCCTGTTCCTAAGCATATTGTCAATCAGGCAGGTAATTTTACGACACGGGACAGCCTTCATTAGCTTATAGTAGAGTCCCTGTCTCCACACCGTATTATAGGCTGCACTTAAGTCAATAAAAGCAGCTACAGTTTTCAAGTTCTTCTGGTAGCCAGATTAATTTAATAGGATAACGATATATTAAATATTTGCACATTTTTAATTAAAATGTGGTTACAATTTTTGTGATCATTTACTATTTTTGCGTTTACAATGATTATTTTGGAGTCATTTGCTTTAGTAGGATAGCAAGATTTAAAAATTTGGTTATCATTTTACATTAAAATGGAGTTCTATTTTTGGTGGTCAGTTACTATTTTTGGGTTTACAATGATTATTTTGTTGTCATTTTCTTTAATAGGATAGCAAGATGTAAAAATTTGGTTATCATTTCACATTAAAATGGGGTTTGAAATTTGGTAATCATTGACTATTTTTGGGTTAATAATGATTAGTTTGGTGTCATTTCCTTTAAAAGGATAGTAAAATGTAATAAAATTGGTAATCATTTCACATTAAAATGGTGTTATAATTTTGGTGATCATTCATGATTTTAGGGTGGTAAAATAGATTTTTTTGGTATTAAATTTTACTAAATCTGGTGATCAGTTAAATAGCAGCCATTTTAATTTTACTTCAAAGGTTTAACGATACCTAAAATGAACAAAAACGCTTTTATTCTTTATTGTGGTTATCAGATCACAATTTTATCGTCACGCCCCAGCAGGGAACGAAGGGAAAGTTCAGATATTTAATTAAAATGCATAAATACCTACTAAAATATGTGTTCCGCAATAATTGAATTATTTTATTATATTCTAATATATTCATTATCCATTAGCATTTCAATTATGTTTATGTTTAACGAAGATATTGAAGCTTCAATTAATAGCTATTTCGTTCCGCTGTGTAGCGTTTATCGATATATAACATGATTAAAATCGACTTTTCACATCCCTAAAAGAGCACAATACATGTTTTTACGCACACATACACAGCCTGGATGCACCAAAAAAGGCAACACTTTGATTTGAAGTTCATCTTGTCAACAGTATGGTTGTCCTTTTTTGACAAATGGCATTTTTAAAAGAGCGAGGAGAGAGAAGTGATACTAGTTGCTGCGCCGTCAAAGTGAACAGACAACGCTGGGGCCTTGGAAAAATCAATTAAAAAAAAAATTGTCCTATAGGTATAGTCTATGATTGTCATTTTCGTCGACCAAATTTCTTTAGGAATAATTTGGTCGATTACAAAATAATAATGGGTTTCGGCGACTATCCTAAAGAATATAACCCGGCTGTGCACGGGCCTTACGACCCTGCCCGTTTCTACGGAAAGCGTAAGTGTATTTTCACAAAATTTTCGTCCGTCAATTTACAACGCTTGATTACATAATTATTTTTCCACTTTTCAGCTGACACTCCGTTCAGCCAGCTGAAACTGAGCGAAATCGGTGCATGGCTGGGTCGCAGGAACAAGACTCCCTCGGCCTTCATGGGCGCTTGCAGCCGAGGTAGCGTATGATATAATAGTTGTAGTTTTGTATAGGTTATAGCGCAATGTCATTGAAACCTGTCTAACTACAACTCCTAAATCATCTCTGAAGGTAGAGAGATGATAAAGTTAGTTTTGTATAAGAAAATGTATACGTTAACGTGATTTATGTTGGTTTAGCCTGGTGGAGCTGGCAGCACAAGTACATGCAGCCTAAGAGGATGACCGCCGCGCCCTTCTTCCAGCTGGTGGTGGCCAACATGATCTTCTTCTACACTATCAACTACGGAAAGATGAGTAAGTTCTTTCATTAACATGTAGTAGAGATGGAGATGAAGGGATTGATGCAATTTCTGTTACTGTATAATCCAAAATAGGTCTTATTTCTTATTCTACTTATCCCTTATTTAAAAGATCTATGTGGAGGTGTATAAAGCTTAGTGTTTAGATATTGCTTGATGATAGAGCTTGGCTCGATGTGTCTCGGGCAACCGAGGAATGTCGATTGCCTACCAAGCACTGAAACTGATAAACAATCTACAACTTAAAAATGTATGTGTCAAAATTCAGTGGATTCCATCACACATAGGTATTAGGGGTAATGAAATCGTTGCACATGAATCCATTCATAAGGGAATAGACCTTGCATGTAAACCCTATGCAACAGAATTAATACCGAAAATAAGGAACTTATGTCTAGAAAAGTGGAACAAGAAATTTGTAGAAGATTCTGTTGTAAAGGGTATATGGTATAGCAGTATTCAAGGACGACCCGGGTGGGTTCCATGGTTTGACGGTGCCAGACTTACTAGGGAGACGGTAACGTGTGCACTACGTCTGCGTTTGGGACATATTCCGTGTAATAGTTGCTGCTGTTAGGGCTGAACACCTGGAGCCCGGACCACTGTTGTAGTAGACCATACATAAGTAGAAATGCCATCTTCAACAACACCGTTGAAACAAAACAATAAAATATCACTAGACACCTTCCAACCTTCAACAAAAGAGTGTACTCCCATCTTAAAAGCCGGCAACGCACTTACAACCCCTCTGGTGTTGCGGGTGTCCATGGGCGGCGGCAATCGCTTACCATCAGGAGATCCGTCTGCTTGTTTGCCTCCTACATCATAAAAAAACAAGTCTCTTATTTTTAGTTCTATTAAAGTTTTTTTTCTGATCTAATATTTATCAATTTCAGAGCACCACAGGAACTACAAGTACCACTAAAGATTGTCACTGGAACAAGCCATCAGCAGATAGTAATACTGTATTTATGTTTATGTATGGATAAAATCTGCTAAAATCATGATTGTATTGTAAGGGAAAGTGAATTCTACAGTTACTGCAATAAAGTTATTAGAGTGAATACGATTTTTATTATCACCTTATTTCCGAAAGGGTGTTTGTAGGGCTACCCTGATTTTATTGTAGAGTACATAAGGTAGCTACAATGGTAGAGTGCTATAAATATTACATTACTTACTGTCCAACTATAATTAACATAAAATTGAACCAAACTCCTCTTGAACACTGCTACATTGCAACCTTTTCAATATTTCTATCTTCGTCCTCGTGTTATCCCGGCATTTTGCCACGGCTCATGGGAGCCTGGGGTCCGCTTGACAGCTAATCCCAAGAATTGACGCAGGCACTAGTTTTTACGAAAGCGACTGCCATCAGATCTGACCTTCCAACCCAGAGGGTAAACTAGGCCTTATTGGGATTAGTCCGGTTTCCTCACGATGTTTTCCTTCACCGAAAAGCAACTGGTAAATAATGTAAATATCAAATGATATTTCGTACATAAGTTCCGAAAACTCATTGGTATTTCAATATTGCTATTAATCGCAAAAAAGCAATAAGCTGCCTTTTTGGTTCCTAAGACTTGGCTATGCGCTTGACAGTGGACAACTGTCCATGGAACACATAGTACAGTTACCACACGGGATTGTTATGCCATTTAGGCACAGATTAATAAATAGTTACTACGTAACAGATACTTCATTCCCAAACAAAAGCGAAAATACCTACGCTATAATAGCCTACAAAACCTTAATAATATACCCTGCTGCTCAGGACAAGAAGAAATGTACCTTAAGTACGCGCACAAAGAGTCGAGACTGTGTTGCCCGCCGTGCGAATCACGTGCTAACGCGTCATCGTAAGAATGCGCTAGGGTTGCAGGCATCTACCTATGATGATTATTGTAATAAAACGAATGTGGCGGGTCAACCATATTTTTTATTAGTCAATGAAATATGTTTTAGTTTTATATAATGATTTATATTTTTTTCCCTTCTCGGAATTCTCTGTTATTAAATTTTATAGTTGTAAATATCCTAAATCGCGTAAATAATTTTAATAAATACTCAGGAGCAAAGCAACGGAAAATCAACGGTTTTTAACGCTACTAATAACGCTATGGATCAATGATCTGAAATAAACGATTTTTATTTTATTATTTATTTATTAAAAGTTGTAATACGGTGCTACCAGGCCGATTAATTATTACGTCGTCAAAATTAATTAAAAATACTTTTTCTAACCCTTCAATATAATTATTAAACGTTTCAGGTGGGACCTTCAGCCCGCCATAAAAAGATGAATCTTTATTATAGGCTTTTTCCTTTTACACCCATTTACTGCACAATAATTACGTGGTTTCGGCATTTCGAAGCGTAAGCGCGGGAAACGTGCGGTGCGAGCGTTCAGGCGGGCGTTCGGCGGCCCTCTGTCGGTTGTATCGTCGACGATACGCCGAGCGGTAGGCATATAGCGCGTGGCCTTGAGCGTGTGACGGAGGCCTGATTTAGGGTTCTTGCTAAACTGGATATTCTATAGCGTAAGTATTGAACAACCAATTTAGCTAGGACCCTAAATGGCGCAACAATTGGGGAGCGTGATGGTACCTACACTCAGTTGACAATTTGAGCCAACGAAAGTTATAACATTTTTGCGCAATCGTCGTTTTTACTACCCATGAATTTTAGCCATCCCACTTCGCACATGGCTATTCTAAAGCCCCCTCCAGACTGTGCGCGTGAATCGCAAGCGAAGCCGCGAACGCGAGTGTGGAGTCGATTTTCGCAGACAGCGAAATCGACTCCACACTCGCGTTCGCGGCTTCGCCCGCGTTTCACGCGCATAGTCTGGAGGGGGCTTAATAAATATTCCTGAAATTAAATGTGACGTCCCACGGTCAAAGGTACCTTATGGCGGGTATGGAGTTATGCATACCCCAGTAATCTACAATAAATAAGCTATCGATAACACAAAAGATCAACCTTCTAGGTTGCGTAGTTACAGAGATATGATTTTTTGATAACCTTTTACAGAGTAGTCGTAATAATAATAAAATTTTTTAAAGTAAAGCGCGTTTTCACACAGTGGATGGATAACACAATTAACACTCAGAAGAACTATTATCGAGAACTATATTATTAAATTATTTATATTTACATGTCAGTAAACATCTTTCTTGTATTTTTGATCGATTGACAGACTTCTTAATTTAAAAGTAGTAGAGCGTGGTTTTTTAAACGAATGCGCCATAGAGGTCACATTAACACCTTCTCTCGTTGAATAGACCTAGCTCGCTAATCAGCTGTTGAAGTCTTGGTCTAGCAAGCGGCTTCGTGAATATGTCCGCTAGCTGTAGCTCAGTGCTTATCCTCTGCACGTTTAAGCTTCCGTTCGCTACTAGTTCTCGGACAAAGAAATGGCGTATGCGTATGTGCTTAGTTCTGCGATGAAACTCTGGGTTTTCAGCTAGGCGCACAGCTGCCTCATTATCCACGTAAAGTACTGGGAGGCCTTCAGTCTTCACTAAACCACCGATAAGGCGAGTCAGCCAAACACTCTCTCTTGCTGCCTCGCTGGCTGCGACTATTTCAGCCTCTGTAGTTGAAATTGCCACGCTTGGCTGTCTCTGGCTGAGCCACGATACTGCCCCGCCAGCATAAAGACATAGAACGCCAGATGTCGATCTTCCAGTTGTAGTGTCTCCACCATGATCGGCGTCACTATAGCATTCTATTTGGCCCTTTTTATAATTCTTTTTGTAAATAATGCCCATATCTGGAGCATACTTCAGATAGCGTAGTATACGTTTCAATCTAACGCAATCTTGTTGTGTAGGGTTTTCAAGACATCTAGATGCTACGCTTACCGCGTAAGCTATGTCAGGTCTTGTACCAACCATGAGATACGCTAGTGCTCCGACCACCTGTCTGTAATTGGTTAGGAAATAATCTTCAGCATTCTCTGCTTTTTGATTAGTCTGTGGTATAGTGACATCATCTTTTACTATTGGAGTCGTGACAGGTCTGCAGTCTTGCATTCCGAATCTCTGCAGAATCTTCCTTGCATAAGCTGTCTGATGTATCCTTACATCACCACCTTCTCTAGTTTCTACTTCTATTCCCAAGAAGTGTGAAATAGGGTTTGAAGTAATTTTGAATTTTCTTCTTAGGGGTCATCCATTAATTACGTCACACGAATTTCTAGGTTTTTTGACCCCCCCCCCCCCCCCCTTGTCACATTTGGTCACATTTGGCAAACCCCTCCCCCCTAGTGTGACGTCACATTTTTTCTACGAAATCGCCAAATCGAATTAAGTAAGTACCTAAGTATTATTAATATTTTATCAAAATATTTTTGACGATATAAATATTAGTAATTTTATAACCCAAAACTGCTTAGGAAAGAAAATTAAAAGAATAAAAACGATTATCGTTTTAAAAACTTGTTATTTAAATGTACAGCGAATAAAATAATTTAAAAAAAACTTCGGTTACTGATGAAGTTAAAGTGACGTCACAAAGTTTGTGTCTCCCCCCTCCCCCATGTCACAATATGTCACATTTTCTTGACCCCCTCCCTCCCCCTAAACGTGTGACGTAATTAATGGATGACCCCTTATTTGCTCTAGAAATTCCTTAATTACGTCCTCATTTGACCCAGCGATGAGTCCATCGTCAACGTAGAGAGCCACTATTAGCTTTCCTCTCTCATTCTCTCTTTTAAATAGGCAGGGATCAGCCTCACTGACTTCGAGACCAATTTCCATAAAGAAGTCTAGAATCGTTCGATTCCAGCACCGAGGAGCTTGCTTAAGACCGTAAAGGCTTTTCTTTAATAGGCAAACTCGGCCTGTACCGTCGTCATATCCTTCGGGCTGTTTCATGAATATCTCTTCGTCAGATAGAGAACCATAAAGAAAAGCTGTAGAGACATCGAACTGACTTAACTTCAAGCCTTCACTAGCCGCTATAGATAGCACGGCTCTCACTGTCGCCATCTTGGCTACTGGGCTGAACGTCTGGTCGTAGTCTTCTCCCTTTCTTTGTTTAAATCCTTTTACTACAAGGCGAGCTTTATATTTGTCTATGGATCCGTCTGGGTTTGTTTTGATCCGATATACCCATTTGTATGGAAGTGCCTTGCGGTTAGGCGGCAAGTCGCACAATGTCCATACATTGTTTTGTTCTAAAGAGGCCATTTCACTCCTCATGGCATCAATCCACAGCTGTCTGTCTTTTCTTGACACAGCATCCTTGTAACTTGTCGGAAAATTTTCTGATAAAACTGAGAAGATGAAGTCGTCAAATCTCTCAGGTTTTCTGATCAAGTTACGGTCCCTCAATTTATACCTTGGTTCTTCTATAATGATCGATTCATTCTCTTCTGCATCGTAAAACTCAGATTCACCTCGGTCGTATTCTGCCTGATCATGGGCTTCCTTTTCACGATCTTCCTGGCCTTGGTCTCCTGTGCACTCTCCCTCTAGATCATGGTTAGGGTTGGCTAGGATGTCAGGTACATTCTCAGTCTCGTATTCGTATTGAACTGGTTCGGCTTGAGCTTGATCCATTCGTTCCTCGGGATGGATTACAGTTTGTTCCGGTATCTGACGTTCGTTAATGATTGCTCCCTCTGTTTCTGAGCTAATCGATATCTTAAACTCCACTTCTCTCGCAAACTTGATGTCTCGAGAGCGGTTGGTTTTCGTTCCGTCCCAAATACGGTAACCGTCATTGTTTTCATAGCCGATGAGAATTCCTTTAATGGCCTTTTTGTTGAGTTTTTTTCTGCATTGCTTGGGAATATGAGCATAGCACTGACTCCCTATGACTCGTAGATGAGAAATTTTAGGCTTTTTTCCAAACCATAGCTCATACGGAACTTTATCTTTGACTTTGGTGGGTCCCGTCCTGTTCAGAACGTAGGCTGCTGTGTTTATAAGTTCAGCCCAAAGTTTTTGCGGGAGATCACCTCTGGCGTGCAGCCAGGTCCTTGCGGCTTCGACTAAGGTGCGGTTCTCGCGCTCGCTACAACCATTTTGCTCTGGTGTGTACGGCATGGTAAAACGCTGCTGGATCCCGTGTGTATTCAATATCTTTCTGACTTCTTCGTTATCGAACTCTCCTCCGTTGTCACTCAATAAACATTTGATAGAGTGGCCGATAGTCTTGGTTTCATTGAGCATCAATTTCAATTTGTCTTTGACTTCTGACTTGTGACGCATGAAGTAAACTAGGCGGTATGAAGAGAAATCATCCTTGAAGAGCACGAAGTATCTGAATTTCTGTCCACTGGGATGTTCGAATGGTCCGCATACGTCCGTATGTATTAACTCACCAGGAGTTGTTGCTCTTTCTCTTTTCCCAAATGGTAATCTATGAGCCTTCCCGAATATGCATGCCTCGCATTTACCATTATCCTCAGGTAAATTAATCCCGAACTCTCTCTTGACTAGAGCCTTGACGTGTCTCTTGTCTTGGTGAGCAAAGCGTTCATGATAAACTTGCAGCATATTGGTGCCTGTGATTGCATTCACTTCGATTGAGTTAGATATTTTTGAAGGAGTGATTGTCTTCAGTTGCAGTTTATATAAACCCCCTCCAGGTTCTCTTTTGCCTACAATCCTTGTATCTCCATCAATATCTAGCTGACAACTTGTCGCGGTAGAAGTGAATAAGCTATTCCGCGCGTTGTCTTGAGCTGCTAAAGTCGAGAATAGATTTTTCGTCAGCGTTGGTACAAGCCAGACATCTTTCAATCTTATGGTTTCCTTCTTGTTGCCTATGATTGATTCCACCAGGACAATGCCTTTCCCTACTGCAGGATTCATTGTTCCGTCTGCCGTCTTCACAGATTGGTCATCAGAATCAAATGGCTCGAACTCTTGAAATATGTCTTTTCTAATGGTTATGTGCATGGTTGCTCCATTGTCAATATACCAATTTTCTCTATCTTGGTCTGCCGCCTTTGAACAGGCGTTGACTGCCATTAGCGTCATGCTTTGTACTTGCTTAGACGATGAGGTTGGTGCCGAGCTGCTTGGCTTTGGTGGTTTTCCATCCTTTATCCATTTTTTGCAGTTCCTTACTCTATGTCCCATTTGTGAACAATAGTTGCACTTGACCTTCGCATCTTTCTTCTTTTTCAACTCTTGGGCTTGTTGGATTACTAGCGTTTCTTGACTAGTAGTCCCTTCTTTGTTCTCCAAAGCTTTCTCATAGGAACACAGTTGAGTTGTCAAGTTCTCGATAGTTCTATCGGTCTTATTCAGAAGTAACCAGCTGGATTTGAACGCAAAGAATCTTTCGTCAAGAGTCTCTAATATCTTGCATATTAGTAACAGATCTGGGAGTTGGCCTGTTCCATCTGCTTTAGTAATCTCAACATTTAAATTGTTCCATATATTCTAGTTTCGACATGTATGCAGGTGCTTCACTAAGGTGCTCAAGTTTGTTTGAGGCTGGCACCGACTCCAAAAATAACAGATTGTAAATATATAAATACGCAGATTTGTGTGATTGATTTCAGAAGTATGTATATACATAGTTCATAGGTATTCACTTGCGTTAATGAAGACAAAATAATTATTTTTTTCTTTTCAGTGTGCTATTGTTTTTGTTGGTCGACTCGTTTCGTGTTAGTGCCGGTTTTTTTTTCCTTTTAGTTTTTTTTCGGCGGTTATTTTTTTTGTTAAAAAGTTTTTATTTTATAATTTTCTGTGGCTATAATTTATACAAATTATTACATGCTTACTTTTTGATTACTTTTAAAATAGCTACCTACCTTGCTTTAGCTATTAACTGTTATATTAATAATCCTACTTTAACTATTATTTTTTCTGTAATATAAATAAATTACCCCTATTTTCCCACCCTTAGGGTAGGATTTTTTTCCAAATTTTTATTATTATTACGACTACTCTGTAAAAGGTTATGCGTGGTCATACGTTACAATCGGTGAGTGAAAAAATCAATCATCCCCTATTTTCCTACCCTTAAGGTTGGATTTTTTTTTCCAAATTTATATGGGACCAACTTCGGGGTATACCCTTTCCAATAAAGAAATAATTATCAAAATCGAACATCTCTGTAAAAAGTTATGCGTGGTCATACATAAAAAAAAAAATATATACGCGTCGACTTGAGAACCTCCTCCGTTTTTTTTTCGTCGGTTGAAAAATAATGTTGTGAAATGAGCAACTTTACGATAGAGAAGTTTTAAGTTTAGCCGCCTAAAAAACTATGTTCCTGAAGTAAGTTACATAGTTGAGTACAAATAATAATACCTTATATATCTGAGATTAAAAAAATATTGCGACTTGTTCTGTAATGGAAATAGAAACTTTTGATATCGACTGATTTATGTGTATACTAACCAATCTCTTGAAAATAAAGTTTTACTTATTTCATTTTCACGATTGATTGCAATGAGCTCTCAAGATTTAAATTGTATCTATTAGAAAACGACACTGACAGACAGTTTAAGCAAAAAACAATACCGACAAACAGAGGTGAAAATGTATTTTCTGACTTTTTCATATAAAATCACAAAATTGGATATTTTTACTTTTAATGTGACACACAATCAATTTTTCTGAGCACATATGAAAGAAATTCTGTCATTCAAATGAAATAAATCCTAAAACCCCAACTAAATACTATATTTAACCCCTTATGCCACTTTAAACTTACATAACAATAACAGTATTTGCTCCATACATTTACGAAAAGGTACCTTATGGAAATAAATCTAATAATACATCACTACAAAATATCAATCATATTACAGTTTATCTTTTATGAATAGAAAATATTAATTTACATTAAACTGCCCCAAATTTAATTAGTTCTTCGTCATAATAATCTTAAAAAGACCAATAATTTGTATGTAATGAAAAGGTACCTTGTGATTAAGTTACATGATGAGGCATGATGATGATGGAACAGTTAGGATAAACTAATAATATTTTGGGGTTAAGATGGTATAAATCGTCTATTTCTTATCAATAATATATTTCGGTTGCTATTGAAGATAAGCGGCATTGAGGTTCAATGACCTCAGATATTCCATAAGGTAATGCGTCGGGTATTGGCATTTTTCAGCAAACCAATGGCTGATTTACTGCATGCGACCAAACCAAATGAAGATTATTCTAGTTAAGAAAGACTTGATGAGAGTAACTTTGGTATAATAGCAGGCTACTTGGATTTGTGATGTCGGTCTATGTACGGTTATAATATTTGCGAGGCGCCCCAACCAGAACTGAAATTATCAAATTAGTTTTGCAGAATGCTAATACAGTTCTCTACCAAACTTCTTTTCCCGTATTGACTAGTTTTTTTGGGAATTTTCAATCTTTTTTCCATAAGGTACCTTTTCTACTAAACTCTGAGACCACATTACTAGGCTTATAACTAACTTATAACAAAAATAAAAACAGGTAAACAAACGTTACGCATTAAGGTTTCAGATCACACAATAAAAAAAAATTGAGCATTTTTTCACCTCTTTACAAAACATTTCATATCTCCGAAACTAGAAACCCTCATAAGGTACCTTTTCCCGTGGAACGTCACAAATAAATATTAAAATGGTAGCAGACACGGCGGGACTCGCTGACATCCATGATAAAAAAAAATTACGGCACTCAGCGAATTGCCGCATGTTTGGCCGCACCCTTATGTTAGTCTATTACTTTTTGGAATTTAATAAATCGAGAAAAGAAAAAATTATACGGTCTATAGATAGTCTTATTGTTTGTCATTTACGACATTTTAAGTAAAACGTAGTGATTTGGCAATATCAAAATTATAATGGGTTTAGGAGACTATCCTAAAGAGTATGATCGTAAGACGCATGGGCCTTACGACCCTGCAAAATATTATGGGAAACGTACGTATCTACCCTGTCTACCGATCTGTTTAGCCACAAGAAAGTAATTTAATGCAGTGGCGTAGCTAGCCGTGGGCGAAGTGGGCCCTTGCACACGCCTTCGTGCCCGAAGGAGGGCCTCGCGCAGGCCTTCGGGCACAGTGAAAGAAAAGGGCCTCGCAGATGCGATACATAACTCCAAATCACCCCGTAACGACAGGTGATTCCGAATCCAAACGCTTATTTTATTGATAGGTAGGTATCTATGGGTTATATTCCGAAATATCTAACCGAACGTTAGGGGGTGATACAAAGCTACCCGAATAGGTTCATCTTCGGGTACATCTTATTCATTTATCTTATCTTATTCATTTTAATAGAGTAAGGTGCGATAAATGGAATAAGTATATAGCATCTGCACATTCATCATCCTGATCCCAGTAATTAAGTAAAGGTGGGATCAGACGGTTCACTCGAATGAATGTTCACTTGAGTGAATGATTCATTTTTCATTCATTGTATGTTCACACGGTGCTGGTGCTAAGATTATTCACTTTTCATTTTCTTTCACTATGGCGTCGAATGAAGTTGTGCGTCTTGGATAAATTTTTATTTGTGATCATTTAATAAAGATCTTAACAAGCAAAAAGCAAAGAAAACGTCGACGGTGGTGGGCGCGAGCTTCGAATACATTGGGGAAACTAGCCATTGAAGATCCGGAATTGTATCGCAATCATTTGCGGATGAATTTAAGTAATTTTGAAGAACTTCTACTATTAGTTGCATCAGCGGTGGCAGCATGGTTCTACATATTTTTATCGCCTGTCACTATGCCCGTCGGTTTCGCACTTACACACTTAGAACGTGACAGGCATGGTAACAGGCGATAAAAATGCGACCGTGCTACAGCCGCAGTATATATATGTAATACCAAGCCGAATAATTCATAAAATTTTACTGCGATACCTTGCTACTCACGATTATTTTGGAATTCTGGAATAATTTTACAGGTACCAAGTACAGGTATAAATACCATATCCTGATTTTTCCAAGAAGTCTAATAGATACTACTAACCACAGGATTCGAGAACAATATGCAAAATCGGAATGAACATTCACTCTGTGTTCACACTGTTCATTTTTCGTTCATTCGGAGTGCGAGTGAAAGATGCCGAATGAAATAAACAACACTGTTGGATCATTTCACTAATGAATTCATTTTTCACTTTTGGTTCATTTTGTGTTCACGCGTGTCACTTTGAGTGAAAGATGAATAATGAAACACGAAAATGAACACAAAATGAACCGTCTGATCCCACCTTAAGTATCACATATTCCTTGAGAGCTACAAAAATCCCACTAGCCTTACGGATATATTGCCACCCGTAAACTGAGCGGGGACTGGACACCAATTTTAAAATGCATAAATTAATGAAATATTAGCAAAACGGGTAGGTACCATGGTACCAATTGTAAAATATGTGGCTTAAATTATAAAACTCTTCCATGTCGTCATGTGCATGTGTATTTTTCAGCTGATACTCCATTCGGCGACGTGAAACTGATTGAACTCCCAGCGTGGTTTGCTAGAAGGACCAAATCTCCTTCTGCCTTTATGGGCCTTTGGAGCAGGGGTACCTATTTATCCAAGTACCTATAATTTATAAGTTTCGAAAAGGGCTCGGCATCGGCAAACTTTTAGGAAGAAAGGCCAACCGCAGTGTCCGCAGTAAAATTCAACACTTTAGAATCTTCAAAGAGCCATTCATATTTCCTCACTAACACAATATGACAAAAAGATACAAATAACCTATGTAGGTACTAGGTACAAATAACACTGCTAGTACTTTTAGTAGGTATTGATAGAAATGTATTACTTCACCTGATGAGCCATGGTTTTTCCTCTACAATATCTTACGGCAGGTTCCCTAAGCTTTTTACTCTATCCTATTCTGAATACTAGCACAGAATAAATAATAGTACTAGGTACAGAAGACTCACTCTCTAATAAAACGCGTCTGTTATGATCAGGACAGATATGGCCGCTAGGTGGCGACAGCGCCACACGCGGCTTATGGCTAACCACCAAAATTGGTGTGGAATGGATGTACTTTTATGGCTCCTCTTCACGTTGGGCCAACGCCAACCCCAACGAGGGACGCATTTATGCGTTAGAGGGAGCAAGTGATATTGCTATCTCATTCTACCGCGTGGCTGCGTCCCTCGTTGGCGTTGGAGTTGGCCCAACGTGAAGAGGAGCCTTTAGCTACCTGTAGCAAAGCGACGAAATCGCGGAGTGAGCCACGCCTGATACTAGGTGTTTAGAGTTCAAACATTTCTGGTGGCCCATTTCGCGGCAGTAGCGCCTCTACCGGCAAAATATTGCAATGGTGTATCCTCACTTACCCGCAGCCTGGTGGAGATGGCAGCACAAGTACATGCAGCCTCGGAAAGTGGGCGTCGCCCCCTTCTTCCAGATACTCATCGCTAACATGGTGTTCTTCTACGCGATTAACTATGGAAGGATCAGTAAGTGCCCTTATCACAGATTAATAAATAGTTACTACGTAACAGATACTTCATTCCCAAACAAAAGCGAAAATACCTACGCTATAATAGCCTACAAAACCTTAATAATAATACCTGCTGCTCAGGACAAGAAGAAATGTACCTTAAGTACGCGCACAAAGAGTCGAGACTGTGTTGCCCGCCGTGCGAATCACGTGCTAACGCGTCATCGTAAGAATGCGCTAGGGTTGCAGGCATCTACCTAAGATGATGATTATTGTAATAAAACGAATGTGGCGGGTCAACCATATTTTTTATAAGTCAATGAAATATGTTTTAGTCTTATATAATGATTTATATTTTTTTCCCTTCTCGGAATTCTCTGTTATTAAATTTTATAGTTGTAAATATCCTAAATCGCGTAAATAATTTTAATAAATACTCAGGAGCAAAGCAACGGAAAATCAACGGTTTTTAACGCTACTAATAACGCTATGGATCAATGATCTGAAATAAACGATTTTTATTTTATTATTTATTTATTAAAAGTTGTAATACGGTGCTACCAGGCCGATTAATTATTACGTCGTCAAAATTATTTAAAAATACTTTTTCTAACCCTTCAATATAATTATTAAACGTTTCAGGTGGGACCTTCAGCCCGCCATAAAAAGATGAATCTTTATTATAGGCTTTTTCCTTTTACACCCATTTACTGCACAATAATTACGTGGTTTCGGCATTTCGAAGCGTAAGCGCGGGAAACGTGCGGTGCGAGCGTTCAGGCGGGCGTTCGGCGGCCCTCTGTCGGTTGTATCGTCGACGATACGCCGAGCGGTAGGCATATAGCGCGTGGCCTTGAGCGTGTGACGGAGGCCTGCCCTTATTTTTTCCTCCAAAACTCTCTACCGCTCTTGCATATGCGAACGATAGAGAAGAGACTATAGAGAGGCAGATACCGAAATTCCGATTTTGGATGTTCGCGATAGGCCCATCAGTCAGTCAGTCAGAAGTCCTAAGATTGCAGCCCCAGGCCATTTAACTTACCTAAAAATGTTACCGTTGCAAGTTTGAGGTTTTAAAATTTTGCATTGTTTTTCTATTTCAGGTCGCCACAGGAATTATAAGTACCACTAGATAAAACTTTAGGTATGCAATAACACCATTTCAACTTAATATATGTGTGATTCTACTAAATAATGGTGAAAACAATGTTACGATTGTTATTTCATCCAGATTTAAAAAAATGTTGTGTTATGCCTATGTAATTGTTGTGTTGTCCAATAAATCTTTATTTTTGTATTAGATAGTGTTTAGTCACTTTGCCTATTCCCTATAACGAAATTTCCTTTCCCAATCCAAGTTGCATCAAGTGCCAATAAGAAGGCAAAACTTTAAAATCTGACCTAGTTTGTAGGTCAGATTTTAAAGTTTTGCCTTATATAACAGAAAATATGGATTGCACTTTGGCCTGAAGCCAACAGCCTGGGCAGCTACTTAAAGTCCCTTTTTTAATTCGGTAGACTAAAATGACATTTCATACTATGAAATGTTATTTTATGTTCATACTAGGAAATGTCATTTTAGTCTACCGAATAAAAAAATAGACTTTAGGGGGTTATTGTGTAATCCATATGTACAGTCAGCAATATAAGCATCATTAAGAACATCACATAAGCTGAAAATTGGCAATACTGTTCATTGATGTTTTTATGCTATGCTTATAGTGTCTCTACTGAGGATGAGTATTAACACATTCAACACCAAGAACCCGACTGTCGGGTACACTGTTCGTAGCGACTACGCGCTACATACGACGAAACCGTGGCTACGCGCTACGAGCGTAACCCGTAGCACTTAGTGGTATTGAATGTGTTAAACAATACACCTGTTTGAGATTAATTACCTTACTGATTGTACAAGTCTGGGGCCAGCTTCAAATAAACTTATAGATTTATTTATATCATAAGTATATGTAATAAATACTTAAAAGACATATATTTTGCCATTAGCCATATGACTAGACCCTGTCTAGTATACTAATGTCTAGTCTGTACGCAGAGTGCTACGTCAAGTAGTATGGTGCGGCGATACATTGTCAATTTGCTGCTAAGCATGTGCAAACTTAGCTCAGCTCAGACTTTGCAGATATTAGACAAAGTTGCAGTTCCTTAAATTAAAATAAGCACCTTTTTGCCATTGAAATAGAGTTGAAAATGTTAGTCAGTAATAAAACCACAGAGTTCATAAAAATATTTACTTAATAATTACAATAATTTACTTCAATGTGTGCACAAACATTCCCACAACACTCACAGAGTCCTTAAATGCAATTGATGTTCTATTCAGGCTAGACCAAGGAGCCTAGTTGTTGATGTTGATATCACATTTCATTTATTATTCTGGAACAAAAGAAAATACATTATTAATCTTTGGCATATTATTAACCTTTCACAAGTGTCTGGAGGTCAAAAATTGTGAGTTATAACCTTGATTGTGCTGTATAGAGCAGAAAATAATAAAATAATAAATAAGTAAGAAAATAGAGCAATAATATAACTTAAAATTTGGTCAGAATCCTTATCATACTTGGACAAGAGGTTAAGATATGTAGGTATTGTATTTTGTGTGTAATCAGTGGCAGATTTGCAGTCTTTGCCGCCCTAGGCCTCAGGCACTGTTGTAAGTACTAGCCGCCCCTTTCTCAGGACCCACCATATAAAATGCTGACCCTAATATCTGGCCACCCTAGGCCCGGGCCTACTGGGCCTTAAGGGAAATCCGCCACTGTGAGTAATAGACCAGTTGTTCAGAGAGCTGATATAAGTATTAGTTCATTGATAAATCAGAAAGTCACAGTAGTGGTTAAACCACAAGTAAAAATTAAAATCACACACAATCAAAGTCATAGTGAAAACTTGTCAAATAACTGTTTGAGGCATAGTATGTATAAGTTAATTTATAGTTTACTGCACTGCACTCTGGCAGCAGAACATTGCAGTTATTGTGTTAAATACTTTTCTTTATAACATTTATTTCAATCTCATATTATTGTCTTACTTATTCCAATTCAGGCTGCCAATTTAAAAAGAAGAGACAATTATCTGAAGGGAATTTTTCAAACAATCATATATTGTAGCTAACAAATAGTCAACCCATTTTGAAATCACAGTCTTGGCACTACACATACATTTTGATCACCCATTCAATTCACAGAACAGATAGAAAGGAAAATAAAAATCGTGAAACATAATTGTTGGCTTCAATCTCTTAATCACAATAATTTTTATCACATGTTGTGGCTGGTTAGTATCCACTTCTTGCGACTAAAAGCTTGTTCCAGACTGTGATGTGTGTGTGTGTATGTGCATGAAGTAAAATTTAAAATTTGTATGTGTCCAGAGTTACCTTGCCAAGATATGTATCTTAACTATTGAGTAATTTTCAAAATGTTGTGTATCTTGAAAAGCTTAACAGGAAGATAGAATGGTTAAACTATTTAATTTGATTTTCAGTTTTGTCAGAAGAACTTCAAGTCACAATGCATGTCTAACTAGAAAGTACTTATTTAGGTTAGTGAAAGCAAATGCTTACCTATTATTGAACTATTACAAGTCAGATCGACCGCTATTCATATATTTAGGCTTGAGCTCTTCTATTCTCTTAATGAAGTCCGTCTTCTCGATGCAGCCGTCGCACACCTCGTCCCAGTCGTTCAGGATCTTCTTCAAGTCTCTCACCTTCAATTTCTTCAAATCAACATTGTTTAAGTCAATCTGCTTGTCGAATCGCAGATCGCAGATCTGGGCGTCCTTTTTCCTTAATTTTTCACAGATTTTATCAGCGGGCATTGACCAACTGAGTGGTTTCGAGAGCTCACCCAAGATACCAGTTGCAGACTCTTCTAGGCCACCTAAATAGTAGCAAAACCTGTTCTCCTTGCTCTTAGAGTTTTTGCAGAACTTCTTGAACTCAGCCTCTATCAATTTGGGGTCTTTCTTTACGCTGTCTGATAACGTGGCTGCGAATTTCTCGACTGTTTTCACGCACACCTCACATTCGCCTTCTCTTAAAGCGAACGCCCCCTGCAGCACCGCCGCAAGTAATAATAAATTAAACACACTGAATTTCAACATTGTAAATACGTTTCTGTAATATCTCGTTACTCTAATTTATACTATAACTTTTAACTTCAGCAGCTAGAGAGATCGAAATAAAATGAAGAGAAGAATGACTCAAGAATCTCGTCCATTCATGAAAATGAAGACGTTGACAGCTTTACTTGGCGAGCTGTGATTGGCGCACGTTTCACAGTCCAGTTATGAAACGTTCCGGTAAACGCATACATTTTTATTTTCAATTGATAGCAATAAATATATTTGAAACAAGTGAATTTTACACAAATTAAATGCTTTAATATTTACGTCTAGCATTTTGCATATATTTGATTCAATGAGTGCTTTAGCTGCAAAACACATTCAGTTTCTAGTTCTTTTGCTTCTTTTTAAGATAGAACCTTTAAAAAATCAAATGTCAAATTCGTGTCGTCATGGAAACCACATTTTGTTTATCAATATAAAAAAAAGTGTGGTTTAGTCGATAAAACGAGATTATTTCCAAGCATACAAAAATAGCTAGCTACAATAATGACTGAATCTCAGAAAACACAATTTGCGGCGAACCCTCGTGCGTTCCTTGAGCAGCACATCACCGCTTTGCAAAGCGAGTCGAAGATGACTCGAAAACAAGCCCTGCTAAAGATCAACGAAGAGATATTTGAGACCCCGGAGCACAAAGATTGCGACTTAACTGTCGTTTTCCCAGAGGTCTATGCTTACGTCTTGAAGAGTTTCGCCGATTCTTCTGAGGCTTGTCGAGAGACTGCAGCTGCAATAATCTCTAACTTCATTGGCCGGTTACCGTTAAACGATTATTATTTAACCTACATTTTACCAGTTCTAGTCCGTCGGATTGGCTGTCCGGAGATTGTGGAAGAATCTGAAGAGATTCGTTTAATTTTAGTAGAGCTAGTTCACCAGATACTTATAAAATACAACGTGTCGCATCTCCTTAGCCCATTCATCAATGATTTCACAAGCATTCTCACGAAGACCAGCACGGACCCGTTTCCGAAGGTGAAGCTGGAGGCCTGCGAGTGCATTATTCTGCTGTCGAGGACCCTGGCTCGGGACTTCCATTTCCAGAGTGAGAGCTATGTCAAACCAGTGCTGTCTAACTTTGCTCATCAACATTATAAGGTTCGGGTGGCGTCGATTAAGGCTATTGGTAAGTTTATACTACATTAGTAAAGTAGTAGGTTACTGAGAAGTTATAATAATGTGTACAAGTTTTATAAGCACAAAAATTTAGCTTTCTAAGGATTGGATTGGATTGGAGGATAAATGTCTTATGTGCCTGCCAATGCCTATCTGGAGTTATTAGAGCAGGAACTACTGTTAATTGTCCCATATTATTGTTATGGTCCATACCAAACTTATTCTGTAATTAATTAATTATTAAGACTGGCTATAACTGTGGCCAGTGTGGAATTGGTATACTACTCTTGTTTGATTTCGGCCACACCAATCCAATTTTTATTCTAGGAGCAATAGTAATAGCTGGAAACGCCAAGTGCTTTGAACTGTCCATCACTCCAATGGCCGAGAAGCTGTTTGACGAGAACAGCCCAGTCCGGCTGGCGGTTACGGAGGAGGTCGGCAACTGGATGCTGAATTACAGAGACCGGTACTCATTCTGGCATCGCATGATTCCTCTGCTGTTGACCAGGCAAGTTTACATTGTAATTAAGGTACAACGTTAAAAAAATGGGAATACTTATCTATTTCATTTTCTTTTTGATTAACATTAAGTAAAATTTTTACCAGATAAAGGATTAATATATTGCTATCTATTCCATTGGTGGAACATATAAAAAAACTTCAGGATATGCAAGTCTTCACAGACAAAGATGGCTCGTTATGTAGTTTTATTTTAATTGAGAATAAGTTTTAGTTAATAAATAAATACATAATTATTGGACATTCTTACACAAATTGACTAAGCCCCACAGTAAGCTTAAGAAAGCTTGTGTTGTGGGTACTCAGACAAATGCAAAGTTATTTTAGAAATATGTAAGCAAATTGCACCCTCTCACTTATTACAAGTCCCAATTAAAATTGTATGAACTTTGTAAATCGTTTTCAGCATGAGTGATGTAATAGAAAACATCAGAGAAATAGCCGCAAAACTCTGGACGGATATTGGCCTTCAGTATATGGAGGAAAATGAAGAGGACCTCAAGAAAAGAACGGATTTTCTCAAGGACGTGCCGCCACACTACCCTGACGTGACGAGACCCAATCTTGGCTGCAGGCAGCTGGTGCAAAGCAATATTGGGAAGATTGTGCCGGCTATTGGAAGAGGTGATAAGACAGAATGATACTTAAAAATATGAAAAACCCTTTATCTTATGACAGTAAGGTTTACAAAGAAAGTCAGTTAACTGTGTCCATGGTGCCAGGTACAAAATACCTTTAAAAAATATTTTTGAGGATGTTGATTCCCTTGAACTAGATTGGCCAAGATATTTCCTACAATTCTTCTTTAGCTAACCTCTCAGAATGTCATTTTTGATAATTGGAAACACAAATTTATAGCAATTGATTAAGATTCAAGTTTGATTGACTTTAAGGATCCACTGCATATCATCTGCGACGAGCTAGTATTGTAGTGAGTCAGAATTTTCCCGTTTCTGTAGCGATGCCGTTATCATTATATGTACAGTGAAACCTGGTTAAGTGGGACCTGGATAAGTGAGAAACCTCTATAGCTGGGACTCATGGTGCGGTCCCAACACTTTAGCACTGAATTACCTCTGTTAGTGAGATAAAACGAACCTCTATAACTGGGATTAGTTGTTGTAATTTTATAGTCATATTTACCTCTATAATTGAGACAGAGAGTGTATTTTACCTCTTTTACCGAGACTATATTTATAAGATTACATTTTCCTCATTGTTTTTTTAGAATTTTTTACGAATTAAGGTTTACTCGGGTAATTCCGAATGTCGAAAACTGTCGGATAATTCCGAAAGAGACTTTTATTATGATGGAATTAAGGGTGATTTTCATCTGAATTTCGGAATTATCCGACATTCGGTAATACCCGAATACACCTTACCTCTGTATCTGAGATAACGTCAATCTATGACCTCTCTAACTTGGACTTTATTGATCTATTTCCGTATTCTTACTAACTCTTAGTCTATCCACAAATTCCGCATTTGCTTAATTGTGTCTAAACATCAAACATCATCAAACATCAACATAAACAAATTTTCATTTAATAAATTTCTAAGACGCAATGAAATCCGTATCAAATTTAATTGAAAAAATCTATCCTTTGGAAAATCATTCAAAATAAATTCAAAGAAATATTTAAACAGACTTAAAAAATATTTAGGGACAAGTATTATTTTACCTAAACATTTAAAGATAATTACAAAATACCTTATTAACCACCTGTATAACTGAGATATATCCTTTATTCTCACCTCTATTAATGGGACCCTCTGTAAATGAGACAGAATTTTTTTTGTACCTGGCTAACTGAGAGCCTGGGTAAGTGGAATACCCCTTTAAGTGAGACAAATCTGCTCGTCCCTTGAAGTCTCACTTATCCAGGTTTCACTGTATTTAAGAGCATTGAAAATGGATCACTGAGTATTGATATTTCCATAAGAAGTGACCCGTATTATTGAATTGCTCATGTGTGTATGTGTACAATAAATGTAACTTGCACAGCACATCATCTGTGGCTTTACGATTGTTCTAGAAATGGAGGGCTGGCAGGCAGACGCACGTCTCCGCGTAGCCCAGTTACTGTGCTGGCTAGTGGTATGCGCGGAAGACGGTTCCACACAACACGCTAATACCATTGTGCGGACGCTACACCGCGGGGCTAGTGACGATGATGACCGAGTTATTCTAGAGGTGATCTTATTTGTTATAGAAATAGAGTTGATATTTGCATGGTGATAATATTCCACAGATCACGCTAACACCATCGTGAGGACGCTACATCGTGGGGCTAGTGACGGTGATGACAGAGTTGTTCTAGATGTGATCTTACCGCTTTAGAAATAGAATTGACATTGGCATGGTGAGAAGGTTCAACAAAGCACGTCAACACCGTTGGCAAATACGGTCACTGCACATCTGGTAGCGGAATTATACCTACACATTTTCGAACGAGCGAGCGAAGCGAACGAAGTTCTTACATTCGACTTGGGACACGCGGCTGGCTAGGGGCACGTCCCGGCATTTCGATGTTTTTAACCTGAACTATCAGAGGATAGTTTATTGATACTCAAGAACTTAAGTAAATTTGTTCTAATTTAAATTAAATTGCGTAAACGTGTAGTTGAGGGCATTATATTTTAGTCATTAAATTATGAGCAGGCTCGATCAAGGGGTTATTGAGCTAGAAGAGCTTAGAAGGCTAAAAAGCTATTTGTGAGGGGTCTTGCTATTCTGGTCATTTTTTTGCAAGAAAGTATGGTCCAGTTTGGTATTAGATGAAAGTGCTCGGCTTGCATTTTTATAATATCGTTTTTAAATTTACCATTTTGTAATAATTAACAAGATAAAAATAAACATAATATAGGTATTTGAAATTTGACAGGAAATATTTCGGCTTACCACAGATACAGTATCAGTTAAGGGCTCCACAGACCTTGTAATATATCCATGCGATTTTTGATCCAATGGAACTCTAAAATTTCCATACTATAGTCGGTCAAACAAGTTTGTCAGTAGAAAAAGGCGCGATATTGAAATTTTCTATGGGACGATAACCCTTCGCGCCTACATTTTTTAGCCGCTTTTTTCTACTGACGGAAATGGGTTGAAAGACTATAAATTGTTGCCATGTGTAAGCATTTTACGTCATAAATGTGACAGCTACGTAGAAAGTGGCGCCCTCATTTATTAACCGACTTCCAAATCTCAAAAGGAGGAGATTCGATTGTGATTTTTTTTATGTTTGTTACTCCACATCTCCGTCATTACTGGACCGATTTTGAAGATTATTTTTTTGATTGTATGTATATGCATACAGATTGGTCCCGTTTTTGTCAAAACCCAGTTCTGATGATGGGATCCATGAGGAATCGAGGGAACTCCTCAAATCTTAAAGGCATACATATAGTGATTTATGTGTTTTATCAACAAATCAAGCATATACATTCAAAAAAGTGTAATTTGATGAAGTGGAACTGCTGATGATGATCAGAACGGAACTCTTCAACGACGCATAGTTCACGTTTGGCGATTTGTCCTCTTCGTTATGTTTGTTAAGCAAGTTAAGTTTTTAAGCCACATTTTTTTCAAGCTCGAGGTCTGATGATGGTATCCATGAGGAATCGAGGGAACTCCTCAAATCTTAAAGGCATGCGTATAGAGATTTGTGTATTTTCATCAGAAAATCAAGAATTTACATTAAAAACTGTCGCATTTGATGAAGTGGAACTGCTGATGATGATCAGAACAGAACTCTTCAATGACTACACGTTTGGCGATTTCGAATTTAGATTTTGACGGAGCTGGCCCTGGAGCCAGACCTGACCCGGATCCGGGCTCTTATCTAGACCTGAACCCGGACCTGGACCCGGACTTGGACCTGGACATGGACCTGGACCAAGACCTAGACCTGGACCTGGACCTGAACCTGGACCCAGAACTGGACCCGGACCCGGACTCGGACCTTGACCCGGAAAACCACTGATACCTAAGCTAAATAAACCACTATGATTACCTACCATAAAATGTAGGTATAAAGTATAATGATGCCAAACTTACTAGCCCCTCCCGCTCAAACCCCCGTACACCGCACCGCACGCGCCGTTAAGTGGGTTAGGTTAGGTTTGAACTGCGATCCTCACAGAACCGAAAAAAAGTGGTTTAGGTTAGATTTAGAGATGGGTAACTACCCGGTAAATACCCGATATTTACCTACCCGCGGGTAAATACGCGGGTATTTTCGTTTTTCTTCTAAATTTGATGTGTTTAATGGTATGTGAGTATAAATAAGATTAATTTAAGTATTTTTTTATAATGTTACATAAAATGTATGTTCAAACTAATTACGAAAAGGTTGCTATGAGGTGAAGTTCGATTTTAACATATCAGTCCAATTAGAAAAATCGTGTAAAATCATTCCCTGGCTTCCGGAAATGTTTTAAAATGCTTTTAATATACATTAGAAAGATGAAAATAAAGAATAGTTATGAATGATAATAAAAAAAAATTGTGCAGTATCCCAACTTGGGAAGCTTATAAGTCAAACACATTTAGTTTTAGGACAAAAATGTATATAACCTTTTTTGTAGAAAATTATGTCTACTTTAGTTTGTACATACAACACTTTTCGATATTAATGACAGATTCCAAGAAATATGAAAAAATTCACTTTTGCCCCCCTCCCCCCAACCACACCCCCCGCCGACCGAAGTTGGAATGTGTATTATCAACGTATAAGTACGATAATTTACTCAAGTCTAAAAAAAATACTCTTATGACGGCGTTTTTTTAATATTTATCAAAATTGTACTAAAAATTCCTTAGTTACAACTGCAACTGCAACTAAACCATTTCATTTTAAATGACACACAATAATTACAGCCATTAACTCGGTTTATATCTCCACTTTAACACAAATCGACATGTGCAACAAGAAATGAATCTACCCGTCCATTTGGGTAGATACGGGTAAATACCGGGTAGATGGGTATTTACCGGGTATTTACCTGGGTGGGTAAATTGGGTAAATACCCGCGACCCATCTCTAGTTAGATTAGAACTTTACAGAAGCGAGCCTTACAGAAACGAAATGCTACTAGAAAAGTGGTTTTGGTTAGGATCGAACTGCAATCCTCACAGAACCGAACTGCTATCAGAGAAGTGGGTTCGTGAGGCTAAAACTGCGACCCTTACAGAAACGAAATGCTACCTACTAGAAAACTGGATGGTTTTACCTCCTTTTCTACATAGTGCACCATCTATGTACAATAATCTTTCACCGGCCCCCATAGAAGTCGGTTTTTTTCTTGAAAATTATTTTCTACAATTTTATGTCGAACTATACGAGTAAGTAGGTGCAACAAAGTCAATCGCTCTATATAATTTTTGGCAAACCGCGAGTTCTCAGTTCGGGGCGAACTACTAGTTTAAATAAAAATTGACTTTACTAGTTAAAAACCTGTCTTATTCCCTGTCCAGATAAAACGCGCAGCGGAGCTATTCGGCTACTTCATCAGTCCCGATACCTGGTGGCCTCTGCTCGAGGCCGAGATGGACTCGTGGGGGGCTCTCATCGTCCTGGCGAATATCATCAAAGGCTCCCAAGCGGACCTGGTGCTGCCCAAGTTGAAGGACATATTCAAGGAGCTGGCTGATCCGGACAGGTGTAGGGTTAGAAAGGTGAGGAATCTCCTCAAGATGTGGATTACTAATTAGCTACCTACTTTATCAGCCTGGCCACGAGGTGGCCCCTGCTGCTGGACGCTTGCGGTCGCGCTCATTGTTTTAGCGAATTTAATCATGGGTTCAAAAGGATCTAGTACTGCCGAAGTGCCGAAGTTGAAGGACATATACAGGACAGGACTTACAGGAGTTGACTCTCTCTTCTTCCTCGCGTTATCCCGGCATTTTCCCACGGCTCTTGGGAGCCTGGGGTCCGCTTGACAACTAATCCCAAGAATTGACGTAGGCACTAGCCTAATCCCAATAAGGCGTACAAACTAGGCCTTATTGGGATTAGTCCGGTTTCCTCACGATGTTTTCCTTCACCGAAAAGCGACTGGTAAAAATCAAATGATATTTCGTTCATAAGTCATTGGTACGAGCCGGGGTTTCAACCCGCGACCTCCGGATTGCAAGTCGCAAGGTCTTACCGCTAGGCCACCAGCGCAGGAGTTGACTGCTCTAGACAATTAAGTGTAGTGTCAAAAATGTTTAGTTTGACCTTCTGTATACCGACCGACTTTTAGTATAAGTAGGTAGCATAAAAATAATAAAGATGTCCTCTGAGGTTGTCACAGACCTCGGCACTTCATTTTTCTGACCAGCGCCCTTCATTAATTATAACAACAAATTTGAAGGAAAAATACCAAAGAGGCCTCCTGTACGTGTCGGAAGCGGTGCTGGATCTTTGCGGCGAGGGCTGCCAACGAGTAGCAGAAGAGCTGTTTACCATCAACTTCACCGTCTACGCCATGCCAGTGGATGATAAGGCGCAGTTTATGGCCTTATGTAAGAGACTATGATAGTATTATACTCTGTAGCTTACGACAATTTTTGGCTTTGTCACTACAGGTACACTATTCTTGCACTGTATCTTTCGTCCCTTCTCTAAATTCTGTATGACATTCCGTCTAAAATAGCTTTTTTGCAAAACGTCTCTCATAAAAAGGAGCTACATTAAATTTGATGTGCCTAATGTCCCTTTTGCAAGTTTTGCTCAATGTTAAAATGTCCTGTCGCACGTTTTTCGTTACAGCGAACCTGGACAAGATCCGTTTTGTAGAGAATTGCGGGCGTACCCTCACCACGCTGTATGAGAAGCATATTCGCCACATCCTGGCCGCTATCACCTCGGACGCCCTGACTTGGACGCTGCTGACGCCAGACCGGTGTCTCTTGGAATGCGTGCTGATGAATACTGGTACGTATTAAAGCAAACCTGGACAAGCTCCGTTTTGTAGAGAATTGCGGGCGTACACTCACCACGCTGTACGAGAAGCATATTCGCCACATCCTGGCCGCTATCACGTCGGACGCCCTGACTTGGACGCTGCTGGCGCCAGACCGGTGTCTCTTGGAATGCGTGCTGATGAATACTGGTAACGTATTAAAGCGAACCTGGAGAAGCTCCGTTCCGCATAGAATTGCGGGCGTACCCTCACCACGCTATACGAGAAACATATTCGCCACATCCTGGCCGCTATCATCTCGGACGCCCTGACTTGGACGCTGCTGACGCCAGACCGGTGTCTCTTGGAATGTGTGCTGATGAATACTGTGTACGTATTACAGCGAACCTGGACAAGCTCCGTTCCGCATAGAATTGCGGGCGTACCGTCACTACGCTGTACGAGAAGCATATTCGCCACATCCTGGCCGCTATCACCTCGGACGCCCTGACTTGGACGCTGCTGACGCCAGACCGGTGTCTCTTGGAATGCGTGCTGATGAATAGTGGTAACTATTAAAGCGAACCTGGAGAAGCTCCGTTCCGTACAGAATTGCGGGCGTACACTCACCAGCTCACCACGCTGTACGAGAAGCATACGCGCCACATCACCTCGGATGCCTTGAATTGGACGCTGCTGACGCCAGACAGGTGTTTTTTTGGGATGCCGGGAAAATATTGGATAAACATAATCTACTACTACTATTACAACCTACAATGTATAAGTCCATCCACACATTAGTGCAAATGGCGAGACTAATAGCGAACGCGTGATCCGAAAACAGTTAAAACATTCCAATTCTCATAATCTCAGCTGCTCTCCTCACAGGTTCAGCCATGTCGTCCAACCTGCACCTCATAGCCCCCCTCCTGAAGGAATGCCTCGCGACCCCCAAAGTAGACCCCGAGGTCAAGTTGAAGATGTTCACCGCTCTCTCCACCGCGCTGCTGCGGCGACAGGACAACTTCAGCAAGTGCAGCGGCGACATACTTGAGGCTTTCTTGAAAATTATCATTGAAGGTACATTGAAATATAGAATAAATATGGAATTTCATTGTGCAAAGCTTTATACATAGGTATAATTACAGTACATATGGTCCTATTTTCCCGCACTAGTGCGTAAAATAGCACTTTTTGTGCGATGTCAAAAGTTTAAAGGGCCATATGTACTGTAAAACGTTGTACGATAAACGTGCGAATAGGTAATTCGCAACTCGTGTCGATTTAAAACAATCCCTTCGGTCGTGTTTTAATTTATCGCCACTCGTTTCGAATTTCCTCTTTTACGCACTTGTATCGTAAATAACTATTCTAAAACAAATTGATCCTTAATAATAACAGAATCAACCCGTCCAACTGTTACACAAACTCTACCCGGATCAAACCAAACCCAAAACGATCAACACCTTGAAGATTAATATGAGATGCACTTGGCTTCGGCCCGTGCATTACACCAGTATTTTATGAAATGCTGAGAAAATAAAAGAAAGAACAATAATAATAATAACTCCACGGCCGATTCGGCCACGGCGACTGCTATCAACTCCGTTGCTGTCTCTGGTGTGCTCGCAAGTGGCTGACGTAGGCGATCTTGTTACTAAAAGTTCGTGAACATTGCGATTGAAATTGATCCTTATTTCATCCTTCACAGAGGTGATTTTGGTGAATTTGGTATGGGAGCCAGGCCGCACTGCAGAAGCAATTCGCACGGCCGCCATAGCATGTCTGTGTTCAGCATTACAAGAGAATCCTCGCAACGAGCTCGAGACAGAGAGCGGGGCCGACGGAGATAAGCAGGACAAGGACAAGGCAAGTTGTACTCTATTGTTACGGGAATATAACTCAATTTGATATGACTGACACTACCGGAATGGCCGCCATCGCCGGTCCATGTTCAGCATTACAAGATAACCCTCGCAACGAGTTGGAACCAGACGGAGATAAGCAGGACAAGGACAAAGTAATTTCAACTTTATTGTCTTCTTCTTCCTCGCGTTATCCCGGCATTTCGCCACGGCTCATGGGAGCCTGGGGTCCGCTTGAAAACTAATCCCGAGAATAGACGTAGGCACTAGTTTCCACGAAAGCGACTGCTATCTGACCTTCCTACCCAGAGGGGAAGCTAGGCCTTATTGGGCTAAGTCCGGTTTCCTCACGATGTTTTCCTTCACCGAAGAGCGACTGGTAAATATCAAATGATATTTCGTACATAAGTTCCGAAAAACTCATTGGTACGAGCCGGGGTTTTAATCCGCGACCTCCGGATTGCAAGTCGCACGCTTTTACCGCTAGGCCACTAGCGCTTCTCTAATATAATTTGAACTTTATTGTAATAGGAATAAATGACAACTTGGTGTAGCATCACAAAAGATCTCTCGTGATATGAATAGAAAGCCAAAAGATAATGTGCTATGCGCTAAGAACTGAAAGCATGGTTCGTGAAATCGTTTGAGACTCAGCTGTACCTACCAAAATTTGATTTGATAGGCACTGGTGCTTCTGCGCGAAGCACGACTTTTAAGTACCTACATGTTATAATTCCGTACACGGCGGGAAAAAGATGATAACTGGCGGAAAAAAATTAAGAAATTGGAACCTTATGAAATTTTATTTTAAGTTCAAATTTCTTCAATAGAATATCTCGAGTTATCAACTTCTTCCCGCCGTGTACGGAATTATAATCTAAGTCTGACAGTGACTTTAATTTAACTACTTATAACTTTCCAGGAAGTAAATCTGTTTCCAACAAAAGAGTCCCTGGAGCCATTCTTAGAGCAAATAGTCCCGTTGCTCAACAGTTTACTGGATGACAACTCGGCACTGACTAGACAACACACGCTTCGGGCCATCTGCTGTCTAGCTACGTTGGCAACTCGACGAGGTTGCTTCACTGCTGGAATATTACACAAGTTGTACTTTGGTAAGTTCAATTATGTTTTTCATCACGCTTGCGAAGAAAAACCTACATTTTATGCGAAATCATTTCTAAATACCGTGACATTTCAAACATTCGTCTGCCATATTGTAAATTTTTGACAGGTTAGGCAAAAAAGACGAAGGCACAGACCAATCCGGACTGAAAATACGAATGAAAATGACGTGAAAAAGTTTTTAACGATTCCTACGCGGGCGTCGCTAGTTTATTAAAATTTTATATTTCCTGTTCACAGGAGTGTTGAAACGTCTCGACGATAGCAACGACAAAGTTCGTTCCTTCGCCGTCCAGACCCTGACCACTTTGTTCAAAAACCGCCCCGTCCCGTACGATACCATACTCTACAACGCACACATCGATGCTACGTACAGCGCCATGCTCATACACCTTGACGACACCTCCGAGGAGTTCCGTAAGGAGATGCTAGGTAAGACTTTAATGCTTGTTTTATAAGGTTCATTTTAGGATGTACAACATAATACTTGTACAACGCAAATGTAAGTTCGCTGTGTACGCTGTACAGCGCTATACAGATGCAGGGCATCATTGTTTTCCTTTGTATTTTCTCGAAAACGTTCGTATTTGTCAGCCAACGACAGTACTTTTTGTACCGATACCTACTGACTGAAATAGCAAGACACGTTCTAACGTTTCCGTGAAAATACGAAGGAAAACAATTATGCATTAGATCTGTACTTATCTATACACTTGGACGACACCTGGGAAGAGTTCCGCAAGGAGATGCTAGGTGAAGAAATTAGGGACTTGTGATCTAGCGTTTAAGGTCCATTTTAGAACACTTTGTGGCATCTGTGACTCCCCCATCCACCACCCAAAAAGTCCATCCTTTATTGATTTCTTTTATAAGGCCAAGCATTAGAGTCAACTTAACCGCCAAAGTATGCTTTGAACTATAAGTACTAGTCATTTAAAAAATCCCGCGGTGAAATAATAAGTTAGGCAATTTAGGAGAAATAATTTAATGTTTAAGTTATTTTTTCATTGTACTTATATATTAATCTTCATTTTTTTTCAGATGCCCTGATCACGCTAAGTACCGTTGACCCGGCGCTCCTAATGAAAAAAGTGAAAGCAAATATTCAGCTGTACAGAAATAAAGCGGCCTATGAACGGCTGTCTAGCCATATTGAGAAGATACTGAAGTCTTAGCTTAATTTATATTTTAAGTTTTATCGTAAAAGTACTTAAATTTCTTGATCTTACAAGAATTTGGGACCTAAGTAAACGGTCCAATAATTCCAATATATGCAGCTTGGCAAAAAAGAGTAGAAATTAAAAAGTGGCAACACTGTAGTGTCGTCCCATTCAAACTAATTTATATAAGAAAACGGGACGACACTACAGTGTTGCCATTGCCTCTTTTAATTTATATTCTTTTCTGCCAAGCTGTAGGTCAATGGAGAGTTAGGAGGACATGTGTGGGACTGTTCAGATTCCTCAAGAATGTCGGGCAAAATGAGGAATACCAATTTTCGTCATGGGTGATCACTGATCAATGATCTTACAAATATGTAGGTACCTATTGTAATAGATAGTGGCTTTAGTTCATAGCTCAATTTAGCCTAACAACATTAAAAGGTGTGCACGTGTAGATGCAGCATGAATGACTTAAATACAGGGAGCTGCAAAAGTGCATAGCCGCTTTATGAATGGGATTTGTTCATAAAAGCGGTATGCACTTTTTAAAGTTGGGGGTACTAGAGTTTTTTTTATGCAGCTGGCTAAATTAAAACTTGTCAAAGGCAACTTAATTAATTTCATCGTAAGATCTTTTCTTGATTTTCGTTTATAATTTAGAAGTGCAATAAATTGGTTTTATCTTGAAAGCAGTTTTATTTGTACTGAGTAAGACAAGACATACAGCTTGGCAAAAAAGAGTAGAAATTAAAAAGTGGCAACACTGTATTGTCGTCCAAGGGACGAATTTTTATCCTGGATGAAATCTCCTAAGGGGCTTAAAATGAGCTTGAAATTTATCAAATAGTACAGTCAGCATCAAATAGATAGTGACGGTCAAAGTAACCAAATAAAGTTCAAACTTTTATGAAATTACGACGTTTAAAATAATACTACTATCAGAATCGCTGCAGAGTTAGCTTGGTCTGACTGTAATCACTTTGACAAAAATGAGCGCGGCGCGCTCATTCTTTCTTCCGTGCAAAAATAGATACCTACTTAGAACTAAATACTTTATTAACACAAAAAAATTTAAATTAGAATCAACGACAGAGTTAAAGTTTAAGAGATATTTATTTCTCGCTCTCACTTGTGGGAGCGGCGCACCAAGGTCGCGGTGCGGTGCGATAGTCTGTTACGGCTTCTAAGTCGGTTTCTAAAAACCGGAACGATCAAAAGGGGGGTGATACCCGAACGCTATAGACTGCAAAAAAAAAGTTATGAATGACAGCTCAGCTGCTCAGCTGTCAATCGTCGAGAGCGGCGCGTTGTATCGCGAGATCGGATATTCTTTGTTATTTTTAATCAATTATAGGCATAAATCACGACATATCTCCTATTAAATGATTCTGCAAGGAAAAAACTATTAGTTTTAATAACTTGCATCATGGAAGTCACTCGCAAAAGTACGTAAAAAAATAATAAAGTAGTATTGCTTTGTGCACAAGGTGTTTACAAGATTCGTGTTCTTTTTTCAGATTTCAAGGAGTCCTTGCCTCTTGTGAGTGAGTCTATAAAGAGAGCGGACTTTCTAGTGATAGACGCGGAGTTTACGGGGTTAATACACGGGCCGGACGTCAGTATGTTTGATTCTCCGGGGGAGTATTACTTACGGACTATGGCGGGTTGTAAGGATTTTTTGTTGATCCAGTACGGGCTGTGTGCGTTCTACTGGGACGAGGATGCGAAGCAGTACATGAACGACGCGTATAATTTCTATCTGTTCCCGCGCGGGCGGCCCGGGCCGGAGCGGATGTTTCTCTGCCAAAGCTCGAGTTTGGATTTTCTGTCAGCCCAGGGGTTTGATTTCAACAAGCTAATACGAGACGGTAAGTTGAGTTATCTACTAACGATTTTTTTTTTGTAATTTATACGTAATTTTCAAGTTAATATAAAAAAAAAACTAACCGAAAAGATAATATAACCTCTCAAATCCGCATAACTATTGATAGGTGAATTTTTGTGCAATGATACTTCTTTAATTGACCATAGTCCAACTCTTGTCATAGAGTTATGTAACATCTCACGAGTTTTTTATTATGTCGAAATGTTTTTCTTAATACCAACTCATGCTCGACTGGTTTTGTACACATAATGCCAAGTTGTATATTTTTAAACTCTCCAAGTTTGAGCTTTATTATAATTTATGTTTAACCATTGTATGGCATTGTGTTCTATTGTATGGCATATTTGTTTGGTTTGATTACTCAAACCTTATTTTAAAACCAATGAGTTTTTCAGAATTTATGTAATTATTTCATGTCTAAGAAAAGATCATGTCTCTCTCTTCAATAGGTCCCTCATTGCTGAGGATCGTAACTCCGTTTGATTCCGTCAACTAGTTGTCTCCATTGGTCCCGTTCTGTACCTTGGTGGAGTGCTGACTGGTATTTTTATTTCCTCTGCTGTTGGGTCCGACCATAGTTTGGGACTTCTACCCCTAGGCCTGAGAAGAGAAAAGAGCATTCTCCCATCTTAAAGGTTGTTAACCCGTTTACGAACTCCTTACAAGCATAACTTATGAATGATATATTTTGTAGATTGTGAGAGCTTGTTCCAGGCATCCCTTACATGACCGAGCCAACTGAGACCCGTCTAAGAGAAATGCTCACGGAGAGGCAGAAGTTGTATGCCAATGAGAATAATATCATTCCGGTGCCGGACGAGAACAAACAGCAGATTGAGGATATTTGGTAAATAACCTTACTTTTTAGTTTTGCTTCCTTAACCTGTAAACTTGAGAAGCTGACATACTTCTTTATGCAGTCATATACCCATATCACGCGAACGCAGTATGCTTTAAATCACATTTCAACGTGTTATGGTTGTGCCAATGAAATTACGAAGTGCAATGTAGGTAATGTTAAAAGAGTTGTTTGTTGTTTCTTCGCAAACACTATCTGTCTCTCTATCACTCTTCCATATTAGTGTAATAGAGAGATATGGCGTTTCCTTGTAGCGCAAACGATTGTCAACTTGACTAGGCCCCCTGTAGTGTATACTAAAAGTACTATCTCTAACCCTCGTAAAGGCAGTGGGGCGACACTCCTCCTTTCGGGCAAACTCGGCAACTTGACGTCCTTTTGCGTGCACGACTACAGATAAGATAATGACTTTAATTTTGACAACCCTAACTAGCCGAAAGGGATAGTGCCATACAGAAAGTGACATCATGATTCATCCCTGAATCACTGTCAAACTTCGGTTTTGGAGGAAGTGTCCTTTCTGTACGGTAGTATTATTATTTATTCTGTGTATCGTCTTAATAATGGACAACAGATGTCACTTCTCCAACATATTTTTTTTTATAAACTGAAATAAATGTCATATACTAAGAAAAAGTGACCAAGGCCTGTGGCCCAGGCTGTGGCCCGGTGGCCGAGTGGCTCAGGCACCTGCCGCGATAGCAGAGGACGCTGGTTCGATTCCAGCCTGGGGCACTGGAGGCCTTGGTCACTTTTTCTTAGTATATGACATTTATTTCAGTTTATAATTTATATAGTAGTGTTTCTACTTGATAAAAAACAAATTAAAATATTTTCTGAAAAATAATTTAATTTGTTCAAATACTTCATAGTATTGATTGGCAGCGCCATCTCTCTCGCTAGCTCGGTATCATCATGAGAATGATCCAGATAGAAGGTTCGAACCATACTGTTCTACCTTAGAGATGGCCAGGGGGCGCCACAAGCCTTCAGTAGGAAGTGCATATACTTGGAAAATTTGACTAATGTCGCTGTGGCCCGGTGGCCGAGTGGCTCAGGCACCTGCCGCGATAGCAGAGGACGCTGGTTCGATTCCAGCCTGGGGCACTGGAGGCCTTGGTCACTTTTTCTTAGTATATGACATTTATTTCAGTTTATAATTTATATAGTAGTGTTTCTACTTGATAAAAAACAAATTAAAATATTTTCTGAAAAATAATTTAATTTGTTCAAATACTTCATAGTATTGATTGGCAGCGCCATCTCTCTCGCTAGCTCGGTATCATCATGAGAATGATCCAGATAGAAGGTTCGAACCATACTGTTCTACCTTAGAGATGGCCAGGGGGCGCCACAAGCCTTCAGTAGGAAGTGCATATACTTGGAAAATTTGACTAATGTCGCTGTGGCCCGGTGGCCGAGTGGCTCAGGCACCTGCCGCGATAGCAGAGGACGCTGGTTCGATTCCAGCCTGGGGCACTGGAGGCCTTGGTCACTTTTTCTTAGTATATGACATTTATTTCAGTTTATAATTTATATAGTAGTGTTTCTACTTGATAAAAAACAAATTAAAATATTTTCTGAAAAATAATTTAATTTGTTCAAATACTTCATAGTATTGATTGGCAGCGCCATCTCTCTCGCTAGCTCGGTATCATCATGAGAATGATCCAGATAGAAGGTTCGAACCATACTGTTCTACCTTAGAGATGGCCAGGGGGCGCCACAAGCCTTCAGTAGGAAGTGCATATACTTGGAAAATTTGACTAATGTCGCTGTGGCCCGGTGGCCGAGTGGCTCAGGCACCTGCCGCGATAGCAGAGGACGCTGGTTCGATTCCAGCCTGGGGCACTGGAGGCCTTGGTCACTTTTTCTTAGTATATGACATTTATTTCAGTTTATAATTTATATAGTAGTGTTTCTACTTGATAAAAAACAAATTAAAATATTTTCTGAAAAATAATTTAATTTGTTCAAATACTTCATAGTATTGATTGGCAGCGCCATCTCTCTCGCTAGCTCGGTATCATCATGAGAATGATCCAGATAGAAGGTTCGAACCATACTGTTCTACCTTAGAGATGGCCAGGGGGCGCCACAAGCCTTCAGTAGGAAGTGCATATACTTGGAAAATTTGACTAATGTCGCTGTGGCCCGGTGGCCGAGTGGCTCAGGCACCTGCCGCGATAGCAGAGGACGCTGGTTCGATTCCAGCCTGGGGCACTGGAGGCCTTGGTCACTTTTTCTTAGTATATGACATTTATTTCAGTTTATAATTTATATAGTAGTGTTTCTACTTGATAAAAAACAAATTAAAATATTTTCTGAAAAATAATTTAATTTGTTCAAATACTTCATAGTATTGATTGGCAGCGCCATCTCTCTCGCTAGCTCGGTATCATCATGAGAATGATCCAGATAGAAGGTTCGAACCATACTGTTCTACCTTAGAGATGGCCAGGGGGCGCCACAAGCCTTCAGTAGGAAGTGCATATACTTGGAAAATTTGACTAATGTCGCTGTGGCCCGGTGGCCGAGTGGCTCAGGCACCTGCCGCGATAGCAGAGGACGCTGGTTCGATTCCAGCCTGGGGCACTGGAGGCCTTGGTCACTTTTTCTTAGTATATGACATTTATTTCAGTTTATAATTTATATAGTAGTGTTTCTACTTGATAAAAAACAAATTAAAATATTTTCTGAAAAATAATTTAATTTGTTCAAATACTTCATAGTATATTTTTTTTTTCAGTAAAAAAGTGCGTCAGTTCCTCGACGAGCAGAAATCCGAAGAGATGGAGATAGATCGCTGCAACGCGTTCATCAGGCGGCTGTGTTTCCAGGAACTTGGCTCGCGTTTCAAGGGGGAGGCGTACGTGGAAACCAAAGTACTGGAGAACAAAAACAGGTACCATCGCACTCTTGAATGATTCACGGTACCCCTGCCGCCCGCACCTTCCCCGCCACCCTTAGGGTCTCCCCTGATATATCGACGCGCATTCGGCAAAAGCCGATAGGAAAAAGCTTTATGTCCACGCAATAAGAGCGAAAAAGTCGTCGTTCGGCTCGGGGGTGTCATGCCAAGTGTGACAATATGTATTAACGACTTATCTTTTTCCTATGAGAAAGTGTGACAAGGGGTTCTAAAACATCGAAATTTTGGGTGATTTAATTAATGGACGACCCCCTATAGACTATGCAGTGACCTTTTAGGGAGGACTAAGTTTAATAATGTTAATGCATTTATTATTTAATAATGAAGTAGTTGTAGTGAATTTATCAATTATTGTATTTTTTGCCATTTTATGAAATACAGAACCACCGGTACCGGTACATAGTACACAAGTAAACCTAACCTATTTTGTTGTATTCCTAGAGTTCTGAAAGTGACACGGGTAACGCCAGAGAACGCGGCACAGGATCGGGAAGCCATGAAAAAGGACAAAGAATGGGAGGAGTTTGAGGAGGCAGTTGGGTTCTCGAAGGTGGCGCGGATGATCAGTCAGTCGGTGAGTAGTCCATCTTAACCCAAGGTTTTTAACGACACATATCCTCTACCCTATTGATGTTGGGGTGAAGACCGCCAGGCTAAAGTGGGACTGGGCTGGACATGTCTGCCGGATGCATGATGACAGATGGGCCAAAATAGCCACTAGCTGGCATCCCCAGGGTAGTTGTGGCAGAGGCAGACCGAGAAAGAGATGGCGGGACGACCTGGATGCATTCCAGCGGGATTGGCGGGATCTTGCTCAGCACAGGGAAGATTGGAAAGGGAGAGGGGAGGCCTTTGCCCAGCAGTAGGACACACACAGGTTAAAAAAAAAATGTCCTCTACCCGCCCAGAGGCCTATACGAAGGTCTTCCGTTCCATTGTATGTTGAATCTTTATATTGACATATATGTATAACTATCAGAATTGCTTTTCTCTGGGCAAGTTTTGAAATGCGGGCGGCTATAATAGAGGATGTAGTAACCAGAGAATGCAGTGCAAAAGGAATAGGAATGAGGTTTCCTCCTCTCACTCTTCCTTCAGAAAACAGTTAGATTGTCTAAGTGGCAACAATTAGTCACTCTTTAAGTTTCATACTTACAAAACTCACACAGCGTAGCTGGTTTCATTGCTATTTGACTGATTTCGAGCCTTCTTTTTTAGGCCTATTTTAAGCGTCGCAGGGTGCCTAGCCAACGGGCCGATCGTGTGCGCTCCGTAGCGAACGAAATACAACTATCTCTGTCGCACTAATATAGAAGAGTGACAGAGAGATCGCTACGGAGCGTAAACGTTTGGCACCTTGACTAGGCACCCAGTGCCGTATGTCATTACTTACTAGACCTTATTTACTTATTACTGTAAACTTACTAGACTTTATTTACTTATTACTGTAACATAATGTTTTTTACATTGAATTTTAGGAGAAGCTGGTGGTCGGACATAACATGTTGTTAGATGTGCTCCACACGCTCAACCATTTCTTCCAACCGCTGCCACCAGACTACGCGACCTTCAAAGAATTTGCACACTGCATGTTCCCTAGGTGAATATTACTATAATTTTGTTGTTGTTTGTGTCTAAAGGTTATGCTAAGCTACTAAGCCTTTGTATTATTGCGAGATTGCTGATTTATTGTGATCGCCACCTACTAAACTTTTGGTGAATTTCTATACTTATATATACCTAAGTGGCACCGAGCCAGGGTACAAACCACGACCCCTGTTTTGGAAGCCGCGCGTTTTATCCGAGGGTCATAGAATGCAAGCTCCGAGCGTGCACGCTCGACGCTGACGCCAACCATTGGTCAAAACAAATGTATGGCTGTCGGTCACATGGCCGGGCCATTCCAGCCACAGCCACATGTTACACACTTAGCCTTAGCTTAATGTTTTATATATAAGATATGATTGTTCACAGCCTACTAGACACGAAATACATGTCCAGTTTGCCACCCTTCAAGGACAAAGTGAATTCCAGCGTACTGCAGCATTTACTGGCCACCCTATCAGAACCGCCTTTCGGCCTGCCCACAGTCGGTGAGTTGATACATTTATGACTTCAAAATCCCATTCGGTCCTATCTGGCAGATTGTGTATGAGACCAGTTGTGTATCGCATACCTTTTCCCACTAATTTTAGTAAGTATGTAATATTAGAAAGACGATTTAGATGTTCAAAAGTAGTACGGGAGCGCGCTCACTATGTATATATGAATTAGTTTTATCGTGCAGTTTAGTTTTTCAAATCATTTACAGAATAAAAATAGTGCCCCCAACCTGCCTTCAGTAGTTCAGCAATCGAATTGTTTTCGTGTTTTGTGTAAGAAAGTACAACAAATTATTCCTTAGATTATTTTTATTTATCTACCAGTCATCGCAGGAACTTTTTGAATGATTTACTGTACCACCTACGTACAGTACGTACGTACTCGTTCCGCAAATTTTACGTTAATTTTTCAAACTAATTTCTAAAACGTCCAAATCATCCCAGGATCGTCATCAGGCCGCGGCTACACCCTCTCCGACGACAAATCACACGAAGCCGGCTACGACGCCTTCGTGACCGGCCTGTGCTTCCTCGCGATGCGGTCGCACGTGTCTCGCATGCGGGGAGAGAGCGAGAGGTCCGAGCCCAGCGCGGCGGTGCTCAGGCCGTTCCTTAATAAGCTGTTCCTTACGAAGACTGCGTACCAGGATTCACCGTATATGAATATTGATGGACCTGATCGTAAGTTGTTCCTACTTACGCTCTGGTTTCCTAGGATAGCGGTGCCGGCATATAGCGGCCGTCTCCATACAAAATACTATTCATCCTTATTTAGCCGTATTATTTTGTAAGGAGACGGCCGCTATATGACGGCACCGCTATCCTAGGAAAACCGAGCTTTAGTCTGGCAAAACATTTTGTCAGTAATAAGGCGCGAAAGTCAAAATTTTGTAGGATATCGAATCTTCCCTACTTTTAAAATGTTCCGTATTTTTCTACTGACTGAATTGATTTATGACGACACTGTGTCGTGAACGGTGCGTTATAAAAGTTCTGCTGGTCACAGTAGGTAGTAAAAATGGATGAAAAGGATGAAAAGAAGACAAAAGCGTGTCAGGCAAAAAAGCAGACTGCCGATACAATGCCATTTATGAGCACTTATAGAAAGTTAAAAACTTTGTACTGACAACACAGTGTCGTGTTGTGAACGGCGAGTGGGACGAGTTCTGATTAGGTTAGTAACAATGAGATGAATTGATTGATGGAGAAAGGTTAGACGTCATTATTTCGTTAACTGCAAAGTCACTCACTCTGTCAATACGACATGATGAGGAAAGTCGAATTTTAAGAGCCCATCAACGTGCACACTAGCGTCACTGCTAAATAATCGTGATTATTTTAATTTAACGACAGGTATTTAGAAAAGGGGGCGCTACGTCCTGTATTGTGTGTTTAAGTACCTTTTGAATACATCAAACTAGTTTTTATGTTGCTGAATTCGTCGAAAAAATCAGTACAGGCAGTGGTGCTAGTGTGCACGTTGATGGGCTCTTAAATTAAATAGATCATCAGTCCCAACAGTTTGCTTGTTTAGTCAATAACAAATTGAATGAAATATATTGTTCGCAGCTACACCGTCCAGAGACCACGTGTTCCACCTCACGTTCCCCGGGGAGTGGCAGAGGAACGACATCAATCAGCTGTTCAGTCCTTTCGGTAAGATTGATCGACCGCTTAAATGAGTCCTCGCCTGCGCGGTACGGGGGCGACGGGGTAGGACGACTAAGGGCGGCGGGGAAGGTGCGGGCGGGTGTACGCCTGCCGCCTCTGTACCGCGCAGGCGAGGACTCATTTAAGCGGTCGGTCTATAATTATCAGTGCTTTTCCGGTAGCATCGTAAAGAATCTGGTGTCGTTTGGCAAGAATAGGCGCAGGCACTGGTTTTTACGAAAGTGAATGTCAAAGGCCTGGCCTTTCAAAGGGAAAAAGTATGTCTTAATGCCTTTAGACCGAAATCTTCACGAGTTTCCCTTCACTGAAAAGCATTGACGTATAGATATAGGGCCTTACGGGCACTAAAAACCGGACAAGTGCGAGTCGGACTCGCCCACCGAGGGTTCCGTACTTTTTAGTATTTGTTGTTATAGCGGCAATAGAAATACATCATCTGTGAAAATTTGAACTGTCTAGCTATCACGGTTCATGGGATACAGCCTGGTGACAGACGGACGGACGGACAGTGGAGTCTTAGTAATAGGGTCCCGTTTTTACCCTTTGGGTACGGAACCCTAAAAATGGTACAAGTTCAGCGGTGTCACTCACGTATTCGAGCCAATCGTGCAGTCTAACGCAACTAGTTGCGACCAATCGCGCGCGTGATGCGAACTCATCAACCAATCGCGTTGTAGCGGTGTCACACCGCTGTACTGGCCCCGTTCATGCCCCATTCTTATTACCCGTAAGGCCAGTCTTGAAATATACGTCAATGCTGAAGAGCAATTCGTATATGATATTGATTGGTCACATAAGTTCAAAGAAACTTAAATAGTAAATGCCGCTAAGGCAAAAACCACACTTATTGCTATGCACCTAGCGTACCTTTCAGTAAGATTATTACATTATAATATTTTCGCTTAATGAATAATTGATTACAAACTTACACCTCTTCACAGGTTCCATAGTGGTACAGTTCATAGACGACACGTCTGCTTTCGTGGCGCTCTCGCGACGCGAGCAAGCGAGGGACGTGATGCGAACGCTCGCGAAACATTCCCGGACCACGCTCGTGCCGTACGCCAAGTTCAAACACATGGTAAATATTATAGTGGTACAGTTCATAGACGACACGTCTGCTTTCGTGGCGCTCTCGCGACGCGAGCAAGCGAGGGACGTGATGCGAACGCTCGCGAAACATTCCCGGACCACGCTCGTGCCGTACGCCAAGTTCAAACACATGGTAAATATTATAGTGGTACAGTTAATTGACGACACGTCTGCGTTCGTGGCGCTCTGTCGCGATTTTCCACTGAGGCGGAGATGAGAGGGTCTCCTCATATCTCCACTCATCTGCGACTACCAGCATTGCTCAGAGGAGCGGAGAAGACATGAGGAGTGTCTTTTCAAAAGGGCTTATTTTTGTGTTAATACAGAAATAAGCCCTTTTGAAAAGATTCTCCTCAGATAAGGATTACAACCGATGCTACTGGTTGATTCCAAGGTTCGGAACCAGTTTTATCTTCATACAAAAAATACCGGTATTATTACGTTCTTTGGTTTATTATTTCATTTTTGGCGGGTCAATGGGGTTGGCAACTGTCAAAGGTTTGCCTAGATGGCGCCATCATAGCTTGCCCTTTTTTCTATGAGATTTGGCTTAAAGAGCTGGCATCCAGAGTATTAAAAAAACAAAAATTTGACACAATTCTAGGGATTGACGGGGCAAGCTATGATGGCGCCATCTGCTAAAAACTTCCACCGGCCAACCCCATTAAATAATACGAAGTCGTTACCTAAATACATGATTAATTCCTACGGAAAGAGCATAAAATAATTAAAAATATTGGGCTATTTTGGTATTTAAAAAAACCGGTACCGAGTTCTGGTTCACGTCTCCTCTCATCTCCGCTCATTTCCATCTCAGTGGAAAGGCAACTTAACGATTTTTTTATGTAATTTTTTTTTATGGAAGATCAACCCTTCACACCTTTTTTTTTAAATTTTCCGTCTTTCTACTGACAAAGTAGCTGTGCCGGAGTATTTTTCATTAACGTAATCAATTAATCATACAATTTTTGAAACTTATTGTTTATAAGAAATAACGTTTTTTTTTCCGACAGGCTACTCAAGACAGCAGACACTGGCGCAAGGAGGAGTACACGTGCGTATATCATTTATTTATCATAGTAATAGCCGTCGGCTTTTTCTTCCTTCTCTTCTTGGTATCCAAGGTGGCAGAACCAATGATTCTTAAATAGTTAGATTAATCTTTAGACATCCAGGATATTTGGCAATTCTCCTCTAGCCACCCAGAGACCTATGAAAAGGTCTACCATACCATTCTAGTTTGAATCTTTATTTTGATAAATCAAAGTCTTGGCAAGTTTAAAATTGAATTGAACAAATAAATTTAAAATTGAAATAGGTAATTCATTAATCATGAAAAAGTAGGAAAGACTAATTTAATTTTTGTTTATGAAATTTTTGATCCTGTAAATTTTGCCTTCCTTAAAAACCTTCACGGTGTCCTTCTATTTTATGTAAGTACATGAATACATAGTGAATCTAAGTATATACGTAGGTACCTACCTATTATTTTAGGTAAAAAGCATGTATATTATATAATATACATAAACATAGAATCATAGGTTTAGGTACCTATTAAAAAAATATTGGTGTCTAGACAAAAACAGTCCATAATTAATAATTATACATATTATAGTTTTTTTTATACGTCTTGACCTAAGTTTAATTTTAAATTACATTTCATATGACGTAAATTTATAGAATCGTCATTTAGGTTGAATTTGACAAAGAAAGCTTGTTACCTCTTTGATCGCCACGCCTATTATACATAACGCATCATCGTAAACCTTATCGGAATGGACGAAAATTGATATTACACTGTAAACATGCGCGTCTGTTGACGGTTTTGGCGGTCAAGGGGTTGAGCAGAGTATTGAAAAACCTAGCATTCTCGTCCAGGTGTCACAAAATAAAAATAAAAACACTTTCCTGGTGAATAAGTAGGGATAATTTTATTAAGTGAAGAAGCATTCCGATTTATTTTTATTATTAAATAGTATTTTAAATAATTTTAGGAGTTTTTTTGTCGATATTTCGTACTTTTAGATTTTTCTTGTGCATATTGGCTATGATCTGAAAATATATAATTATGTTAGATACTGTTTACAGGTGTGTCGGGTTCATGTCGGGCCACACATTTATAAAATGTCGTATAATTACTGCTTAGTTAAGTAAGTGTTTTTCTACTGCTATATTTCGCATAAACTTGTTTTACGAGAATCGTTTACTTAATGTAAAAGTTTTAATATTTATAGGTACCATATTGTTTGCGGCTTACGAAAGATCCTCAGTAATATAACGGTTTTAGCTAAAAAACTACTTTTGTGCGAAATGCCCTCTATTATGTTACCTATTCCAGTGTTCTTACTACGTTTATGTCACGTATATGATACATTTGCCATGTCACCAACAAAATCCTAGCGATGTTGTGTACTAGTTGATTCGGAATTTGTAGGTTTTTGTCGAAATATATCGAAAATTAAATGAAACATTGCTTTTTTGAACACGACAGCACATTAACAATACTCTAAGGAACTCAGGAATGCCATACATTATTCATTTAGTAGCCATTGAAGATATTAAACACAATATAAGGAACTTATATCAAGTACCCTCTGTATTGAGACATTGATTGGCATTTTTTTCCTCTAGCCGCCCAGAGGCCTATAAGAAGGCCGTCCGTTCCATTGTGTATTGAATCTTTATATTGTCATATTAGAATTACATTTATTTGGGCACGTTTTGATATGTCGGCGGGTACAGGTTAAGCCCATTCTGTAATACGACGAACATATGTAAACGTGACAACACTCGAAATAACAATGTGACTCTAACGTTATAATTACATTTAAGACTGACACTCAGTTGCACAAAGTCCATTAGGGGCAGTCCTATCATTCAGAATATTTATTATAGTTCGTTTTTTTAGCATTAGAAAAAAGGAAAACAATCTTGACGTGTCTTTTTATTGAAAAATAAGTCACGGCAAATATGTAACAATTATGAATCACATACGATTATTTACATTCTTTTGATTTCATAAGTAATAGTTACTGATATTTAAAAAGCATTTTTCAATTAAAGGACACGTCAAGACCCCGCAGTCTTTTTCGAATGCTAAAAAAACGAACTATAGCGAGTAGAATTTGTAGATACTGTTTTTTTTTGCGTCTTCAAAGTTGTATGTCGTATCCCATATTATTGACTTATTCAGCTCACTGAATTTTGCCGGGTATAGAAAAAATCGAGTTTTTAGTACTTAAATGTAATGAAATAATAACGACTCGCTTCTTACGCATTAGAAAAGGATAATACATGCCCACATGCCACCTCTTTTTATTTCCGACTAGGCGACATTGTATTAAGCGACACTTGTGCAAGTGAGTAATAATGTAAGATCTCATAGATTTGTAAGTGTCTTTTGGAAATAAATATTACTTTTCTACAAATTTGTTTTATTTGTTAGAGTCATATTGTTATAGGGTGATTATGAAATTGACGCATTCATTCAAGGAGCTAATACTATACTCTGTATCTTTAGGTATTTAAATAAAGGGTCATTCCATAATAAACGCTACCAAGGGTTCAAAAATGAAAATTAGTTTAAGAAGTCAACACTAACCTATTTCCATAGAAAACATACCAAACCTTCATGCCAGAAAAAAAAACCGAAAAAAAAAAACAATTTTACATGTTTTTCATGTACTTGATCGCAACGTTTAAGAGCGCTATTACATTTCGGCGTTGAGCGAGTTTAGGTATTTTACGCGCTCCGGCAGGCCGTGCGAGCTCAGTACGCCGATCCCTTCTACCACACTCGCACTACAATGATGGATTAAACATTCTTGATCCTTCGCGAAGCATATTGAAATCAACCATAACAACACTAACTGTACTTAACTTTTAAAGTTCTAAAACTGTTATTTGGTAAGAACGAAAATACTAAATGCAGTGCAAATGTACATAGGGGCTGTTCATAAATTACGTCATCTATTTTTGACGATTTTTGACCCCCCCCACCCCTCAAATCATCCAAAAATCAAGCTTCGGATGAATCTGTTTCCTCCTACGTCATGTTACCATCATCCGATGTCCAGACCCCCCTACTCCTCCCATTTGAAACGACGTAATTTATGAATAGCCCCATACTTGTACTTATGAAGGTATATTACTCGAAAGAAATTATAGGTACCTACTCGCTTATTTACATGTTTCGTCATTGCATTTGGTACCTATAGGTTGTAAAGTTTGTATCAACGAGGGTTTAAAAACGAACTGGTACTGAGGATCTGATGATGATTAAAGTGGTCACGGATACCAATCAACCATGTAGTAACATGATTAGGCTCGTTTGATTCGTCTCAACAAGATCTTTGACACTGAAGATACACAGGGTCTGATGATGGAGCTTGAAGGTGGCCACGGGTACCAGTCTATCATGTAACTAAACAACTTCGTGTTTGGGCTCGTTTGATTCGTCTCAACAAGATCTTTGACACAAGACAGTACTCAGGGTCCGATGATGGAGCTGGAAGGTACCATTACCAATCAACCATGCAACTAAACCACATCGTGTTTAGGATCGTTTGATTCGTCTCAACAAGATCTTTGACACTAGGTGATACTCAGAGTCTGATGTTGGAGCCGGAAGGTGGTCACCGGTACCAATCAACCATGCAACTAAACCATTTCGTGTTTAGGCACGTTTTATTCATCTCAACAAGATCTTTGACACAAGGTAGTACTCAGGGTCTGATGATGGAGCGCGAAGGTGGCGACGGGTACCTGTCTGTCATCATCAGCTCCATCATCAGACCCTGAGTAGTATCTTGTGTCAAACATCTTATTGCGACGAATCAAACGAGCCCAAACACGAAGTGGTTCAGTTACATGGTAGACTGGTACCCGTGGCCACAGTCCAGCTCCATCATCAGACCCTGAGTACTAACTTGTGTCAAAGATCTTGTTGCGACGAATCGAACGAAGCCAAACACGAAGTGGTTTAGTTGCATGGTTGATTGGTACCGGTGACCACCTTCCGGATCCATCATCAGACCCTCAGTACTACCTTGTGTCAAAGATCTTGTTGCGACAAATCAAACGAGCCCAAACACGAAGTGGTTCAGTTACATGGTAGACTGGTACCCGTGGCCACAGTCCAGCTCCATCATCAGACCCTGAGTACTAACTTGTGTCAAAAATCTTGTTGAGATGAATAAAACGTGCCTAAACACGAAATGGTTTAGTTGCATGGTTGATTGGTACCGGTGACCACCTTCCGGATCCATCATCAGACCCTCAGTACTACCTTGTGTCAAAGATCTTGTTGCGACAAATCAAACGAGCCCAAACACGAAGTGGTTCAGTTACACGGTAGACTGGTACCCGTGGCCACCTTCCAGCTCCATCATCAGATCCTGAGTACTATCTTGTGTCCAAGGTCTTGTTGAGACGAATCAAACGAGCCTAAACACGGAGTGGTTTAGTTGCATGGTTGATTGGTACCGGTGACCACCTTCCGGCTCCAACATCAGACCCTGAGTACTATCTTGTGTCAAAGATCTTGTAGAAACGAATAAAACGAGCCTAAACACGAAGTGGTTTAGTGGCATGGTTGATTGGTACCGGTGACCACCTGCCGGCTCCAACATCAGACCCTGAGTACTATCTTGTGTCAAAGATCTTGTAGAAACGAATAAAACGAGCCTAAACACGAAGTGGTTTAGTGGCATGGTTGATTGGTACCGGTGACCACCTGCCGGCTCCATCATCAGACCCTGAGTACTATCTTGTGTCAAAGATCTTGTTGAGACGAATCAAACGAGCCTAAACACGAAGTGGTTTAGTTGCATGGTTGATTGGTACCGGTGACCACCTTCCGGATCCATCATCAGACCCTCAGTACTACCTTGTGTCAAAGATCTTGTTGCGACAAATCAAACGAGCCCAAACACGAAGTGGTTCAGTTACATGGTAGACTGGTACCCGTGGCCACAGTCCAGCTCCATCATCAGACCCTGAGTACTAACTTGTGTCAAAGATCTTGTTGCGACGAATCGAACGAAGCCAAACACGAAGTGGTTTAGTTGCATGGTTGATTGGTACCGGTGACCACCTTCCGGATCCATCATCAGACCCTCAGTACTACCTTGTGTCAAAGATCTTGTTGCGACAAATCAAACGAGCCCAAACACGAAGTGGTTCAGTTACACGGTAGACTGGTACCCGTGGCCACCTTCCAGCTCCATCATCAGATCCTGAGTACTATCTTGTGTCCAAGGTCTTGTTGAGACGAATCAAACGAGCCTAAACACGGAGTGGTTTAGTTGCATGGTTGATTGGTACCGGTGACCACCTTCCGGCTCCAACATCAGACCCTGAGTACTATCTTGTGTCAAAGATCTTGTAGAAACGAATAAAACGAGCCTAAACACGAAGTGGTTTAGTGGCATGGTTGATTGGTACCGGTGACCACCTGCCGGCTCCATCATCAGACCCTGAGTACTATCTTGTGTCAAAGATCTTGTTGAGACGAATCAAACGAGCCTAAACACGAAGTGGTTTAGTTGCATGGTTGATTGGTACCGGTGACCACCTTCCGGCTCCATCATCAGACCCTGAGTATTATCTTGTGCCAAAGATCTTGTTGAGACGAATCAAACGAGCCCAAACACGAAGTGGTCTAGTTGCATGGTTGATTGGTACCGGTGACCACCTTCCGGCTCCATCATCAGACCCTGAGTACTATCTTAAGTCAAAGATCTTGTTGAGACGAATAAAACGAGCCTAAACACGAAGTGGTTTAGTTGCATTGTTGATTGGTACTGGTGACCACTTTCCGGCTCCATCATCAGACCCTGAGTACTATCTTGTGTCAAAGATCTTGTTGAGATGAATAAAACGAGCCTTAACACGAAGTGGTTTAGGGGCTATTCATAAATTACGTCATTTCAAATTAGGGGGGGGGGTCTGGACATCGGATGACGGTAGCATGAAGTAGGAGGAAATGGGGTCATTTGAAGCATGATTTTTGGATGATTACAGGGGGGGGGGGGTCAAAAATCGTCAAAAATCGATGACGTAATTTATGGACAGCCCCTTAGTTGCATGGTTGATTGGTACCGGTGACCACCTTCCGGCTCCATCATCAGACCCTGAGTACTATCTTGAGTCAAATAAATACATATAGAATGTCAGGTCGTTTCAAATATTTTTAATCCTGTCCGGTAGTTTATTAAACTGTACCATTATAAATTATAATACTATAAAAACGGTGCTAGGATCAAAGTCTCTCGTTGCGGTTTACACGCACACAGTATAGCGTTTTACACGGCGCCCGCCGCACACAATGATAAAAAACCTCGTCGTCGCCGTTGAAAATGTGCGGAGCCGACCGACACACGTCCTGCCTCTACAAGCTCTGCCGCGGCACTGAGCTGGCGCAGCGCGCGTCATCGGTAATATAGAGTAGTTTTCAAAAAATTGCCAAAAAATTATAGTAGAATTTCATAAACACTAATGTATACCAACAGTATAAGCAAACGTTGCAGATTGCTTGAGTATGAAAATGACTTCGATATTAAGTAGATTTTCGTAGGAATTGACACTTGTTTCGGAGAGAAAATCGAGTTCGTTTTACTTTGATTTTCTCTTTCTCAAAGGTATGTAGGAAAAATATAGTTTGATATGCCTAAAGTACAGGGTATTAGTAATACAAAATAGCCAGGTTTAGCAGAGTAAAATTCTCAACATTTCCAAATAAGAGCTCGCCATTCAGTGCTTCACGGGGTTTTTCGGAAACGACCATCAGAAAAAAAATCATTACTAATTTAATAAGTCCTTTTTCTAATATTTACAACGATATTTATAAAGATAAGAAGACGCTTTTACTGGAACAAGTACTCATTGTTTCTAATAATGAGCGCAAAGTCCTGAATTTCGTCGACTAGTATCATCAATTTTGCATTATTTCGACTTTTCTTGTAAGAGCGCTCTTAAATGATAGGTGTAAAACTAATTTTATACAGCGATATTGGCAAGACTAATTAAAAAGAAAGTAACTGTAAACTGTTACAAATTTCCCGCAGTTATTTCAGGTAAAATATCGTAATTTTATAATTTGTCTTTAAAAATATTAAAAAGCATGGATTAATCGGTTTTTAGAAGAGTATTCTAGACTGTGGTCTCAAAGTAACACCCGAAACGAAAAAGAGATAAAAGTATGTGTAACTTTTCCCGTAATTAACTATAGCCAAACATGTTTTGCCAAAGAAAGGCTATGATGTGAACCTATACAAATGTGTAATAGTTGTTGTTTTAGCGTCTGCTTTAGTCGTATGTTTTAAAGTTTGAAGTTGTGTAACACCCGAAACGTGTTGATCGTCCGCCTGTCCGTCCCCGGCTTTTCTCCGTGATGGTTAGTGCTAGAAAGCTGCAATTTGTCATGGATACATACATCAATCATGGCGACAAAGTAGTAGCACAAAAATTACAAAAAAATTTTTTTTTAGGTTTGCTCCTGTACAAAATATTTTTAATTTTTTTGCGACTTTAATCCTGTGATGTGGGGTGTCGTTGGATAGATCTTTCAAAATGAATAGGTGTCACCATCAACCATTTTTTGATTAAGTGAATATTTTCGGTAATATTCGCATCGAAAGAAAAATAATTATGATATTTTCGAGAAACAGTTTTTATTGTTAAGATTAATGTATTTTATAATAATTCAGCATTTATTACTTATGTTTTTAATCGAATTTATTAAAAAGACAATAATTTCAATAAAATGAGCCATAATTTCGTATAAATCTGTCTTAATTTCGTACTCGTAACACCCGAAACGAACCATGAGTAACACCCGAAACAGGTAATTTATTTTATTAAAATTAATTGAAAAGTGATACTAAGTGTTACTTCAGTGTTTCAGTAGACTATACTAACTATTATTACTTGACATAAATAAAACTGGAGGTTCCTTGACAAAATTCGCTAAATTATGTATTTTGGTACTGATGGTCAGAAGGTGTAGGCCAATTCCCGTAACGCCCGAAACAGCTACTTTTTAGTGATTCTCTCGTTATTGCTCTTATACTTTAATTATGTGTGTACAGGAAAAGAAAATATTATCAAAGTAGTAGATGAATCAATAGTTATAACCTCCTAGTTCCTGTTACAATATCGAATAAAACCTTATTTTAAGAGTTCAAGTGTAACACCCGAAACGATGGAATGACCCTAAAAGTAAACAAATAATTTGTACATTTTCGGGTAGTTATAACATTTATTGGTTAACCAACCAAATACGAAACCGCCTGGATCTGTCACTGAACGACTTAACTGTAACCTACTTTATTTGATCGTGTAATGTTTTCACCTACCCCCAACTAGCTTAAGGAGCCATTTGCTGGTAGATTTTGTTTACTTTTATTTAAATACCTAAAGATACAGACTATAGAGTGTATTTACTATACATAAGTCCGTATCAACTGGGGGTAAAAATTAAGATATTCAATTCTTAAGAGAAAAATTAACTTGAGCTGCTAACCACAAAACATTTGGTAAGCAATACATTCCTAGAAGATTAGTAAATTTGAATGAATCTGAATCGTTTCATGAAAAATTTTCTTTGGATAATGACTCTTAGTGTCGTACATACTTATTGATAATATTCATTTTTCAACTGCGAGTCACAAAAAAACTTATTGAAACTCGGAAACCATTTTTTATTGACCCCCGTTGATAGGGACTCAATTGTTGAAAATTAATTCTGCTTTTGGCTTCTTAAAGGAACGCGTCGATTTTAAAATCCCCTTATATAGTGACATCCTCAAAATGACCCACCGCTTAATATGCCGTACTAAATGCTCATTTAGACGGCGCGAGAACTCGCATGCAATCAGGATTAAAAAATATGATTAAAGTCCAGACATCAATGTATAAATCATGTAATGTCATGATTTTAAGGGTGTCCCGCGACACGTGTCGTCGGCGACGTCGAGTGAAGCGGTGCGACGTTGCCGGACTTCGCTCGACATGTCCGGTAACATCGCGCGACACTTGTCGCCAGTGTGTCTTACGGCTCGGCCACGACATCGAGCGACTTGCGACGGCGGGAGCGATAACCATAGGTTGGAGCATGACACAGATCGGACCTTTCGCTCCAACCTATGGTTATCGCTCCCGCCGTCGCAAGTCGCTCGATGTCGTGGCTGAGCCGTTAAGGCGTGCGATATCGCTAGATATTTCAGGCAAAATCGCTCGACTTTGCTTGACATGTCGCCTACACGTGTCGCCGACATTTGTCCCTTAATGTATACCTGGCTTATATGTATACCAATAGATCTACTACTACTAATCTCAGGCGGATGGTAAAGAAGTTGCGCGGTGATTTTCTAGTAGAATGGAGCTAAGCTTCAGGAATAAAACTAGTTTATATAATCATTTTTACATATCATATTTAATACAAATCAACTTCATACAGCCAAGCCTCAAACCAGTCCATTTCTGGCCATAAAACTTCTTACCAACCTCAGTTAAACGGTAGGTATATACCTAGACCTATATCTAATTTGCGGAATACGTTTCAAAAGTAAAATAACCGTTTACACCGGTGACTAGTAAATATTTAAGACTTCCATTCAACACCGTGTTCCTCGCGTATTACCTTTTACTATTTTTCCATTTTAGCTTTATACGTGTAAAATCTGTTGTAAACGTAAAATCCAAATTTCCTGGCCGCTGTCATATGCATAAAGGCTTTTTATTTTTAGGCATATTTCTATTGAATGGCGCCATCTAGTTTAAAACATTTTAAAACTTTTTAAAGGGCTTTATTTGTGCTTTATATCTTTTTTTGTGACTTAACTGCGGTCAGTCAAGTCCACTTTTACGTTTTGAAATGATGTACAATGATAGTTTTCTTAAGTAAATTAATATCAATAATTTGTATACATTTAATTTTAAGGCTTGTTTGTGTTCCTAAATAATTTGGTTGATACTTAGCTTAAGAAAATGCTTGCAACACCCTTCTGGGGTCCATGAGAAACTTTTATACTTTGTATTTTTTGTAACAACTGCTTATGATGGTGCAATAAACGATATTATGATTATTATGATTATGATACAATATAGCAGTAGCGTGGCAGTATTCAGCCGCAAATAACTAAAATGTAAAAATTATATTTTATGTCATCTATACCTAACATTGACGATTCTCCCGGCGTTGTATGGAGGCTGGGTCATACACATTATATAGTATGCTTAACTTGTTCGTGTCTTTCCTGTAGACATATTAGTATTACTATACTAGTAGTAGTAGACCTTTTGCTAAAATGTGTTTGACCCTGCTGTCAGTCTTCTTTATTCACTAGCGACTGGTTTAAACATAGGTTCGTTAAACAAAGTCGCGTATTCTGTAACGGCACAGCGTATTTCAGTGCGCATTCTAGTTTTATAGGAGCTATTGTACGGCGCGGAATCGTGAGAGGATATCGGTAAGGTGACCAAGTTGCAAAAAAGTGTTTAAAATTCCGTATTTATTTTCGCCACATTTATTTTCTACATTTATTTTTGCAATTTGGATACATGTTTATTAGAAACAGTTGAATTTCACTGAAAGTAGAATCGATCTAAGATTGCATCTTTCAAAAAATACATACATGTTGCTACGTAATTGGCACTCTTTGGCTATAGGGTGCAGGGTGTAAGCCAAATTGACTGCTCCTATTGGGTAAAAATCTGAAACTTGAGGTAAGACATACGAAAATTCGTTTTTAGGAGTTACGAGGAATTTAGATTTTCCTTTGATACCTAGATAAAAATAACATATTTTTATCTTTTCTATGGTTCCCTAGTTGACTACGGAGCCCTTGTATATAAACATAAATATCCCAAAAACTCTTTGTTACGGAAGAATCGAACGGCGACCAGTTTATTCTATATGAGAGGTGCTGAGAAAGGGGCGGTTACTACAGGGCCTAGGGCGGCCAACACTGCAAATCCGCTATTGATTGAAAGAGCAAAACGATATTTGATTTTGTTTTTCTATAAGTACCTATATTTTAGTAAAATCATAACTGCCACAAAGCAATTTGTGTATAGGTACTAAATTAGCCTATAATAGTATTTTTTTCTACGGCCAGCCTATGGTCACCCCACGGCTGGACAATGGCGCGTGGCGATACGGCGACCCCGCGACCTGCGCGCCGCTTCCGCCATCTCGCATTCGAATGCGCGCGCATTTGCATGTCGCCGACACGTGCGCGCGCAGCCTCATTTACGTGCCGGCTTTTAATATTGTTGGCGAAGAGATCAAAACCGGACAATAAGAAGATCACGCAGACATTGGATTCTGTGGGGCAGAATTTATTGACAGCTAGGAAGTTCCTATATCGATAATCTCAATTATCGATGCTTCTCTCATGTACTAGTGATTGGTCCAAGTTTTGTTTGTAAAAATAAATTTTTATTCAAAGTATTAACATGAAACAAAGTAATAACTAAATTCCCTCTTCTTTATTTGAAAGGGATTTTTGAAAATTCACTTATCGTATTTTTTTTAACCTAGCGGGCATATAAATTAGGCTTTGTGTAAACTTTATTATCGACCCCGAAATAATACTACAAATAATATACATTTACAAATGAAACTGGAGGCGATCACTAGTATTAGGGAAAAGTCTGTGAATAAATTCTGCCCCATAGAATCCGATGTCTGAAGATCAGAACTGCATCGACAAACGTATTTTATTCAGTTTTTGCTGACTATTATCAAAAATATGTAAGTACCTAGAACAGCTGATCTATTATCTTAGTTCAAAATTAGTACAAAAGCAGGATAAAAAATAAAAACACAGTTTAGCTGAAACGGTGATGGTATGTATCTATTACGCATACCATGAGAATTTATTTAGTAACCATAGGGATTTAGGTTCTTAATTCATAATCGTGTAGGTAAGTACTACATATTAACAGCCTCCTAGTCTAGTGATCCTGCTTACGAAGTAGGAAGTCCCGGGTTCAAATTCTGGTAAGGGCATTTAATTCTGTGTTTCTCACAGATATTTGTTTTTGATTTATGAATGTTTTGTATGTATTTAATATATCTTAGTCCCTACCCACACCACAAGCGTTATTGAGCTATCTGTGAGGCTAGGTCGATTTGTATAAGATCGATCTAACCATTACCGCCATACATTTTACTTACGACTATGACGATTTATAGTAGCCGGTAGAATGTAGTTTTATGCAGATACATTACATACACATAATATTAAACAAGAAAACAAGTAATATTAGGGCCACATCACACTAGGTCTCCCGAGCGTCGGCGTCCAGTTAACTCTATGGCTGTTGCTCGACGCAACGTTGGCGCAACTGCGCAGCGACGCCATTTTTCATAGCCTTTAAAGTGTCATTCTATGGAACTTGCTAACTATGTAAACAAACCGCCACATTGAAATTGTCTCCGAATGATGAATTTACTAGTGACTTTTGTTTACATAGTTATAGGAAGTTCCATAGAATGACACTTTAGTTTAGACGCCGACGCTCAAACGACGCTGGTGAGGGACCTTAAACTAGTACCGTCCCCGAAGTGTCTCTGGCGACCCTATGTTAAGTTAAGCCCACGTGATCATTTGCATGTCAGCTGCCGTGCGCGGATGACGTGTCGACCCGACGATTCCCGCCCACCCACTACTTTACATTCGATGACGATGGTAGCTGTTCGAGCTAGGAATATGGTTTTATGAGAATAGATTTCCATTGTGGCGTTACTTCCAGTAGCGGGCTGCTTTAATATATTGAATATTGTTGAAACTAGTTGGGTTCTAAGTATGTCCTGGAAAGAAAGTAATTTTATAGTCAGTTTTGTATGTAAGACGCTAATAGAGCTCACACTAGTACGGTTATGTTTCTCAAATCTTTAAATGGGGCATTATTTATGAAAAGGGACCTTATTGTCGATGGCGCTTACGTTGCACAACGTCGCGCGGCATTGTATTTCTATCGGAGCATCGTTAATAATGGCGTAAGCGCCATCGACAATAAGGTCCCTTTTCATAGATAACGCCACAAATATACAAAACTTCTACGTTACATTGTTAAGCCTATAGGTAGGTACTTAGGACCTTCTTAGGACTTGATCATGGAGCGGCCACGAATTACGAGCGGAGCAGCTTAATTACTCCATAAATTCCTAATGAAGACACCTTATTATGAACATTAGATACCAAAATAATCAAAATGCCGTTACTATCGAAGAGAAATTAATTTTTGCTTACATAGTAGTGTTTAATGTAGGTCTAAACCTAACCTAGGAGTAATCGTAAGTACCTAGGTGATCATTTTTATTGCTCTCGAGTAGTTTTTACAGACTTTTTGTATTATAACATGCTTTAAGTAGCGCTCCCTAATGATAACTACGTCAGTTAATTTTTATATCGGCTGGTATCTAATGCAAATTACTTAGTCGATGGCATTTGAGCTTATCTTTATGTCTTGATACAAGAATGTTACATCGGCAATTTTAAAGAGTTGTTAAATTGTGCAATTTTCCAAGTAACATTGGTAATTAAGGCATGTAGATGTACATAATAGATAACGAATAATTGTCGCCGCCTTTGACAAACCTTTTAAGCTATCTAGAGATTAAATTCATTAAACTATTGTTGATTATGCCAAAGTTTTTGCTACTCAAGTACTCAATGCATTTATACTCGAGTAGGGTGACCAGCTGACTAGACAATGAAATGTGAACAAAATTCGAAATTGATTGTGCTTTTTTGTTTCTCAAAAAACTTATCTTTTTAATGAGCACGGTCTAAATAATTGCCTATGAGTTAATGCCGCCATTTGGACAACTCAAAAAGGAATTAAGGCTTCGTCACACAGGTGCGTTTTCCGGGCGGGGCGTGAGCGGGAGGCGCGCCGCTTTTACACATAAAACGCTCACACCCCGCCCGGAAAACGCGCCTGTGTGACGGAACCTTTAGGAACATTATTTAACCCTTTTGGACCTAAAGTACTGACCATAATAATGAACTCCAGCGACAACGTACTTTCCACAAGACAGAGCAAAATAAATAAAAAACCGGCCAAGTGCGAGTCGGACTCGCACACACGAAGGGTTCCGTACCATTACGCAAAAACGGCGGTTTGTTGTATGGGAGCCTCACTTAAATATTTAGTTGGGGGGTTTATAGTTAAGTTAATTATTAAGTATTTTTGTATTTAATTTTAGTTGTAATAATATATAGTTTAGATTGTTATTTGTAAGTTTTATGTTATTAATTTTTATTTTTAATTTAATTTTTTATCGATTTTAATTTTAATGTTTAGTTTATTCTGTTTTTAGTATTTTTTGTTATTGCGGCAAAAGAAATACATCATCTGTGAAAATTGCAACTGCCTAGCTATCACTGTTCGTGAGATACAGCCTGGTGACAGACAGACAGACGGACAGCGGAGTCTTAGTTATAGGGTCCCGTTTTTACCTTTGGGTACGGAACCCTAAAAAGCAATAGCGCTCACCACTTTTTTGCTTGTGCATATAAAATACTAAGTATGTAGCCAGCTGCCCTGTTTAGTTGTATGTTGTACTTATTCACTATTTGTGACGTCCCACGGTCAAAGGTACCTTATGGCGGGTATGGAGTTATGCATACCCCAGTAATCTACAATAGATAAGCTATCGATAACACAAAAGATCAACCTTCTAGGTTGCGTAGTTACAGAGATATGATTTTTTGAAAATAATGTTGTGAAATGAGCAACTTTACGATAGAGAAGTTTTAAGTTTAGCCGCCTAAAAAACTATGTTCCTGCAGTAAGTTACATAGTTGACTACAAATAATAATACCTTATATATCTGAGATTTAAAAAATATTGCGACTTGTTCTGTAATGCAAATAGAAACTTTTGATATCGACTGATTTATGTGTATACTAACCAATCTCTTGAAAATAAAGTTTTATTTCATTTTCACGATTGATTGCAATGAGCTCTCAAGATTTAAATTTTATCTATTAGAAAACGACACTGACAGACAGTTTAAGCAAAAAACAATACCGATTTATAGGTGAAAATGTATTTTCTGACTTTTTCATATAAAATCACAAAATTGAATATTTTTACTTTTAATGTGACACACAATCAATTTTTCTGAGCACATATGAAAGAAATTCTGTCATTCAAATGAAATAAATCCTAAAACCCCAACTAAATACTATATTTAACCCCTTATGCCACTTTAAACTTACATAACAATAACAGTATTTGCTCCATACATTTACGAAAAGGTACCTTATGGAAATAAATCTAATAATACATCACTACAAAATATCAATCATATTACAGTTTATCTTTTATGAATAGAAAATATTAATTTACATTAAACTGCCCCAAATTTAATTAGTTCTTCGTCATAATAATCTTAAAAAAGACCAATAATTTGTATGTAATGAAAAGGTACCTTGTGATTAAGTTACATGATGAGGCATGATGATGATGATGGAACAGTTAGGATAAACTAATAATATTTTGGGGTTAACCTGGTATAAATCGTCTATTTCTTATCAATAATATATTTCGGTTGCTATTGAAGATAAGCGGCATTGAGGTTCAATGACCTCAGATATTCCATAAGGTAATGCGTCGGGTATTGGCATTTTTCAGCAAACCAATGGCTGATTTACTGCATGCGACCAAACCAAATGAAGATTATTCTAGTTAAGAAAGACTTGACGAGAGTAACTTTGGTATAATAGCAGGCTACTTGGATTTGTGATGTCGGTCTATGTACGGTTATAATATTTGCGAGGCGCCCCAACCAGAACTGAAATTATCAAATTAGTTTTGCAGAATGCTAATACAGTTCTCTACCAAACTTCTTTTCCAGTATTGACTAGTTTTTTTGGGAATTTTCAATCTTTTTTCCATAAGGTACCTTTTCTACTAAACTCTGAGACGACATTACTAGGCTTATAACTAACTTATAACAAAAATAAAAACAGGTAAACAAACGTTACGCATTAAGGTTTCAGATCACACAATAAAAAAAAATTGAGCATTTTTTCACCTCTTTACAAAACATTTCATATCTCCGAAACTAGAAACCCTCATAAGGTACCTTTTCCCGTGGAACGTCACATTTATGTAATATTTCTAGACACGTGACTAAAGTTTATGAAGCTGAAAGGTGTAACTCACGGCGTCGTACTTTAGAACATTGGTTCCCAAAGTTCACTGGGCTCCGACCCACCCACCTCACAAAAACTGCCATGGGGCACACTTGGGCGTCTTAATTGGCGGCATAAAATATTATTTGTAACACTCAGCTTGACTCAGATTCCGTAGTAGTTTCAGGGCCCACTCAATATTCGCTCGCGACCCACCAATGGGTCGCGACCCATAGTTTGGGAAATGATGCTTTAGAAATATAATGAGTGTATCGATGCGTGTTAGGACGAAGCATTTGCTCTTTCTTTTAGGGGATGTATAACCCCAACTGTAGAATAATCGTGTCACTATCCAACGTCAATTTCACTTGACATAGTTGACATGTCACGAAGTCCACCGACTGTCGTTTCTTACCGGCATTCCAAAATGTCAAGCCTGTCATTTTGAAAGCGTTTAACTCGGATGTCATGATCGGGTGATAATCCTTTGACTTTCGCCGTGACAAAAATAAGTTGACGGGAATATTTTTTGACTTCGCTCTACAGAAGTCAGCTGTCATTTTGAATTTTAAGTATGGGTTAAGTTAACGGATATCTGCCAGACAGTAATTTTAAAGGAATGAAGTCTGTCAGATTAGCAGTCAGCACTACATTTTTTCTCTTCCTACTTCTAAAAAGAACATAGTCAGGTTTTTACTTCAGTAGGTACCTCTCATTCAAAAACGGCAATTACGCCCACGAACACACAGATCCTGCTCTGATTTGTTTGTACAAGCTTTAATCGAAAGCTCAGCTCATAACATTCGTCCCCGATGTACCGATAAGCGAACAAATGATACATACAAAACCAAAATAACATACTACAAAACTGAGTTCCCTTTCAAATGTAACTTTATTCCCTTGTAATACGGTCGGATTTTAAATGGCTGACTGCTTGCAGTTGTTGCGTTCGGTGTTGAAACGAACAAAAGTCAAAAACAATTGCAAGCGCAATCCGCGCATCGTAAAGAGTCATCGCGCGTGCGCGGGATGTGTATTCTCATTGGTTGCACGATTGAGTTCGAGTTAAGTTCTCGGGCGAACCATCGAAATGTGAGCTAGATGTCTGTACCTAGCTAGTGCAAAAAAGACTATGTGCGAGTTAAGTCTACTGTTATTTATTTAACACTTGTTTGCATCTTGCATGGCAAAAGAGATTAGTATCGTTATAGAGAAATATAGTAAGAATAGAGTGCTCACCCCAAACATCAGTTTTGGTACCAAAACGACTATTATTTTCGCAGTCGACATCTAGCATCGAGTAGAGGGATTATCAGTACCGCTACTTGAGACTAGAATTCTCTAGTGTCGCGACTCACCAAAATTGTATTGAACAACAATTTACAACTAATATTAAAAGCAGAAGACGTTGAAAATGTAGTTCCGGTTACGGTTCCAGGTCTATTGTCAAGGAGCAGTACTGACAATTCCGCAACTCGATGCTAGATGTCGACTATGAAATAGTAGTCTTTTAGGTACTAAAATTGAAGTATGGAGTGAGCACTCTATGTATTTTTTTCTCTATGGTATCGTGGACATAGTTTCGCCACGCTGCGCCACGTTGCGCGTTTCCGTACCTAACCCCATTTAATGGTCCTCCGAACCATAAATTGGCTCTTACTCGGCAAGCATCAGTAATAACACGACAGATGCTATCTCCACTGAGTTACGTGTCCATACAACAGAACAGCTGTTCCCTAGATATCTTGAGATGATTTAGGCTACTGACAGTGGTCACTAACACGTGGACATCAGTAAAAGGTATCGAGGAATCTATATCTACTGATGTAGTGCATAATTGATTTCCATCGTAATTTCTCGGAAACGTTCGTATTTGTCATGCTACTTCAGTCAACCTTACTTTGTACCGAGACTGACTGAAATAGGAAGACACGTTCGTACGTTTCCGTGAAAATATGGTGGAAAATAATTATGCACTACATCTGTACGGATATTCCAATAGTAACGTTTGCAGAAGAATTCCAATATCAAATCCCTGTTTACATAGGGTCAAACACGTTTTAGAAAAAAGTCACTTCTGTGGCGATAATACTTCACGAAAAGTCTTCTAGAAATCGATTTTCGCTCATCTCGTCTCAGATATGGGTATATTTGGTATCAGTGCATTCAGTATGATGCCCTTAACACAAATATATGAGATGACTAGCGCGAAAGTGGTGGGGGTAGTTGCTGTGACGTTCGTAAAGTCGGCATTACAAACTTTTTTTTTTCTTTTAAACTTACCATGTGGGGTACCAAATGAAAGGGCTTTTTGAGTAGATCACTGTGTAGGACTATGAGAGCTCATAGTTCTAAACGGTCAGCTTGAAACATTTCATCTATACATACTTGAGTGTCTAATACCTACCTACTGAGAAAATATGCGTCTGTAAGGGTGCAGTCCAAAAATTTTTTTTTGTTGTCTTAACTTTGAGATGTCTACAGGAAAGTACGTAATTAAAATAGAATTTGATAGGAAGATTAGTTCATTTTTGGTTAATGGTAGATGGAAACTACATACATAAATAGTGTTAAAAAATAAGCGATCGCGCCAAAACACATTAAAAGAACGTTATTTTGTTTAGTTTTTTATGTTTTATGGCTGCCTCACTTTTCGCTTGCAATATTAATTTAAAACACAACGCGCACACACACACACGCACACGCAGACGCACAGCACACGCACACGCACACGCACACGCACACGCACACGCACACGCACACGCACACGCACACGCACACGCACACGCACACGCACACGCACACGCACACGCACACGCACACACACACACACACACACACACACACACATAATATTGGGGCAATTATGGTGTGGCATTGGCAACATTACTTACTTTTTTTGTTTTTTGTAGTGATTAAATACTAACCGTTTTTAAAGACATAGGTACCTACTAGATACTTTAAATTCCTTACAACGTCTGATACTGATTTCTTTCCCGCAATCCACACATCTTTTACGGTCATTTAAGTTTCACAGGCCATAACCGGCAGTGCGAAAACACCCTAATTACACGGGCTTCATTGCCTTGTACAGGACGGCAAAAAATAGATAACACGAGATAATAGCTCTGTGACATTGGGGTGACATGAGCCGTACGAGTAATTGATCGCGTGTAAGGAGGCATCTGTACGGTTAGTAGAAATAGTGAAGCAGACGGAATCGAAACTTCTCTTCTCTTCACTATTTTTCTTATTTTTGAACACTTGATTGGAACAGCTAAATTCTTGATTCTCACACTCTCACAACCCCCTCTTTTCTGTCCCTGGGACAGTGACAACTGACCGCCATTTAAAGAGCCCACTGTTTCGATTTTGACGCCCCGCTCACTGTGTCACAAGCCCTCAAATTTTTATCGACATGGCAGCTTGTCGTGATCGAAATACATAAAGTCATAGATAATTTACGTAGATCTTAGTTTTATCGATATGACACCTAGGTCACAAAATGTTGAATTTCACTCCTTACTGGTCACAACTCCAGTTTTATTTACCGGGCACTAGCTGCCTTTAAAATGTGAACTAGAGCTCCAGCATGTGCCGACCTTTTACTCGCACTTCCATGTTAGTCCGCTACCTGAACCACACACGACTATAATTGACACACGGTCGCGTGTCAAGTGTCCAAATACGTGCGCGAAACGCCGCCGGCGCAATTTGCCCCGGACGCGTCACTCACCTGTAATTGGCTGCCATTAACTAATGAGATCCGACGATAGCATCGCCGGTACGCGCAAAGCGGGTATCACCACGATCGCTCCGTTAGTTTTTGGTCGAGGGATGCGCTGAGATTTGGAAGACGGCGAATTTCTCCGGTACGCGCGTGAAACGCTTTTTTGCCGAAACTAATTGGAGATCCTGGTGTCTGTGTCAACTCACCGTCAGTCAAATCGAGTCGAAAGTCGAAAAGTTGGTCATATAGGGGCGCAGCCGTTTCCGTCACTAGCATATCTACTAGCGTGAAGCCATCGATCGTTACTCATATCTAGAGTCCCCAGTCCGAAACTTCTCGAAGTCAGTATAACTTCACCGACACACAAAACATTTTCGACGGCATGTCAAGTCCCCGATATTGATGTGCGATGCAATGACGGCAGACATAGACCTTTCTAATTATGATTACCTTATTAACAACTCTCCTACTATCTTATTCTTAGCTACGACCAGGAATAAGATTTGCCATAAAATGCTCTTTTGCAGGTAACAATTCTCGTTACTATCCGGTGTCTATGTCATTGTCACCTCACTGACAGTCGAAGGGTAGCCAACGGCGTGTCGAGAATGTCTAACTCTCCGATACCTACTGATGTGCGAACCGATCGGATATATTTTTCGGCAATTAGTTGAGCCGGTTGTTGAACCAGCCCAACAAATTGCCGAAAAATATATCGCCGAATCCAATTCCCCTCACTACCAGTGTCCGTGTCACCTCACCGACAGCCGAAGGATACCCGACGGCGTGTCGAGATCTTCGATACCGATGTGCGAACCGATTGCAGCAGATACCTGCTTGTAGCGATGCTCTCGATCGATTTCGTCATCGGTAAAAGGGACGCCGCGCGTTGCGATAATTATAAAAGTTATTTTGTAGTGGCAAATAACGGGTTCGTTTCATTGTAACCAAATATTATTGCATTCATAACTCTGTACGGTAGCTACTTACAAGAAAATCATGTCAGTCATCTATAGAATTTGTATGTATGAAAAGTGTGATTATACTTTTTACGATTTATTTACCTGCCCCGGTGCCCCGGTGTCGGTCAATAATAAATGTATGTAATTGGATAAGTGTTTGACCGTGGACTTCCTGGTTACCCATTAACCTTTGAGTTCAGGCTCGTTACTTTATTGTCAACGACTAGTAGAAGTTAAGCCAGCAATATGTTTTATACATAAGGCTTTTAATATCGATGATAAACAACATGACAGGAACTCTTTTTCAAACGTTTCCGGGATTCATCCCCGTAAATGCATTAGTCGTGTGAAAAGTTTTATATTTTTAGTACTTAAATTTCATTGAACTCGAATTATTGTCAGCTGACAATGGCTAAGCTAAGTTGGTGAAATAGAGCCCCTCTTAGCATTATAAAGTCTTAAATCCACAAAAACTTATCTAATCCCATTATCTCCAAGGACTTTAGAAATTCGCTTCAACTTTCAAGACTTATTACATGAAATTAATCAGCTTAAATCATTTACGCTCACAAACACGGTATCTGTGATCATTTCATTACCTCCATCACAAACAAATCAAGACAACCTTCAAGAGACATTTATCACGCGTCATGTTCCTGAATAACAGTTTATAAAAAGGCGTATAAACCAAACTGTCCTTAATGCAATATGTATTTTTGTAAATTGTTACCCGTTTGGTTGTTTACGGTCTCTGTCGCGCACGAGACTCGTTAGGCAGGTGAGAAAGGGAAGCGTGCTCTTAACTCGTCAGGTTGGCAGCCGTGACAAACGGACGCTATTCTGCTAGTCGCCTTGGATTAGCACTAGAGAGCACGGTGGTTTAAGGCAGGAGCGTACTGAAATGCACAATTCTGTAGATTCTGGGGAGTCGCCGTTTTCTTCACTTCAAAATAAATGCAAGCATACAAAGATGAGACGCAGATTATACACAATTTTGTGTATAATAAACAAAGTGGACACGAGGTCACAATACGTCACTCTTACGTTTGGGTATGCCTCTTCAAATCGTTTTACCAGAAAATATAAAAAATAATAGAATGCCTTGCTGTAATGGACACTTAATGAGTAAGAATAATGGAAGTACAAAAGAGTAATAAATAACTCAAACTCCAGCTACTAGCGTGGAGTATGTTGGCAAGTCCAACAGAACGAATATCTATTAAGTTATTCCTTTTTACATTTCTCTATGCTCTAGTTCTATTCTTGAATTCTGTTACCATGTTAACGGCATAAACACTTCACATTTCCACCAAAAATATGTAAATTGTGCTTTTGATAAAATATAATTATTGTGACTACAAGACGGTTTTACTTCTTCTCCCATACGGAACCAGCCCACTCCACCTCCACCGCTGAACAGAGTATAAGCTCTTCAAGTTGACAATATAAACTTAGCAAAAAGGGAGGTACAGGTTTATAAAGAATCGGCAATCTTTATGTAAAGTCTTGAAGTTCCAAACATCCAAAGCTTATTTTAGCATTTTACCACCAAACCGTCCTTTGGTTAACTACCAACTTGGCACACGTGAATGAATAGCTGAACAGACAAGAGCAAGATCGTGTGTAACATGCATTGTGGACCAATCAGGCTCCCGTTCCGGATTCTAAATAGAATCGCACCCGCGTACACGCAGTTTGTCTTCAAGAAAGAGACAAAACATTTGAATCGAGGCAAGGGCAAGTAGGACGGCAAATCAAGATAACGTTGACGTCGGAGTAATAGCGCCACCCGTCGACTTGCGATTTATCGCACGAGAGGCTTCTGTTAACGACGGTATAAGTCCTCTTTTCAAGTGTGTGGAATGTAATTCTGGAATAACAAGAGTCGGGTTACGGACACGGAAGCTGTTTGTATAAGCTTTAGAATAAAAGACGGCAGCCTTGTTGGCTGAGACTCGGTCTCATACGAAGCCGGCGGTCTTGGGTTCGAAACTAGGGCATATATATTAGTGTGTTGAGCACAATATAGTTTTCATGCTTGAGTCACGTTTTAAATGTATTCTTAAGTATGACTGGATCGGATCGGGCTCCCAGCGCATAGATTGGCAAAGGGATCGAAATACATCCTCTGAATATCCTAAGAAACTCAATAGGGTATTATACTGTACTTAAAATAAATTATTTTACACCATGCATGAAATAAAGCACCAGATAATTATTAGAAAAACACAGACAGCAGTTATTTTTAAACACAAGTTCTATTTAATAAATCGGATAGAAATATAAAAAGTAGGCGAGTTGACCGTGACGTCACGATGTAATGTTTCATATAAATTCCATATTAGCAAATCGTTTTGACAGTTCTAAAAAAGTAACTGATTTGACTAGTAGGAAAATACCCTATTATATATTAACGGACAAGCAGACGACACCGAGGTCAAGAGGGTTCTACATTGTATGTATTAGAGAAATTATATGTGTAGACCACCAAAAAGATGGATTTTGGGTGTAGGTATTACAGCCGCAGGTACTGCTGTAAACTATATGGAAATCATAAATCATTCTTCATTTAATTAATCATATATAGTACTTACTTCGTTGAAGGATTAACGCAATAATCGCGGCCGACATCGGCGCATGCGATCTGCATAAATAAATGAGATTAATGCGTTTAAGCTCATGCCCCAGGACTGAGAGCGTGATAAGAATTATTCGTCGTGATTAACGTTGTACCTTATTATATCACCAATCGATTATACATAAAACACGTTTAAACCACAAGAGAAATTAGACTTATCAGTCCAATTGTGTTTTGACATTTTGATGGTTATAATTCATTTGTAAAAGAATAGATGAGTAAATTCTATGAAAATCCTGGTCACGGCACCAATTGTAAGTTAGTGATTATAATAACCGTTTCACAAAGAATGAAACGTCAAAAATATGAATGTAGTTTCTAAAATTAAAATAAACTGATGTTGTTCCTTCGTAATTTTGATACTGTCAGTCACACAGAGTCAAAGTGAACATATCGTATACGACCAAGACATACGACTCGTGATTCCATCAGCTGTCAAGATACAATATCGTATTGCACCTCTGTTGACTGTGCACTCGCGTACTCGTGCGGTAACCATCATTTATTTACAAATAAGACAGCGTACAAGACCTATCACCGTTAAACCCCGCGCATCTAAGCTTTGTTAACAAAAGCTCTCATGTTTTATCCTTTCTTGTCCTGTAATTATTACTAGCGCGAGCGCAAGCGAGTGAAATTCTTGGTCTAACTGGTACACACCATGAACTCGAGATACGTAAGAACTATTCGTAACCGGTGGGCTCTGTTATACTGGCATCAAAAACGACCAAATTCGGCCACACTCGGTATGCGTTTTGAACAACACCCCTGGAATCCAGCCCGTTTTGCCAAGCTAACAACCCACCTCCAAAACTACAACGACCCATGTTTGTCCACCCCGGAGTCACTTAAGCTGTTCTACCTTTATTTTTAAATCCGTTTAGAAGACTAACAACGCACGTTTAGAAGAATAATGTAGCTTTTCACTACACGCTCTAAACCCACTTTGGACACTTTAGGGACCTGATCAGTTTAAGTTTACATGGTCAAAAGAACAACATCCCAACTCTCTCTGGTCTTTAAATGCACATGGGACGTTCTTCTTTTAAATTCCTATCCGTTTAGTCGAAGCTAACAACATGGTTTTAGAAGAAGAAGAGCGTATGTCGTTGGATGTGTCGTTGTGACACGGACATTGTTGTGTCGAGGGTGGGTTGAAATATAGAGCCGTTTGGCGATCCGACCGACGCACGCGACGCGCGATTAGTGGACGACAGTTGGGTTTCCATGGGCGAGGAGGCTCATTTTACCAGCGTGACTGTGACATGAGATGTCGAGATCTGAGAGGCTGCCGTAAACGTCAGAATTTGAAGATCGACGATATCCCATCTCTGTCGATAAGTACCTACACAAAATTCGATTTTCTAAAGTTCGCGGAAGGCGCCTGAGCACCTGGACAAAGTGGACAACTGACAACAACTAAGCAGTCGGAAAATGCACTTTTGGATTACGCCTTGGATTGGCCTTAGCTTGGTTAGCTTTTATTCAATACGATACATCAAAATGAAGAAAATCAACGAAAAAGAAAAACTTCTAAGTGCCAATCAAATAAAGGCTTATTTCGAATCAGCTAGAATCTACGAGGAGTTGAGTATTATAGTTTTACTAGGTACTGATTTGAAAACATCCTCCCATGTGCCGAAGTTTTTGGTTACTGTATTTTTAACGGCCCGGTTTACTACGTTTTATCAATTTTATGGTACACTTAAATTCAAAATTCGGTACAAACACGACCGTCGCATGTAAGCCCCGCAAATGTCGTTAAAGGTGATATACCAGCGCGCGCCTTGTCGTCGCCGGTTTAACACACGATAAATACGGGTAGCGATTAGACGCGTCCTCAGACCACAGACAAAACATCCTCTAGTCTATGCCTCAGACACGGTTTATACGTACAGTGTTTTCGGACGGGTTTACATGGGGCTACAAGCGAAAGTATACATACCTTTCGTAAAGATGTACAAAAGTCTACACTGCACTACACTACACACACCTGCAATGCGTTTTATAGAGATGCAGTGGAATTTCATTATTTTATTTAAAGAATAAATAGGTAGTTCGTAGGTACAATCAGCTGCAGAGATAAGTAGTAGTAGTTTACAAAGTTTTTTTACCTCAACTAACAACTAGAACCTAGGGCTCTTTCCCACTGAACGGTTTTTTACCGAATCCCGGAAAAATCATAGTTGTGTTCACAGACATTAGTTTGCATCCTGGTTTTTGCGGTACAGCAATGAGAATGAGCAGACCGGGCACATCCTGCAAAAGACTGTATGCAGTAAGGCTAGGAGCCCACTGGTTAATTTTTTTAGAGAAATGAACGTCCAGGAAATGTCAGGATTATTAGACTTTTGTCAGGATGTACCATTTGTTCATAATGACAACCCTGGGCCAGACGGAACGTGACCGTTCTGTATGAAATACTATTACTTATTCTCTGACGCGAGCCCCGCAATCTCCGCATGCCAAAACGTGTTCCATTAGCGAGCCGCGAAAATTTGCGACACGCGACCTGTCGCATGCAACATTTCCGACGAATTGATTGATTTGCTAAACCGGGAGTAATGCGCGTTTGGTACGTGTGGAGTTTTAATTACACTCGCGTTTGCGGCTAATCAGAATTGTTGGCGCGCATTAATAATCATGCAGTATTCCATAAACATAACTTGTTCTGGTAACTTGGGTGTTGGTTTCTCTCACTTGATGATTCACAACTTAATTCTGAGCCTGAGTCTGGCTCGACCCATGTCCGTGGTGCTGACGTAAATAATGATGTTAGAATTTTTTAAATAAAATGATGAAGGTCATACTATACATTCCACAGCGTATTTTCTGAGCTATTTCGACTAAGAATGACAGAAGTCCTACGATTTTGCACGAAGTGTTCCGTTCGTGATAGCGAGAAGTCGGCAAGTCCCTTAAGATACATTGTGTTGTCGGCGAGGGTATCAATCCTTTTAATACAGTAAATCATCATAGGTGCCTATAAAGGGCGGCAATCATGTGACACCTCTGCATTTGCAAGGATCTATCTATACGATGCGCGATCCCGCTTATTAATCTTCACTATACTGTTTATCACCGTTAGATAAAAACAAGACAAGTGATCCCATAAGTGTTCCGTGAACAAAGTTTTATACGGAACACTAAAAATCATCCTTATTAACATCGATAAAGTGGTACCTTTTGCCTGAAACGTCACAAATAGCAGGTTTTCTTTAAAGGCAAGCGAAATTCATTTATCCGTAAGAAGAGCGGTGGATTTTCATAATGCCGTCAGCGAGACGCTCGCGGGTCAATCAAATACAATTACTATGTGGCTTACAACGAGAGGTAGCCCAGTCAACAGGAGTTCCTTATAAAGGCCTTAGGCCATGATAATTATTTTGTAGTTTGGATAATTTGAGGAGCAGGACTAGAATAGAAACGTAGATGGGTGTCCATAATTTTATTCATTTATTTATTAGTCGTATTGCGATACTTTAAAGACATTACTTACTATTATTTTTTCCCTGTATCTGGAAACGCATTTTGATTGAAAGTTAGTTACTTTATTTGACAGTCGATAATAGCTATCTTCTCATGACACTTGTACTCAAACCAAAAATAAATTTGTTCGTTCTTTGCATTCGGTCAATCCAATAGAAAATATGGAACAATGTGTTATGGCAGATTATCAGCATATTTCGTTTCAAATACGGGTATTAGGTCACTCAAATGTTGCTAGAGTCTGTGCGGAAAGAGAAGAGTCTTTGAATGTATTGGTTCCCATATTTTCCACGACTTCTCTTTCCGCACAGACTCTATATATATAAAGCTAGGAACATATATGAAGGCTCATCCTTCTCCAGTGAACTAAACGACTTAACACCACGTAGGTATAGGTACCGTGTGATCTAACACGTTGACTAGACTAACAACCATTTATTCAGCGTATGTCTCGCGCTGTGACGCTGACGCTAACTGCCGCCATTTTGGCGCGGATGGCCATCCAAGATGGAGGCGGCGTGTGCGCAATATTAGCATTGCTGTTAGGGAATATTGTTAGCATGATCTACCGCTCATCAGAAAACAAAAGTGCGCCGACGTAATTATTCTAACTTCTATACGAGCCGTGTTAATCTATTGACGATCGATTTAGAACTGTGTGCGTAGAACATTAAAGTCATAATTTAAGTAGGGTTCTTGGATAGTTGGAAATGCTTTGGAAGAACGTGAATATCTTGATGTACTGTAGTCGCTTTTAGATGAAAAACTTAGAAATAGCTAACCAGTTAAAGTATCTTTTTGATCGACATGATGGTTTTGGGGAGGTATTCGAATGATTTTTGTTGCTTGCATGCTAACTTACCTAACCCTTAGTACGTCACGACTATTTTATATAAGACTCCATATTATTGAATTGCAGTAAGGTTAAGCGTGCGCGTTTGTCTACGTTTTTGGCGGTCAAAGCCGTTTTTGGCCTGCACCCAAAACTACGAACTTTATAAAGTTTTATTGTATTCTATTCTATTCTGAAACGAAAAGTGCTTACGTCATAGTACAAATTATGTAGAAGAATGGCGTCGTACGCCTATATTACTGAACCTGGCTAAAAATAGCCTGTAGTCAATTTCGAAATAAATACGACAAAATGACTTTTGCTTTTCGCTTACAACTTCTAGGATCTAAACTGAAATATAAAGTTAATATATTACATATAAGACTCGTCTGTATGACTTTTTGACAAGCAGCAAAGTCTTGCCCAAATTCTGCTCTACCTACATTCGAAAACCCATCCAATTATATACCTAATACCTGAACTATAAGGTACAGAATTGAACGATACATATCCTAAGCTTAGTAGAACTGCAGTCTTAATTCGAATAAGTCGTGTCCCGTTTGACACAAGTGGAAAGTTACGACGTTTTGTCGGTTCAAGTGTTAAAGTTCAGTGTTGAGAAGATTAACAGTCATTGTGTGGCGATAACCTGCAGTTAGTGTTTAGACTTTAGAGACCAGTAGACGCTTCGGGCTATCATGCTCTCATTAACAGTGGCCTCCTGGAGTGAGTGAATACTGTAAAGAGGGCGACCTATCTGGAGGACGACGTGGGCATAGAAAACACACAGTAGACTTTCTTTCAATATATTTGAGACGTATTTATAACAAGATCAACATCTATACTAGGTAGCTGCCTCTGATCGAATGCCGAATGCGCACCGTGTTCTATTTGACAGCGGGCTGATATTCCAAATTTAAATATCATAACTAACCAGTCACAGATTAAAAAGGCTGTAAAGGTTGCAAACCTTTACAATACCTCGTAGGTACAAGTCTTAGAGGATATAACCAACGGAGACGCCATGTCTAAAATCTTCGGTACAAAATAGTCTGCCGTTTTTTGCGGGGTACGTCAAATGTATAGGTACGTCATGTCAGATAAACGTCAGTCCATACATATGGTTGACATATGGTTGACCATTGGCCGCCTTTTTTCGACAGAGGGGAACGCCTGTTAATGGCGGCTCCATTGTTAATTACTCCGAGGTACAAGTAGTAGACAACAACAGGGTGGCCCAAAAATACTTTGTCAAAATTTTAACTGCGGCATATTGTTGATAAGTTAAGGAGTAAATTGTTTTACAACACCTCTTAAATTGCGTTTTTTAACAATTCAATCGATATTGCGGGTTTACCATGCAAATCCATACAGTTATTCATACAAACATTTCTAGTAGGAAACTAGATTCCGCGACGTAGCAACCGCATTACCGATCACTGTAAAAGATCATTGTCCAGTCCCTGTAGTAATATTTTGAGTAATCGCGTTTTAAGGGTTCCGTACCTCAAAAGGAATAAACGGAATCCTTATAGAATCACTCGTGTGTCTGGCTGTCCGTCTGTCACAGCCTATTTTCTCCGAAACTACTGAACCAATTAAGTTGAAATTTAGTACTCACATGTAAGTCTGTGACCCAAAGACGGACATGTAACGTAAATAAATGAATTTTAAACATAGGGGGCACCTTTGGGGGGTAAATAAGACAATTATAATTAGGTATATATCAGATTAAATTTTTTTGAACACTAATATATGTAGAAAATAAAGAAAACTTAGATTCACATTCATATGCCTCTATATTAAATTGTAAGTACTTAGGTAAACTAATGTCATCATTCAAAAAAAAAAAAAAAACATTCCAACCTTAATTTGTAAAAAATTATGCAAGAAATAAAAGGCTTTTTTATTTTTTTATTTTATTTTATATATCAAATGAAAGAGCTCATTGTGAGAATCTCAAATATATTTCTTTTATAATTTTAAGATAAATAGTTTAGAAGTAATTTAAGAAAATAGACAATAAAATACCATCCCCCCCTTTATCTTCGAAACTACTAAGTCTAAAATTTTGAAAAAAAAATACAAAAAGTACGTCTTTATCTATAGATGATACGAAAACTTATTAGAAATGTGATGCAGTAATGCTTGAGTCGGACTTAATTACTTAGTTTTTGATCCGATCCCTACGGGTTTTTTAAAGACATTTCACCCACGTTTCACATAAAAAATACATTGTTGAAAATTGTGTAATGTACGGAACCCTTGGAACGCGAGTCCGACTCGCACTTGGCCAGTTTTAAAGTGTGGAACAATGTCAAAATGTATGTTCATAGGCTTATAGGCCGAGACTAGGCTTTTTTTAAGTAAAAAAAGTTGTGTTAAATATATTACACTGTGGTAACAAAACATATAAGCAGAGAGTAATAGTTCATTAAATGCTCTAAATTTTGAGATGAAAATCTCATTTTCCGAAAAAAGCGACTAGACTGTTCTTTCCGTGTACCTTTCAAATAACTTAACACTTCCGTTAATTACTCTTTTAATCCTAAATTCCCGTTTGTTCCAAACGCGTTGAAGCACATCCCAATAACGAGTCTTATTAGTGGCCATGGATACAAAACCTAGGATACAAGTCAATCATCGGACGGTAGCGCCAGGCGCGCCGAGCACCATATACGGCATGAGTTTGATTTGCGACGCGTCGGTTACTGTAATAACATAATACTACATTTATTTCATATGATAAGTATAGTTAGGTCGATGAAAAGAGCAAATGTAAAAAAAAAAAACCTCGAAAACATCGTACAAACAGCAACACTTAACTGTCCATCGGTGGATATATGCCTTTAGTAATAAGGTTTACGTAGGTACTATCAGTTAACAGTATGGGTGATGGTACGAAGAGTATTAGGAAATAAGTGAAATGACAGTTACAATAGTATTACTATCTATTCTTTTTGATAGTATTAAAACATTTTAAAAGAGCACAATTTCGAAGGTTTATTCAAGTTGAAATTAATGAAAATGTATCGGTGGAGGAATTAATGTTTCTGATTGATTAACTAAACGTCGTTAAATACAGTCAACTAACAGAAGTGTAAATTTGCCACACAAGCTCTGAAAATCCCGATTACATTGCAGACAGTTTGGTGCAATAGGCCTTAAAAAGAAAAAAATTAAATTGAATACGTCCTGCCTGCGTAACGGTCTCGACATTAGGCAGGAGAAGTATACTCATAAATGTAAGCCCTGGTTCTTTCCTTTCGTATTCTTAGGTTGACCCTACTTTGCTCTGCTGCTGCCAAGTTAGCGCGACCTGACTGCATGTAGTGTCTAATCTAATGGATACGGGAAGCCAGCCATTGATGCCGTGTGTCGCGACAGGCCGGCGTTTCTTTCGTCTACTCTTGTGACATCTCTTGGTGTCAGCTCGATTTCTGATGATTTTTATTTCTATTTTAAACGTTACATCGGGGCTGGTACACTTAGTCGGTAAACAGAATACAACTAATAAGAGCCTCCACAAGACGACGCTTAGATCAAAATATAGATAAATAACTTGCTAGGGTCAACAGATTTTTATTTTAAGAGCCCATCAACGTGTACACTAGCGCCACTGCTAAATAATCGGGATTATTTAAATTTAACGATAGGTATTTAAAAAAAGGGGGCCGCTACGTACTGTATTTTGTATTGAAGTACGTTTTGAATACATCAAACTAGTTTTTATGTTACTGGATACGTATATATCTCTTTAAGGGTTTACTAACGAATGGGCCAAAAACCTTTCCCAAAGTATCACATCCCAAAGCATGTTTCCCAAATTATCATTTCCCAAAAAAATGTTTGGCAAAACAACTTATGGCAATTTTTCAGTTTACTTAGCAATAGTCTTTTTTGGCAAGTTATTGTTTAGCAAATAATTACTTAGACAAGTTTCATTTTACCAAGTATTATTTAGACAAATGTATCATTATATCATTAAGCATAACTTACATGTCCCAAAATATTGCATGGCGTTAATACGAGAAAAAAAGTGTCCCCAAAATTTCATACAAATGCACCAAAAACTTGGGGATAATTTTTCTCAGTAAGAATCGAGAAAGCTACTGATTCTGAGTAGAAATATTATATAAATTCAAAATTCTAACATTTAGGTCGGCTCGCGCGCTGTAAGGTCACAGTTCTACCTAACACTCCTCCTCGCTTCGCTCGTCGTCGTACCTACACCGACCTGCCTTAAAGGAGTGTTATGTAAAACGCTCAATCTCCGCCATTTTCAAATTTAGAAAAAAGTTTTCCAAGTTAAAGTAGTCTATTTTGGCGTGTTCTATACGTTACAATCATTTAAAATATATGTCATAATGACACCACTCTCGATGAAAATTTTCCATTTCCCAGCTCCCTTTAAAAACATCAATCTTTGGAGGCGTCAAACTCGGCCATTTTTTATTTTAGAGAAAAGTTTTTTCAATAAAAGATGCTTATTTTGACGTGATCTATACATTACAATCATTTAAAATATGACACCACTTTGTCAAAAATAATTCTGTCCCAGCCCCCCCTTTGCTACAGTCCAACCAAAACGTTTGCTAAATAAGTTTTTGTCCTAATAACATTAGACAAAGTAAAATTATGCCAAATGATAATTTGATCAAATAAATTATAAGAGAAGTGTAACTTTGCTAAAGGTTCCTTTGGGAAATGAAACTATTGCGATAAGTTTATTGGGAAGTGAAATTTGGCGAAAGGTATTTGGCCCAAACGAAAGTACACCCTCTTTAAGTAAAGCTATTATTATCTTATATAATATAATATATTATCTGATATAATTTATTTGATCAAATTATCATTTAGTTGATATTTTGGCGCGTAGTCTCATCTCTCTATTGTTGCTGACTGTAAATCTGCCGGTTTTCTAATTCTACATTGAATTATGTATGAAATATTGATCAGACGATTCCAACGTCTTTACACGAGTGTATATGTCCAAGAGTGACACACGCCGAATATGGTCGGGTGGAACGTATCGTTTAAGATTATGATATATTGCCGTCGCGGCCGTCATGTTTACGTATTTATAAGTATAAATCGTATAAGTGAGATGTTACGCTATTACCATGGGTGTCAGTTTATGTGGGTCTACCCAGGGTAAATTGATCTAGAGGTTCGTAACAACTATACACGTCCGGAAGGAGCTTTTATCTGGTATGCCTGAGCCTATCCAATCGCCTGCGTTGGGTGACCATTTGGGAATCCATGGTTCCAGGTTCTAAAGCCAAATATATATATAATGTGTTGATTTTCTATTGGCATTTTCCTAAATAATTAAAACTAAGCATAGGGAAATGAGAAAATTAGAAGTATGCCAAAACTCCATGCAGAGGACCCTATTAGACATAAAATTAAAGGACAGAGAAAGACTAACGGACATTAGACAAAAAACAAAGGTGATCCCCATAACAAAAACTGTTAAAAAACTTAAGTGGAGATGGACGGGTCATATGATCAGAGGCCCTAACCCATTGGTACCCCAGAGATGCTAAAAGAGAGAGGCAGACAGATACTAAGGTGGGAAGATGATATAAAGAAGGCTGCTGGACCAGCTTGGAGTAGGGAAGTGCGGGAGAGAGAGCGCTGGAAGGTTTTAGAGGAGGCCTATGTCAGTGGACAAGCTAGAAATAATTAAAAAAAAGACGAAATAAAATAATACATGTAACTACACATAATATCTCGCAATAAAGGCTATCTTTATCATTCATAAAGATAAATTATAGGGCAATAAGTAAGCTTATAGAGTGCTCACTGTGTGTTTGATCTTTTTAACATGATCCTTATATGTAAGTATGAGTAGGTTGTAAGATTAAATTCAGTAACATAAAAAAGAGATTTACCGATAATACATGTAGTTATTGCATAACAGAGCAACAAAGCAAGCTTGATAATTAAGAACACAGTTCAACGCAAGACTAATACGACTTCGTGTAATGTCATAATTAGGGGAATGGCATTGAGTGAAATATGCTCACAATTATTCATGCCGTCAGTCTGTGGAGCAAAGTAAGTGTTAGTATTTAGTTAAGATATAAATCACAGCGCGCTTTTATCTCCTACAGTCTAGATCTAGGCTTTAACGGTATTGTCACGTGCTGAAATAGCCAATTAGCGTTTTATGTACAGGTGACTTCGTTTATATTACCTATATATCTAATATCTACTTCATAGAAACATGAGGACAAAAAGGGTTAATACATCTGCTATTTAAAGAGAAACATCTAAATTTGAAACAGAAATACCCACAAAATGTGCTAACGATAATTATTGTAATTACACAAAAATGTTGGTTAATAAGTAAAAGCACTGGCAGGTGTGTAAAATATACTTGTACCCCAACCCAACTTGTAACCCAAGTAACATTTTAGTCCTATAATTTTGGGTTTAATCGCTAAAAGCTTGTATAATAAATAGACGTCGTATTAAGGTTTGAGAGGTGACCGCCTGTCGTATAAAAGCGTTCGGTTGACATCTTTTTGCTCTACAGCTAACACATATGTTACATTAGCAATTGATGTAAAGGTTTACTTCATTTTATAGAGCCGTTATTTATAGGCGTAGGTATATTATAACAGGTCCTTAATCAAAAGAAAATTTATAGAAAGCGCCAATTGAAACTTTTTAGTGCATGGAAATTAGTTCATATCTGCCATCCCGATACATTTGTAGTTTTCGAATTGATTTTGTCGGTATACGATTGCCACCTTGGGCAATTGGGCATGCCTCAGAGCAAATATCTTTTGTAAACTTTCGTGGGCCCAAATTCTTATAGTATTCGACATAAATGTCAACTGTCACATAGATTAATGTTGTACCTATTAAGCCAGGCGCTATAGTCTCGCATTCCAATAATAAAATTCAAAGGTGCGAAATTAATTTAATATTTTCCCGTAGAGCCCTGATTAAAACTGACACTGGCTGTCAAACGCTCTCGCACACTTTATGTCGTCGTATTCAGTGCAAATTAATGGGTTACGGCCATAGCGAACTGATTTGCTTTGTGAGCTTCGTGGGCAGGATGGCCACTTGGGCAAGGTATTTCTATCGGTTACCCAGCCAGCGCGAGTCGATGGCTCGGACAATCCAGTATAGGAAATAACGTTACGCTCATGCGATTACATTAAAGTCGAATACATTAGTACCTTATCAAAAAACTATAACCAGACCTGCTAGCATGAGTTGTTTCTCGCGCGAGACTCCATACATCTAGCGCTACTTCAAGTATGGACTCGCAGAACGCAACTTATGCTAGGCCGCTAGTTCGTATATAAAAACATGGGAAAAATACTTACTTTTCTATAGAATCTATTGGACGTCAAGACGTCAGACGAATTACGTATAGAGAATAAACGGTATCGGTATATCGGTTTGCTTCCAAACTCGCCTCCTCACGATAACGGCGGGAATACACGGGCAGGTTGCGCAGGCGGTGACAATTAGCGCGGCTCGTGACCGCGGCGCCGCGCGCGCATGTCGCTGCGACAGGTGGATCCGCGGGGACTATAAGACCGGGTCCGAACTGTCGGTGATCGTACAATCACTAAAATATTGGAAGCTTCGTATTTCCCCACTGAGTAACCTCAGTCAGTCCAATGATTGAAACCTCCGGTGACAATTAGCGCGGGTCGTGACCGCGGCGCCGCGCGCGCATGTCGCCGCGACAGGTGGATCCGCGGGGACTAAGAGCAGGTCCGTGCGGACGTGTCGATCGTACGTTTAATAACATTTTAATTTATGGTTAGTTATAGTTAGTTTTCAACGTTAATCAGTTCTTTGATTGTAACCGCGCCGGTGACAATTAGCGCGGCACGTGACCGCAGCACCACGCGCGCATATCCGTATGAATTAAAACTTAACAAAATACAGATAAATATAAGTTCCATACAGTTTTTGCTAATATTTGTCCTTGAAAAAAAAAACCTTTCTTTTTACGAAAAGCAAACCCTTCACCACATAAAATGATTTCGTTATCAGTTTTCCTATGTTCAATTCAATTCAAAATGTGCCCAATGAAATTCGAAAGACCCACAGCAAGCCATCTATACCAATATTACTAATCTATAGGTATAATCAATGTCCTATTTTTGCGCGTCTACGTCACCTAGTCTATGGCCTAAGACTATTAGCTAGATCGTCCCCAATTAAAGACACCTCATGTTCAAATAAACGACCCTCCTAAGTGCTCGAGCCGCTTGAAGACTTAAAAATAGCGAGAACGACTCTGAGGTATTTTTCTGGACGAGAGTGCGCGGATTTAAATTAATTAGGATGCTGTTAACCACGGACTTGGTCACGTATTTCCACTAAGTAACAGTGCCGAAAAAAAAACGCATGTCTAAAAAACAACCTATTTAAGATAATACCAATTTATGCACCTAGGTAATAGTTATCTGCTTGTTACCTGTGACTATATACGATAAAACGTAACATCCGATACGACAATACGATACGGTACGATATTACCTACGTAAACCTTTTAATAAGGCACTTATTACTTATTGAAAATCTTTATGCATGCATGTATCACTTTTATAAGACCTCTTTTGTGTAAAATTTTATTTTATGTAATCTTTAATATTTTTTTTTATATAAGTACTTATAATTATTTTCTGGAATAGAAAGGTTATTATTAACATATAGGAACTTGCCTAATATAAAACTTTCCTTTTGTTACAGAACTCCTGACACCCCCAGACCACGGCAGGGTACAATTTTAATAGTTATTACGAGTAATAGTTACGGTTAAATAATTTAGCAAATTCTACCTATGAAGATGAAATGATGACCATCATTATCTTAAGCAGTTAAAATTAACGGTTATTTTAGGGTTATCGACAAGGATCTGAATAGGTAATGGATTGTTATTAGACAGTGATATTGAACAGATAGTATGGACATGGCCGCCTGGCCGGACATTGCAGGACGTAGTGTACCTAATTTATAAAATGAAAAAAAAAAAAATTGCATGGTAATCGCGTGGCATGTGTTGCTAATTAGATTTTTCGTGATTGGGAGAAATGTTAACGGTGGAGGTGTTTTTCCAGCATCGGAACATTGTAAGCTCAAAATAAAGATACTTATTGCATATTCTCAATCAAACATTGTCATCATCACCTTTTGGCTATGTACGGTCGAAAGTATTAATTTATTACCCATTTCGTACCTTGTCACAGTGACAATCAATATGAAAGTCCCTAGAGACCTCATACTATTGCCACTGTGACAAGGTACAAAATGGGTCATAAATTAAAACCTTCGACTATATGTTTTCTAATGGGCACGAACACAACGAACCATAGTTTCGCAAAATGTCAGTTTCTCAAGATTTGATTTCATTAATTTTGAAGTAATTTTGGCTAGTTGACTTTAAACTACAAAATGGTTACACGAGTTGATCGTGAGTTCCATGAGTTCAACAGGAAATTGAGTCTAGGCTAGGTAAACCGCCACGAAAATACCTCGCGACAGATTGTCATAGTTAATTCCTAAAACAAGATATTGAAATTTAATTCTTTGGCATGTCCATGTTCAGACGACGCACCTCAATCTCGTGAAACTTAATCCTATTCAGATCATTGGTTAGCCAGACAGTACGACTATTACTTAAGATTTACAGTGGTGTAGAATTGTGATGATTAGAGCAAACATTTATTGTGCGTTTTAGTGGTCATAAAGTTGCGTTATAAAGACGATTTTCTTGGCGTGGGAGCTCTAGCGCTTTACCACTTAACACAAACATGTGTTTTGAATTTGAAAACTTATAAAAATAACGGGTTTGTTATATTTCTTTAGCCATTAGCACAACAAGCGTCTCTCCTGCTCCTCCAAAGTCTCCCGTCAAGGAAATTAAAGAACCAATCAAAGAGCGCCCGCGCAGCAACAGCCTGACGTCACCACCGCCCAACAGGAAGAGGACCAGCTCCGGTGTGTTCCAGGTGAGTTCCACGGCAAAATGTATTTTGTGACGTTGAAATAAAGATGAAGGTTCTCTGCTCTAAGAGCCACCACCGTCAAATAGGAAAAGGAGCTCAGGTGAGTCGCACGTCAATATATCTTAAGGCGTTGATATAATGGTCAAAGTCTATCAATTAACTTAAAAGAGCCACCCACAAGAGAACCAGCTCCGGCGGTCTTTCCAGCGAGTGGCATCTTGAGACTTAAAACAGCGATTAAAGTCATCCTGTCTCCCGTCAAGGACTTCCATAGAGCGGACCGAATAGAGAGATTGCTAGCAATTAATGAGAGCGGTAATTATTAATGTGGAAGACCGGCATATAACATTTTTGGTTGGGAAGACCGTCATAGGCAAGAACTCTTGTATTTATATACGTACTTTGCTCAAACACAGTCAAAAAAGAAGAGCTTCGCTCCTTCTGCTCTACCGACCGTCTTTAAGTGGAGTATGTGTACAAGTGCAAGGGTTAGAAGCGACGAAGCTTGTCGACGGTATTACCTGATCTAGACGGTCTTCTCCACATTAATCTTACCTTGGTTCTCTTATTGAGAAACAAGATTTTTTACTAGATAAGGTCAATGAAACTTATCAGATGCATTTTTTTTCACAGGTTGACGAAACGGAGCCGCCGCCGAAGAAGCCCGAGCCCTCCCGAAAGAGGCCTGAAGTCAACGGCAAGAAGGACTCTAGTGAACCTAAGAAGGGAAAGCAAGAAAAGGACAACGAAAAGGCAAAGAAGCCAGAAAAGAAAGTGATAGAACGATTCGATGAAGAGGCTAAGACGGAATGCGTGTCTGCGTTCAAAGAGAGCGATAGTTGGGATTAAGAATAAATGTTTAAATGTCTGTATTTCTTGGATTTTATTACACTTTCCTGCCTTTACTCATTGGACTAAGACACAGTACTACCTGGTTAATTACAGTGGTCGTCTTTCATTTGACGAGAGAGAAAACATAGTTAGAATCATGATAAGAACCATGATGTATGTGAGCGAAGCTTAAGTCCATGAGTGAGAAAGTTTTAAATGTTTTTTAATGTCTAAAACATCTCATGACTGTCATTGACGATCGGCTGACCGCATTTCTTCTAGCTTCCATAAGCCTGCTTTGGGAAATACAATGTCCAGGAAATACAAGAAACATAATATACAGGAAATAATACATTCAGAAGCACAATGCGATGTTTTCCATTCCTGCAGCGAAGCTCGGCGTCGCCAGCACGTTTGGGATTTCCAAGGGCATTGCATTAAGGAGGCACATGCCACTTTGAAACCCCAGCTATGCGGCGACCCTTAACGTAGGCACCTACATAACACCATATACAAAAGTTCTTATGTCAATTCGTAACGTTTCATTTAGCATCAATACTTTACGCACTGGTTGAAGGTTTGACTGAATAAAGCTCCAACATAAGCACTTTCTACTAGAAAATCACCGTACAAATTCTTTACCAACCGCCTGAAATAAATGAAAGACCTACACTAAAATAGTATAGGTTGGTATAGGTAATCCTTTTACAATACATAATTACGTCGTGGCTTAATCTGAGATTTTGGTCATTTCGTATGCGTGTGTATGACGTGTATGTATGTTGGTTATGCCATTTTAGAATTGATCACTTCATGATACTTACCCTTATCAATGGATAAATTAGGTTTGACTTTTTCATGATGTGATCAATCGATAACTTCACGACATTATTGAAATGATCATTTCTACGCTGGCTATGATATATAAGTTTTATCAGGAAACGTATAATATAGAGATGCAACGGATAGTTGTTTGGCCGGATACCGGATATCCGGCCGCCGAATGTTCGGCCGTCGGAACTATACCTACATTTCGGTATTTAAGGTGCGCATTGTGCAGGTTTTGAAATTTAATTCATTTTTATTTTTAATTTGATCTGTTTCCTAGTGAACATTCTAGGTTCGAAATGAGTGCGCGTGCAAGTCAGTGGAATGTTTAAATTTTTATAATAATAAACGAGTACGATTATGACAGTGACTGTATCTTAAATCCAATTTTGTTTACTCCGAAATCAAGCAATGTTACTATCCGGTATCCGGCCAGATAGTAGGTCACTATCCGGTATCCAGCCGGATATTAAAATAATGGCCGGGTAGGCCGGATACCGGATAGTAACCGAATATCTGGTGCATCTCTAGTATAATATGATACCATATATGTCAACGCGTAGGAATTAGCCATATTAAATTTGCAACGATATTGAAATGGTTCTCGATACACCTGCTTATGAAATAATTTTCATTATAACCTCTATTTATTAGTAACCGTAACATAATTATTTCGAGTACAAACAGAGTTGACCTCCTACGTTGACGGAACAGTGGGGATTGTCCCATACAATGTCAAGTATCTTCATTAGTATTGATTGAGCGCTTTGAGCAGGCCGCGCATTGTGCGATCGAAGAAATACTCCAAGCCACCTACATACATGTGTATTGCTAATATTCGACAGAAATGCTTGCACGACTGGCGCAAATTCTTAAGATGACGTCAACTACAGCTGTATTAGGGCTCATTTAGACGATGCGAGAACTCGCATGCGAGTTTCATTACATTGCGGGTTTTGATCAGGGACAGGAACCGGTTACCTTAACCAGGGTTTTTCATAGGGTTATTTTAGAGGTGTTTATAAAAACCCCTACCATAACGGTAACCGCTTAATAAGGTAACACTTTGATTCGGTAACCGTATCAGATCGAGTTAACCTCTGTTACCGGTAACCGAAATAAAAACCCAGTCTATTCAGTTACCTCATTATGAGGTTTTTGACCAGTTCAAACGATTGTAATCTTTACGCACACTTAAATTCAACTTATTATTGAATAACCGAGGTTGGTATGGGCGGTCTATGAAGCCTCCAGCACAAACAAGTTTTTTTGCCTTTCCTTTGTTTATCTTTATACCTACCTGTGTGGTGTGTTCTTATTATAAATATTATTATATTATAACTAAAATAATTAAAAAAAAATTAAATAAGTTTAATAAATGAAATAAATGAAATTGAAATAAATTAAATAAATTAAATAAATTAAATAAATTAAATAAATTAAATAAATTAAATAAATTAAATAAATTAAATAAATTAAATAAATTAAATAAATTAAATAAATTAAATAAATTAAATAAATTAAATAAATTAAATAAATTAAATAAATTAAATAAATTAAATAAATTAAATAAATTAAATAAATTAAATAAATTAAATAAATTAAATAAATTTAATAAATTTAATAAATTTAATAAATTTAATAAATTTAATAAATTTAATAAATTTAATAAATTAAATAAATTAAAAATATGCTCCGCCCACACCTGTGCTTGCGGCAAGGACGTGGACCAGCTAGGTCGACATGGCCTCTCTTGCATCAAAAGCGCCGGCCGTTTATATCGCCACGGCACCATCAATGATTTGGTTCGGCGGTCGCTTGCTACCGTTTCTGTGCCTGCTACTTTAGAACCCTCAGGCATGGCGAGAGACGATGGTAAGCGACCGGACGGAGCCACACTGGTGCCGTGGAGACTGGGTAGGCCTTTGGTGTGGGACGCTACATGCGTAGACACCTTTGCGCAGTCCCACATCCAGGCTACCCGGGCACAGGCTGGCGCTGCTGCCGACCAGGCCCAACTACTCAAGCGCCGCAAATACTCATCTTTACTGCAAGATTATGAGTTTGCGGCGCTTGCAGTGGAAACAATGGGTCCTTGGTCGGCGGACATGAAAACTTTCATGGGGGACCTGTCGACACGGCTGGTCGACGCTTCGGGAGACCATAGGGCTGGCGCTTACCTCTCCCAGCGCATATCGCTGGCAATACAGAGAGGTAACGCAGCCAGCGTTATGGGCTCAATGCCGCAGGCGGAGGTTCTAGAAGGGGTATTCTCTTTATAAGTAACTTCTTTTTATTTTTATATATTTTATTAGTATAATTTAGTTTTTATATAATATTATAAGTATTAGTTAAATTTTTAAGTAGGTTTATTTTAATTTTAGTTTAGTTTTTAAATCTTTAATCCATAGTTAATTTTAATGTTGTTTTTTTTATTACTTAAGACTGAATGTAATTAAATCTATTAGACATATTTTAGACATCACCAAGATACGATAACCATATGTTTAAATAAATTAAATAAATTAAATAAATTAAATAAATTAAATAAATTAAATAAATTAAATAAATTAAATAAATTAAATAAATTTAATAAATTTAATAAATTTAATAAATTAAATAAATTAATAAAATTAAATATATTAAATAAATTAAATAAATTAAATAAATTAAATAAATGAAATAAATGAAATAAATGAAATAAATGAAATAAATGAAATAAATGAAATAAATGAAATAAATGAAATAAATGAAATAAATGAAATAAATGAAATAAATGAAATAAATGAAATAAATGAAATAAATGAAATAAATGAAATAAATGAAATAAATGAAATAAATGAAATAAATGAAATAAATGAAATAAATGAAATAAATGAAATAAATGAAATAAATGAAATAAATGAAATAAATGAAATAAATGAAATAAATGAAATAAATGAAATAAATGAAATAAATGAAATAAATGAAATAAATGAAATAAATGAAATAAATGAAATAAATGAAATAAATGAAATAAATGAAATAAATGAAATAAATGAAATAAATGAAATAAATGAAATAAATGAAATAAATGAAATAAATGAAATAAATGAAATAAATGAAATAAATGAAATAAATGAAATAAATGAAATAAATGAAATAAATGAAATAAATGAAATAAATGAAATAAATGAAATAAATGAAATAAATGAAATTAATTCAATAAATTCAATAAATTCAATAAATTCAATAAATTCAATAAATTCAATAAATTCAATAAATTCAATAAATTCAATAAATTCAATAAATTCAATAAATTCAATAAATTCAATAAATTCAATAAATTCAATAAATTCAATAAATTCAATAAATTCAATAAATTCAATAAATTCAATAAATTCAATAAATTCAATAAATTCAATAAATTCAATAAATTCAATAAATTCAATAAATTCAATAAATTCAATAAATTCAATAAATTCAATAAATTCAATAAATTCAATAAATTCAATAAATTCAATAAATTCAATAAATTCAATAAATTCAATAAATTCAATAAATTCAATAAATTCAATAAATTAAATAAATTAAATAAATTAAATAAATTAAATAAATTAAATAAATTAAATAAATTAAATAAATTAAATAAATTAAATAAATTAAATAAATTAAATAAATTAAATAAATTAAATAAATTAAATAAATTAAATAAATTAAATAAATTAAATAAATTAAATAAATTAAATAAATTAAATAAATTAAATAAATTAAATAAATTAAATAAATTAAATAAATTAAATAAATTAAATAAATTAAATAAATTAAATAAATTAAATAAATTAAATAAATTAAATAAATTAAATAAATTAAATAAATTAAATAAATTAAATAAATTAAATAAATTAAATAAATTAAATAAATTAAATAAATTAAATAAATTAAATAAATTAAATAAATTAAATAAATTAAATAAATTAAATAAATTAAATAAATTAAATAAATTAAATAAATTAAATAAATTAAATAAATTAAATAAATTAAATAAATTAAATAAATTAAATAAATTAAATAAATTAAATAAATTAAATAAATTAAATAAATTAAATAAATTAAATAAATTAAATAAATTAAATAAATTAAATAAATTAAATAAATTAAATAAATTAAATAAATTAAATAAATTAAATAAATTAAATAAATTAAATAAATTAAATAAATTAAATAAATTAAATAAATTAAATAAATTAAATAAATTAAATAAATTAAATAAATTAAATAAATTAAATAAATTAAATAAATTAAATAAATTAAATAAATTAAATAAATTAAATAAATTAAATAAATTAAATAAATTAAATAAATAAATTAAATTAAATAAATTAAATTAAATAAACTTAATAAATAAAGTCAATAAAATCAACAAAATATAAATAAAGTAAATAAAATAAACAATTTTTTTAGTATTTTTTTTTAGTTCTGATGGCACATCACTAAAACTACTTTTCTCAAAAATGGACGGCAAAGTCGACTTTGACGTTTAAAAAATTGATCGCGAAGCGCGTAGTTTATGGTCAGTCAAAAATTAAAAAGTTAAAAACATTGCAGTCTCGATTTTGGGACTGCAATGTTGCATACAAATTCCATTATTTGTCGTGTTCCAAACTTTTTAAAAGTTGAAATGGCCATATCAAATAAAGACACAGGCCCATTAAACAGCCAAAGAGATGATTAGTACTTATAATTATAATGTTGGTACCGCGACTATTTAGCTGTCTCAAATAGGTTGGCGTATTTTCGGCAGAAAAATACACTTCTATTTATTAATTAAAAAAATAAAAAGGCGGCAAAGCTAATTTTTTCAATTGTTTCTACTTTTTTCTGTGAAAATATATACGTAAGAACGTTGATTCTGTAAAATATTTCTATTATATTTATATTTCTTGCACCATTTTTGAGAAAAGCACTATATATGACTCGGCTGGAAGGCTACTTGCTGGCTTCGGATTCAATTAAACGGACTCCCAAGGTCGTCCGTTTAATACGAATCCTCAGCCTGCAAGTAGCTACTTCCGAGCCTCGACAATAATGTACTATTAATGTAGCAAACCAGTAAGCAACCGATAATAAAGGTTACCATAACTGAATGAAAACCTGTTAAAAACCCTTAACAAAAACCCTATCGCGATGGGGTTTTGAGATTAACTCGGTTAAAGGTTAGGGTTACCGTTTCAATAAGGTTACCATTACAATCAGGTAACAGTATGATAGGGTTACCGAATGATAAGGTAACCGAATCGATTGGGTTACCGAATTGATAGGATTAAGCGTAAAGAGGGGTTTTCCGGTCCTTGGTTTTGATAGGTCGGTTGAATTGGACGTAACCAGTCCGCAATATAACTAAAATCGCATGCGAGTTCGCGCGCCTTCTAAATCAGCCCTTACTGTTGCGGCGTCCTTGTTGCCACCTCTGTATCTGTCAATTTCCTTGATAAAATGAGGGACGTTTGCCACCGCATCATTAGAGTTAGACCAAGAAAATTCTGCAATGATTTTGACAGCACACGCAGTGCAAGTGTTATTTATACGTCATAATTTCATAGAAGTTTGACGTTTAAAATAACACCTGCACTGCGTGTGCTGTCGAAATCTCTGCAGACTTTTCTTGGTCTAACTCTAATAATGCGGTCTACCGCGATTATGACGTTCAATCCGTCATACATTTTATCAAGGAAATTGACAGCTGCAGCGAACAATATGCAGCTATAGTTGACAACTGAAGGTCACCTTTTGTCTTGCAAAAGTCATCTACCTGCCCTGTCTCAATGTATGGAAACGATCACGTGACTTTTCGCTCGCATCTGTCATTTCGATACATTCTTACTTATTGATTGGCGTTTGTCGATAAACTATTGTCAGTTTGGCTACGGCCCAAGAATGGAAAACTAAATAAAATAAAATGGCACCGACAGATACCTATTTCCCTACGTAAGAAATACCTTGAAATTATAATTATAAACATTATTTTTATAGGTTTATTTCTTATAAGGTCAAGCTCCCTCTCGCGTCGAATGATGGTCCCTATGATAGTTAATGTACAGGTTTGGTGAAAGTTCCTTGTCCGCAGAATAGCCAGCCTCGGCTTGGGACTTAGCAGGCCAGTACGGTTGGCACGTACCGGGCCGCTAAGACCCTGGCCGAGGCGAGCGGGTCTTTCTTCGTGTAATCCCGTACCCGTAGGTGACCCTGTGATGGATGCAAAAAAAGGATGATTATGTTAATATCGACTCCATAGCTCACCTTAGTATTAGCGTGCTATGAAAACTCCAAAGCTTGGTTATTGGGATCGGAAGTTCTTTTTTTTTTAGCCTACTTTGGTGTCCCATTGCTGGGCAAAGGCCTCCCCTTGTTTTCTCCACTCGACCCTGTCATCGGAAGTATATTTCTTAAAAAAAATATAACATTGTGACGCTTTTTACACATTTTGTATGCATCACGTCTTTGAAAAGAATACATTAGAATGCTAATCCCAAACCTTTTAAAACGGATTCATCATCATTCCTCTTGCGAGTGGATATTCGCTCCGAATTGCTGACGGTTGCATTGCCAGGGAAAATATACTTACTACTTAGAATACGTACTGACTCGCTCGTTAATTACCTGAAAAAAAAAATACATTTCGTTAATAATATCGAACATGATACACAATATTAACTTAAGTAATAATGGGTCCATTGTTGGGAATGCAATAACCGGTCAAACTTCATAACCGGTTTCGGTTACGGTTATGCCCGAAAAATAATAAAAAAATTATAAATGTACAATGAAGTAAGTAAAAAAATACGAAAATAAAGGTACAGTATCAGGGAATGTGAGTATAAGTCTTCGTTTTTTAATAAAACACACAAAATACAGTAAAAGTTCAATATGACCTCGGACGTGATACAATATGCAATAAAAATATTTCATTAATAAGGGAAGTAAATTTGGTATATTTTTTCATTATCAAAGTACACGAATGACAAAAATTATAGTCACAGGCGTCACAGCCAAAAAAGGCAGGATTTTGTAGTTATTAGATGATAAAAACATATAATTTCATAAATAAATAACCGAACATAACCGTAACCGGTAATTCGAGTTTCCAATAATCGGTTATGAAATTTTGTCATCGGTTATAATCGGTTATAACCGATTATTTTGGTTACGGTTATAGCTGATTTGCATTCCCTAGTCCATTGTCATTTGATTTTCATGAGCGCGTTGAAATCTTTACTTTGTTCCAGCCTCATACGACGTCTGATCAATAGGAGCATTCCACGGGCTGTCCCGTACAAACGCATTTTATTTCCTGTGTTGCGACTTTTTTTTTTGGGCATTTAAAGCATGCGATTATTTTTCTGTGCATATTTTTGACCATTTGTCATAGAAAAGGAAACTCTTATACGAATGCTCCAATACGAGTATTTGTAGGTAATACAACTACATACTAAATGGATTTATTTATTTTTTGTCAAACTAAAATGGGATATTTTCAGGCATCATCAGCATAATCCTGGCTTAATTCAGTACCTAACAGCAGTCTATTTTAATACCTTGTTATATGTGTAGATGCATCTATGAATAAGATTTTGAGAAAGGCGACTCAAAATTAAAAATACTTTCCGATTCCCAGCAAAATATTTTTTATGTATCTATTTCAGAAGCAGATAGAATAAATGCTTATAAATTTATTAACTAGTGGTCATTCAGAAGCTCGTCTTATTTCTTTTTATTCCTACCATAGACAAATAGCTACAGTCCACCATGTGGCCATAACTTCAACCCGAGCGCAATTAATTTAGCAGTCGCGAATCTGGCGCAGATAGCTTCGGGGGCCTTCGGGCATCCTCGGCCACACTCGGCCATTAATCTACGCGGAGCTCGGCAGGTGAGCAATGGCCCTCGTGGTGCCCTAAGGCATCTAGAACAATACGAGACGTCGTTAAAGTAGCCGATGTAATGTCGATTATAATTGCTGATGAAGGAAGCTGTAACTGGGTTATTGAGTGGACTTTTATTGGCTCGGTGCCGTAAAATTAGCCGACATGGACCGCCCCTTGTTGGGTTTGATGTGCTCCAGTCAATCAGGAGGTACATTAAACTAGATTAACCTATTTTGTGCATAGAATACATTTAATTGCTGCTTCAATTAGCTGGCGGAAATAAATTGGTCAGATGTCGGTTCAATCTTTACAGTTTCGTGGAAATAGGATAATAGGTGAAAAAGATTAATTTTATAGCATTTTCGGTGCAGCGGAGTGGTGTTAACGGAATTGGTATAAACAATTTCAACCCTAATGATTAATTAGCGTTAATTACGTTAATATTAACCTTAATTTACCATTTCAGTTGGAATTATCTATACCAAATCCGTTAACCACTCTGCTGCACCAAAATGCTATAAAATTTACGATGTGGTCATCATAGAGATCTATTTATAGTTCGTTTTTTTAGCATAAGAAATAAGGTAAACAATCTTGATGTGTCTTTATTGAAAAACACGTTTTAAAAATAAGTCACGGCAAAAATGTAACAATTATGAATTTTTAAAAAGCGTTTTTCAATGAAAAGACATGGCAAGATCGCTTACCTTATTTCTAATGCTAAAAAAAACGAACTATAGGCGCATACTCATATTACCCAATATCCATGAATCATAAGCAATAATAATAACGCCACTCGTTGACTGGACTATATTCAACGCGGAAGGGTGTCTTTGGTGTCAGTATAGTAAAAGCGGTAAAATTATTGAAATATGGCTGAATCAAATGTCACGTTAATTGTGCCCGCGTTTCCGAGCAGGATACGCACGATGTGTTTTAGCACCTCATTTACACATGGAAGCTATTTGCCTCGTCAAAGGGACATTAGGGCGTGGCTAACTCTCATAAACGTAGGAAGTATGCGCACTTGTAATCGAACGAATTGGAACCCCAACTTTCGAGTACTAATCAGTACTCGAAACTTTATGTTCTAGTACCTAGGTTCCCTGGCATGTTAGGCAGGGTCAGGGTTACACTAGTGACCGGGAGGCAATGTGGAGGTTTGAACCCCAGCTTGTAATACCTAATATAGGCATTTTTCTTACACTCGAAACTACAAGTGTAAGAAAAATGTAATTTGATATGTTGTTCTTCGATGAAGGAAAATATAGTAAGAAAACCTTCATATAGTAAGATAACCTACCTGCAAAGAAATTCAAAAGTAGTATTTGTGAAATTCTCTATAGTCAAAAACCTTTTTCATGTCAAAAACCTACACATAGCTGTGGCATGTGTATGGAACGTTATGGCATGGTGGACATAGGAATTGTACATATAGGTTTTTAGGGTTCCGTATCCAAAGGGTAAAACGGGACCCTATTACTAAGACTCCGCTGTCCGTCCGTCCGTCCGTCCGTCTGTCACCAGGCTGTATCTCACGAACCGTGATAGTTGAAATTTTCACAGATGATGTATTTCTGTTGCCGCTATAACAACAAATACTAAAAACGGAATGAAATAAAGATTTAAGTGGGGCTCCCATACAACAAACTTGATTTTTGACCGAAGTTAAGCAACGTCGGGCGGGGTCAGTACTTGGATGGGTGACCATGTTTTTTTTGCCGTTTTTTGCACGAAGGGTTCCGCCCTTCGTGCGCGGTCCGACTCGCACTTGCCCGGTTTTTATAATGTCCAATCAAATAGTCTCCTTAAAATGTGATGTACCATCGCCCACACTGTTAACTGTCCATCGGTGGACCTTATGCCTTTGGTAATAAAGCAAGCAAGGTAATAAGCATATGAAGCAACTTTTACTATCGGACCAACCCCGAAACGCGAAAAATAATTTGTCTGTTTCATACATTTTGGCTGGTCCATTTTCTATGGGAGGGCAAAATTTTTTTCGCAATATCGGGGTTGGTCCGATAGTAAAAGTTGCTCAGTTTAATCCCAAGACCTCCCTGGCAACGGGAATGTACTTATTTTTTGGATGCATCCAACAACCTGTAATCCGGCATCAATAATAAAGGAAGCTACAATAATCTACCGATTTCTGTTATTTCGCGGTACATCACTACCGTATTGGGTCCACGTCCTGTAACCAGCAGTAATGAGGGCAAGCCTGTGGTTACCACGTGTCAATGGCTATCGACTGGTGGAGCGCCCCGAGCCGTGATAATGCGGGGATAATAAGCATGTGAATAGATGCTGCGGGCGCAGAAAAATTGCGGTCGGAGAAATGGTTGCGTTTGTTTTGATTGGATCTACAGTCGGATGTGAAAAAGGTGTAGTGAGCTGCAACTATATTACAAACGACAACCTTGACGACAGCGATAAAATTATCTGACACACTAATGGGTACTTAGATTTGCGGCCGATCTGCGGCGCCCTTGGTAACCTGCCGCCCCAGCCCATGGCCCTAGATGCCCATGGAGTTATCGTCATCATCATATCAGCCTTCGCCCACTACTGAGCATAGGCCTCTCTTCGGGTACTTAGGCCACTTATCCCGGTCCTGAGCCAATCTCACCCAGAAGTGACCCGTGATCTTAGAGTTAGTCCCTGGGTAAGTGATGTTTTACGTGGGTATTACAGGATGACTCATGATAGACCGGGCCGGGCCGGGCCGGAACTTCCGGAGCTTCGTTTTCTATGGAAAAACACTTATCAGCCGTCATACAAAATGACATGTCGGCGCCTCGGCCCGGGCACGGTCGGGTCTAGCGTGAGTCATCCTTAAATCTAATTTGTATTGCATAAAGTCGGTAATAGGACGAAAGGCGAATGTCAAGTACATCGAACAATCCGCCGTATAAAAAGTACTTCCTCGAGGCAAAGATTGTAAACACACACTCACAGAAGCCAAGCATTTCATTTGGAAGGTAATCTTCTACTCGTAACTGTCTTAGATTATGCACTGTTTGCTTGTCACTCGTGCATGGCAATTGCTATTTCAGCAATTGTTGCACTGTTGATTTTGATACACACCGGCCAAACCATATGAATACAATTTAAATTCTAAAAAGTATGGTTTATATAATTTATGATTAGTAGATATTTATAATAAGACTTTATAATAAATAGATATTAATAATGAGAATTTCGTGAATATAACACTTTAAACTCTCGCGTTTCCGTGACCACAGCTGGTGCAACTCAGCTGAAACGTCGGAATTTAAGGTAAAAACAATGAAATTATATCGCGGTGGACCCATTTGTGTAATTAAATATGAATTTCGTGAATGTTTTTGAATGCCCAATTGAACGTTAGAAAAATTCCAATCACAAACGATGCTACTATATACTCGTAGCAAAGACATATGTAACTTCGTATAAGACGAATAAAGTCTAAGGAAAAAACGTGCCTCGGAATTCAAGTAAAAGTCATTCTCGAATAGATGCCGCACACACCTTTAGCCTATCCTCGGCTAGATGGCGTGACGACACCGTTTCATATTTAACAATTTTAACACATAGATATCAGTGAATGAACATGGATCAAAATGATATAAAAATAATAAAATAATTTATCCATATATATACATTTTTTGATAACTTTATACGTTTTCATTTTGAGTTTTAGTCGTGTGTCGATAGATGGCAGTAAATTTACAGTGACTACAAAATTTACAATGACAGGACCCCTCTATACTATCTATTCTTTTTGCTCGTAGGTAGTATTTTATTTTGATAGACGTCAATAAAGGTTAGTTCATTAGCGTCATACGATAAACATATTGCCTGTATGCGCAGGAGGAGGAGGTGACAAATGCGCGCTGCAGGCGCAACGGGTATTACGGAATAAACCCTTTGTCGGGACAGTGACCACGTCACTAAGATCTAACAAACGTTGGTAGCTAATTATTATGCTGCTATGTTTCGATGAGATAGATGTACCTATGTGACGAAGCCACATACATTATATCTATCTCATCCTGGGTAGGCACCGCATAACTTTGGTTATAACTGGAGGACTTATAGGGTTTGCTTTAAATGAGTTATGCCTAACTTCTTTAGGAAAGCGTGCATGAACTGTAGAGGCAGCACAGGAGTCCCCTTTTTATTAGTGCGAAGTAACAGTGTAAGTTTCTGATAGAAGAAGAAGGCAGTCCCTCTTACGCTTAAAAGAGTAAGGAAACTGTAGATTAGTGTAGGCGACGACAGCTGCTTATTGGCGTGAAGTATCAATGACAAGTTTTAGATTTAGGCCACACGAGGCGTGCTAGTGTACGGTCCCTTATTTTTAGGGTTCCGTACCCAAAGGGTAAAACGGGACCCTATTACTAAGACTTCGCTGTCCGTCCGTCCGTCCGTCCGTCCGTCCGTCTGTCACCAGGCTGTATCTCACGAACCGTGATAGCTAGACAGTTGAAATTTTCACAGATGATGTATTTCTGTTGCCGCTATAACAACAAATACTAAAAACAGAATAAAATAAAGATTTAAATGGGGCTCCCATACAACAAACGTGATTTTTGACCAAAGTTAAGCAACGTCGGGAGTGGTCAGTACTTGGATGGGTGACCGTTTTTTTTTTGCTTTTTTTTCGTTTTTTTTTTTTTGCATTATGGTACGGAACCCTTCGTGCGCGAGTCCGACTCGCACTTGCCCGGTTTTTTTTTTATTTGTCGCATTTTTAATGACATGTACACAAAAATCTGGTACAAATTCTCTCTCTAATGAACCTTTGCATCTGTAAAACTTTCTTGAATGTAGGTACATCTCTCTAAGCCTTTGATAGTTCCAGTCCAGTCTCGATAAAAGAGACCATCATAAGCCCGCAGGGGCATTATTAGTACTTGTAGTCTTGGCCACAGCAGCAATTTATATCAAACCTAGATATCCTACCCACAAATCGTAGCTATGCTTGTTTTTCAATTTATGTGAGATTTACAATGTAAGTATATGTTTGAGTTTTTTCAAAATACTGGGTAAGTACGTATACCTCAGTATTACGGAATATTTCATTTACTTGCAATAAAAGTCCTTCAATTCCTACATGCAATTTTTATAAAGATATACTTCTTTGCCTTTAATACTGCTTTGTAAAATGCCAAGCAAATCTCAGGTACATTGTTTATAAATATCATTGTTAGTCCTATCCCGAGCTTGCTCGATTTACTGGATATTTTAGATCTACTGCAAATTGATATGCAATATGTGCATATTTTTTATTCTTCAACCCTATTTAGTTGTGATTTATAGTTACCATAAATCTCTTGGGCAGGCAGTGAGCAAAAACGTCCTGTTAATATATGCAGCAATATAAGGCCAGTATCACATGCAACCATCCGTTATACCGGCACCCCGATAACGTATAGACTGTCACTCGCCCTCAGGCTCCATGTATCGAATAATAGAAATTGTCGGCAACAATTCAACGAGTTGGTTATTATACGGAGTGTTGATGGGAAATCGAGGTAGGAATCGATTATATTCGATTGTAATGTAATACAGCCGCGGGGCCAAATAAATAGAATGAGGAATGGAGAGGGATAAAAGCATTGTTGTAAATCGAGGGATATCTTTCATAGGCTCGTATCAAAGTAAATGTAATAGGAATTTGAACTTTAAAATTGTGGAATACAATTCGGTTTACAGTGGTGTGCATGGAAGATGTAATCTTGCGAAAGTTTCCCTTTCGAAATAGGTTTCGTGATAGTAAATATTGAGTATGTTTGCAGAGTTTTTGTCGGCTATATTTTACTTCGGCATCGGTAGCTGGTATTAATCGTCGATAAATTTGGTCTAATGCCTATTATTCGAATAAAAGTATATCCAGTTGTTACCGAGTCTTAATTGGAAAATAATGAAAATATATTGTTTTATCATTCAATGCGGCCATTCCACATTTTACAATAACGATACATCTCCATTCCGAGACGCGCCGATATATCAACCAGCCTGTTCTACGATAAAATCACTATTTTAGAAATTCAAAGCAAGCGCACGCCATTAGTAACAATAGGTAGTTGGTATTAAAATAGTTAACAAAGGGGCTCGTCATTAAAACGGGAGTTATACTATGTATCTGATGCATTATTTATCAATGCTAACGGTGCTAAGCTATTGTTGCGAGTTTTGCTGATATTTTATCCTGAAGTAGCTGGTAGGCGATTTCCAAACTGAAGGTCCTAGATTCAAATATTTTACACGAACATGAATTTGGACCATAGTTTTGTACGTTGTGGACTATGGGTCAGTTGAATCAACCCAACCACAATCAGCGGACTGACAACAGTAAACTATGATAGTGTATAATTAATTATAACCTAGACTCCTTAACTCAAAAAATCTTTTTAATTTAAGATTAGTAGTTACGATTGTAAATATGCATGCTTTTTTTATGAAATAAACAGATTTTTTTTTTATAAACTTCCCTATTTAACTAAAGCTTTAACAGTGACAGAAGGTTTGGTGCAACCGACCCTAAAGTTACCTGAAGCGATATCATGGTCGCATGTTTATCACCTGTCATGCCATGCGTCACTTTCACACTTACGTATTTGTTAGAACGGGACAGGCATGGTGACAAATGATAAAGAGCTGATCATCTTAGCCCTACTGAATTTACGGTTTGTCAAACTTTGGGGTGCTTATTTAACTGTTGTACCCTGTATGCCCGCATCCTCATGAGATATCGGTTCGACTTCGAATAATTCGGTAGCTGAAAGGCTTTCGACAAGGTCACCGATATCGGTGTTGGTCTATCATAATAATATATAAAAATTGTCACAAGATGGTCACAAGCTATTGTTAAACGTTTCAAACAGGGCTGAGCGCTTTGATAGGAATTATATATGTCACATTTTGAAATTCGAGACGTATTGCAGTCTCCATTGTTGTTATTGTTGAAGCGAAGCACGGGCCTGTAAAGAACCAATCTTATTAAAAAGCCAGGCTAATAATTTACCGGAGCCACCAGGTAGTAGTACTGAATCCAATCGCATTAATATATTCTCCGTAAGGTACACCCAGCTGCAAAAGTACATGGCCACTTTATGAATGAATTTCATTCATAACGTGTCTATGTAATTTTGCAGCTTGCTGTACGTAGCCAATGAAATATATCTTTAAACGAGAAGCCAAACTAAAAACCTTACTACTGGCATAAACAGAAGACTTATATACCTAATAAAAATTCACACGTAATCAGTCTAATCACATCAGAATCATCTGACACAACTACATGTGTGTAGGTATAGCAAGATTGTCATGTTTTCGGTAGTGCAACGCATGTAGGGTTACCAAATGACAGGAATTTTCCTGACATGTCAGGAAATTGGGCCTTTTGTCAGGAATGGGGACGGAACACGAAAATGTCAGGACTTTTTTATAAAGTACCTTTTTATTTACTTAAACTAACAAACCCCCCCAAACGCATGCAGTGTTTTTCTGGCCCACTGCCGATGCCGATGCCACGAATCAAGGTGTAAACACACAATTGAAAAGCCATGAAATTTTTTTTAAACGTGATGTGCAAGTCGGGTCTCGAAAAGTGCGTCATATCAATAAGCTTAGTACATATATTTATAATATTTATGATGTACACACACTTTATGAATGGATACCATTCATAGAGTGGGTATACACTTTTGCAGCTCCCTGTACCTAAATAAATTAACTCAAAATATTTTTCTATAATCATAAGTAGATATTTATTTTCCAAGTGTTTATCATCTTGTTCTAACTAGCTATTTTAATAGGTATGAGACTCTTGTAGGTGGAGACCTACAACTCTACTTTACTGTACTTTACTATACTTTACTATTGACTATACTTTATAGCTCTTCTACACGATGGGCCAACGCCGGCCACTCCAAGGGACGCAGCCATGCGGTAGAATGAGATAGCAATATCACTTGCTCCCTCTAACGCATAAATGCGTCCCTTGGCCGGCGTTGGCCCATCGTGTAGAGGAGCCATTAGACATATTCAATGGCATAGGTATTCGTCAGTCGGACGCCAGCCTACAGCATCGTGACTGGACGGCAGCGCGCGCGCCTCAATAAATCGCGCCGGCGCACGGAGCCCCACGATTGAATTAGACCACAGCCTTATTTCCTGAAGGCTTGAGCTCGGTGTACATTCGTCTTCAATTCTATTATTCATTATTGGCGTTTGTTAATGTTATAAAACAAAAAAAAAAGTTTAAATTGTTCACGTGCAGGCAAAGTTTTGAATTTAACACTATTTTGCCGTAACTCGCTCGGCTTCAATACACTAAGCGCGTTCATAATCGACTCGACATGAAATCAACAAAACCATCATATACTCGCAATGTCCGTCCGTTAGTCTGCCTGTCCGTTATGGACGTTTAACTAACTAACTAACGAAACGATGGTGATAAACTATTTATTTATTGTTGAATTTTTTTTTTGTTGTTTTATACTTGTGTATGTTTTAGTTTATCACGAATAAATGCGATGATTCTGATTCGGAAACTAGCCTACGTCAATTCTTGGAATTAGATGACAAGCGGACCCCTGGCTTCAATGAGCCGTGGCAAAATGCTGGGATAGCGCGAGAGCAGTTTACGAAGCATTACTCTGTAAAACAACGGAAAAAGTACACAACTCAAAAAATCTACACACTTATTTTTTGTATAATTAATTCAAACAGTACCGTATGTGCAAGTCTTAACGTCAGTAGGCTTTCATAAGCGAAGGCACGCGCGCCGACGTCGCGCTGTTTTGCTTAATTCCCCGTCAGTAGCGTTAGCAAAACCAAAAGCAGAATACTTATAGGTACGACGATCGAAGAACGAAAGAACGACTGGAGTAGGTATAAAAGGGAGGAATATAAATGGGAGGAATATAAAATATTCCTTCAACATCAACATAAGTAATAAGTAGGTACCTTCTGAAGGTATTATAATGAAGCTAAATTAGGTATTTACTCTTAAACCAGGGTAGGAAATGAAAGATAATTGAAACTATAAACGCGCCTACTTTATATTGTCTTGTTAATAAAATTATTCCGAAACATATCAAAGCCGAGCAAAATCTGACCTTAACTTTATAGAATTAAGGTGAACATTTAATAAATTAAAAGTATAAACAAACAAAATATATCTTTTTATTGCTAATTACATCCGTTATGAGAAGGTCTTACAAGCCGACAAGTTGCTTATTGTGACTATAATTAGGTAGGCACATATTCAACAAAATGATAATATTTCTTGCATCTTTGACTGAATGAGGCTTAGAGGATATGGTATAACCAAACGGAGTAGCCCTTAGCAGGCGTTCCCGGTTGTCAAAAATAGGCGGCCTCTGGTCATACTATGGACTGACATCTATCTGACATAGCTATTTTTACGTTACATACATTTGACTTGCCCTTCATCGGCAGACTATTTTGTACAGAAAATTACACACACTGCGTCTGAAAATTACACACACTGGCTGACATGGCGTCTCCGTTTGGTTATATCCTCTAAGGAATGAGGGCTAAAAGAGAGAATCACCAGTAACAAATCTTCTACAGGATGTCCGTAGCCATTGGACAAAGCCGAAATGTACATGCATTAGGGTATTTAGAACCAGTATACAAAGTATCATAACAATCGTTACGTTACGAAGAAATTAACAAATTACGATTTTTTTACTTTGGGGCAACCTGTATGTGTTAGTAGCTCCTGAGGTAATAAATAGTATGAAACCTTCTTCGACCGTTTTGATTATCTTTTTTATTTATGACATTAATAAGATTCTGACTTTAAACAAATGTCATCATTGTCATTGCTGCACATTTTCACACAAATTGTCAAATGATTAATACCTACTGTATGTTTCTTTTTGTTGTAGATTATTGGAAATAACTTTTGTTTGATTTTTTTTTTACCTTTTGTTCTAATTAAAAAAATATTACCATTAGAGCATTTCTTAGAAGTAACCCTACGTGGGGTTTCAGGGTTTGTCCAATGGCTAAGGTCACGCTGTATATGATTATGGATCTAAATATAGGTACTCTGATTCTATGAAATATCTATGGATTCTGTACATATTGCTGACGCTACAGCCGGGGGCACGCCTACGCGACACGTCTCTAATTAACGGACCTCATTTAACAAAGTTAATTGTGTTGCCCACCGTACAGGCGCGTATTGAATTGACTATTAATAGTAAATGTTTGCGAGATGCGTTATCAATACATACATACATAGTAAGTGATACACGTGCTTGTCATTATTAGCGTGTTATTAGATTCTTTTTCATGCGACGATTGTACTTTTTTTTTTGATATGGAGGCGTCATGTGTCAGGTTGTCGGCTTTATTTTATAGTTTTCTGTTTTTGTTACATGCAACAACGCGATGAAATAAATAATGGTATACGTCTTTTACGAGACAATCGCATACCGGGCGTTTGCCAGGCGTGCGCGAAGACGAAGCTGACACGTAGAGCTATTGAGAGTTATTTTCACATTTCGTCACGATTTTTACATTGTGTCGGTTTCGCTTTTGAGTAAGTACTCACGTAAAGTCTTCTCTTAATACATATTTAATGCTATCAGTGAATATTAAATACTATATTAATCGATAGCACTAAACTACTAGATTAACTCCCATACAAAAACTACATATACAACAACATTGCGTACCTATTTGCCAAAGGACCTATTTCTATAGAACCTAGAATTGATAGGATAATAGCTCAAAAGCCTGGTTGGGCTGACAGCTGTCGTTAGATAAAATTATCTATTTATTGAATTATGTCTATATCTTAAATGACACGACGTAATTATGTCATGGAGTTGAAAAGCTTAGATGTTTAGATAATTACGGGTTTATCAGCGTTGTAGATTTAGATCTAGATTTTCGTTTTAGTTACCCAACTAAAACGAAAATGTAGATCTAAATCTACACTGTGGTACGTACCTATTTAAATTAAGCAATAACTAGGTAACACAATTGTGGCAAGATGTCAGAAAATGGTCGATGAAGTCTAATGACAGAAAATTATCATAAAGAGTTAATTAAGTAGGTGTACTAGCCAATAGTGACTGATAGTGAATTATAATTGTATGTATATTTTTTCATTCCGACTAAAACCGTCGACATTTTGTAGGTATAAGATTCACCTTTAAATAAGTACCTTAAAAATGTTAACAAAAAATAAACGTTTTCTAGACAGTTAGTCTAGCTAATTAGTTAAGTATTCACGCTTCGTATACCTTGGATCGTTAGTGTCTAGGTTTTTAGTAGTATTTCTAGGAAGCGCCGTCTAGGCTAGACATACTGGCGACGGTTGGCAGACCACTCATAATTATTTTTGTTTCAAAAATAGCTTTTCTTTAAAAGTAAGCTTTGTTTGTACCCCCGTAAAGTCGCATTTAGAAGTTATTTTTACAGTTTAATAATAATAAGCCCTTTAAAAGCTTACAAACAGCTGAGCAAAGTTTTTTCAAAAGGGCTTATTTCTCTATGAATAAGTACTATACAAATATAAGCCCTTTTGAAAAGACACTCCTAAGTAAGTAGTTTAAAAAGTATGAAATTTCTAATTACCAAAGATTGTAGATGTTTTAATTAATGTATTTTCTAAACATTGTAGGGAAAAGGGATACGAGTATTACAATACGAATATTTTAGTAACCAGGTAGGTAAGGCAAAGTTCCCTGCAAACATAAAATAAAGAAATCACTATCATAGCGAAAATAAAACTTTTTATGTGTTCCCATTTGGTTTCATCAACATTGACGGCCATTGGAGATATTGCCTGCTGTGGTGTCCCACCCAGTCTTATATCATAACTCATACATACTGTATATATTTTTTTACATTGCATAAAATTGAAATCAAATTAGTGTAATTACGTTGAAAAATACCAAGGAAGTCAATACCTACATAAAAAATATATCAAGGGGTATCAAGCATTTAAAACACTTCGAGAATTACTTTGTAATTCAATAAGTTCAATGATTTTCAAAGAAGTTCCAAGCAAACCCACTTAAGTACTCGTTCCCGAGATGTTTTAATATCGTTTCGCATACCATTTGTTCACCTTTCATATTTACGACCGTTTAATTAAATTAGTATAATGACGTTGATATGTAGGTATTCGCATAAATGTGGTGTTAAATTTACTAATTGCACTTTATTAATTCAGACTGCCAGGAATTATATATGTATGTGTTAAGACAGGTGCCCAACCCTTCACTTTTTTCACTATATCGCGCATTTACTCGTAAGTCAGTGTCCCAGTTACTGACAGTAAAAATGCCATTTAAATGCTACTTTTACACAAATAATGTTAACCTAAATGACTTTATCATACTTAAATCTGTATTAATCATGCATACAGGCAGGCATGAGACAAACATGTGGTTTTTCTGAGCTCTGATAATACTGAATCGCAAATTAAGCTTTGTCAATAATTTACACGTCTATCAAGTTTTACTGTGACGGGCGTGTGATATTTTGTCTGGATGTTGCATGGATTGTTAATATGACATTTATATTTTTACTGAATGGCGACTGAAATGGCAGTCAGTTATAATTTATAGGTACACACAAACATACTTCTCTTGTTTGTTCATGAATAATTATACTACAGAAATATGACCAACATTTTTTAACAAAAAAATATACTTACATTTACACACATGTGTTCTTTACATTAAATAAAAAAAAGTTGGGCAATACAACTTACATAGGCCAGTCTCAGCAATTTTTAAAGGATTTTTTATAAAAGTGTACAGAAAAGGCGTTGGAATTCGTCAGTGTATCTGCTTTAATTATACTTCACCTAATAACGTTTTTAGACACATTGCTACCCATAATTAACGTAATTAATTTACTTAAAGCTCTTAGTTTTGCTCTATAATACTATGTATGGTAAATATTTAAAAAGGCCTAGTATAGCACGTATCGTAAAGGTGAATTTTTTGACGCGGCGGCTGCAATTAAAGATAATAAAATTAATGATTACGATGAATGTTTTATTTTTCGTACCATAAATAGAGAATAAATTGAGTACCTACTAATAATACTTATTCTTCGAAAAATGACATAAACTTGTAGCCGCCGTACAGCGCAGGATTTCGACGACTCAAATAAAAAGCTTCGATTTGAAGTAAACTATAATTTTCCAAAGTACTGGTTTACAATTACAAGGATTCTTGACTAAACGGTTAAATGCAGAAGTGGTGTGGTTATTGTATGGAGGCTGATGAAAGAGTGATTTGAACAGTACAAAATGGTGGTTTAGATTTAGGTGCCTCTAATTGGCCGCGATACAGGGTATGTGGAACGCTCCTATTGGTGCTTTAGAAAAAGTTTCCAAATACTAGCCGCGCCCGACGGCTGCATTTAGCTACGTTACTGCATTAGGAATATAGATTTTATACAAATAAAAGGTTCCGTTCTCAACGAACTAGTACTTAAAAGTTGGAAATTGAATATAGCGAATACAATCCCACATTCTATAAATATGAGTACTTGCAGTAGTACAATATCTCAATAATCGTTTATTTGGCGCTACAATGCATACTTGGGCGACTACTATACTTGAGAGGTATTACAGTCTACAAAATAAAAAACATTATATTCTTTAACTTATAACGCGAAATGACTGCGCGCTATTAATTTCAATACACACGATAACATACGGTAGTCAGGCACCCGACAGGCACAATCTAATCATTTTAAGTGGTGCCTGACGGTTTGGTCGGCTGGTCGTATCTGCTTAATGGCTTAGCTAAGAGCAAGATATCGGTTACAGGATTAATGTTTACTCTAGGCATCGGGATAGTGAGATTGCTGTTTTGAACTATTGGCACTGCGATAAATATTGAACGGCCTATTGGAATTTACACCTACATTGCTTAAAACAGCCACTATTGTGGCTATCACCAGTTTGGCACTGAAATAAACGCTATCGACAACGTAACATACTTTCTAGGTATCTCGCTCGTACTCGCATATTAGTGCGAGCGAGATGTAGAAAGTAAATTATGTAGGCGGGTGATTCTTAAATTGTGTCCAAAAAAATTTGTTATCATAAATGTTTTTATTTTTCACATATTATTACATATATCAAAAGTACATACAAAAAGCAATTTTTTGATTCATATGGTCAAGCTTAATACCCTCAGGAAAGGTAAATAAAATGAGAACATAAACACGGTTGTGACAAAGTGTCCCTCAGTCGTGACATTTCGGCATTTTGGTGGCCAACTCGGCTATTTTGATTTATATAGTTATTTTAACATAGCCTAAGTCACTCCTATGACTACGACAAACCTAATGACAGCTCAGACGTTGAAATCCGTCAAACTATAAAGGCTGTAGAGCGTGACAAAGAATTCGATACACATCATACATACATACAAGCGAAAAACATTTTTTTGCTTTGGCAGTCGGGCAATAATAGCAAATGATCTGTAGCTAATAAAAATGCATTTCTGAAGAGTTGCATGTGCCTCTAAATTAATCAAACGAATTAAGAATGACACGACCACGTGTCTATATGTCACGAACGTGGACTCAAAAGTCCGTGGCGGTGACAGATTTTTGAGGCCACGGTCGTGATAATTTGGAACATGTTCGATATTACATAAACATTTCCTTTGATTTTGCAAATGTTAAATAATTAGCTTAATCTGCAATGTATGAGGTATATCTTATGTTACAAACAATAACGTGAAACTGCAACTTACTTTCAAAACTCTAACACGGCGGTGACGCGTTAAGGTTGACCGTTTTTTCAAATGAACACAAATAAACAATTTTCGACAAAACTTCTCCCTTCAGCCATTTGTAAACCTGACAACAACACAGTGTTGCTGTTCTAAAAAAACTTTAATAAGGCTGCCAGTAGTAAAGATAATTTTCTACCGAGTTCCGCATGTTTACATTACCACGCGCGGTGGTGACGCGAAAACTAATCACAAAATATATGTTGTTTAAAATTATATAAAATCGTTATAAATCCATACAATTTTTAAACAGTCTTGTAGAACAAGGATTAGTGTTTTATATTTGATATAAATTATTGCAAAATCACTTCATATTTTTTCAAAAAAAACCAAGTATCACAAAATCTGGGGAAGTCACACTACACGGTCCGTGACATTTCGCACTTGTAATTTTTTTTTAATATATGTTTCTAATACTCTTAGGACAATACATTTAGGTTGACCTAAAACTAGAGGTAAATTGCTAAGTATATTGATATAGAGTTTAATTATTTTCACAAAAATACATGCTATTCTTACGTATTACACAAAAAATGCATAAGAATAAGAATTACCCAGGCGCATATGTCAGTTTTGACACTGTCAGTGACTCGTGGTACGGGTATGCATTGTAAGGAATTCACGTACTTATATTTGTGATATGAGCACGAATAATGCTAAGATATATGTATTTGTATAGGTAGTAGTAAAATGGAAGGGACTAATTACTGGTTTAGTTCAGAAATAAACACAAATAGTAATTAAAATTATTTGTGTTAGAGAATATTAGACACGCAAAATTGGATATCGCATATAATAAATAAATATAAACAAAAACTTAGACATATCAGAACGGTGCTGAAAAAGTGGATAGACACATTATCCATGAAATCCATCCATAAAGTGGCCATGCAATTCTGCGGCTCGGTGTTCATAATATGTCTAATTATTCTAGAAAAATCAGATTACTATTTATAAGATTCACAAAAACGCAAAATGTCATTTTCCTCTCGGAACTACTCAAATGTTACCTATACCTGTTTACTTGTACCTACGATCTCGTGAATACAGCAGTTTTCACAGAATAATGAAATAGACCCGATGTTGTCTATTGAAAGCGCGATCGAGATTTATTTATAATGTAACTGTATATGGTTGTTTATGGAATATTTATTTGTGCTGAATTTGCTTAGTCGATGCGGGGCTGATTGACCGACGCCTCAGGCCTGCGGGTCATGGTCCAAGTTACGAGTCTTGAGCGAATTATGGAAATCATCACAAGGACAGAGGCAAGACAAGAAAAACCCTTTACCTACTTATTTATGGTAAGTATTATTCAAAACCGTTTGTCAAATCCAATAAACCATTTGTCTCCATCTCTATCCGTTATTTTTACATTTCTGTTTGTTACAAAAAGACAAAATATAACATAGGCGAATAAGGGAATCTTTGTAATTTAAGCAGCTCCGAGACAACCAATCGCAATTATAAATTTTACGTAATTTACAATTAATTGCCACTGCCAGTTGACTATGTCAATTAATTATTAGGTAATCAATTAAATGCTCATTCAATTAACTGGCATCATTAGGTAAAGCAAGGATTGATCGTCTGGTCGTTGACAATCGTTATCTAGTATAATAATAATTATAGTAATAATAGGTAATTTCGCAGCATAATAGCTACTATTTACTATCGAACTTTCGAAGCGTGAAGAACTTGGTCGATGATCGGTGTGAAAACTAGTTTTACCTACCTACCTACTTAAAAATAAAAAGATTAAAATTTACCTAATATCTCTCGTAGTATACTAATTCCGTCATTCATACTCTACAAACTACCCGTTACCGTTTTAACCTTGCACCACCCATGAAACACAACATGAAGTAGCAAACTACAAGCTACCGCGGAGCAATCACGCAAAAACAAGCTTCGGGGTATGTGGATAACGGGCCTAATCGCGCTTATTAGACCTCTAAATATACGGCGCGATGAAATTACGCCGCGATAAATGTGAAACTTAATTGTTGTATAGGCCCTATCGTGTTTTAGCACTGTTCGGCCCGATTCGAACTTTAAGATACGTCAATGAATAGATCTAGAAACGATATGGATTAGATGTGTCAGTGTCAAACGTAACGTTTCTTCAAACAAAATCGTCACTTTTGACACTGACACATCTAATCAATATCGTTTCTAGATCTATTCATTGACGTATCTTAAAGTTCGAATCGGGCAGATAGGCTTGTGTAGCATACATTCCTGCGCGAAAACGAGGAAAGTAGCAAGATTAGTATCATTAGCTATATCATATGATGATAATAATGGCGTGAAGCTGGATCACGTAGCCTGTTGATATCCTGGTTGCTTTGAGCAACTGAGAAAAATAAATGAAGAGTAATATAAAAATATTTGAGAACAATATAAAAAAATCGCCAATTAAAAAAAAAATTACAAGAGATCGACTTAGAATAAGGAAATCGGTGTGGTAGAATGGTTTCTACTCCCTTCGGGTTGGTCATGAATTAGTTACCCGTCGAACGAACATCATAGGTACAACAAATTGATGCAAAGCAATTTGACCCATATTGATCTGTAGTAACACACGTCTGATACTGAGTCACTAGTGTCACTACGACCCAAATTGAGTTAGTATTACACGTGTGATACTAGGGCGCTCCACGTGTATTATATCCCAACAAAAACATAAATGTGAAATGAGAGCCAAGTTCAATATTAAGAATATGTGTCGTTGTTGACTCGCTGACAAAAGAATTGAGATCTATATGAGTGCCAAGTTCTGTGTTGTGTAGATAATCCTGATATTATACAGGAGTTGTCTTGGCTAGTTTTTACGTATAGGCTAATTTTCTAAAATTTGGTTTGTTGGTAAAAACTAGCCAAGTCAAATCCTTTATAATTTCAGGATTATCTACACAACACAGAACTTGGCACTAATATAGATCTCAATTCTTTTGTCAGCGAGTCAACAACGACACATATTCTTAATATTGAACTTGGCTCTCATTTCACATTTATGTTTTTGTTGGGATATCATTACTTTTTGTACAGAAATTACTATAGTAGGTATTCATCATAAAAGCAGTTTGCCTAAGCTGAAAAGGAGACTCTAGCTAACGCGCGGTCAATTGTTAAAAAGTTTCAGTTTTCACATTTTTTTCTTTTTTATACGCCTAATAGTCTAGCTTCATGCCAAATATCAAGTTTCTAAGTGATCTAGAAGTGGGTTAGGTTTTTGGTTTATAAGTATTACCTAATTAATTTTTTTACATGTAAATATCAATAATTTCCCGTTTTCAGATTTTTCCCTCTATATAAACCTAATAGTCTACCTTGATGCCAAATATCAAGTTTCTAAGTCATCTAGAAGTGGGTTAGGTTTTTGGTCTATAAGTATTAATTTTTTTTGTTTCCATTGAATTATCAATAATTTCCAGTTTTCAGATTTTTCCCTATATATACACCTAATAGTCTACTTTGATGCCAAATATCAAGTTTCTAAGTGATCTTGAAGAGGGGTTAGGTTTTTGGTCTATAAGTATTAATTTTTTTCCATCGAAATATCAATAATTTCCAGTTTTCAGATTTTTCCCTCTATATACACCTAACTAGATTTTGCCCTGTGCGCGGGGCCCGAGGGCCCCGCGGTGCGCGTGTTGTTTGTTGTTGGTACTGTTGTTTATGCTGTTGTTTTTGGTAATGTTGTTGGTGCTGTTGTTGGTGTTGTTATTTGTGCTATAGTTTTGTTTTCCAAAGAGAAAAAGAAATGAAGTTGTATTTGTGCTAGAAAGAAAAGGTCCGCATGCGAGCACTTCATTCCCGCAGCTCGGCCTTCGGCCTCGCGTGCTTGGGAACTCGTAAGGGACGCTCCGGGCCTTCGGCCCTACGCGGAGCTCGGCCTTCGGCCTTCGCTGGGTTTCGAAGCTCAGCGTCGGGCCTTCGGCCCGCCGCTTCGCTTATTAAAACACTTGGAGGGTTGGTTTTGCTTTGGGGGGTAAGCGGGAAGTTGGAGCTTAAACACGACCCAATAGTAAAAGTGTCTTGACAACCTCACGTCGGGCCTACGGCCTTCGGCCTTCGGCCCGCCGTTTCGCTTGTCTAAGACACTTTTCCTATTGGGTCGTGTTTAAGCTCCAACTTCCCCCTCTCGTGTGACGCTTCGGGCCTTCGGCCCTACGCGGAGCTCGGCCTTCGGCCTTCGCGAGCCTCGACGCTTCGCCGTCGGGCCTTCGGCCCGCCGGCTTCGCTTATCAAGACAGTTGACTTTGTAGAACGCTTGGGGGAACTGCATTCACGCAGCTCGGCCTTCGGCCTCGCGTTTTGGGAGTCGGGCTGGAGGCTCCGGGCCTTCGGCCCTCCGCCGGGGTCGGCCTTCGGCCTCCCGGCCTGGAGCTCGCCCTTCGGGCTCGCTTAACACACTTTTTGTATAGGATTTTGCTTTGTTGGTCATTCGCTCCGGGCCTGACGGCCCTCCGCGGGGTCGGCCTTCGGCCTCCCGGCCTGAAGCTCGCCCTTCGGGCTCGCTTAACCCACTTGGAAATTTTAATTTTGCCCGTGTCCGCCGCCATTTTGGATTTTTCCAAAAATTTTTTTTCACATGGTAATCTTGGGTCCCCTAGCTCACCGCATGCCAAATCTCAGCGCGCTCGGACCAACTTGAAAAAAAAAAAAAAAAAAATCGGCCATTTTGAAATTTTTTAAATGCAGTTTGTTTTGTCTCGGGGCCCTCTATGACATTTGGTCGAGCACCCCCCACCTACCTCGCACCGTTTAAAAGTTGCCATACAAAATTAAAATTACCATTATTTCCGCCATCGTGGATTTTTTCCAAAAATTTTTTTTTTCATAGGAATCTAGAGGCCTCTATCTCTCGCCATGCCAAATCTCAGCGCGCTCGGACCAACTTGAAAAAATAAAAAAAAAAAAGTCGGCCCGTTTGAAATTTTTTAAATGCAGTTTGTTTTGTCTCGGGGCCCTCTATGACATTCGGTCGAGCACCCCCCACCTATCTCGCACCGTTTAAAAGTTGCCATACAAAATAAAAGTGGCCATTTTTTCCGCCATCTTGGATTTTTTCGAATTTTTTTTTTCCCATACGAATCTAGAGGACCCCGAGATTCCGTGACCAAAATTTCAGCGCGCTAGGACAAACTTGAAAAAATTAAAAAAAAAAAGTCGGCCATTTTGAAAAAAAAATGGCGGCGTCAAAAACTGCCAGGGTCCCTCTATGACATTTGGTCGAGCACCCCCCACCTAGGTTTCACCGTTACGCCAGGCCGTTGAACATTTTTCTGACCGGAAGCGGTAGACCAAAAGTCGGAATTTTCTGGAGGTCACGAGACCGCCCTCTATACGACCGTACCAAAGTCAAATACCCCACGAACCCCCTTCTGGGAGAACAATCGTGTCAATTAATCAGTCGTGTTGCAGCTTTAAATAAGATTAATAGTCTACCTTGATGCCAAATATCAAGTTTCTAAGTCATCTAGAAGCGGGTTAGGTTTTTGGTCTATAAGTATTAATTCTTTTTTTACCATCGAAATATCAATAATTTCCATTTTTCAGATTTTTCCCTCTATATACACCTAATAGTCTACCTTGTTGCCAAATATCAAGTTTCTAAGTCATCTAGAAGCGGGTTAGGTTTTTGGTCTATAAGTATTAATTCTTTTTTTACCATCGAAATATCAATAATTTCCATTTTTCAGATTTTTCCCTCTATATACACCTAATAGTCTACCTTGTTGCCAAATATCAAGTTTCTAAGTGATCTAGAAGTGGGTTAGATTTTTGGTCTATAAGTATTAATTATTATTTTTTCCATCTAAATCTCAGTAATTTCCAGTTTTCAGATTTTTCCCTCTATATACACCTAATAGTCTACCTTGATGCCAAATATCAAGTTTCTAAGTCATCTAGAAGTGGGTTAGGTTTTTGGTCTATAAGTATTAATTCATTTTTTTCCATCGAAATATCAATAATTTCCATTTTTCAGATTTTTACCTCTATATACACCTAATAGTCTACCTTGATGCCAAATATCAAGTTTCTAAGTGATCTAGAAGTGGGTTAGATTTTTGGTCTATAAGTATTAATTATTATTTTTTCCATCTAAATCTCAATAATTTCCAGTTTTCAGATTTTTCCCTCTATATACACCTAATAGTCTACCTTGATGCCAAATATCAAGTTTCTAAGTGATCTAGAAGTGGGTTAGGTTTTTGGTCTAAAACTATAAATTATTTTTTTTCCCTCGAAATGTCAATAATTTCCAGTTTTCAGATTTTTTCCTCTATATACACCTAATAGTCTATCTTGGTGCCAAATATCAAGTTTCTAAGTGATCTAGAAGTGGGTTAGGTTTTTGGTCTATAAGTATTAATTATTTTTTTTCCATCGAAATATCAATAATTTCCACTTTTCAGATTTTTTCCTCTATATACACCTAATAGTCTACCTTGATGCCAAATTTCAAGTTTCTAGGTCATCTGGAAGTGGGTTAGGTTTATGATCTATATGTCAGTCAGTCACAAAAATGCCGGTTTTTAAACGTTAATTTATCAGTAACTGTTTGAGCTACGTTTATGAAATTTTGTATTTTGGACAAGCTAAGGGGCTTGAATACATGTGCCAAATTTCATTAGTGTAGGTTAAGTAGGTTTCAAGTTGTGAAGGGGTCAAAAGTAGCTCGAAATGGTTCGTGTAATATTACACACAGAGGCGTATTTACAAATTTGGCGCCCCGGGCCATTTTGATTTGCCGCCCCCCTTCATCAGTGACGACAATGACGATAAAGTATTTTATTTAAGAAAAAAAAAACCTGCAACAAGTACCTTTGGGGTGTGAAATAAAAAAAACTAAACATTTACCATTTACTCACATAGGCATTTACATTGTTTTCCTATGTACAAATTGGTTGACAAAATCATCAATAACGCTGTCGTAATTTAAAACGTTTGTCAGCTCAGCTTCTATATTAAGAAGAGCTAAGCTATTCAGGCGCTCTTCGCTGATAGTGGAACGTAGATAATTCTTTATTCTTTTGAGTGCAGAAAGGTGACGTCACTAATGTCACTATTCTAGATACAGATTTATATGGGCCGTTTTTGTCACTCAATGACGATGCGACCTGATATTTGCCTGATCTGATCGGTGACCGGTGGGTACTGCTGGGTTTTGGCCATTGAGAATCAAGGTGAGACATGGCAGTCAGGCTGGATATAGCTAAGGAGTTCGGTCGGGTCTGGCATCGAGTCTGCTCGAGGGACTATGTTATACAAATGGATCGCTAGCTTTTTTTCCGGTAGACGCACATGAGCCGTATAGTAGACGGAAGCTGCTCCGATAGTGTGGACATTACCGTTGGCGTTGCACTAGGTTCTGTGCTGTCATTGCTGCATATCAATGATAATCATTGCTATGCAGACGACAGTAGTAGGGATGCGTATTACACAGGCCGTACCATTATCCCTCATTCTGTGGTGCTGGAAAGTCATGAAAAGTATTGTATTTGTATCTGATATCGAGAGCACTCTATCTGTACTGAGTTTCGGCATGGGATCGGAACAATTTAGTGAGATTGAATACCACGAAGACACAAGAACCGCCCGTATGTATATAGTCAGATGGGTCACAAATAATGTTAGGTACGTAAGTGAAAACGCGAGCGTAGCGAGCGCGAAATTTTTTCGAGAAAATAGTAGGTAAATTTTTAGGGTTCCGTACTTCAAAAGGAAAAAAAACGGAACCCATATAAGATCACTTTGTTGTCCGTCCGGCCGTCTGTCTGTCTCAATATAAAGGGTCTTGACATGACAGAGGGCGGTCGACCCTATCTGAACAGCTAATAAAATATTTTTTTGACCCAAATTTGCCGCCCCCTAAAATCTGCCGCCATAGGCTTCAGCCTACTCAGCCTAGTGGTAAATCCGGCACTGCGCCGTACTAATACTTCTTGAACGATAATGTTGCTTAATTTAGGTACTTGTTGGTAGATATTTTTAGCAATTGGTGGGGTTTGAAGCGTTCGTTTGTTTATTAATTTAAATGTCAATTAAAATATAATAAAAAAATAGCTAAGTTTGATTATAAAAGGCGCCCAGAAAAAGCCGCAAGGGGGCGGCTTCGCCGCCCCCCTGCGGCCTGCCGCCCCGGGCCATGGCCCCCTTGGCCCTATGGTAAATACGCCCCTGATTACACACGGTTGCTGCGTCGCCAGTTCCTTTTTCTTTGAACTTGGCTGGACACGCTACCGCGTGTCTAGATGTCTAGATAAGGTGCTAACAAATTAGTCACGGATATTTTAAGAGATAATACATTACATTAAAACAATTAACTTTTAACTGTAATTAAGGAACCTTTGTATATCATTTTTTTGTTTTCATTTACCGAACAAAAAAAATATTATAATTTATTTTTAAAATAATCACCCCTATTATGTACCCGTCAAGATGTTTAACACTGTCTGTCATGTCACGTCACCTCAAGTTTAAAGCGGTTCTAGAGTGTCTAAAGAGGTCTCATTTAATTATCTTATTAACAGGGTGTTTTAACGTAGCAAATTTGTTTCCTAGTTTTCTCCAAAAAAACATAACAAAACCAATGATGTTTCATACTTAAATGTACTCCGAGAACCGAGTACTATCAGCTGTAAAAATAACCGTGACTAATTTGTTAGCACCTTATATACTAATGCATTTTTCAGTAGTAAGTGACACTACTACTATTTATATTTCCACTAAAATACTAGAATAAGGGAAGTATGTATGTACCATTATTCGAGCAGCCCGTAATAATAGTCACGCGAACTCTTGAACTAATATTCTAATATCAATAAATAAATGCGAAAATAGAATCGCAGAGAGAATGCGGAGCGAACGCGAATTTACAATCTGACACACAGACGCTCCGATTAGTAAACACACGTGTGACGTGCGTAGAACACCCTGGCCTTTTCAATATTGTGCCTCCTGAGACTTACCCCCTTATTCATAAACGTTTACTAAAGTTGACAAGCCGATAATAATCGTTTGTCCCTTTCCGAAGTATTGGTATGATGGAAAGGGACAAACGATTATTACTATAAGGTCACTGTGGGTAAGTCCGTCTACAAGGCAAGTCCGTCAACACGTTATAACTTTTGAATTTGAAGGCGTATGCGACTTTGGAGTTCAGTCGATTAACCAGTTTTTCGCGCTAGTTCCGTCACTGTAAAACAGATGGCGCTGTAACAACCAACTTCAGAGCAATCCGCCTCAACAAGTCATTTCGTGTTTTGAACTCGAAGTCATAGTGCGACAACCGTTCGAAAAAAAATTTTTAAAAATAGTTTTTGAAAAGATTGTGCATCAAAAAGTAACTACGTAGGTAGCATAAGAACCAGTTGTCTTTATTCTATTTTTAAAATATCAGAAATTAGCTTAGTTTTGTAATTATACGTCCCACAATTTATCATATTAAAATTTGACTAAGTTGGAAAGTCCGTCTATTATGTTCAAGGCAAGTCCGTCATATGCCGGACTTACGTTAAATCAGAGATTACCAACTGTTTGTGCGACTTTAATATTATAACGATTTGATAAGGTATCAAAAAATCTTCCTGACTTTGCGCATGATGTTACTTAATTAAATTTTGATCTCAGTAAATTAATAGAAACGATTAAAATTCATTTTAAAATTACTATTGATCTTTTATTTCGGAAATCAAAAAAATAATTATGTTTAATTATTTTCCAAAAAAGGTTTACCACCCCATTTTGGTAGTATATGCCGGACTTGCCTTTGTTTTAGAAAAATGGTGTTTATTTCGAATCTGAACCGTATATTAACAAGTTTAAAATACACTTTTCATTGTCTTGATCCGTTCTTTTTAGGAATTTGACTACGAACATATACACACCCATAGATTGGCTGATATCATAACTAGACGGACTTCCCTTAAACTGCACGGGAAGTCCGTCTACTCGCCGAATTTTAAAAAATGCCATTGTTTTTGCTTAATTTGTGCTTGAAATGATCTGTCACTAAGGCTAAACTATTAATTATTAAATTCTTCATCGTATGCGATTACAAGCAGTAACATAGGTGAATAATTAACGGAACTAGATCACTCCAAAGTAAAAAAAAAATAAAGTATGCCGGACTTCGCCACAGTGACCTTATATTACTATATTATCAGTTCGGCTTGTCAACTTTAGTTCACGTTTATAAATATGGCTGTTAAACTCCATCCACACGGCGCGAGAACTTGCATGCAATATTACTACAATACACAAATTTTATCCGCATTTTAAAATCATAAAAAGCTGTCAATAATACAAGCAAGTAGAAATAAATTTTAGGCCCCAACATTGTTACCCTCACGGAATAACAGTTTAACCTTTCATGGTTAAATTATTTGCACCGTACCGTCCGTCTGTCCGTCCGTTTGTCTGTCACCAGGCTGTATCTCATGAACCGCTAGGTAGTTGAAATTTTCACAGATGATGTATTTCTGATGCCGCTATAACAATAAATATTTAAGTGGGGCTCCTATACAACAAACGTGATTTTTTGCCTTTTTTTGCGTAATGGTACGGCACCCTTCGTGCGCGAGTCCGACTCGCACTTGGCCGGTTTTTATATTTAGATTAGCGTTTTCTAACAACCATTGACATCTTGGCTAGGCCCGCAGAAGGTAACAATGCGCTCGCCATGCTTTCCAACCGTATGTGTATCTTAACGACTACCGTGTAATTTTAATATTTTATCAGAAGCCATTTGCGCAATAAACAAACACTCCATAGTTCTTTACTGCGCACACGCATGCAAATGGTATCATCTCTATTAGGCCTCTGATTGAATCTATATGCATCTCGATCGTTTATTTGTAAACTATACCTTGTATTCTACGAATAAGGTTGAATTTTGAATGAGTAAGATGTGTGATACTGGTCCAGCTGTGAAATAATTAAAGCAAAAAATCATTGTTTTTATATACGAGTTTGTAGCATTAGTTTATGTTAGCATTTAGTTTAAAACAAAAATGTAACTACTAAGGTAGTAGTTAGTTAGTATGTTAGTAAGCACTGTAATATCTAAGTACCTAATTAGCGCACCTTTAAGATCTTACGTACTGCCCTCGGTTCGAATAAAATTGAATTCGTCTTTTTCCCTTTCTCATCTTTGTGCTTTATCAAATAGGAGACAACCGTCTGAACTTAAAAACCAGAGGGGAAAATAAATCTATTTAGAATTAGGCCGGTTATCACGATGTGTTTTTTCCGAAAAGCTAGTGGTAATTTTCAAATGAAGTTCAGAATATGGATGTGCGTTTTTTTGTAGGTATTTATTGTGTCCGACTAATTTGAGCCTCAATTACTTAAAAAAAGATTTGAATAGACATATGTTACCGACTATGATTTAGATTTTTTTTCCACGACAACGATGTTTAATTTGTGTAAGTTTTGTGTATATGTATATTATATTGTTATTTATTATGCAATGTAGTTAGGATATTTTAATAATGAATTAAGACGAAACGGGAGCTGAGCTAAAAGTCAATTTTGAGATTTCAAGCTGAATATACCCGTCGCTCTGACGGGGCGTGAGAGACTGTATTTGTGTGTGTAATGCACGCACACAGATGCGTACGCTTGCACCCGCGCGCGCCTCATTGCCGACAATTTGCAATGTTATTTTTCGTGCGTTACTGCCACGAGGCGTTCACTTATTACTTACTGTGTTGCGATTGAATTTTTTGACCCGGCTTACGTTTACGGAACTCGATAATCTTTCTACTACTGTGACTTGGCTTTGTTTACTTGACTTTGCTGATCAGCTTATTGTTTTGGACTCCGTGAGTTGTGGTTACCTATTGGACCGCACGCAATTCATCTACCTTTATTCAAGTAATTAAGCGTAATTAGCCGAAACCTTTATAAGAGTGTAATTCATAAGAAGTACATAAGATATAATTTATGTACTGGTTTGCTGTTAGCTTTTAATTGTATCACTTTACATATATGTTACTCAAATAACTAACACGGTTACACTGTTGTAAGAACATTATTTTTCAGGTAGGCCTTATTATACCTACTATAGGCCTTATTACCTCCTAGTACCTTAGTAGTACTAGTACTACTACGGAAATTGATTCAAAGACTCAAGACTGACTTAAGTGGCAGTAGGGTGTAGGGTTTTTTCTAGGCTTAATGAGTTCGCTGAAGCTTATTTTTTATACTTAGCGCACAGAACCACTAGTTTAACAGTATCAGCTCTAACCACATGTCACCATTTTGTCCTTTACGTAACAAACTCAGGGGCCCAGAATATCCGATGTACCTATCAAATCAAGGTTCTGTACCAAATAAGGCCCGGTTATTATAGTTCGTTATTTTTTAGCATTAGAAAGAAGGTAAACAATCATGACGTGTCTTTTTATTAATAATTATTGAAAAACGCTTTCAAAAATTAGTTTATATTACTTATGAAAGCAAAAGAATATAAAAAAGTATATGATTAATACATACATACATACAATCACGCCTATTTCCCGGAGGGGTAGGCAGAGACCACGGATTACCACTTGCTACGATCCTGACATACCACTTTCGCTTCCTTCACATTCATAACATTCCTCATACACGCTCGCCGGTTTAGGGTGCTCTTGCTCATTAATATGATTAATATGATTTATAATTCTAACATATTTGCTATGACTTATTTTTCAATGGTAATTTTTAATAAGACATGTCAAAATCTGTTACCTTAATGCAAAAACTAGGGTTCCGTACATAAGTCCGACTCACGCTTGACTGCACATTTCTAATAGGTTTTCCTGTCATCTATAGGTAAAGAACTATTTTGTGTATTTTTCAATATTTTAGACCCAGTAGTTTCGGAGATAAAAGGGGGTGAATGGTAATTTTTTGGCTGTTTTCTTAAATAACTTCGAACCTATGTATTTTAAAATTATAAAAAAAACATTTCCATCTTTAGGTCACTAATTTACATATGTGTACCAAATTTCAACTTAATTGGTCCAGTAGTTTCCGAGAAAATAGGCTGTGACAGACGGACAGACAGACAGACGCACGAGTGATCCTATAAGGGTTCCGTTTTTTCCTTTTGAGGTACGGAACCCTCAAAACGAACTTTAAGCGTGCTAACTTTCAAAATTTCATTTTTTATAAGATAGTATAAGTAGATGGGCAAAAATTTTGCGTCCATGTCCACCAGTGAGTAAGTGATTGAGATACCTAAACATTTAACTTTATAATGTAAAATGATATAATTTACTAACCTACTCGTTTAATTTCAGGTAGGTTGAATAAGGAACCAAGTAACCATGGGGAGGAGCAGTATTTACTAACATTTTCTTTTTGGGTCTTCAGAGTGTATCGTTTCCTTTTTTTTGCACATATTACACTTAAATATATATTCTCTGTGTAAACCCTTACGTCTTTCAATGACAAAGGCAAGATCAGCAAATGTACAATTTGTATGATCGTGCCTGATATTTGAGATCACAGAAAATAAATATTTTAAATCCACTATTCTGCGACCTTCTAAAATTTTGTTTTATCATGATTCATGATCAAAAAGCTCGGATTCAATAGTCATATCAAACGTCGATTATGCAGTTGATGATGAGCTTGCATTTTCTACCATTGGTGCTGCAAATGCATCAACCGGTGGCGATAAACTTTGCCCTCTTGTAAAACAAATTACTATTGTGATTGTGTCCAGCAAAAGGCCAAAATTTGGTTTACTTTCCTGTTTAAAATATTACTAATTTATTCATATTTCAGATTAGGTACATAGGTAACTGTCTGAATGTTACAATGCCAGCTGGCAAATTCTATCACATTTGTTTGTTTGGTAGTCATGGTAACATTCACTTACATTGATATCCTTATTAAGATCTGTGTCTTATTATCCAGACCTTAAAATATTGCCACCGTTGCCCTTTAAAAAAATACTGTTTAAATAATTGGCTACTCAAACAATGCTTCTATAGTATAAATAATGACTACACAAAAATGGGTAGTATTGTATATAATGCACGAAATAAGGCCCGATTCTTAAGCGGGTTTAAATTTTGAGGCCATGTCCGCTAATACTATAGACAAAATATCAAGTTTAATAAACACAAAAAAAAAACATTGATGGGCCTTATTCTATAATTTAGGCCTTACTTTGTAATTTAAAGTAGAGTTAGGCCAAGAAAAATCTATAGCGATTTTGATAGAACACGCAGTGCAAGTATTATTTCAAACGTCGCTTCTATGAAATTATGACATATAAATAACACTTGCACTGCGTGTGCTATCAAAATTGCTGTAGACTTTTCTTGGTCTGACTCTAAAATATTCTTTATTACACCACAAACATAAAAACAAATTTAAAAAAAACCGGCGAAGTGCAAGTCGGACTCGCACACGAAGGGTTCCGTACCATTATTTATAAAAACGGTCACCCATCCAAGTACTGACCCCGCCCGACGTTGCTTAACTTCGGTCAAAAATCACGTTTGTTGTATGGGAGGCCCCACTAAAATTTTTATTTTATCCTGTTTTTAGTATTTGTTGTTATAGCGGCAACAGAAATAAATCATCTGTGAAAATTTCAACTGTCTAGCTATCACGGTTCGTGAGATACAGCCTGGTGACAGACGGACGGACGGACAGCGGAATCTTAGTAATAGGGTCCCGTGTTTTACCCTTTGGGTACGGAACCCTAAAACCGATTTACAATGTAGATAAAGGTAGCAACAGGCGGTCTTATCGCTGTTAGTTCTTATTCTTCGTTTGTTTAGCATTAGAGTGAAGGTGACGTGTCTTTTTTAAGCATGCAATCGTATAATTATTTAGCTTTTTTTGTAATAGTTATGTACTTAGTGGTTAATATTAGTATTTACTATTTTTTTTTTCAATAATGCTTAAAAACGAAGTATAGACATGACAACCAAATATTAACGCCATTGTAGGGCAGGATATACAGAACATGAATCATTTGTACTGTCACGCTCCGTGATTGTTGAGCCATTTAGGGTTCTAGCTAAATTGGACATTCCATAGAGCACGAGTAAGTATGGAACAACCAATTCAGCTAGGACCCTAAATTGCTCGACAATTACGAAGCGTGCCTGTAGGTACCTAAAAATTTTGTTAACCCATTTTAACCATGCAATAAAATATTTTTGATTTTGATTTCTAATTTGAAATATTAGAATCAAAAAGTTCATAATAGATTGTATATCATAACTACAAAAATGTGTTCCCTACTCTCAACCCAAAACCCCTTGTATCTTAGGATCTAGATATTTTCACACAAGACGGTTTATCGATAACTTCTTACATCACTAGATTATCGACATTAAATGTCGACTATTGCCCATCACTTTTCTGGCTGTGTACGTATTTAGAAACTTGACTCCGCCCCTAAAATTAGTGCGATAGGGACAACTGCAGCTGAGGCGAAAAATCCTGCGTAAAAATGACAAAAATCGAGGTTTCGTAGTCCTCTTTTTCCTCCCCCAAAACTTAACCAATCGTAACCAAATTTGGAAATCTAAATGATTATGAAATTATCTGTGTCGGACCGTTTTGCTTTTTTGGCTAATTGATATCAGTTTTGAATACCACGCCTCTCATTGCGGCATAGTCTATTAGGCCATTTTGGCCGTTTTTGAAGGCCTCTAGCGCCTTAAAAAACAAAAATATAAAAAAAAGCAAAACGGTCCGACACAGATATTGACAATATTAATCTGTGTTGAAAAAATCATTGCTCTAGCTTCAAAAACCACGGAGGAAAACGAGGACTACGTTTGTATGGAGGAATGACCACTCCTGTTGGCTCTTAAGTTGTAATATATATTTTTGTAGGTACCTACTAATGTAATTTTATATAATGTTACTTTAAATATTTGTTGTAATGTAACATAGGATAAGGGTGTCGTACGAGGCGACTAACGGCGCGATTCGGGAAATGTTTTAGAGATTCACTAGATATGAAATAGTAAAGATATGTGACGTTCCACGGCAAAAGGTACCTTATGGCGGCTGGCGCTTACGCTATTATTAACGCCGCTCCTGATGCCGCCAGCCGGGGCAATGGTACCTTTTGGCGTGGAACGTCACATATCTTTACTATTTCATATCTAGTGAATCTCTAATTCATTTCCCGAATCGCGCCGTATCTCCACAAAGCAAGAAGCTATTTCGTCACAAGGGAGATGGTCCTCTTAGCATTCGTTTGCAGGCATCTAGGTAAGAGAAGGATACTCCAAAATAAAACCCGGAATGGAGTTTCCGTAAGGCGCGAGTAGGGTCCGACCTGAAATAAGCGGCAGATTCCTGCAGCCAACCTGTCCCCACACGTATTGGCTCGCCTTTCCTGTGGGATAAGACAGTGAAGCCGAAAGGGTAATGCAGGTGCTGGGCATCCCTGAATTTCCTTAATTCCGTCCCAGGTGGTGTAATGTCTTACACCATAAAACATCTGTAATAGACGCAAAGACCAATTAACACATTCACTGCCCCCGACGCACATGTGCGTCCACCGTCATACAAGTTTGTTCCTAGGCCACGCCCCCTGGCAGTGAATGCGTTAATGTAACTTTATAATGTCATGAATAAATTAAATGAAGTCATCTTCATAACATTTTAGATCATATTTGAGTGAATTGCAATTGAATTTGTACATAGTTAAACACCTGTACTTAGTCTAAAGTTAATTGATTCCATTGTGTTACCACAGTTAAGTCATTTCTATTTAAGTTAGATACATGAAAGTGTGTTAGCGTATGCTATAGACTTATATGTGTACGAATTAAGTACAATAAATACAATTTACATAGTTAATTTTCATAACACAAATGAATCAATTAAGCACAGCTTCTTAACTGCGCTTAATGGGGTTGGCCGGTGAAAGTTTTTGGCAGATGGCGCCATCATAGCTTGCCCTGTCAATCCCTAGAATTGTGTCAAATTTTTGTTTTTTTGATACCCTGGATGCCAGCCCTTTAAGCCAAATCTCATAGAAAAAGGGGCAAGCTATGATGGCGCCATCTATGCAAACCTTTGACAGTTGCCAACCCCATTACGTACAATTTTTTTGCAATTCACTCATTTAGTACATATTTCGTTTTATGATGAGTATTCATTCCTCGTTTTAATAGTAACTTGTACATATACGAACCGAGATTAACTTTTAAATTCGACGCTAAGTATGTTACTCTCTCACGTCCATGAGCGTATAATGACTAGTATTACCCCCCGTTATACTGCCGTGGCCATATTTGCATACGCGGTTATGTGTTCCCGGTAGACACGGTGACGACTCGTGTAATGAGAACACGGGTTTATGAGCCCGGTATGCTAATACAGACACACATATAATGTGACTAATAAAATAAATACAGACCGTTAATGCCTCTCGGGTGGCGGCCTTAAGTTGTCGAGATGCCATTCATAAAGGGGCCCACAGATTACCAGTTCGGCGGACGATATCAGCCTGTCAGTACGCAAAAGGTGACGGTTACGAACAACTGACAGGCTGATATCGTCCGGCGAACTGGTAAGGGCTTGTGCACAAATCACGCGAGGTTCGATAGGGGGAGGGGGGTCACGAAAAAATCACGATAGATCACGTTGGGGGAGGGGGGGTATAAGGAAACCTCCACATGAGTAGATACTTTTTCTCGGTTTCGTTAAACATGATCGAGTCTATTTAACGAAAATAGAAAAATAAATAAGATTTTCTATATACAATACAATTTATCTTAAAATTAGGTTGAATGAAAAAAATTCAAAAAAATATAAGTACGTGAGGTTGTGTGTGGGGAAGGGGTGTAGCCAAAAATCTCACCGAATATCACCAAGGGGGAGGGGGGCTCAAAAAGTAGCCGAAAACACCTCGCGTGATTTGTGCACAACCCCGTAATCTGGGGGCCCCTTAACACCTGGAGTGCGATTCTGATTTATCAACATGTTATGGGTTTGAGCGGGTTTGATACGACCTTGACATCTTGGTGATTGGCGCGCATCTCAAGCAGTGAACAATGTTGGACTCTGGTTTCGAAGGGAAAGGTTAAATCAAACACCTTGTTTAATTATAAACAGAAGTACCTATGTTTAATCAGGCTGAACTAAAACTATCAAATTAGATTTTTTCCAGTTATCGTTCAATAGCTGGAGATCGCGGTTTCAATTTTCAAAATACTACGAGTATAATAGGTATCAATACTTTTGGAATACCATTTATCACAAACTTAATATTCTAGTGAAGAGACTTGAACCACAGAATAGGTACATAATAGTACTACCGTACAGAAAGGAAATTTCCTACAAAACCGAAGTTTGACAGCGGTTCAGGGTCCAATCATGCTGTCCCTTTCTAATGTATGGCACTATCCCTTTCGGCTATTTAGGGTTGTCAAAATTCAAGCCATTATCTTATCCGTGGTCGTGCACGCAAAGGGACGTCAAGTTGTGTCAACCCTAATAATTGCTCGGAGCAATGCTGAGCCGAACGGAGCCGAATTTGCCCGAAGGGAGGAGTTTCGCACCCCTGCTTGAACTTACTGAAGTATAAAGGAGAATTAGGAGATTTAAAAAACTAAGAGTTATAGATATTTTAAAATATATTTATATTAGTTTTTGAATCCCGTTGATGTCTTTTGTATCACACAATCTTACAACTTAGCCATGGATTTTACGAGTATCTTTAGTCATGAACCATAATGTTAATGTGTTTGTTTAACATAATAGGTATACAACGGAATTAGCGTTAACAAAATTGAGTCCATTATTATCTATTCAGTACCTTTGTAACTGCCCGATTCGAACTTTAAGATATGTCGACTAATAGATCTAGAAACGATATGGATTAGATGTGTCAGTGTCAAAAATGACGTTTTTGTTTGAAGAAACGTCACATTTGACACTGTCATATCTAATCCATATCGTTTCTAGATCTATTAATCGAAGTAGGTATCTTAAAGTTCGAATCGGGCCGTAAGTTAATAAGAAACATCATAATCATAAGCCATGAAAAGCTTCTGCTTATGAAATGTCGCGTATATTTTAAGTTATTTCATGTTTCCAACAAATTTTCATAATGAAGTATAATTATGAACCTTCCAGACAACATTTTGTCATACGACTTAGAACTGTCATGTACACAAAGCATAAAATGTACCTATTTTAATTTGCCTCCGTTTGACAGAATAGACCACCGCTTTAACATCTTCATTCTGACGTGGGACAGGGACACAAACGAAAAATTTACGGTTACTTTTAAGTCCTAGCCCAAGAATACCTTCTTTGTCCATCTATGAGCAAATAAAGGATAACCATCAATTCTACACAATTTCCTATTAAAGTTAATTCAAAGGTTGACTAGTTTTATAACTTTAAACAGAACGACTCAAACGCCGCTATAATTAAAGCCGCTTAAGCTTTTCTTCATTTGAGCTGGACGTTCTGACCAATAACGTAGTCTATAGCTATACAGTCGTATATGCCTTCGATGATGACGTTCAAAGACCTCGTATCTGATTTATACGAACCATTCGAAATTGTATTTTAAATTCAAAGGCGTAGAATCGCAATTTGTCTAACTCTGGAAATATTAAGTAGGGAATACTAACATCGTAGTTTAGTTTGCATAATACGTTTTTCAAATGAGTCGTTAAATAATGAAACGCCCCTAGGCTCTCTTTGTTAGGTCTTGTTAGAATATTATAATTCCTGGTAATATAACTCCCTCTTTGATGCGGTACAGATATGCAATGGTGGAGATACGGAAATTAGATGGTTTGAATGTCGAAAGGTAAAGATTGTGTTTATTGGCTAGCCGTCCTTTGTGGACTTGGTATCTAGGGCATCTAAGTTATTATTTGTTCAACCTTTATTTTATGTAATTATATATGCTGGGAGTAGTGTTGGAATTTAAATCGTTTCACTAAGTTTAGAATTAGAATAATTTTTTGAAGTTAGCTATGACGAAAATTTTAAATAAGAAAAATGTAAGCTAATTACTAAATAAGTTACAAGAGTTTGTAAAAATAAAAAAGTTTTGTTTTAATATTATTTAATTTGTTTTACAACATTATAATTCAGTGTAAAAGTATTTGAATTCAACAAAAATAAAACTTTATTAATGAAGTGCTAAATCAATATGTCAATACAAAAAATCCCGCCGGTCTTAAATACTTAAAATTATCATCATCTTTTTTCCATTTCAGCACCTACCACGACTCGGAGTAAGGTGCCTAACGTCTACGTTATTTACTTTCTATGTATGTATCTCGCTCGCACTAATATGCCAGTGCCTACGAGCGAGATGCATAGAAAGTAAGTTATACGTACACACTAGCGTTTATGGGCCCGATTCGGATTTTGAAATAGACATCTATTAGACATCTTTTAGACATCACCAAGATACGATAACGATATGTTTAAGATCTAACCTGTCAAATTTACCATTTGCGCGATTCTGGAGATACTGGTGATCGATTTCCACAGGATATGACTTAGAGGTCCAATTCACATCTAATAGATATCTTACGCTATCTAACGTAAGAGTGACATTGGTTGCCCGAATTGCGCTGCAAAAGAGAACTAGTTGATATCTAAACTATAACGTATCTAGAATGGATCTAGTACGTGTCGTCTCTTGTGAATATCTTGAAGTTCGAATACGGCAGTATGGGTTGTCTATTGTTTGTCCGAACATTATATAAAATAATACTCATATGCCCGAATTTTATTTGCCCACATTTCATTTGCCCGAATTGTTTGTTTACCATAAAAATGATGTGACATACTCTTTGTTTACCCGATTATTAGATTCCAGAACGTACGAGTGCCATGCCGTGCCGTGTTGTTGTCCATATTATTAATTGTAATAATATTATTTAATAGAATATTTAACCTCACCTAACCCACTTTTCCAGTAGTATTTCTTTTCTGTAAGGGTCGCAGTTCAAACCTAACCTAACCCATTTTTCTAGTAGCATTTGATTTCTGTAAGGGTCGCAATTCAAACCTAACCTAACTCACTTTTCTGATAGCATTTATTTTCTGTAAGGGTCGCAGTTCAAACCTAAGCTAACCCACTTTTCCAGTAGCATTTCTTTTCTGTAAGGGTCGCAGTTCAAACCTAACCTAACCCACTTTTCCAGTAGCATTTCTTTTCTGTAAGGGTCGCAGTTCAAACCTAACCTAACCCACTTTTCCAGTAGCATTACTTTTCTGTAAGGGTCGCAGTTCAAACCTAACCTAACCCACTTTTCCAGTAGCATTACTTTTCTGTAAGGGTCGCAGTTCAAACCTAACCTAACCCACTTTTCCAGTAGCATTACTTTTCTGTAAGGGTCGCAGTTCAAACCTAACCTAACCCACTTTTCCAGTAGCATTACTTTTCTGTAAGGGTCGCAGTTCAAACCTAACCTAACCCACTTTTCCAGTAGCATTTCTTTTCTGTAAGGGTCGCAGTTCAAACCTAACCTAACCCACTTTTCCAGTAGCATTACTTTTCTGTAAGGGTCGCAGTTCAAACCTAACCTAACCCACTTTTCCAGTAGCATTACTTTTCTGTAAGGGTCGCAGTTCAAACCTAACCTAACCCACTTTTCCAGTAGCATTACTTTTCTGTAAGGGTCGCAGTTCAAACCTAACCTAACCCACTTTTCCAGTAGCATTACTTTTCTGTAAGGGTCGCAGTTCAAACCTAACCTAACCCATTTTTCTAGTAGCATTTGGTTTCTGTAAAAAAATTATACTATGGCTAGTGATAATTATGGCTTACAATGATGATGACAAATGATATTATTGAAATTGATTTTATGGGAAACAAAGTTTCTGGCACGTGACTAATATAGTAAACAATAAGTATTGCATATGTAATTATGGGAAACAATATAATGGCTGTTGACTATTATGGCAAATGAAATTCTGGCAAGTGGGTGTATACCGGCAGTATGTCAGTGCCAAACTGGTGGTACCTAGCTGTACTTGTTATGATAACTTATCGAGCACTTGCGATATATTTTGCACAAATCCAATATTCCATGAAATGACAACTTTTGTTGCCGTGTAAACGTAAACAATGACTTAAAAGAGAGATTGCCTGTGGAGCTAGAATATGCATATTAGACATGGAATAACTTTTTTATTGTTTTAGCTTTAAAATTTAGCTTTCGTTGCCTAAATAAATAAATAAGTAAATTATATATCTTTGAACGGAACACTATACTATAATTACATAAACGGGCCCCTTAAGTTTACAAGGTTCATAAAATCTTCAACAGACGTACCTAAGTTTACGTCTCCATTTATATTTATAAGGGCGCTTTCACACTGATTGCACAAGCCGCGAAAAGCGGTAAAAGACATTCGCAAGGAATTCGCACTCTCCACTTTACTTCAGGTACTTTTATTTTTATTACTTACAAATATGTGCACAGTTTTAATTTAACGACGTGTGACATAGAAATGGCTGTAATCTTGTAAACTCGTATTTTTATAACCAACATAAACACAAACATGACATAAGGGAGAGAACTTACGATAAGAACGTGTAAAATAAAACTAAGCACTAAATGTAAAAAAAAACGTTAAAGTAGAGATGTCAAAGTTTTGGAAACATATAAATGTGAATTGATGAAATGTCTTATAGTACTACTACTTATCCATCACTACACCTTATAAAACAAAGTCCCCCACCGCGTCTGTATGTTTCTATGTTCGCGATAAATTCGAAAACTCCTGGACGGCTTTTCATGCGATTTTCACCTATCAATAGAGTGATCCTTGAGGAAGGTTTAGGTGTAAAATTTCATAATTTGTTACCCCGTGCGAAGCCGGAGCACTCGCTCGTAGATTTTTAAAACAATTTGAGGTTGCAAAAATATTTTAGTGGGTTTACCTACCTATACCTACATGTATAAATACTATGATTTACCTGTTAGTTCCTTATTACATAAAAAGGCTTACAATGTTTACTCGAACTGAATAAAAACTATAAAAAGCTCAATAATAATAAACTCAAATCGCTACTTTATCCGCGCGCCTTGGCCATCTTAAAACCGCTCCGTGTTAGGTTTTTTATAGTGCACAGTCAACACTGGCTTATAAGGCAATTACTATCTGGTAAAGCTACTATGAAGCCGTTGTCGCTACCTTAAAAAACCTGTAAATAATGCAGGCCAACATACTGGCTGGCAAAAAAGCTAAACCGCGCGAAGACTTATGGGCTAAAGAAAGAAGCAATGTATCAAATGTAATTGGTTGGGCCAATCGCGTTAACGCAGTTTGAATGCTTTTTCAACAGTTCCAATTTGAGTGCTTATTTAAATCAATGTTTTCAATTATAGGGCAGCTGCGAGGAACGTACCTCGTTACTTCTTGGATACTTGTTATAATAATCTACAGTTATGCCTACTATTGTTTAAAATATGACAAGAAATTTAGATCAAGGGACCTACTAGTATTTGACTCGTCACCAGGTAGAAAATCCCAATCTTATGTATAAGTATTTATGAAAAATTGTACGAAAGCTTTTTTTACTGGTCTAGTTATTGAGTAAATAATATGGGGCATTATCTGTGAAAAGGGACCTTATTGTCGATGGCGCTTACGCCGCACAGCGTCGCGTGGCATTGTAATTATATTGGAGCATCGTAAATAATGACGTAAGCGCCATCGACAATAAGGTCCCTTTTCATAGATAACGTCACATATGTAGTTCTTTTTTTCAGAAATAAGCACTTAGCGACATTTTTTAGTACAGCCAGCAAAACTAACATTACCTATTAACATAATTTAAATGTTATGTTTCGCGTATTGAACACATATTTAAAACCGTGCCTGTCACGATCACGACCAGTAAAACCTGCGTCTGAAAAACTCGAAATGTCGGAAATAAAGGTAATAAAAAAATGTATAAACAGGTTACAAATTAGGTATGTTTAAGTAACATTAAATAATAACATTACTAATATTTCTATCTACCACTACTACTACTTCACTTCCTTGCCGTATCCGGCAATGGCGACCCCTTCAACAATCAATCAATTTCTATGTAGAACAGCATTTGACCCACCTTCTCCCCTTTTCATCACTCTCTTCAAAAAAAAAAATTAAGTAGTATTGTATTCATTGACTGGTGTAACAGCACAACAAACAGAAGTAAGAACAATCACTCAAACGCCATCAATTCACACAAATCATTGACAACGAGACCCGCTGAATGGGCTCCAATGAATTTCAAATTTGTTCAATTTACAGTTGGGATGCAAATGCGACAAATATATTCATTGGATTCGCGGCAACTTCTCAATATTGTTTTAAATCGATGGGTGTGATCGACACGGTTAATCGGCTAAAATATATATTTTGTGTTTTAAGAGTTGTGGACATTTAACGTCTACGTCTACGTATTTAAGTATTGGTTACTACATATACCTACCTACCAGTAGCGGTGCATCTGAAGAACTCCATTACGTCCAGCTTGCCTATTCTTGTTGCTTTTCGAGGGAGCCACGAGAAATAACTTATACGACTTGTACATTAGTGTACGAAATTTAGGGAACTAAAAGTTTAAAAAAACAGGCTATTATTCCTTATAATTGACGACAGGTGAATAATTTGTTTAAATGGCAATATTACCTGGTGTTGCACCAGAGATATATTTTTTTAAGGATTTTGGGCGGCACCTATAGTTCGTTTTTTTAGCATTAGAAATAAGGTAAACAATCTTGATGTGTCTTCTAATTGAAAAACACATTTTAAAATAAGTTACGGCAAATATGTAACAATTATGAATCTAATACGATCATTTATATTCTTCTGCTTTCGAAAGTAATAGTTACTGATTTTTAAAAAGTGTTTATCAATTAAAAGACATGTCAAGATCGCTTACCTTCTTTCAAGTTCTTTCTAATGCTAAAAAAAAACGAACTATAGTTAAATATTCCACACCACTAGTTGCTTTTAATCTTCTTATACCAGTAAACATAAACATAACTGAACAATACCGGTCCGCCAAGTTAGAGAATACACCCTTTCTCACATAGTTTGGAGGAGGCTAACAAGTGTCCTGGCGACAATGAGCCGTAATGAAACAATTTGGCGACAATGCAGCGATCGTCGCGATAATGGTGAACTATTGCATAGTTTTGTGCGGTGGAGCGAGTAAGAAGCGGGGGCGATTACACATCGAGTACAATAACGTATAGTCAGGAAAGCTATTATTAGCTTGGCACCCCTGCATACATATTAGTATTTAACTTTCTTACTGTATATCCAAAACATGTTTGTTTGTGGGTATTACTCGTACACTAAGGTACAGGTAGATAAATTAATTCAGAAATAAATCAGAATATTAGCAAATCCGACTCAAATTTGTTACGTCTATGTGTTATGGTTTACACAATTTGGATCTCTTAATATTTCTTGAGCCCAGCGCATACCTACAATCAGAAATTTGCAATAAAGTCATGTTTACAATCTATTATAATGTACCTATAAACGGTTCCTGATACACCAACCCTTTGGCGTCTTTGGCCTTTGGCGCTCTTTTCAAAGCTCTTTCCCAACACTTGTACCCTTAGGGCATTTAGTAACTGGAGACGCCTGTTAAATATTTTCTGTACAAAACAGTCTGCCGATTTTTGCGCGGGGGGGGGGGGGGGGGACGTCAAATGTATATTTCTACATGATGAAATAGCTTTGTCAGTCCATACAAAAGTTTGCACCATTTGTCCAAGGTTTTCGGCGGAGGGGTACCTAAGCTCGCGACTCCAGATATTAAATGCTCTAAGCTTGTACCAAACTCCGTTCTCTATTACCGCTTACCATTTACGCAGTGATGTGTCCCATTGTGGCCCCGGCCCGGTGCGCGGACAGCGCGCGCAGATTATTGGAATCTTTTGTCGCTATTCTAACATATTTGGCGTTAACGCGTAGCTTTTGTTTCACACGGTACATAACCGATGGAGAAAGATTCTAAAGTGGGTGTTAAAATAGTGTCTAGCAGTTTCAGGGTGACAATATTCTGAGGAAAATTGTTTTGAATAGTGGTTTTCTTGTTTTCAACAGTGAGCCAATTTGAGCGGCAGCAGCAATATGGAATTGCTATTGAATTAATTTGGTGTGTTTATAATGTGTATTATAATATATGTTTTTTTATGTTAATTGATATGACTAATATGTTAGCGCTTTGGTATGATACTGTAATGCTTATTATTTATATGCTGAAATAAATAAAATAAAATATTGTACATTTAGGTACCTGGGTAATTTTCTTTCTTGGTGGATGTCAGTTGATCTTTATCAAAGAATTTAAAAATATGCAAAATTAATCTGAGCAGCACTTCACTAAGAAAACCGCTTTCATCAGATTTATTTAGATATGCGATTTTTTTGACGCCAAGTGTACATATGAACCTACCTCAACAAATTCAGAACACTCATACAATATTCAATGTGTCACCGAATAGTTTATAGCACACCGCGACTCGTGTCAGAGCCCGCCTTCGGACAGACTCCTCCATCATTGTTGTACGTCTTTGATCAAACATCTAACACCTACAGCCAAAACATACAAAAATAAACTTTACCACAATGTAGTAAGAGCAATCATGACTGCACAAGAGCAATTTGAAGATTTTAAATTCGTCCTTACATTCGCAATGTGCGATTTTAGGTTTCAATCCTTTGCTGTACAGTTGTATGCGACTGCAATAAAAGCAAGACGTTTCTGCTCGAAAACCAATATTATGTAGCTAGGTTTGACAAGATGATGCTTTAATTTAATGGGGTTTAAGCTTATTCAAACGTGTTAAAGCAATCTCACAATTTTAAAATAGCCATTTACAGATGTGTTTAGCAATTTTCAAGCTTACCTGGTTGTGTTAAGGGTGAGGAGAAGCACATGATAGTGTTGCAAGTTTTAGGGATACATGATATGTGATGTGATTGTAGCTCGGGGCGAGTATTAACGCCAGCGTCAATAGGATATTCTTCCGTTTTATTTTGAAAAGTCGTATGTAAAATTGGATTTGTATGTAGATACAACATATTGGTGCTGAAAAATATAATGTCTGGTAGAGATGCACGTCAGGGTGTGAGTTAGTGTCAGATGTGGCGCAACTAGCAAGTGTGATTTATTGACAAGTTTATGGTACTGATGTGTTGTCTCAGTTCACAATACCGTGTGACAATGATTAGTAAAATTATAGGGTATAGTTGGGGCGGGCTAGTACAATATTTACAATATCCGTTAAGGACAGTGCACACCGATACACACAACATAATAAATAAATTTACGTTATAGAATGATCTCTTTCAGACATCATTTGGGTAGTAAAGATGGTAGTTACAGGGTTTAATGTTCGTAATGATCTCCTAGTTTCTGTTATAAGCCCGTGTAGCTGTGTATTGCACTTAATTATCTTTGGTATTGCGTACCCCGCAGGATAATCATCTAAGGCGAGGGGACCTGGGGCAAAAATTGGCGTTAGCCCACTGGATTTTAAAATACTTAAATAGTACGAGTGAGGATACATAATTCATAACAACTAAAACAGCATGTAACCCATGACTGTTACATCAGTTTATACCTTCGTAATTTGATCAGACAGATATACGGACATGTGACAAGGCTAAGTATCGGACATGAATGGCCAATCAAGAACTGATAGTCATTGCACGCATGCCTTTCTAGATATTCTAAGATCAGTACCTAGGTATATTAGGTACAATTGTCGGATCCTTTTAAATCTGACATAGGAATAGGATAGAAAAATATTTATTGTAAAAACCTTCTACATACAGCACCACGTCATACAGGGAGCTTAGAGCATTTAGTAACTGGACACGCCTTGGCTGTCATTTTCTGTACAAAACAGTCTGCCGATTTTTGCGGGGGAGGGGCACGTCATTTGTTTGGCTATTTCTGCATGATTTGTACGTAATGTACAAATAGCCATGTCGGATAAACGTCAGTTCATACAAAAGTTTGCACAATTGTGCAAGGTTTTCGGCAGATGGGTAAGCTCTTAAAGGCGACTCCGGTTATTAAATGCTCTAAGACAGGGAGAGATAAGAAATAAGTGTTGCATTGTACAAAGTTTTGCACGGAACACTAAAAATGAGGATCGGAAAACTTTTGAACTTTTGCATTCCACAAGCTGTTATAGGTATATTAGGCTAGGCCGTGACCTAGGCACCTCTATATGTTGACATGAGAAAAATGGATATGTGATGCCCTTCTAGACGACCAGTCTGTCAAGTAGTATTAGGCCCGAGGTCAAATTTGCCTACAATGTCTCTTCCATCGCTAATTCACCGAAGCCAGTACAAAATCGTGTCTAAATCGAGCCTAAACTGCGACTGCGGACCAATTTAGCAATTACCTTTGCATATTGCGAGCATCAATAGCCTTTAAACAGACAATAAATCGCCACGGCCCTTTTTAGTCCTTTCCCTAGTAAAGCTGGAGGCTATACCTTAGAATTACCTTGGAAAACTCTGATTTGAACCTCTCTTACATTGCAAATTGAACCTTATTACCTTAAATTTTAGATTTAACTTATGACTAGCTCAAGGATGACATACGGCTCGCGCGCGCTACACTATATTCCATGTTGACTGTCATAGGAACGTTCCATTTCACGACAGTGCTTGTCTTATTAGCATTGTCCTTACACCGCACTCATAGCGTGATTTGGAACGCCTTTTACGAACCATCTCTTCAGTATTCTCATTGGATGTGTAAGTATAAGCGCGCGAGTCGTACGTAAACCAAGGTATTGTGACCTCGAATCTATAACAATTATGCGTAATCCAAAGCTCTTATCAATCTTATCAAGCTTTGTCTGAGCGTGCAAATCGGCAAGCCATTTCAATGATGCCCTGTACGGTGTGGCCAATTCTGCTACCCTAAACTAAAAAGCCTTATATCTGGGACTTCGCAAAAACTTGTATTAATATTGGACCTTATGGAATTACCGCGTATTGTTTTCTGCTCAATCATCTGATGTTTTTACAATAATAGACCTTAAGTGGTCTGAGTAAGGTGCTGACAGTTTTTGATGGACTGTTTGAGTATCTTTGCATATGGGAGGTATCCTGTCTTGTAACTTGGACAAAGGCTCTGATTGTGACTTCTTTGCGGCTTAATTACAAGCCATATTCGTCGCTCTATTAGCGCAATAAATCAGTGCCATTATTATTATTTACTGTCTCATTGTTTACCTTGTATGTTGGTAGTAAATGTTCAGTTAGCAGTTTTGTCTTGTGAATGAAGATGTGATGAATCTGGATAGTTGGATGACTAGAAAGGATACCTGGGGTGTTTCTTGCATTACTAACACGTTTTTAAAGCTGTGTATTTTTTTATGTACCTACCTAATTTTATATATAAGTATTAACGTCGTCTAGTATTCACTATACGTATACAAACCTTATTGAACTTAGAATAGAATAGAAAGGTGTTTGTTTCTCTAGTTTATTGTTACATTATGTCCATCAGGTCGGTGGTGTGTTCGGCCTGTGGGTGTGTCAGCTACTTACAATCTATCTGTGTTTGTCTGAAAGATATTATTGAACTTATTGTGTAAGATTGTCCCAAAATGTTTATTGTTTAGGCATTAGAGTGAATGTTCAGAAATTTCAGACCACTTTGGCCACTCGGATATATTTATTTATTTAAACTTTATTGCACAAAACATAAAAATAATGTACAAATGGCGGACTTAATGCCTAATGGCATTCTCTATATCTAATAGCATACCAGTTTACCCGTTTCCACCAGTAAATTAAGTTACCTACATTAAAGACACATTGAGTTCGAGCAGCGGTAATGTTCCTGTGTCATCTCGTTAATGTTAATGTTAACAACTCTGTTATAAATGAGTGATAATAAGGACGTCATGGAACAAGTTATACAGGTACGTACTTAGGTTAAGAACTGAAGTGACGGATTAAATATTATTTCCTTATAAAAATATTTTCTTTGCTCTTACCTATAGAGGTAAGTTACATACAGGTTACACTAGTGTAGTTCTTTCTCTTTAAACAAAATTAATTCCCGATAGACGCGATAAAGTTTTAAATGTTAAGGACGGTTTTATAGTCATCTCGTTTTAGTTGTATTTGGAAGCAGAATAACTAACATTATAAGTAGATAACTTAGGAAAACTGACTGTTCAATGTTTTCAATTTGCTATCCAACTGCGTGAACGTCAAATTTGATTATTTTATCTCAGCAACTCTTTAAACAAACTTCACTGATATTATATAAAGCAGGGAGCAAAAACGCATTTTGCTCACGCATTCTTGAGACGTTTATCTATTGAATTTTACCAAAACCAATTTTCTAGTTAATTTTGGGTAAGTACCTAAGTCGCAAAGATTATCCCACCTCAAACTTATTTATACATATGCAAAACAACACATGTTTTCTTAAAACCTCATTCCATATAGGTAAGATAAACGTACTACTGCTCGACATGCTAATGCCCAATAGATGACACCTTGCTGTTATCTCTATTGACAATGACTTAAGTTTCAAGATGACATGTACTGGGACCGCGTCGAGCAACCAGTACGTTTACCTTCCTCAGTTTTTGCAGATCGCGGCAGTGTAAACCACCCTTAACGCATCAAGCATTCAAGGAATGATCTAAAACACGAGCACACGTCGTAACGAGCGCTATCCGCGGAATATCAACGCAGATTTGACTGATGCGGTCACGATGACACGCGCTTCAACGTTTTTCTGCCTTCCGCGACGGCCATCATGGTTTTTCTGCGGCTGCCGATTCTGTTTTAACAATTTGATATAATTTTGATACGACCTTGAGTCGTGTCATCGGGCATCTCATGCGCAGCTTCTGACTGAATATCATTCGATACCCTCCGCTATGGAGTGTAGGTATGAGTGGCCTCGTCTGCATTCCTGCTGTGGAGGCTATGGCCGTTGTTGTGGGGCGGTCGTTTTGTCGTCATTTTGTTGTGCGTCTCACGTACGTGTCACGGTTCTGCGTCATAATGCGCAGCAATAAGTGCGAGATGGATTATGAGACGACTCCTGATTGCATTTTGTGAGGACCAATCAGCGTTGATTGGTGAAGCGGCGCACCCTAACTCAAAGTCGTATCAAAATAAGATAAAAAATCATATCAAATTATTAAAACAGAATCGACCCTCACGGTTTTTGTGCGATCGAGATTTTGCATTGAGCTATGGCTAGAGGAGACATTAATTACTATATACCCATATTCGGTAACCGGATACGATTTGAATGACAAAATTGTGTTTGACTGATGTGATGGAGCAATTGGTGATTTAAGCTTTTATTCCATGATGGTAATGATAGGTGGCGATAAAGCAATGTAAGACACCATTATTTAGTCGTATATTTTAAAGATATTTGTTTTAGTGGAAGAGTGCTATTTGAGTGAGTGATGTTTGTTTTGGTGACATCAGCCACAAAATATTACTCTTGGGTGAAGCGGCACATAAAACCACATTCAATAATATAACGTACCTAAGTAACATCCAAGCATACAAAAAAATTACAAATATATACCCAGTGCCGTATTAGTAGTAAGCGTGAGTGAGTACTAGATATGCTTTCTTATATTATAGAAAAATAAAATAAAATACCTAGCAATAAATAATAGTAATAATATCGTACCTCTATAAGTAACATAACATTAAACCGACAATTATTTCACCCAACATAAATTTGACAAACACCTACGCATATCTACAACTATACGGGTATAAAGGCACATTTCTGGCGGGGATGAAACACCTATCTTAATATTCTAACCGCGGAACCAACAAGTCAACCAACCGACTAATGGCGAATGTGAAAGAGTGCGTGGTTTGTTCAAATATGGCGTTAGTCGCTCGCGTGAAGTTCTAATTTGGGAAAGTGTTCTGCGATTGGTCGGTTTCTTTTTGGCGGGGAGAAGGTGGTAACGTCCGCAGCTCAGTTCAGAAAGGACGTAACTCCATACAACTCCACAAGTGTTATTTGGAACCACCTACTAGTTAGTTAACACGATGCCAATACGAGTAAATAGCTTAAACAATGATAAACCCACAAGAATGACAATTATGTAGGTACCCTAGATAAGTAAGTAATATTTCATTCTAAATATAATAATATGTGTTCCCGTTAGTAATAAGTATTGTATTACATGTAGAATATTTACGTACTTTCATTTTATCAATAAAATATTGATTGTTTGGTTGATTGAAACACTTATTTTCATGTGTTTTTGTACATGTACATTTATATAGGTACGAGTATATTAATTGTTTATTTAGAAACAAACCTTTCGAATCATATTAAAAAAAATTAGTAGGCACTTAAACACACATGTTTTAATTTTGAATGCTGATTGCTGACAATTTACCGGGAATAGATATCGAAGACAAGCAACTGGTTGGATTTTTATTAACTTCGAGGTTGTCGCTTCAAGCTTTCTCCCGGGAGTATATTTGTGTAATTTCAGTTAAGCGTCATTTATTTCCGATATTTATTCGTTTTACTCAATAATATTACTAAAGTCAAACAGTTATTTTAATTTCAAAAATGACGATACGTCCACAGAATGCATATTTCTAATACTTGGTACGTTACGGGCACTTTTTATGTCAAGATCGTAGGTCTTTTGACACTGGAGTTCTATTTGCATCTACGAGTTTGTAGCCACGATATACTTAACCGCTGCAGTGTAAAACACCCTATTCTATAGAATGGCGCCATTAACAGTCAAACACCTATAATGAAAAAGAAAAAAATATTGCGTGTAATTACTGTAATACTGTGAGTATTAGACCGCGCAATAAAACGAACGATTTTTGAGAGTTAGTTTCTTATACGCGGATCCATAAGTGGTATGAAGCAAAACATTGTAACATTTCTTACACGTATTCTACATTATACTTATGTTTAGTGTCTTTACATGGCTCAGAAGAGAAACTGTAAAAAGCTAAAAAGGCATTCAATCTGCTCTGATAATTTTTATTGGAATTCAATGAAATGATGAATAAAATTTAATTTTTACTCGAGCAACGATCATGATATTCGTCATAAAAAATATTGCCAAGTTTGTACATATACAAGTCTGATGTGCGGTTGACCGTGATCATTCGATGATTTCTACTATTTACATACTCTACATTTCAGCAGCCGTTCAGTTTGTGTTTTTTAGTAGATTTCATTTAAAGGCGTATTTGCAAATCCCATAATAACATTTGTTTTATGACAGAACTCTTGATGTGATTTGATTCTGATCTAACCTGAGTTCAAGTTCTAATAGAAACGGCATTTACTTATCACGGAGTATGATAAGCGATAGCTTTATCACTGAAAGTTAGACTCTGTGACTCAACTAAAGATAAGTGATGTGTCGCAACTGATAGGTATAGTTCTTATTTCAAAAATTTTAACCTTATTGGTTCACTACAAAGGAGCTGTTATGTTTTAACAGGGAATTTTCATGTTTTCAAATCATCCAACACCCTACTACTGAGCAAATCAAGAATCTTTCTTATCCGTGTACTTCAAAAGGACACAAGAACACTAAGGATTTAATGGCGCTTACGCCTCTTTAGATCGCACTACGCGATCTATCAAACTCACGCTCAGATCCTGTTGGCGTCAAATAAATAACTTAACAAACTGCGACAGTAACGCTTATAAATCGCCGCGACTAACGGCTAACGACCGACTGACGACTAACGAGGCGGCGGCGTGACGACCGAACAATCATAATTTCATCAGAGCTGGTGCCAGAGTCCGGAGAGGACACACTTTGCATTTTGCTGATAAACGTGCAAAGCATTTGTAGCTATGGGGCTCAGTAGATCGAGAACAAAGAGTTATTGATTGTTACAAAGAGCCAAATTCTAAGAAAAAAAACGTGCCCTAGTGTGACAGCCGAAACAGATGGCGCTGTACTGCGCCAAAATGTTTGTGGTCACTGAATTGTTAAATGTCAGCTTTTGAAAATCGTGTTGTTGTCAAATTCGAAGTATGAAATTGTCTTAGACTTGACCCATCTTACTCAATTAAATATAGAGTTAGACCAAGACAAGTCTGCAATGGTTTTGATAGCACAATCAAAATCGTTGCAGACTTTTTTTTGGTCTGACTCAAATTTCTTCGAGGAGTAATCGATTCTACAGACTGGCAGCTGTTGACATGGCGCTACTTCCATCAAACATTGAAAGAAAAGTAGATCCCGGGGTATTGCACGTCTCTTCATTCTGACAACACTTATAGGCATCCTTCAAATCCAAAAATAACTTTAATATTATGACATTTATGACCTGAGATAATTTGCAACATTGTGCAAGTAAGGTACTTAGCCGTTAATCGTGTGTTTTCACGGAATAATGTAATATAATAAATTGTTCCGGTGCTTAAGTTGAATGAACAATTAATGTTACGTAGTCACACTACGTAAAGAACCTATACTTAAATAAAGAAGATAATGTATGATTTAAAGTGAGTAATATTTTTCGTGTTTTGTATCTATTTCAGGAGTAACTAGTTATGTAGTATAACATATTATATAGTAACTTCCTAATTTAAGCAGGTACTAAGTCATTCGTCATTGTCCAGGCCGGCTATAAAAGCTAGAAATGCAATAATGCTGATTCTGTTAGGGTATCGAAGAAATGCTTGGCAGGTTTATCTTACATATTTCATATTAGGAATTTGCTTACATATTAGGAAATTATAAAAATCTTAACTGGGGTAGTAAGTAAGTACCTACACACTAATACATCTTTACTAGAAAGGTTTGTGTTAAAACTAAATCTACTCGGTTTTGCTACAACAATAATGCTGCTCCTGCCTGGTACGCCGTCAGTGAATGCTTAGTGGTTGAGTATTTGCCTGTCAATCAGCCCGGGTGTGAGGACTGTGAGGTCCGCAAGTGCTCGGTGGCTGGCAGATGCGCCCAATTAACTTTCTGTCATATATAAATGCGACTACAGAGGTATAGGTATGTAAATGTGCGTTTTCAAACAAAATGTAACATGTAAAAACAAACAAACATGTAAAAGCAAGAAAGAGACTTTTGGATACGAGTGGATTGATGCACTATAACACGTGCTACATATGTAGTGCATCATTATTTTCCATCGTATTTTCACGGAAACTTACGAACGTGTCTTGATATTTCAGTCAGTCTCGGTACAAAAAGTACTGAACTAGCATGACAAATACGAACGTTTCCGAGAATATACGATGGAAAACAATTATGCACTACATCTGCCAATCGAGACAAAATATGTGCTTTATTATATTTATATAGGTACTTAGGTCAAGTATCCATTGGTTTTTCTAGTCGATCAAAGTCCGGCCAGTTTCCCCACAGCAATAATGCTGTTCCTGCCTGGTCCACGCGTGAATGCTTAGCGGTTGTGTATTTGCCTGTCAATCAGTCCGGGTGTGAGGTCCGCAAGTGCCTGTAGCGCTGGCAGACGCGGCCAATTAACTACTGACTGACCACTACTGACTGTCATTTTTTCATAGGTATACCTACTTACCAACTGGCGACTGAGATCATAATGCTATCTCCTTTACCCTTGGTAAGACCAACGAAGAGTGAAAGAGATGGCATTATGACCTGACTCGCCACTTAGTTTTGCGGCATGTATAGGTACGTAGAAAGTAAAGGGTGTAATTCTTAAATATACAGTACGTGCAGGTCTGGAATACTAGGGATACAGGGCAATCGTTTACAGAAAACGCCAATCGTAACTTAACTAATGTATGGAAATGAATGAGTGCATCTAGCCTCAAACTTGAATGTAAAAACTTCGCTTCGCTCGCTTGTTCGATTAGGTAAGTATAAAATAATCTAAAACAGCTTTAAAGAACACAAATACAACCTATATATAAATAACATTATGTATTTGTGTTACTTGCACTTAATAGTACATACCTATGTTATGTAAAAATAGTACATTATTGCAGAGGCCGGGAAAGCCGACAAAGAAGACGAATCCACGAATTGCTATTCCTGCCGAGGCATATATAGTGCTTTTCTCCAAACATGCGAGGAAATAAGGTAAAATAATTATTTAAGCATGAAGCATCACTCAAATCGAACCTTCACATCAAAATGTCAAGCCAAAAACTATTTCCCTCTTTAATACATTTTTAAAAGTTAAAGGCACAAACTTATTCTGCCATTCAGTACCATTCAATATTCGTTCATTCAATATAATTGTGCAATATAGTTGGTCAAACTAATTTGTCAGTCAGTAAGAACCAGGAAAACTATACCCATCCTTTTCTTTTGGGTGCTAGTACTAGTGTAAGACAAAGATAGTATGATTCTCTTTGTCTATGATTGAAATGAGAAAGTCCTTTGACAAACTATATAAGCTTTATGAACACCGATGAGATCCTTAAAAAAATATAAAAATAATCTTTGATTTTATTAAGCAGTATTCGCACGATCATACACGAGCACAACGGTCTTGTAAGAACGAGACAAGTAAGGTCGTTTATCTTATTATCTCACTCTATCCTATAGCTTGAAATGATAGCTGATCGGGACGTGTAGACGCGGCTCGCGGTTATAATAATTGGCTGTTTGCGTTTTTATTTTTAAAAAGTATAAAACACTACAGTAATAAGTTATTACTGTAGTGTTTTTTACTTCCCGTCCGCTAGAGCAGGACAGCGATAGTTTGATTTTTTTTTATTAGAGTTTGACAATAACGAAGAACTTCGCGTACTATTTTTGCTACAATAAGGTGAACATTTCCGAGCATATTGGAGAAAATCTACTTAGGTACCTACTTTATGAAATAACAATAAATTTACTTACATATTGCTGATGCTTCCAAGGATCTGAAACAATAACAATAGAATTGTTATCTGATGTTATTATAATGAAATTAATAAGCTTCATGCTCATGCAACAAAATCAGCGATATCCAATAAAAACGCTAATTCGTATACATGGACCTAGAATACTACGGACGTAGTTTTGCTAAGACAAAAACTGTGATTCCATCATCCACCAATTTCCTAGTATTTACGCGTGACACACACACATTGACAGTTATCTCAATGCCCTCATCCACCAATTTGCCGTCAGACGGATCAAAACGTCAGTGAAGTAAATTTGTCCAAGAAAAAATATAAAATATGCCGGCATGCGTAGTTAAATCCTGCAAGAATTGTACCGATCGAAAGAAAAAAAGTGACGGAATAACTTTCCACAGCTAATTTTATCAATTATCACGGTATAGTACATGAAATCTCCATATTTCATTGTTTATAAATGCGAAACAGGAGTGTGACCAGTAAGTTGAATAGGGTAATTTCCCGAAAGTAGGGTAATTGATGCCCTTCTTATTAAATTATTATGTATATAAGAGATCATTTAGGACATTTAGGTAAATAGCTAAATTATTGATTTTGCATTTCAAACTAGGTCGGTATGGTAATTTCCCGATAATAAGGAAATTAAAGACGTTTACATGAATCATTTTTGATAGCTAACGTTTATTTGTTACGTAAGGTAAACATACTCATGGTGCTCGACGCGGTCCCAGTGCAGTACATGTCAACTTGAGACTTAAGTCATTGTCAATAGAGGTGACAGCAAGGTGTCATCTATTGGGCATTAACATGTCGAGCACTAGTACATTTACCTTATATTTATTTTTTGTTTAAAACCAGATATGTTACAAGTTAAATATCATTAGGTATTGAAAATAATATTTGCACAAAGTAATTGTGCAACAATGCGCATTTTCAAGACCTATAAAATCAGTTAGGTACACACTTTTTTTATTGTCTAACGTAAAACTGTCCTATTTTAATATTTGAAAACAAGGACGATATTGACAATAATTGTTTCACCATTAGGGAAGAATTTGTGTTACATGGTATCACTCGTCTACACGCACACTTTCAAACCGTCCGCCATTGCAGTGTCACAGTTTGTCTTAAGTGACATTCCCTCTGTCAAATATATAACACTATGTTCGTATACGATATATTAAATAACCACATTCCCGGACACTTGGCTATTACGATACATTACTTTTATAATTATGTAAAGTATCAAGCATTTATTATAACAATCTTAAGTAATACATGGCAAAGGGTTAGCTAATACATAGGTAGGGTAGAAAAGGGGTTGCAATCGATGTGTGGAAGGGCGGCACCGTCGTCGAACCCAAGCCACCTGGCAGTGGACTTAAGACAAAACAGGAGCTGAGTTTTAAATATTTTAGGTAAATATACCCGTCTCGCTAACGGAAGCGGCACCTAAAAGTAGTGCGATAAGAACAAGGCGAAAAATCCTGCGTAAAAATCTCAAAAATCGAGGTTTCGTACTCCTCTGTTTCCTCCTCCAAAACTTAACCAATCGTAACCAAATTTGGAAATCTAAATGATTATGAAATTATCTGTGTCGGACCGTTTTGATTTTTTGGCTAATTGATATCAGTTTTGAATGCCACGCCTCTCATTGCGGCATAGTCAATTAGGCCATTTTGGCCATTTTTGAAGGGCTCTAGCGCCTTAAAAAACAAAAATATCAAAAAAAGCAAAACGGTCCGACACAGATATTGACAATATTAATCTGTGTTGAAAAAATCATTGCTCTAGCTTCAAAAACCACGGAGGAAAACGAAGAGTACGTTTGTATGGAGAAATGACCACTCCCGTTGGCTCTTAAACCGGTGGCGTAACGTGTGCCTCGGATACACATACTGGTGGCGCGTATAACGGCGATACTGATCCTGCATCTCAGCCAGCCCAGTATGGTGCTTAGAGAACGATTCCACGTTTCATGAAGGAGGACATTTGGGGTGCATAGACGCTGTCAACAGATGTTACAAGTGGGGTGAACGTTGCATGTCGCATTTCACAGGCCGTGGAATATTTTCTCTGTTTTTCGTCTTCAGCTTATTTTAGTACAGATGTGACGGGTCGTGAGAGGTAAGAAGGAGCGTCAGTGTCGACGGTAGTACTATTACTTATTCTGTGCCACAGGTGCGATATCCAATTGTTTTCCTGAAGCTGATGTATTTTCTGCTCAGGTATGCAGTAAAGAGTATTCAATCTATCATCTACATATATATATACTTATATCTATTTGGACTGAACGTGGACTGAACGCCGCACCAATGCTTCAATCCGAAGCCAACTAAAAGTCCTCACTCCTCTCTCTGTAGTCTGCTTGCGGAGAGCTCTTTCTTTCTTTGGATACGTGGCGAGACGAGAATCACACAACCTCGAGAAAATCATAATGATTGGCCGTGTCGAGGGAACAAGAAGTAGAGGCAGAGCTCCAACTCGCTGGACGGATCCTCTCCTGGAGGCAATTAATAGTGGCACACAGTCCGCACTTCATCAGGCTCAGAACAGAGCAGCCTGGAGACTTCTTATAGATAGAGCTACTTATGGTGGTCACGACCCTCAGCTGTGAGGATAACGACGAAGAAGAAGAATATCTATTTATCTACAGGTAGAAAACGTGAATATTGTTGACTTTGCTTTTGATTCAATTATCTATGGTTGAAGAATGAAAATTCTTTTCATTATCATCGGCTATCAAGAAACAATCTTGAATAGCGACTCTGATGTACATTTCCTTATTTCTTATATTGAATTAAGTATCTATAATTAATATAATTATGTCCATTACGTCGAACACCCCATCAACTTGATTAATGACCTAACATCAGTCGTTAATTACTAGGATGAGTATTTATCGCGTCAGGAGCCAAAAAACTAGATCAAGTCCGTCAATACGTTGATCAAGAGAAGTTAACATAAACGGTCCGTGGGGTGCGTTCACACATCAGCGGAAGCTATGTGTAGATTGGAGAAATTATGTGTAGGTATAGGTAAGTTAATATTTTTTAACGAAAATATATAAATCACAAAACAGTCTAAGAACAGTTTAAGGTTAAATTTTTTTGGTGTATTCCTTTTAGTTCCGTTCCGTTATGAGCTCGATGTTTACATGTTATGTTATGATGTGATGTTGATGTCGGCGGCCGATCGTAAGATCAGGCAGATCGTAATGTTCCTGTGTAATGTTTTGACGATGGTCACATTAAATCAATAATATATAGGTAGGATAGGTTCGTTAGGTTGCTTCAGATGCCTGAAGGGCAAACTGCCCAGAAATAGGAGCCCCGTAGCGGGGCTCCGTTGACTCAGGGAACGAGTCAAAGATTTTCACGTTTCACGATATGCCTAGGAATTTCACGATATGCCTAGGAATTTCACGATATGCCTAGGAATTTCACGATATGCCTGATCTTACGATCGGCCGCCGACATTGACACTATTCGTAAGATTGATTGGTAAAACCTATGTTGGCGCCATCTGTAAGATACTTCCAACGGCCAACCCCATTGACTAATGGCTGGCAACAATGTAGTCTACTATAGACGCACCATTACAACGGGCTGCGTGCGCATCGTGTTCAGCCCGCTTTAGATCACGTAGCGGCCGATATGGACAACGGCTAGCATTGTATCCTACGCTGGCTAGGGTTCCCACGTGTGGCACAGACTATGCAATAGTACTACCGTACAGAAAGGGAACTTCCTACAAAACCGAAGTTTGACAGCGATTCAGGGACGAATCCTGCCAACCCTAATAATTGCTCGGAGCAATGCTGAGCCGAACGGACCGAGTTTGCCCGAAAGGAGGAGTTTCGCACCCCTGCCTGTGGGATCGTAAACATTGTGCGATCATGACCACGGTTAGGTTTACGATTACTTAGAAGGCCGTTTGTACCATTGTAACTGTTTGTGACTTACGTTACAAATAGGCAAGTGGCGGGGCTAAAAATTTGTACCGGAGACGAAGTCAGCGGCGAAATTTTTAAGACATATGTCACAAGCATTTTTTGACTCAGTTATACAACATTTAATGCAATACTTTTCATACGACTGGGTACTCAAAACCTCTGTCCACATTGAGGCTTATATTATAAGTAAATAGGCTTTCCATCCATTGTGTTTTAAAAAAAATATATTATTGAATTTGTTTTTGCATGATTCGGTTTCTGGGCGGCTAAACTATACAGAACGCTATGCTTTTGTCATCGGACTACTTCATCTCAGTACAAAATGTAAGCAACATTTCAAATCGCCAGCCCAAATGAAAACCTAAATATTACTTTCCTAATCCGCGCAAAGATAAAGTGCTATAAAGTGTGATAACGTGCGTGTGTGTTTTGCGGTGGGAGGTTGGGAACATTAATTGCATGTAAAAAATACGCAACTGAGTATAACGGGTTAGCACTAATTGACTAGCACATTATCTTTTCGCGGATAAGCTAAGTAATATTTTGGTTATCCTTAATAATCTTAATATAAATTTCCGCAAATTAACGCCTGAATTCATTGCCAGCCCTAATGGCAACAGTAATGAATCGCTGATTATATATGTCCGATCAATTAAAGTCGTCCTAGAACAGATAAATCACGGCGGAACACGGCGAGGGACGTCGCCTAATACAGAGGCTGGAGATATGGACCACGTCGCCGTGGGCAGTTAGAAATGCCGAGTAAGTAATTAAAAATTGCTAAGTACGAGGGGCACACCGAAATGATCGGTAATAAAAAAAACTAGCTGCAGGTTATACATAAATTATGATTTATTGTATTTTAAAGTACTTATGTTCTTTTGCAATCAATGCATTTTTGCATTCTTTCGAACCATTAATTAAAGCAGTTTTTGTACTCTGAAGTAGGCATTACCAAAATGGTCGATTTGTAGACCTCCACGGCAGGTTCTGGGTCTTCAAATCTCTGGTCATGCAATAAACTTTAATTCTAGGGAATGTAAAAAATCATTTGGACTCGGATCAACACTGTAAGGGGGATGAGTCATCAAATCAACGTCTTCCTACTTCAAAAACGTAGCTTAAACATACGAACCTTCATTAGGTACTCCAACTTGCTACCCTCTGTAAAAGTTAGTTAATATCTCATTTGCCTACTCGCCACAGAAAAGTTAGTAGGCATCTAGCATTCAAGGAAAAATGTAATCAAATAAAAAAAAAACAACCAAAAGTAGCCTTTTACAGTTAAGTATAGCCTTACCATGACTGCCTCAGCAATATCAAACTGATATATTCGCTAACGTCTTCGTAACTTACTTTCTATACATCTAATAACATTAACAAGCTTCAGCACTGTATATTTTTCTGCCATGTGCCAAAATTGACTTCATTTTATTTGGACGCAATTGAAAAATTGGAATTGATTTATTAATTGTTTAGCTACTGCGGCGGCAGTGGGGTGCTTGGCACCTATTTATTTTTAATATTTTAAAAGTCAGTTCCTTTTTTGTTAAAGGGTCAAACAGATCACTGTGTTATGTCTTTCCTGTAGACATACACAAGAGTTAAGGGCTATAAAGGTTAATTTTCTTATTTAACCCTTATCCACGTGAAAAGGTCCTCCTTTTATTTAAATAATAATGATAAAATCATTACTTACATGCCCACAAGCTGTTAACTATTGCCCACAGGAGAGAAAACTAGTGTGTTATCGCGAACAGTACATTTTTAAGTATTTCAAGATTCGATAAAAGTGAATAGTGAATTCGACGAAAATATTGTCTTAATGAACTTAATTCAACCTTATACTTACTGTCATTATTTATATTTCCACTCATTTCCGCCTAAATGGCCCTTTGAATGGCTCGTAGTATAAGTACTTAAGCCTATAAACAGATAAATCCAACCATCAAATAAATTACGCTTTTATCTACTGCATAGACGCATTTGCATCGCGCATTAACTCTCAAAATATCCCCTAAATTACCAACCCTCCTTCGTTTCGAAAATTTAACTGGAAACTGAAATTTACGCTACACTCATTAAAGTAGTTTTTCTTTTATCGAATAACTAAAATACGACGAATAAAAAGTAACTAGACTAAACTCCTGCGCATCGCTTGATTAAAGACCTCGATCGTTATTACACACGCTTGCCGAAACAGGTAGGTTGATAACTTAGGATCTTCTAAATAATACAAAATAAATGACATACAGAGATTCGGTTAGATTATTATTGTTAGGTTATTCGCCGCCATGTGCCATAATTATGACGTTTTATTATTATTTATTACTGCCACAATTATGACGTTCATTCCGTCACCCAGTTTATCAAAGAAATTGACAGATACAGCGGCGGCAACAACGACGCCGCAACAGTAGGTAATAAGTAATAATATAAAGTGAAATAATGTACGGAACGGACCACGTGAGATTTCGTAACATCTGTCATCTAGATACATTTTTTCACTTGGTGTTTGTCAACGTACGATTGTCATCTGGTTAGAACGAAAATTTGATCCGCCCGCACTCACGCAGGCAAAGACAACACTTGGCCTCGTGAGTTGCGTGCCTCGCGCACATTTCGGAAATCCTGTATCATGACTGGCTTGATTTATATCCAGCGCGGCCGGCGATTAACTCCATGCTTGTGCATAGATCCGTCACTGCGCTGCGGTGAGTTAGAGTTATTATGCTGAGATTGATATGTAAAGGATACGGCGATGCGTAATGGCAGCTTCCGATGGTTTGTAATTGTGACTGTTCATACTTATTATATTATATTACAGTTTATATTTCAAAAAAATACAGATAGGTACCTACACCTTAAGACTGTGTGTCTTTAGCTAGGTAAATAATCGTCCAATATTACATCACTAATGTTTTAGTGTGTATAAAAACGTACATAAAGAGATCACCATGTTACTGAGTTGGTAGGTACACTATGTGCTCTTATTTATATATACACCCTATGTTATTTTTAATGTAGGTAATCGTTAGCTCGTTTGTCTATAATTAAAAGCAAAGATAACAGATTTAAGTCACCTTAGCAGATTTATGATTTACAAAGCCTAGAAACGTTCCTGACGTAGTTCTTGTTCGTGACGTATGTCCTATACCTACACGTATTTTATAGACGTCGAACCAATGCACTCTCTCTGCAAGTTTTAGAAATTAGAACCTAGTAAAAGATCTTCATCCGTTCCGATATATGGGTCAGAAAGGAAACATATTATGGGCCAGAGGGGGAGGGGGAGGAGAAAGGGGACTACGGTATGGGGTTCGTCAAAAAAGGAGTGTACAGGTTTTCAAATGGTCGTTAACGCATATTTAACGCCCTCGCAGTTTGCAGGTCTCCATAGGCTACTGTGATTGCTTACGATCAGGTGGGCTGTATCCTTACTTGCCACCGAAGTGTATAAAAAAAAACTTGTATGTATTATCGCACTAAAATTAATTATTTTTGATATCTATTAAATAATACCTTTTTGCGATATGGGTAGCTTATGAAATGATCTTTCTCTTAAATTGTCATGACATAAAGTTGGCATGGTTCATCTAGAGCCGTGTTTCTGCCAGATTTATAGCTGAAAGGTTCAAACTTGTGATAGCTTATATATAGACCGATTCATCACCACGGCACAGGTACTCTGTGAGGTCTGTTATTTATAAACACTAGAGAATTCTGAACAAAGACCAGAAAATCATAAAAGCTTTCAATCTCATTGTTTTTGTATTATTTGTTGTTTCATTCTTGCTACCATGCGCCACTTAACTACATAGGTACTCGTACGGACGTGCAAACTGAGTAAACAGACGGACAAACGTACATACATGAAGATACTATTATGGTGTCTCTCATTTTCGCAAAAGAAAAAAATAATTAGGCATAATTTCTAACGCTTAATTTATGTGTTTGCGCCCAAAACCAGTATCGACGTACTTTTGGGTTGTGCCAAAAATGTCCTTCTGTCCTCACGTCATCCTGTCTGTCCGAGTGTCATAGCCATTTTAATCGGAAATTACTATAAGATACATTTTAACGACATTTTGAGCGTAGTTGTATTTTGTGAGCTGCAACTTAGTTTACAAGATAAAATCTAAAACGACGGATGTGTCGTAATTATCCCCTTTTTTGCTTGTAATGATCCATTTTTTTGCTTGTAATTTTTTTCTTTTTTATGAAGGACATGAAGGTACGGAACCCTGCGGAAGGTCCGCACTTGGCCGGTTTCTATGGGGTACCTAGTCTTTATTGCTCACACGTCTGTTTCTAAATTAATCGTGCTGGCGCGGTAAGGACTGTGATCGATTTCCTTCATTTTGCAAAACTGTAGCCACGTTACGATTGATTGATCAATTATTGTTGACTCCCACTTAAAGTAATGATGGATCACGCACTATGATTATGACATCAGTTGGTCAAATAGATCATCAATTTTATTGCTGTGGAGGGCCCCGGTGAAATGATACTTAATAATGATAAAACAGATATTTATGAATGAGATATAAGTAAAATATGAATCGATGTTTTCTTTAGTAGGCATCTGCGTCCTCAAATCATCAACTTAAATGCATTATAATTTAGTTTTCACTGTGCTAATTTAATTTGCCAGTCTTATGTGGTTTTTACATCAGTAGATACGAAAAATAAAGGTACAGCCGGCAATAGGTAAATATATTTTTTGTCTATACACCAACCAGTAACTACTACTCTGTAACCGCAGCTCTAAGCCGCAGCTACCTGTTACAGAATGGCAAGTAGTTATTTTTGACGCGTAGTCTCATCCGCTATTATTGATGCTGACTGTACAGTGCGAAAATTCAATACGATGGAATAATCATTACCTATCATTAAGTACCATACAATTATTGTAATTTTGTAATTTTTGTCCTGTAGGTATGTATAAAAGCGGTGAACTTCTACACACACTCTGCACACGCGACTTTATAAATAATTATTAATAGTGAGATGATCATTAGCAGGTGCAATCTTGATTGGTTCTTCAACGGATCTACACCTACCGATCACGGTGAATGAAGACGTATAAAATATTATTTTATTACTTTTTAAGATACACAGCATTGTTCATTTTAATAGAGATTTAATGGAATACTTTTTAATGTCAAACGTCAGAAAACAAATGAAAAACCATGTTAAAAATTGTTACGGTTTCTATAGAATGTACTTAAAATTGGTAAACAAACTTTATGGATTTGACAACAAAACTTCTCAGCACTTACCTTAAAAAAACTCAAAAATCTACAGTTGTCGAATGTAATTAATTTTGTACGATCAAAATTAATTTTTGGCTTAGTTATATAGATTTTTCGTCCATCTTGTTGTTCGTTGTATGTAGTACAATTTTGGCGGCAGACCCCTAAGTTAAATACAAAAATACATTCCCTTAAGTAAGTAAGTAGTAAGTAAGCATTTGTATTTAGAATTAAGCATAGAATTCGTCATTTCAAATTGAATCCTTGCCTAAGGCAAAACTAGAATAACAAATTTAACGAAGGTAGAATTACTTATAATTAAAAATAAACATCTCAGACATTATTCATTAGCATCTTCCGCCGTAAGATGAAATGTTCTAATATATATACAGTAGTTTAAACTTCCCTAAGTACGAGTAATTAATGGTGCCAACTGATGATGCTAATTATATAATTTATCCATTATGTCCAGGCTATGTTCATGGTAAAAGTTTTACAGCATTTTAACAACTTTTAACGACCACGTCCGGTCGGCTCTAACCCGATGGTCGCCAATTACAGAGACACGCCATTTTTATGACAACTTATGTTTAAGTTTTTTGATGTCACAATTAACGGTATTATTCGACAATTGAGGATAACTGAATATTTTTTGCGTGAACTTTATAAAAATGATAACTATTTAATTACACAAACGGGTCTACCGCGATATAATTTCATTGTTTTTACCTTTAATTCCGACGTTTCAGCTGAGTTGCACCAGCTGTGGTCACGGAAAGACTGACGTCCCAACAAATGTCAACGGAGATATTAATAAAACACCACTAAACTACCCGAAATTAGTTTATAAAAATGTTCGGGGTAGACAAAGAAATTGCAGCTACCCGTTAAAGTTTAATGTTTATTGTCCACGGCACGACACGCAACACTCACAGTATCCGTACACTGGTCCGAAGATATATCCGCTGGTTTCAACATTTGAATCACTGGTCCCCAAGTAGACGATAATTTGTACCCGTCCTCACGATTGAAATTTTTAGGGTGTTTTTCAACGAGCGACACTATTATCCGCGGATCGTGAGAGAGGCGATTGAAATTAAAAAACACCCTAAAAATTTCAATCGTGAGGACGGGTACAAATTATCGTCTACTTGGGGACCAGTGATTCAAATGTTGAAACCAGCGGATATATCTTCGGACCAGTGTACGGATACTGTGAGTGTTGCGTGTCGTGCCGTGGACAATAAACATTAAACTTTAACGGGTAGCTGCAATTTCTTTGTCTACCCCGAACATTTTTATAAACTAATTTCGGGTAGTTTAGTGGTGTTTTATTAATATCTCCGTTGACATTTGTTGGGACGTCAGTCTTTCCGTGACCACAGCTGGTGCAACTCAGCTGAAACGTCGGAATTAAAGGTAAAAACAATGAAATTATATCGCGGTAGACCCGTTTGTGTAATTAAATATGTGTACAAAACGCGAGAGTTTAAAGTGTTAAAATGATAACTATACTGACAATTAAAAGCTTAACATGTTATTTATTTGCGACAAATAACGAAGTAAAGAAATGTGAAAATAAATGGGATCGTGTAATCTTTATTTTTAGGGATCCGTACCCAAAGGATAAAAACGGGGCCCTATTACTAAGAATCCACTTTACGTCTGTCCGTCTGTCTGTCTCCAGGCTGTATCTCACGAACCGTGATAGTTGCCGCTATAATAACAAATTTATATAATATAGATACTCAAAAGTACGGAACCGTCGGTGGGCGAGTCCGACTCGCACTTGTCCGGTTTTTTTATTATTTAAATTCAATGGTTGGCATCATGCAAAAGGGATGTATTAAACATTTTTTTAACGAAATAAGGCTAGCTTATGTTGAAAAGTATATCATCAATTGTGTCGCTTAACTTCAAACTCGGGTAAATCCATTCGACCCTCTCAGCAAATATCTACCCTATTACCTTTTCTTAATACCAAAATCGCATAATTTGACAGATGGATTTACCCGAGTTTGAAGTTAAGCGACTCAATTGTTCCTAATAGTAGGTAGGTACTAAAGAAACAAAATCCTGAGAATTAATTAACATATTTTTGTGATAATTTTTGGGTTAAAGTTAAATCTCTCAAACAGATAACCAATATGGAATATGTATATATTATATATGTATATTATCAGGTACCAATATTATATACGAATAGATTTAGGTTCTTCTATCCTTATGTCGTGACTCTTTTTGGACGGCTCCAAGACATTCGTTAAAAGCTATCATATCAAAAATCTTCTCGGTTCTCGTATAATACTGACAATGTAACGTTTTCCCTCCTCTACGTTCAGTTCGGCTCACGATGGCTAGATTTAAAAGCCGGACACTCTTATCTCTGAAGTTAATATTGTTCGAAGACCCTAACCTAACCCTTTAAATGCAAAGTATCAGACACAAAAAATGTACCTGGAATAGTACTAGCAGTCTAGCACCTCTACCTATGGTAAAAGTAATTACAATTAATGTATATATTAGCTGCTGAAATATATAGTTTGTATATCTAAGGTTATTAGGGGAAAGCAGTGTAGAGTAGAAATAGACGAAAAATGATATACTTAGGCATATTTAATCTCCATAAAGTGTGTCTTGTTCACAGTAACTTATCAGTTATCAGTAATTATATCGGTACGGTATGAAGGATTTTGGGATAAATATGTCCTGCGTTTTTGTGAAATATTAATAAGTCAGCAGCAAATGTCAACCCATAGATCCTTAGTCACAATCTTTTATGTTTAATAACATAATATTATTAGGAAATATTCAATGAACTAATAATTTAAAAAAAAACGGATAACATTTCTTGAAGTAGAATTAGCCTGCTGTTGAAGTTCCATTAAAACTAATGAAAACTATAGGTACAAAACGTATAATTTTAAAAGTTTTCAAGTAGGTAGGTACTATTTTCTTTATCCACGAATGACGTAAAAGCCTGCCTTCTTATCTCCAAACATAGGCTAGTTAAATTTCCACCTGCCAGAAACTCAGTCGATAAAGTACCACTATTGAATGTTCGACTACATTCCACGTTCCGTTATCGGCACAATGCATGTTCTGCGGTGTTGATAATCTACTCCATAGATCCAGCCGATAAGCATATCGCGGGTTATGTAGTGCCGGTGTCAGTTTGACAAGATTGAAGGTTTATTGATGGTTGAGTTTGTCATAGTAGGTAATGTGTGAAATGACCACAAATCTAAGTACGCTTTTAGGTAATTGAAGTGTGTAAAAGTAAAGCCATCACGTTTATGTTCAATTAATGGGCACGAAATAATCAGACTACAAATAATATAAAGCTAAGAAGCCCATTTTTGGTATACAACAACACTGATTTAAACTTTCACGATTTTTACATATTCGTCGGAGGTACCTAAATCTTACAAGGATTATACGCGATTAAGTCCCGTTTTACAATTTAATATTGGTATGATGGTATGATTGATAATAGGCTAGCTAGGATAAAGTTGTTATTATTTAGGACTTTTATTTATCTTATGTACTATTTAGTTTTTAAAAATTGTTCCATAAATAACTAGATATAGGTAAGATTAATTTGCAATGCCCCACCAGGGTGCCATGTGTTCTAAAATTGTTTTGTTGTAACAACTTTATTATGTCCCTACCAGGGTTCGCAATAAACGATTCTATTCTAATTTAGCTTTAAATTTAACTGTATGTATATCCTCTAGCCGCCCATACGTCAAACCTTGCCAAGCAAAATGAAATTCTATTTTGTCAACGCAAAGTTCTAATTAGAATGGAACAGGAGATTTTTATAGGTCTCTGGGCGGCTAGAGGATATAGGTCCCGTCTTCGACAAAGTAGACCTGTTTTTTTACATTATTAGGTACCTACACTAAATAGATATCGTACAATATCATGGGTAACATACAATTGCACATTATGGCTTAAATCTAGCATGAGATCTAAAACAAGTATACACAGAATGTTTTACAATTAAGCGGAAATATTACAAACTAATTAACCCCATTTGATAGCGACAGTGAAAAATATCAGAGAAGAAATAACTATCTAAACATAACATATTTTGTTGTGGCATGCTGCAGCAGACTTTTGGCTGGTATGATGATGATTAATTAGAAGCCACAGGTGTATTGCACCGCCCCATAACCTATGCAGGGCGCGACACCTGATTGGAACTGCAATTATTCAACACGAACGAACGGACGAATACTAATGCTCACAATATATTTCAAGTTTGTTCTGAAACTTAGATGGAGTGTAACTTGCTGTATGGTGGTTTATTGCTAAACGGATTCTTAGTTTTGAAATTTATTTAATATTCGACGGAGGGTCTATCTGACTCCGTTTGCTAGCAGTAAGTGTAGCCCTGTTTAGACGGTTTAAGGCGACGGTAGCGGTGGGTAAAATTTCATATTCTGTCAATTTACCCCATTTCACACACAAGCGCACTTCACGCACACTACCTCACTTTACTGGGACAGGTCAGTGACCCATCATGTTTTTTTTAAGATTGGACTTTTAGTTTAGTATTAACCACTAGCCTCCTTTGAGGGTAAAAGCGTTCCATTGAAAGATGAAAGAGAAACAATGCATTTAATCCACTGAAATATGAAACCTATGGAAGTGAAACGTCAACGAATAATGCGTGCCACTGTGACGTCATCTTAGAACTAAACATGGCGGTTTTAGTGCTGCCCAGAAGATTTTTACTGTTACTAGGTTTTATCGATACATCGATAACTTTTTAACGTTCTCGGCTCATTTTATTTAAAATACTAAGTATGTATTATTTGTGGAGTTTATGTTTTAATAGGAAGTAAGTAAATAAATAAAAATTCTTTATTAGTATATTGTTATGTGAAAAGATACTTTGATTGAGTAAGATGTGTGGAGTCTAGGACAATTTCGTGCTTCAAATTTGACAGGTAAACGAGATGACGCTGTACTACTCAATACATATTGCGATTTTTGCGGTAACTCTGATTTTCAAAAGTTGACGTTTGACAACTTAGTGACCGCAAAACACATGGCGCAGTACAGCGCCATCTGTTTTGGATGTCAGAATAAGTGTACGTGTTTTTCTTGGACTTTACCTCTCCATTACAATCAATTTTGTTGTGTTGCTAACCCTAAAGTCTGTAACACACTACCGCACTGCACCTCGACCTTGGTGCGCCGTATCTATAAGTGAGAGCGATACAAAATTCAAGCTTATTAAGCGACGGGTGAAAAAAAAACAAAACTCCTTCAGAACATTTTTTTATTACAATAATAAGGAACGACTTCCGCTCTTCAACTTCTTCAACATTTATTCAGCAAATAGGCTACAAGGGCATTTTTATACGTCAACATTGAATTTACATACAAGCAAAAATAATAACAATACATTAACCATTTTATAAATTACAACTATATGTAAGTATATGGTCTCTTAATGTCGAATTATATAAAAAAAATATAATAATGATATAAAAAAGCCCGCAGGGCAGCTTGTGGAGTAACGACCCCACGGCCCCGAGTTACCCTAGTCCTCCCGAGAGTCGGTCAGGATCTCCATCTCCAGACACTTTCTTTTTATGTTCATTTCTTGGTAACCTATAAAAAATGATTTAATTATTAAATTAAGATAATTTAGTTGGTTTGAAGCGGGGTAGCATGATAAAATAAGAAAATATAAATAGGCAATCATAATATATCGATATCAAAGTCGATAAATAAAGTACAACCCTAGCTGAAATGTTTACATTATTTAAGCGTAAAAATATAGTTAAATAAATCCAATCACTTCATGATCTATAACTGCACAGAAGAACCTTGCTATTTATAATGTGAAACATCCTTACATTTCCCAGGAACATTAACAATAACCAATATTTTTCATGTAAATGATAGCGTACCTGTGTAAGGTTAAAGATGGCTGATTTGGTGGTTTTCTTATGCCGCACCCTAATACACTACACACTGGCATATTCGCGACGTAATTATTCACATTTGGCTTCAATTATTTTCAATCACAAGCAAAATATTGAAAGATAATTAATAATTTTAATTTTCACCACGACTTTTTGACAGGACAAGTACCGGCTGAACTGACAGACAATGACATTTGCAGAACTAAACATGGCGGATTTTCGGCCGCATTAGGTATTTACGTATTTTCATGGAACACTTTATGTACGTACTGAAATACTGTCATCTTTTTTTGCTATGGGTTACAGTGCTGAGTAAAAACGAGACAGATATATATTTATGTGTGTGCCGTCAAAATGGGTGCTATTTCTATAAGCAATTGTACGTATAGAACAATATGTCTTGTCCCTATTATATAGGTCCATGATTTAATCTTGCTTTCCTTGTCTGTTCATGTCACACGTGACGTACTTACCTATTTAATTAATTTGATTGTTGACTGTTTTACTACCTAATATTGCTTTGTCGAGATACGCGTTTTGTACAATTAAAGCGAATAAAACAAGATGTCATTAAGTCAGATGTAAAATGTTATTTACTACTCTATACGGTTTTTCATAAGGTGCAAAATCCATTTTTTTTTATTTTTTTTTATTTATTTAAGGATCACCAACGGATAATACATCTACACAATTACATAGAAACAAGGACATTTAACAATAACAGATGCTTAGCCACTTATAGGTGACCACAGCTCACACGTGTACATATCAAAGAGAGTATACATAAAAACAACTAAAATTTACTTAAAGTTACTTAAATTTACATAGAGTAGAGAAATATGAACAGGAAAACATGTGTAAGCATGCAGACATAGAATTAAAATAGTAATAAAGTACCATGGGATGAAATGTAGAGGCCATTCCTCTAGTGTGACTTATTTAGATGCGAGGCAATTGCGTTTCTGAATTTTAACTCTGGATCATTAAGTATATCTATACTCCTGGAATCAGGGATGGAGTTGTATAGCCGTACCATCCTAGAGATTGGCGAGTTGGTGCCTAGCCTTGTTCTCCTAAAGCGCTCTTTAAACAGTTTGTAGGTCCCTTTTCTAGGTAATCTATTAGGTATGGTAAAGTTTACAGTTTTTAGCAACTCAGGACAGCATATACCTCTACAGTTAACTAGCTTATGAAGGAACATCAAGTCGTGAACTTTTCTTCTGTTACTGAGAGTAGAGAGTTTGAAAAATTTTAAACGGTCTTGATAAGATCTCAAACACCGTGCTTTTCCGGATGTATAGCTCAATATAGCCAAGAAGTGCTTTTGCACTCTCTCGATCCGGTTCTTTCATTAGGAATTTAAATAAATAAAGTTTCAGCAGGGTGGCAATTCCATTTTGGCGGATAAAGCGAAACAGAATAGTTATATCGAACCTGCTTACAAATTTTCACGAGAATCAGTTGTGAAATGTGATCTGCAAAGGAGAACATACAAAAGCATTTTTGCCCAAGCTGAAACGGAGACCTTTGCTAACGCTCGGCCAATGATGGTTTAGGTACACCTATAAAAAATGGTTGTCCCTGCTGTAATTTTAATATCTTTATATTTCAACGGTATAGTTTTGCCTTCAAAAATAATCGGTATCGCTAAACAATAGCGGTACCTTACTACTTATACGTTCACGAAATCGGTTTCTGCATAACTTGATTGTTAGTAAACTAACCTGAAAAATAATCTCAAAATCACCGAAACATTTATGTACAGTCACCTGCAAAAATATGTTACGTCATTAGCGCCAACTTTGCCTCCAGGGAAACTTTGCCCAAAACGACAATTTTAAATAAATTCGTTAATGAAGAAAAAATTATAATAGTTATGGCCACCCTGCTATTTTTAGTAGAAAATAGGTTATATTTCTAACAAAACTATATACCAAACTTGTGCATAACTTGACTTGGAAATTTAGAGTTTGAGCGAGTTGTCTAATATAGGGTATATTTCGGCGGGCAAAAAATTGATAAATAATGAATGCAAGTAGAAAAAATTGAGAACCCTTTGACAAATATTTCCGGGTTTGAGTTATAACACATGAAGCATAGATTGTCTATTGAGATTTAAACTAAAAAGGCCTAAATACACAAAAGTTTTAGCGGTGGGCAAAGTAATCCGGTAATTTGGCATCTATACCAACATTGCCCACCACCAAAAACGGATTAGGGTTGTCACTTTCATCTAATTTACCCAACTTCGCAAGTAAAAGAAGGTTATGTTTGTACACTAAAATAAGTTTATAAATATATACTGTATTTAATTTGTCTTATTATCCTTTATTTAGATGTTTTATCCCGTTAACGAATGAAAAACACAACAAAAATCATATTTTTGGCCATTAAACTATTGTAACAGATTTTCTCAAAAGTGACAACCCTAGCCTTTGTAAAATGCTTAGGCGAGCCTTATTTGGAAATGGGCAAAAACGGGTAGGCAACATTGCCCAGCAAATTTATTTTAAAGTTTTTACACTTATCGCTAAGTTATTAACAGGGAATGGTAGGATTGCCCAAAACCTTTAAGTGATCCTTAGACATCATCATCATACGAGCTGTATTTGAATACCAAATTCACGTGGGCAATGTTGGCGAAAACCCCGGATATCTTTGCCCGCCCTCTAAAACGCAAAAAAATGAGTAAAAACACGATAAAAAATATTAAAAAATATTATATTATATATTTACTATTTTTTTTTTCAAATAAACTGATGCGTTTGATCACAATGGACGTGCTGAGCAAAAAACGTCATATGATGTGATGTTTTTTGAGAAATTCGTTTTAAAAAATAAGCGGGCAAAGTTGGTGATAATGACGGTACCTACTCTTCGAAGGCCGCAAAAATATGTGACATGGTCTTATGGTTCTACAAATAAGATCGTGTCAGATATTTTTGCGGCCTTCGTTGTGTAACATAAATTGCAGGCGACTGTACATTTGGAATAATTATTTTATTTAGTTTCAACGAAAGTTTCAAGTTTAGTACGAAAATACTTCATATATGCAATATGCACAAAATGTAGACCTAATCGAAATAAAACATTGCTTTTTATAGGTAATTTATAAAACATTCGATACATAGGTATACATAACAATAACTAGAGCGCTATTGGCCTGTAAGCTTCATCTCGGTCTCCAAAGCCGCAAAAACTCGCTAGTACTTAGTGCTGGTCTAGCCGTTATTTTTTCTTGAAGATTTTCAGCACGTACACGCATTATACATATAGACGGAACGAACCGCATAATCATTATCATTTATTCGTCGCAATCTATGGTATTACAGATCTAGGTACAAGACTTTCAGGTATTACTTATACGAATTACATAACTCTTCCTGTTAATAGGCATTATTTTAAGATAAAAGTTCTATAATATAATACAAGATTACAATTGTCATCACTCATCAAAATTCATTGACGTACAGAAGTCAAATACGTTTTTAAACTGACGCAAAATGATACCAGCATAATAAAAATTGATCCCAATCAGTAAAGATGAGTCTTTAAACTTTTTTCATTTTAAGCGAGTTTTGAAGGAACATAATACTTAAATTCGACTGTAATCGTATTGTTTTAAGATAGTTTACTGCGGTTTTCAACCATTATAACAGCAAATCAAATTTAAATGAGACGCGAGCTGATATTTATGTACCCTATTTTTTGAAATACAATTTATCTACCGGTATACTTTCTCGTGTGCGTATATGATTTAATGTCAATATAATTGTCAAAAGCAAGAAAATCAAGCTGTCATTTTCATTTGAAGAAGTACACGTGTGCTCCGGTGTAGCCCCAACGGGCATCTGACTTGAAGAAGAATTTTGAGTGATGTCGTCAATGTATGGAAATTGTTCGAAAGTTTACATTTGAGATTGGATTTCTGTGTTGTCTTTGTGAGTAAAAATATAAATCGATAATAAATTGGTAGCTGAATTATCTAGCTTTCAGAATCATACAATAATTCAATTACTGTCAAAGACAAAATTGTTTTGCTTCTGTCTCAAACGGAACTCCATATTTTGATTTTTTGATACTTTTAGTGTCGATTTGTAGAGAATAACAGCAAATTAAAAATACAATGGCATGAAGAGTCGGTACACGGTTTCTTCGTGAACAAATTTATGTGTAATTTAATGCAATTATTAAACATTTATTGAACAAATTATGGTTACAAAGTGATGTCTAAATCGAAAACGTCATATACCGGCCCCTTAAAAATTGCATGCAAATTTCGATACATTGCAAACTACAGAGTACATACATTGAATTCATTCAATCGACCAAATACCGCAATGTAACGAAAATCGCATGCAAGTTCTTGAACCGTCTAAATGGGGTGTCTGTTGTGATTTGTGGTCAAATTTCGGAGCTAATAGATGTTTGTGGTATATCGGAATCAAATATTGACACAAATGTCACAGGCTCCTAACTGTTCCCTTTTAAAAGACAAATTCAAATATAATTTTGAACTATAATGGAATAAAAGAAGGTTGAAATTCAAAACTGCTAAAATGCCTCTGGGACTTAGGAGGATAGAATAGTATCATAATCTCGTATGCACGGCACATCACCTGATTGGAGCAATTATTCAACACTAACAAACCGACGAATACTAATGTGCTCAATATATTCTACCCTAGTACCCGCGACACGGACCCTACATTGTCCAAGGAAGTAAATACCACTTAAACTGAACATTGGAAATTGATTTTAACACCGTTCTGAACTTCCTCGTTTGAATCAATTTAAATTTGAGTAATGAATGTGGATAATGGAATAAATTGGTCGTAGGTGCGAATATTAATTAATCATGGTCAGTCAGCAGCAAAAACTGCTGGGGTTTTTACAAGTTTATAAGGATCAGGTTCTTTAAAAGTGACAAATAAAACCAAAATCTCTATCTCTTGTTCTCCTTAGTCGTAAACTCTTGACAGAAAAAAACGTGGTCATGGAGATCGTTGCAATTCCCTTTGATATTATCTCCCGCCATCTCTCTCTCCATTCAGTGCCTTTCTTGATCTTTAAACGTGTTCCTAAAAATAGTTGAGTTTTCTAAATTTTTTCAGGGTCCCACCTGTAGATCTGGGCGTGAGGTCAATGGGACCAAGGGTGATATTCAAATGGTCCAGCTGTCTAGGTCTAGTCTAATTTTTACTTCGGTTAAAAATAGTATAAATAATAATACTAAAAAAACCTCGTTAATATTAATAGATAACCTTACAAATATAAGTGTTTACAACTTAAGTTTTCATTGAGGGATATAACTTTCACACAGGAACAAAGTAAAAAGAGTAAAATCTCAAGTTCACATTCACAGGAGCCATTTGATGCACGCAGTGATAACATCAGAGATGCTGGATAAGATCCAGATGTTACGTACCGTGGGCACGGGTAACACTTTGCTAATGTTATTGTTTAGCACAGGTTTTCTCAACCTTTTTTTATTAGGTAAACAAATCTAAACAAGAATGCTAAGCCTGTATATTTGTGTTAAATGTCCTACCTACATCTTTGAGGATAGAATAAATATGTGGAGTCTGTCGCCGGCTATGCAATCCATAAAAAATAATGTTACTTGTACGTAAACCATGCAGATAACCTAACGAGGTGTGTTATTACTGACGAGTATCGCTAAGTGGAGGCGAGTCGATCGCTTGTATTTAGTACTACTACTACTGTTATATAAGCGTTTTAAGGCCACGGCTAAAACCAGTGCCTGTGCCTAAAAAGCAAACTCCCGACTGCCTTGAAGCATAGGATGGAATCTGGAAGGCGTTGAATGAGAAGATTTCAAAAATTCTAGTTCCCCTCTGGTTATCTCAAGACTCGACTCAGCCGCGTCAGCGCAACAGATTTAAAAAATATATAAGTAGTGAAGTTTCCAACGTTGCAACGTCGTGACTGATGAAATATTTTTATTTTTAGGATCCCGTCCAAATGGAAATATTAAAATAAAACTTTTTGCTCTTCACGCTCACCAAGGACCTTTATTAAGAGAAGCAATATGATCAATATGGACAATATTATAAACAATTCGGAAGTCCTCTATTGATGCAACAAGGATAAGGCAGCCTTCATATCCTACAATCTCGACTAGATCATACCACACATATCCCTGCTAATATTTTAAGTGCGAAAGTAACTTTGTCTGTCTGTTTGTTACCTCTTTACTCTTAAACCGCTGAACCAATTTAGATAAAGTTTGGTATTGAGATAGTTTAAAGCCTGAGAAAAGACATAAGTAGGATAGTTTTTATGAATCATCAATAATTCATCATCATTATCATTATTATTCCACGCAGATGAAGTCGGGAGCGGGGATGATATATTACCTAAAGTGACTAAAGTAAGCTTTCCACCAAAGTGTGTCTTTCTTTAATATTTGTATAAATAGGTAACCTACAAAACCTTTTATTATTTGCTTCCTCCGGCCAGTTGTTAAGGAAGGTGTCCAGGTCGTCCAGCCATCTCCGTCTATGTCTGCCCCCAAATGCGACTGCTGCTCATAAATACAATAAATCTACATCAAAGATTTGCAACTTTCAAAATTCCTCGTTGCTGCAAAGCCTTGCCTACGTCCCGGAAATTGTCTACCGGAATACGCAACATCAAAGCCTTGTTAAAATAAATTTAGCTCTCCATCCTTACACAGTAAGTAACTAGATCCGTTCACTAGACGTAATTTCTTAATTACAATTAGAGGAAAGACTGCGGGCATATTTTGCATGCTCCCGACCCGACCAATTCCTAAGAGACGGAAACCTTCCCTCCAAACGTAACGCAATACCCCAGCTCCATACTGTCCTAAGTGTTTTTCATTCTTTACGCGATTGTATCCCCTATTAATAGACGATAAATCCTATATTTGCAAGTACACATATGGACTTAAGTCACTTTTGCTCTTGTAGACATTACAAAGTATTCACATTCTTTCAAATAAGGCTTCACTTGACTAATGAGGAATCGCAAGTATGTATTTGATAGAGAGTAGTTTGGGTTATCTGATCGCTGTGTTTCGAAGTTAAATATAATTTTGTTTCCTTCTCGTAGCTTTTTAGGTAGATGACTTCTTGTGTGTTTAAAACATCTGTGTCTTTTCGACTTAATTAACACAACACAAAGTTTATAATATGTCAATATATCTAATCATCAAATATTGTCATAAGACTGTTTTCGGAAAGAAGATTGTAACTGTAGTTACCCAACTATGTACTTCAGCAATTCAACGGTTTTTACATATATGGACGAAATCGCGTTGATGTTCGTATTAGTTAAATTGCTCTCACATTCAGTTCATTGGCAGGAATTGATTATGGGTGTCACTTAGTGTACCTATTGCTACTTCGCCACACCAGCAAGCGAGCAAGTTATCCATAAAACACAAAATCGTATCACTGGATCATTAATTTTATTGTAAATGATTGACTTGAATGGCGCACTGCGGGTTTTTTAACCCGTCGCCTGCAGCTGGACGGATGCTGGCTCGCCACGCGTCAAATTTATCATAAAATGATAAATGGCAAGTTCGCGCAGCTTCGCTCAGTTTTTGTCAGCACATTGATACGGTTAAAGCAGGAAATGACGGGAATTTTTGTGGACGATTATTGCAACTATGTAAGAGATGCCTCGTCTGACATGTCAGGAAAGAGTTATGCAAGTTTGATAGCAAGTCTGATGTCGAGGCAATGATATGAGCGAAAAACCGTTTTATTCAGTTCATACATAATTATTTCTGTGCAAAACACTGTTATCAATTGGAAAAACAGCCATGTTTATCAGTAGAAAATGTCTTTTAAACTTAAATAAGGATTCCTTTCTACCTTTTCTCGGAATCCTAAAAAAGTGAAACTTTTGATATTAGTATTGCCTAACTTCTGTTTTTACTAATTTTATACGAGTATATAGGTAATGTGACTCATTTTATTCATACTATTAAATCGAAATAAATAGAAAACTCTCATGGTACTCCGATATCACTACTTTTTTAGGGTTTCGTAGTCACCTAGAAACCCTTATAGTTTCGACATGTCTGTCTGTCTGTCTGTCCAAGGGTTTGCTCCGTGATCGTTAGTGCTAGAAAGCTGCAATTTTTTGCACGGATACATAAATCATGCATTGCGACAGAACGGTAAAATAAAAAGTAAAAAAAAAAAAAAATGTTACATGTTTGTCCCATACAAAAAGTTTTTTATTGTATTTTTTTTTGCTTTGTGCCAATAGTGTGGGATATCGTTGGATAGGTCTTTCAAAACGAATACGGGTCTTTTATAACCATTTCTTGATATAGGTAGTTAATATTTTCGGAAATATGCGCTCCGTAAGAAAAAAAATATGTGTCCTCCCCCTCTAACTTTTGAACCACGGGTCCAAAAAATATGAAAAAAATCGTGAAACAAGTGCTTAATAAATAATTTCAATGAAAACTATAGCGAACACGATCGGTTTAGTCGTTTTTTAGTTATTGCATAAATCTTCTTTTGCAATAACTAAAAAACGACGAAATAATATAAAGGTAAGGTATAAATTATTATTGCTATTTGTCCTTTATTTTTTGTAATAAAGCTTAATGTATTATAAACATTACATTAGGTAATACAAGGTAGTATACGAAAACAAGTATTAGTTTTCGTAAAAAATAGGGTTTGTTAATTTGCAACCTCAATGGCTTTGTTTTAAACTCAATAAGGAAATAAACTTCCTTTTCCTCGACAACAATATGTATCGAGTTATTGTTTACTTAGGGCCACTAACCCGGGGTTAAGCAATTAACCCAGTGTCAAACTGTACTAGTACCATGGTAACTCCAGGATTAACCGGTTAACCCGGGTTAGTGGAATGGTGCAAGTGGCGCTCAGTAGGTCCCGCGTCACCACTCATTCATTATTCTTTGTTAAATGAAGGACGAAGCGATTGTTAAATAGTATTTACAATTAAATACATAGTTGTTTTCTGTTAATGAAATACTCGTATTAGAAAACGGAAAAAAATAGTTTATAATAGATTAGTTCAACGACCTCCTAGCAGTCCTAGCCTAGTCGGTAGTGACAGGGACCCTGCCTGCGCAGCTGGAGGTCCGAGGTTCGAATCCCGGTAAGGGTATTTATTTATTTGCGTGTTCATCACAAATATTTGTTTATCAGTTATGGATGTTTTCTATTGTATTTAAGGATTTATATTATAAGGGATTTATATTATATATTTATAAGGATATATGTCTACGATATCGCCATCTAGTACCCACAACATAAGCCTTGTAGAGCTTATTGTGGGGCTTGGTCAATTTGTGTAAGATTATCGTATTATATTTAATGTAGTTATTTATAATTTTTACAGGTGTTACGTACAATATATTTTACACCTTTTTATACCAGTTAACTAAAGGAAATTTACCATTTATATTACTAATATATATTCTAATAGACATTAATTAGATATTCCGATCTTCCGTCATAGATATTAAAGAATATTGACAACAGGTGACAAGGTGATGTCCTTGTTTGCCCTTTAATATAGTTTTTTTTGCAACAGACTCATTAAATAGGTACTTAATGTTTGCGTTTATGGAATATCTTTGCGATTAACTAAATGGTCATACTTAGCTCTAGCCGCCAGTGTATGTTATATCTTAATTCAAACTGAATAATTTACTAGTTACGTTTATATACATACTAATTATTGCTATTAATCCAATAATAGTGTAATAATAATGGCCGCATTTAGTAACAGCAATAACGCTTCATACTAGAATCTATATAACGAAGTAGAGAAGTAGGGTACAAAAAAGTACATATGTACTTCTTAACATACTTCTTGAAACTAAAGCTGCACAGGTAATTAGCGGTTTGGTTTAACAAAAGTTACAAAAGATAACAATACCATTCATCGTCAGGTAGTCTCTCAAGTGGATACCGATATTTTAAAATCATCCCACTATACACGGTGCACGGTAAACACAAGCACCGACGACGGCAATGTTCGACACATATATGTATTATGTAATTGCCGTGTTAGTCTATGTCTCTCGCACAGCTGGGTGCCGCTGTTTAAATGTTGAGCATTTGTTTTAATCTGACAATAGAAAGCTTGTTGACATGTATATACAGAGTGGAAAGATATGTCGGGCCCTGGAGGGAAACTACCTTAAATCCTTAAGCTGGCTCATTTTACTTAAAGGAGACATTACTTTATTTTTAAAAAGAAATAAAACTACATTCAAAGATTTTTCTTTTTTCTTCAATTTTGCTTGTCTAAAAATATTATTGAGTACTAAATATTCGATTTTATGGATATTTTGTACGACAGACGAGTGTAAGACCTAATGTTTCTTGGAGAAATGTTATCATTCACATTAACTGGATCGACTAGTAGAAAAAAAATAGCGAGTGTATATTTTTTGGAAGTTTTACTCGGTTCGATTCCCGGTCGAGACAAGCGAATTTTTAAAAATCTTTGATTGCAGTTTTGTTTCTTTTTTAAAATAAAGGAATGTCTCCTTTATGAGCCAACTTAAGGATTTAAGGTAGTTTCCCTCCAGGGCCCGACATATCTTTCCACACTGTATATTGACTCACATTTATAGACGGGTTTATCGCGAATTTATTTTACTACCTTTATTTACCAACGTTTTGACACATGCTTTAATGTCCTTTTTTGACATTTTGCTGGGACATCAGTTAGCCGCGACCACGACCAGTAAAACCTGTGTCGAAACGTCGGTAAATAAAGGTAATAAAATAAATTCGCGATGGACCCGTCTATAAATGTGAGTTAATTTGTGTTCAAAACGCGAAAGTTTTAAACATGTATACCGGGTGTGGCCTGTAACATGAGCAAAAAATTAAACTGTAGGCTAGTACTCCTCATACTGATCAACATTTGTTCAGCGACTTTTAAAATCAACTTGTGGTTTGATTTTTAATACACTTTAAAGTTTATTCTAAGACGCAATGTATTGCGAATTTTGTTATGTTTAAGGCGTGATAAGCAACGTCAATCACAATGATATGGCGTGGCGATGGCGTCCATTGAAGATAATATTTATTTTGTATGAAAAATAGGGAGTCTAAATACTTCATAATTTTTAAAAGTTGTTGAACAAAAGTGTCACGGTTTGAGGAGTACAATCTATGTTTTAATTCTTTGCTCGTGTTACAGGCCACACCCGGTATACAGGGTGATTTCGGGGTCGTGGAGCAAGAGAGCCAGACATCATACAGAATCCAAAGATGAGCCTAATGATGTTGTTAATTATTGTTTATCACCAATAATGATGATTATTTTCCAGATGACAAGTAGGAAAAAACATTCTTGCATACAATTTGGTGACCCTACTCAATGTGACGTCTTGTCGCTTTCCATACAGCGTATGTCAAAAGTCATAGGGTGGCCATAATAACTTAGTATAACATTAATTTTACTTGAAAAATAAGAACAATTCAAGTAATTATCTTTTAATCAAATACTACCATATGATAATGTGGATCATTTACAGAGTCAGAAAAAGTGGTTCTGTATCACGACCCCGAAATCACCCTGTATAATCAGCATACCTACATATAGTTAGCAACAAAAATAACTAAGTGGGAGAGATAAAATATGTGAACTTTTATTTAACCACTTTCAAATAGAACTCTCGATTTCACATCATGTAAGTATTCAAATTTAAGGTAAGAATTTCTTGTTTTGACATTGGAAATGTCTTTTCGTTCGCTCCAGTATACGGTCCGATTTCACGAAAAAGTGCGATCCCCTTATATCTCGGAAAGTTGTGAAGATATGATATTAAAAAATAGGCTCAACAGACGCATAATTACGAGAGCTGTAAGGTGCAAAAATAATTATTCGAGAAAGTCAAAATCAAAAAAGTTATGGTCGAAATAGTGAAAATAAAATTCAATTTTTTCCGAATTTTTGATTTTGGTGCTCGATAATTTGGAAACGAAGAATGATATCAAAAATTTGAGAAATACGGCTCTGGACAATTTAGTCAGCTACAATTTGAGCCTAAAACAAAGACGATCGGGTTAAGGGTTTGCCCTGTAGCCTAACCTTAAAATAGTCAAAAAGTCAGAACGACATTTTTCACAGGACATTTATGACTTCATGTTTCGCAGAGTTCGTTATCGGTGTTTGTTGTGAATTATCGGGATTATGACGGCAGAATAACACTTGCACTGCGTGGGCTTTCAAAATCGCTGCAGATTTTTCTTGGTCTAACTCTATCTATCCTGTTTGAGACGGGCGTAGATAACGAGGGAGAGGGAGAGGGAGAGGGAGAGGGAGAGGGAGAGGGAGAGGGAGAGGGAGAGGGAGAGGGAGAGGGAGAGGGAGAGGGAGAGGGAGAGGGAGAGGGAGAGGGAGAGGGAGAGGGAGAGGGAGAGGGAGAGGGAGAGGGAGAGGGAGAGGGAGAGGGAGAGGGAGAGGGAGAGGGAGAGGGAGAGGGAGAGGGAGAGGGAGAGGGAGAGGGAGAGGGAGAGGGAGAGGGAGAGGGAGAGGGAGAGGGAGAGGGAGAGGGAGAGGGAGAGGGAGAGGGAGAGGGAGAGGGAGAGGGAGAGGGAGAGGGAGAGGGAGAGGGAGAGGGAGAGGGAGAGGGAGAGGGAGAGGGAGAGGGAGAGGGAGAGGGAGAGGGAGAGGGAGAGGGAGAGGGAGAGGGAGAGGGAGAGGGAGAGGGAGAGGGAGAGGGAGAGGGAGAGGGAGAGGGAGAGGGAGAGGGAGAGGGAGAGGGAGAGGGAGAGGGAGAGGGAGAGGGAGAGGGAGAGGGAGAGGGAGAGGGAGAGGGAGAGGGAGAGGGAGAGGGAGAGGGAGAGGGAGAGGGAGAGGGAGAGGGAGAGGGGGACAGAGAAACATAAAAAAGAAAAAGTGCCATCCCAAAAGTGACTACGGATTTGCCGTGTAATAATTTTCTTGTACTTTGAACATTAACATTAACATATCCTGCTTATTAATCGAAAAATGAAATATGTACCTATACTTATGCGCCACGGCGACAATTATTCAAACTTGGATACGCGTGTGGAAATTTTGCAATTTGTTTGTTCACATGCGTTATGTCCAGGATACTTGTGTTAGTCTAAGAATAAAATAATTATCATTCAACGTTGTAGTTTTATTTTGTAAATTTTTCCTTGTCCAGACTTTCTCGTCGCTCAGCGACAATATTTTTTCGAATTCCGTAGATTCATTTCCAATGTGCTCGATAGTCGTGTGAGGCACGAAATCTGTGAATTTTTTAACCGAGTAGCTTTTTAATATTAGTTTTTGTCCAGTTGTATTATTTAACTTTACCCCTTAAGCGCCACTTGCACCATCCCACTAACCAGGGGTTAACCGGCTAAACCGTTAACCTAGTATCAAATTGTACTGGTAACCATGGTAACTCCAGGTTTAACCAGTAAACCCCGGGTTAGTGAATGGTGCAAGTGGCGCTATATCTAATCTAAACCCGCTGCTTTTACTATAAGTATTACAGATTTTATCAATGACTCAAGACAGCTTAATTTTCCGTTTTAATTAATATCATGTTTGACGTTTGACAGGATATTCCAATCATGATGCTTTCCATCAGTCATAACTGTCATAAGTTTCACGATGGATTTTATTATAATAATCTTTGAGATTCAATTCGATAGATCCACACACTACGTCCGATGAGATAAAATATTTTCACTGATTGAAACGCATGTTAAAACATCCGGTGGCTTTATTCATATCTCGTCAAATCTTAAAATGTACTCGACGTTTCGAATGTCTGTTTGAATTGGGCCAGTTATCAATGATGTGTAATCCGGTTGATCGAAATGCTACCGGTGTTTGGGTATTTCTTACAACTACATATTTCTTTTTTTTGCTAACAATCTTGAACCGTAAAACCACCCAACTATAAACCAATAAGTTCTAATGTTAGACCAAGAAAAGTCTGCAGCGATTTTGATAGCCCACGCAATGCAAGTGTTATTCATATGTCATAATTTCATAGATGTTTGACGTTTAGAATAACACTTGCACTGCGTGCGCTATCAAAACCGCTGCAGACTTTTCTTGGTCTAACTCTACAACTATGGTCCGCAAGTTTTCGGTTTTATGAGAATGTTTTCTCATTGATTTAAACTTTCACGATTATTAAACATTATCAAACTGCACTCGGGACTTAATCGCGTATTTAAGTTTTAAAATTTACCTCCGACGTTCCGAATCCATCGACGTGTCTCCAGACAGCCGGCATTTTTGCCGTATGTAAAAGGGGTAACGGATAAAGTTGGCACAGTACTTGGAAAGTACTCTATAAAGACGGTGTACCCTTAAGTCTGTGGTGTACCCGTTTATTCAAAGTTGCAGGGAGCCTAAGGTCACCGAAGGACGTTATTCCGTTCCAGTCACCTGGCGTTTATAAAATAGATTGCAGTTGGTAGTTCCTATATCGGAGAAACTAAGCGCACCATAGCAGAAAGAGTTAAGGAACATATCGCAGCTGTCAAAAATCGTCAGGTGAACAAGTCTGCCGTGGCTGAGCATTTGCTGGAGTCAGGACCAAACCACTGGATTGAGCTACCTAACCCAAAAATCCTTTCCACGGATCGCCATTTCTACAGTAGAAAAGTGCGGGAAGCCATTGAAATCAAAAAACATTGCAATTTTAATCGGGACGAGGGTTTTAAGATCTCATCCACATGGAATCCAGTCATTAGTAAATGTAAGCGGAAACGAATATCGACAGTCGATAAATCGAATAGGTATCGTTAGTGTTGTGTGTCGACAGAGTAACATCCGCAAAACGTTCAAACTGATAAACAAGACCAAGTTCGAAAAACTCGCGCGGTTAGAAGATGTTGATGTCAACTTGAGCCAGTCTTCTCCGAGACCACGGGGACAACGCCGTCCTCGAAACGTCGGAGGAAAATTTTAAAACTTAAATACGCGATTAAGTCCCGAGTGCAGTTTGATAATGTTTTCTCATATATGAAATTCCATTTTTGAATTGGTTCATTCAAATAATAGTCTTACCCAAACTAAGATATTTGAGTTCGTTTTGGGCCGTAGTTGGGAGATTTTGGGAAATACATATGTAGGTGGTATTATAGAAAGTATTAAGAGTACTTGAGTTCTTCGGACACATAGCCAGGAAGACTGGAGACAACCTGGAAAAGCTAATGGTCACAGGTTCGGTATATAGAAGGAAAGAGAAGGGGCCGCAGTCCAACGCGATGGTCCGACCAGATTAGCAACTCGCTATCCATGAAGGTCCATAATGCCTTGGAAGTCGCAAGGGATCGGACAGGCTGGAAATCTGCAATCCGGAATCATGTGCTCCACTAGGAGGTCACGATCACATTTAATAGGATCTACCTACTTGCTAGGGTTGAAATAACATAGAGATTATTGCACTAATGTTTAACAAACTGTATCTCAAAAACGGTTAGAAATATTAACGTGATTAATGAGTGAAAAATAAAGTACGTAGCTTAAAAAAATCCCCGTTTGCGTAAAAATCCTTCGTTCCGTTCCACCCGATATATAATTACTTGTTAATAAATATAAGATATACCCGTTTACCTGGCTAGTAGCATCTGTAGATACTGGCTGATAAAAATACCGATTAAGCATTTAACGCCTTCTTGCTCACTTAATTTTATTTATACCCCAGTAAACACCATTTAAAGGCACGCAAAACGTTGCGCAATGTCATGCCTTCGCGTTCAGCAAGTGTCTGTATCACTGTAAGAAACCAGTCGCATCGGATGTCGGGTAGCATAAATATTTACACTGAGCACGTAAAGAAAGCACTTGAATATTATTCGATGTGTGGACAAGGGAACACACTTCAATAACATCGGGTAATATATGTTGCGTTCGCGAGGTTTTTACGTGGAAGATATATTTATTAGGTGAGCTCAATCCATGTAGCTTAGTTACTACAGAGCCCAAAAGCCGTATGTTCTTAGGACATGTATGAAGATACGATATTGTTGCTTAGAACTGCTGTTTAGTGTTCCCTTTTTGTTGACAAACGCTCAGTGGAATTAAATCGTTAGATAAATACTTAAATGGTTAAAAGAAAAGATTTTATGTTCCACTGTTCAATGGCGCAAAAAGAGAACTACGCTTGGAAACAAGGAAAGCGCACATTTCCAGTTTCCCATATACTCGTACTATTATTTCGAAACTATACCAAGTAACTATAATCTACAGAGGTAATTATCACAAACCATCGCCGAATGTACTTCTCCCGAATCAGAGTAAGTAGTAGATTGGTTTTGGCGATTGAATTTTCTGTACTTAAGGTTTGTGGCTGTACGATAGTTAAACATATGTTTGACTAGAATGACTGATTACTAGTAAAAAGGGGTTAGAATGATTATAATTAACCGTGTCCAGAATGAACACTATTAATATTATAATTTATAATCTTAACTATTTCTTCATCCCATTTCAACCACATCATTTAAAATAAGCTGGAAATACTATAAATTTTACGTCTCAGGATTTCGCTATAAAAGTCAAATTGAAGCATTATGCCATAATAAATTAGAATAAACATGTCAATTATGTTACGTAAATTGGTATAAATGTGCAATTTCTCAGAATGGAGGATGTACAGGTTTAGCGGAGCACCCACGGGTGAGTCCGGGTCCGGCCGGCTGTGTGGGCCGACAGTTAATAAATAAATCCAATTCTATGCAAGTGCGGCTGTGGGCGAAAACTAGTACCTATGCATGATAGGGGTAAACTTGACGATCGGGTACTTTCAATATTTCTGGGCTACACACAGGTTGGAAAATATATACCCACCTTATAATAAATTATAGAGGCATATTTTAATGTAGGTAGAGTTAGACCAAGAAAAGTCTGCAGCGATTTTGATAGCCCACGCAGTGCAAGTGTTATATTAAACGTCAAACGTCTATGAAATTGTGACGTATAAATAACACTTGCACTGCGTGGGCTATCAAATCGCTGCAGACTTTTCATAGTCTAACTCTATGTGAGAAGTCATTATATTCCATTATCGTAAAAAATATGTAGGTACATATTTGAACGACTTAACGTCAGAAAATTTCTTAGTTTTTCCTAGTCGGAATGCCATAACGATTATATCCATAAACTGAACATAAGTAATACAGTCTTTTAAAACAAATCATAAAAAATAATGAAATACTTGTAACTAAGTATGGAAACAATATCGCTAAAAGTCGACCATTAGACCAAAATACAACTATGAAAATAAGGGAAATACCATTATTTAATCATAAATAATTTAACAATTGTCACAGCTTCCATTTTAGTCACATTAAATGCACACCTTTTTAAAAGGGCTTCCATAAAAGGCCATTTAAGGGAATGCCTGTATAACGGCATTGCCGGTGACTACACAAGTCACTATCGCTCATCGATATGTTATTGTTGACGCAATGAATGCGCCGATTGAGCTGTCCAGAGCTCGCGCACCTCGAGAGAAGAGTTAATACTAAACCTTCAAAATACTGGTGTACCAATACCCAATAACACCCAAACATAGCTAAACCAATTTCAACCTTAAAGCTTAACATATAAAGTTTAAAAGATGTTAACTGTGAATGGACTAAAAACTGTTTCGGAGTGATGCATTGGAGAGTTAGTGTAGTTTCAAATGTATACAGTGTTTATACAGCCTCTTCAAAATGTATACGTGTCGGAGGAGGCTTAGCATGACTTTAGTTTTGAGATTTATATGTACCTACTAAGAATGCTATGAAGGTGATACGATGTTAAAGTAATGATGATGATGACAAAGGGATCAACACATCAAGAATCTTCTGTTCAGAAATAAAATATATTAAAGTTTGTAGGCAAACCAGATAAATATACCTACACGTTGGCCAAAAAATAAGTGCATTCCCGGTGCCAGGGACCAACCGCGAAATGTGAAAAAATTTATCCTCCCATAGAAAATGGACCAGCCAAAATGTATGAAACAACGAAATTTTCTTTTCGCCACTTACTGAACTTTGAAACCAGAACTGGGAAGGTGCAATAATTGTTGTAAATCAATTTGTAAAGTGATGTTTTGGAACCACATTAACTACGTAAGTAATAATTATTGCTTTTCCATAATCCTTATTAAGTAGATTGTCGCTAAATTCTTAACGACCAGATGTAGATGAAGTGAGCAGATACCCGCTACACAGTCAAATGGACGCTTCTCCATCTAATACATACTTAATCAGCATCTCACGGCCAATTATCTCGTCGACGCTTAATTAGCCTTTAAGTTTCATGTAAATTAATTCAAATCACCAAGGCCTGGAGTACAGTCAGCTCTGGAAAATATTACATAGTTTCTTTTGGTGGTCAGATGGTTAGCTAGAGCTTACGAGTATACACGTCAGACGTATTTGATGGTAGTTGGTACGCTTTTGTCTACGTGATAGCGTAATACATTATCACGCTGACAAATTATCACTGATAATAATGACAGTGTTCTGTTCAGTACGGATATGATGGTCGTTCTTGTCTACGTGACAGCGAGATAAACCGTTGTCCGTCACTTTCTATCCCGCGGTGTTAAAAAGTGACAGTTATTTTATCACGTGGATAAAACAATCCATAATACGCCAACTGCTTTCATCTGTTGCAAAGCGATTGGTGACACTGCCAAATCAAAGCTCACCGGTTACTGGTTAGAGTGGTTGCCCTTCCTGTTCAATATTTTTTGCGATGTACGAAAGAGAGAGAATTAATTATAATTTCAGAATACAGTTAGGAATGATATTGAATTTACCGCCTGACTAACTACCGGACTAATCCCCGTGTAGTTGGGGCCATCCAGTTGGCGACGGTTGTGTGGGCATTAATCATGGTCCGGGTAAGTAGGCAGTGCGCATCGCCGGACGTGGGCCATGAAAACGGCGGAAGGTAGTTTTTATGGATGACATCGTCATATCAGCGTCAGTCAAAATAACTGTTTGACGGTCCTGTATCTTCACAAAGTACAGAAAAAAACAATTTTTACACGACTGCCCAAAAAAGGAGTGTATTGTTGAACAGCGTGGTTACCTTATGTTCACTCTAAAGATCATGCTAAAATAAATAAAGAAAACAGAAGTCAACTTACGTTGAATTTCTTCATTCATTATATGTAATAAATAATGAATGAAGATGTCGAATAGATGGTCTCACTATTGAGCATGGTGCTCCACAATGGTGCCGACCACGAAAGAAGGAATTTTTAGTTAAGTTCTTATTTAATTCTACGTTAAATATTAAAACTTCAATACTACACTATCATACATGCTGGAAAGAATGGAAAGGGCCCTGGGTGAGAATTAAATGAAATAACAGATTTTGCATATTCCCTAATGCATTGAGTTAAAAAAAAAATTACAGCCATCGAGAGAAATCATTCAGTTTTTCATCATGTACTAAATTCGCCTATTTAAATTTGAACTTATGTAACGTGTCTAATACAGAAACCATGTGTTTCCTGGCCTGAGCACGAGACGGCCGGCAAGTGCGTGTCGCCATCAATCATTATTCGATATGTATCGGTCACACGGGCCCGTGCTTTATTATACCGTGCGCTCGTCATAAACCAAACGTGCACTACCAATTTCCCTGCCCCATGAGTCAAATGTGACTAGTGACAAACAATACCACATATCATCTGACTGTGGAACACTGAAGTTTCGAGAAAATACTATACATGTGAAATACATATTAGGTATTCATATCTATTTTTCAGTTGGTTAAATTTTAGAGAATATCAGACTAGGTATTTAAGTACGCAATTTTGCATACTCGTATATAAAATAAAAACAATCAAAATAAAATTATGTTTGTATTTTAAGCGTTGGTGATAGGACAGCCCATGACCACGATCACTCTGACAATAATCTGGTGTTCAGGTAGAAGGTCACAAGCTTTTTTACTGTTTTACCTAATAGAAAATATCTTAAATTAGGTACTAGGCACTTTTAACGAACTGTTGAAAGTAGGTATGTTAGTAAAATAATCTCGGAGTAATAGAAGTCCGTTTAGTACGAGACCAAACGTTCTTCTTTAAATATCGTAGAGACGTAGGTCTAACGGATTCCATTAAGTCGTGATGGTTGGTATATTATATTTTTCATACAGTACGTTTATGGAAGTTCCCATAGAAACTGAATGTGGAATTGGTGGCTTAGGCACATTTTTGAATTGAATCGTATAGATTGATTACCTGTGTAGTTACAGCGAGTTCTAGCTCGCGTGAGACTGCTGGCAAAGGCGCGTTCACATCTAATACTCGATATGTATCTGACACACAAGACTTATGTTATGTCAAAGTAAAAAATATAAAGGGAATTTTTTCGTGTGTTTGCTCCTGAGTAATGGGTGTTTTCTGTGTATTTAAGTACTTATGTACATATATATATATCTATTACCTACCTATATAACTTCTTGCTGTCCTGGCATCAAAATTTGCCTAGATACATGCTAGATACATTTTGATTGGTCGAAACAAAGATTTAAACTAGAATGAAATGTAAGACCTTTTTAAAGGTTTCTGGGGGGCTAGGATATAAATATATCCTCGTCTATTCCCCATAACACAATCGTTATTGACCCAATATGGGACTAGGTCGATATGAGATTGAATAAATACATATTATGGGACAAAGTCATAACCATAATGTAAATAATGAGATTATTTAAACCTCCTTCAGTAATATTGGTATATATTATGTTAACTCGCTTTCGCTCACAATTATAAGGTGGATTAGAGAATGTTTTTAAAATTGAATATATTTTATGAAATATATTATTCAATCGACGAACCTTTCTTTTTTAAGATGGATTTGCATGTGCAGATCCATTTACATGTTGAATACCTGAAAATAATAAACTTTATTAAAAATTGTGAAAAGTGAAAGTGTGAACTGAGCAATAGTAATAACAATAGGCTTAAAATAAACTTGTTAATCAAAGTATGTTGTACAAGAAACTATGGTCCCATTATTTTTATTTCTCCGTAGTCTCAGTATCCACTGTTATAAGTAATAAACTAGCGTATGGTCAATATGTTGTACAGTCGCCATCAGATATATCGGAGCGGCCAAGGCGCTCACTAATATCTGAACACGCCTCTATTGTCAAGGCTTTAGAGTGCGTGTTCAGATATTTTTAGCATCTCGGCTGCTCCGATATATCTGGCGACTGTACATGTATAAGAAGCTAAGCTCTCGTTATCTGAGTTTCTCAGTGGATACCGATGAGCGGAATATTACAATGACATGTCAGTAAGAAAATAAGTAAATATATCAACATTCATAATATAAACATAGGTACCTACGTAAAATAACACTCTAAACTAATATAATAACTGATCTTCCTTCGTCAGTATCTGATCTGATCGTTAGTACAGGTGATTTCGTTATATCTCATATCATAAATATGTTGTACCAACAAGAAGTTAAGCTCTCGTTATCCGCGTTTCTCGGTGGATACCCGATCAGCAGAGCATCGCCCTGTCACGCGTAATCACTCGATCGCTGTTTTTAAACATGCGATAAAATGATCTAGTTTTGACCGGCTGTAGGGTTGTCACATGATTGTGATAAATATCATGTCTGATGGAAGCTTGCTATTTAACTACCTAGCAAAGAAAATTAAGTGGTGTATGACATTTAACTGAGTTTAAAAATCAATCAGTTAATGTATTTATTTGTGACCGGCGGTGAACAAGCGGCTAAGCGCGTGTCGGGCTATTAAAAAGGGTCTCATTATGCGTGCATAATGGAGAGTTCCGTACCTTCATACGTTATGAAAAAGCCAAAAAAGCCATACAAACAAACGGGCTTACCACCGCGGTACCTTCGTTCTTTTAATAAAAAGAGAAGTTTTCTGGAAAAGAACTCATTTATGGCTAAACCAATCAAAAATTTTGTTAGAAAGTAGGTATTAATCAAGCTATTTTTCTTGTACGTCCGGTTCAAAAGTTAGAGGAGGGAGAACAGATTAAAATTGAATATATTTTATGAAATATATTATTCAATCGACGAACCTTTCTTTTTTAAGATGGATTTGCATGTGCAGATCCATTTACATGTTGAATACCTGAAAATAATAAACTTTATTAAAAATTGTGAAAAGTGAAAGTGTGAACTGAGCAATAGTAATAACAATAGGCTTAAAATAAACTTGTTAATCAAAGTATGTTGTACAAGAAACTATGGTCCCATTATTTTTATTTCTCCGTAGTCTCAGTATCCACTGTTATAAGTAATAAACTAGCGTATGGTAAATATGTTGTACAGTCGCCATCAGATATATCGGAGCGGCCAAGGCGCTCACTAATATCTGAACACGCCTCTATTGTCAAGGCTTTAGAGTGCGTGTTCAGATATTTTTAGCATCTCGGCTGCTCCGATATATCTGGCGACTGTACATGTATAAGAAGCTAAGCTCTCGTTATCTGAGTTTCTCAGTGGATACCGATGAGCGGAATATTACAATGACATGTCAGTAAGAAAATAAGTAAATATATCAACATTCATAATATAAACATAGGTACCTACGTAAAATAACACTCTAAACTAATATAATAACTGATCTTCCTTCGTCAGTATCTGATCTGATCGTTAGTACAGGTGATTTCGTTATATCTCATATCATAAATATGTTGTACCAACAAGAAGTTAAGCTCTCGTTATCCGCGTTTCTCGGTGGATACCCGATCAGCAGAGCATCGCCCTGTCACGCGTAATCACTCGATCGCTGTTTTTAAACATGCGATAAAATGATCTAGTTTTGACCGGCTGTAGGGTTGTCACATGATTGTGATAAATATCATGTCTGATGGAAGCTTGCTATTTAACTACCTAGCAAAGAAAATTAAGTGGTGTATGACATTTAACTGAGTTTAAAAATCAATCAGTTAATGTATTTATTTGTGACCGGCGGTGAACAAGCGGCTAAGCGCGTGTCGGGCCATCAATAAGGGTCTCATTATGCGTGTGTTAGAATATTGTTATTCTATGTACAAATTGTATTACGTATGAAACTGACCTGTTTCTCTTTGACGTCTAAAGTTGATAATATATTACACTATTTAAACACTTAACACAACATCACGTGAATTTTACAGAATTTGTTATTTATGTGGGTACGATACGAAACCACGGTTGACAAGAGAACCAGTAAGTTAACCTACTAATAATATTTATAAACTACTTTGAAGTGATTATATTTTGTATTAATATTACTGATTAATAATTATGTATAACGGAGTTTATTGAAAAGATGTTGGAATACTTTTATTCTGCATAATTTGATAAACGGACGAGGTACATGAGAAACTACTTCTGTGACGTCACTTATCGAATGACAAGTGGCATGATCAACCAGTTGCCAGGTAAAATGGGTATAAAAGGGATCGACCGATCCATTATTGATCATTCTTCATTCTGCTTTGAGCATTCTGCTTTGCGCTGCAGCACTGAGTTAATCATCGCCAAAGGAATATTGAAAGTTAAGTAAATACTATGTTGGTAATTATTGTAATAATTATGTACTTACTTGATTAATTAGATGGATTAATTAATTAATAATTAATTAAATCATCTCTTACTGAATTATAAACTAATAGTGATTGTGTTTATTAGTTGTTGATGATAAGGTGAATAAATTGGATTATTTAATTTAATAAAACAGTTTAATTTTCAATTATGTACATCTGTTTATTATATTATTTATTTTACCTAAAACTTAAATAGTATCCAGTTATTGATTTAACAGTTTTACATAATTATGAATCAAGGCAAATAAATAACATCCTGACAAGTTTTACCTTGAAAGTTAATATTGACTATCAATTTTTGAGTTTATTTTTAATATTTAATATTTTAAAAATTATTCATTTATCTAACATCAGAAGTGGGATTGTATCCAGCTACACTACATATATACTTATATAATTTCAGACGAATTTGGAAGCTGTGTGAAGCCTTCTGAAAGCTGTCTCCGGTTCTCGCAGAAGAGACAAGGACATCGCTTTGCCCACCTTTAACCCGCTACAAACGACAGTGGAGCAGAGTCCTGGTGTACCACGAAGCTATGGTCAAGTAGAAAGATGTGTAGCAACTGTAATTAATATGCTTAACACAATGTGCAATGATACGTCAGATTGGCCGAACGATCTTTATGTTATGTAGGTAAATATTATGTTACTCTATATTTGAATAGTTAATATTTAATGGTCAAAATCACTTAAAAGTGATTGATTAAAGTTATTCATTGATTGATTATTTTTTATTGGATTTGTAGCGATGAAGTTGAACACTTTCGCTGGTCGGCCTTTCATTTGGTGTTTTTCTGTCTCACTAGCAGCGAGTGAATGAGATTTACATGTCGAGATGATTGGCAAAGTGTTGAGTTAGTTAAAGCACTCCGCTGGTCGGCCATTTGTTTGGTGTTTGTTCATTTCATTAGCAGCGGGTGAATAGGACAAACATGTCTAGATATCTGGCAAGTGGTCAAAGTTAATATTATTTTAATCAATCAATATCCTATGATTATGCTATGGTGTTTTTTTAATTGTTATTAAGATTATTGATTAATTTTGTGTACTTCGAGAACGAAGTATATGTCAGTATGGCCGTGTTAGAATATTGTTATTCTATGTACAAATTGTATTACGTATGAAACTGACCTGTTTCTCTTTGACGTCTAAAGTTGATAATATATTACACTATTTAAACACTTAACACAACATCACGTGAATTTTACAGAATTTGTTATTTATGTGGGTACGATACGAAACCACGGTTGACAAGAGAACCAGTAAGTTAACCTACTAATAATATTTATAAACTACTTTGAAGTGATTATATTTTGTATTAATATTACTGATTAATAATTATGTATAACGGAGTTTATTGAAAAGATGTTGGAATACTTTTATTCTGCATAATTTGATAAACGGACGAGGTACATGAGAAACTACTTCTGTGACGTCACTTATCGAATGACAAGTGGCATGATCAACCAGTTGCCAGGTAAAATGGGTATAAAAGGGATCGACCGATCCATTATTGATCATTCTTCATTCTGCTTTGAGCATTCTGCTTTGCGCTGCAGCACTGAGTTAATCATCGCCAAAGGAATATTGAAAGTTAAGTAAATACTATGTTGGTAATTATTGTAATAATTATGTACTTACTTGATTAATTAGATGGATTAATTAATTAATAATTAATTAAATCATCTCTTACTGAATTATAAACTAATAGTGATTGTGTTTATTAGTTGTTGATGATAAGGTGAATAAATTGGATTATTTAATTTAATAAAACAGTTTAATTTTCAATTATGTACATCTGTTTATTATATTATTTATTTTACCTAAAACTTAAATAGTATCCAGTTATTGATTTAACAGTTTTACATAATTATGAATCAAGGCAAATAAATAACATCCTGACAAGTTTTACCTTGAAAGTTAATATTGACTATCAATTTTTGAGTTTATTTTTAATATTTAATATTTTAAAAATTATTCATTTATCTAACACGTGCATAATGGAGGGTTCCGTACCTTCATACGTTATGAAAAAACCAAAAAAGCCATACAATCAAACGGGCTTACCACCGCGGTACCTTCGTTCTTTTAATAAAAAGATAAGTTTTCTGGAAAAGAACTCATTTATGGCTAAACCAATCAAAAAATTTCTTGGAAAGTAGGTATTAATCAAGCTATTTTTCTTGTACGTCCGGTTCAAAAGTTAGAGGAGGGAGAACAGATTCTGTCTTCTCAGATTCTTTGCAATTTCGAAGAGATTATTTTCAAAAGTATTCGCTTCTGTCGGTTTCGCGGCTAACTTCCTGACACAGCGATGTTAGTTTATTGTATATGTTTTAAGTTTAAGGTACCGATTTTAATATATAATTATTACCTACTAATGTGCCGTCGGATAGATAAAATAATTGCGACTTTTCACTTGGAAAAAAAGGCAAATTTCTCATATTTTTGTACCTATAGGATTCGTTTTTCTCATTTTCTAAATGCAAGTTTCCTTTGTTTCCTGTGATTTTCCTGAAATTTCTGAGACCATTTTTGAACTTTTTTTAAACTTTTCGCAACACGCACATCTGTAATAATTATACATATGGGCTGTATATATGGTTACTTGTTTGATAAAAATCAATTATTATTTTTATATTCACATGACCGCCAACCTTAAGCTCGGGATTACCTGAATGGTTTCATAAGAGTCTTTACACAATTTATGGGTCCAGCAGACTCCGTGAACACGTTATGATAATTGCGCATTACGGCGTGATGAATATTTAGCGAGACTCTAAGTAGCTACGTGGGATCGGGTATTTTTAGATATCCATGGTCAAAGTCTTGGACCCCATACCTTTGTTACTTTGTTGTAAAAAGTTTAAACTATCTCTGCAGCTGACTGTACGAATATTGAATCTGATCGCAGTTGGGAGTCTGTAAGAACTAACTGGTCTTCTTGAGTAGGCATTAGCTTCTTCTTGAAAAGCAACTTCGTGATTCTATCTCATACTGAACTCAAACTATGCCAAATTTCATATAAATCGGTTCAGCGGCTATGTGAAGAAGTTACAAACAAACAGAGTGATTTTCGCGTTTATAATATTAGTACCTGGAATATGGTAATATTAGTATCAGGATGATATATCTAGGAATTCAAATATTCGAGCTCTTCCCACACTATATAGTCGAGGCAAGTAAATGGACAAACATAATTATGACATCAACGCGCGCCCGTGGAATCGGTGACGTTACATCTAAATAGACTAAGGTCACATTAAATTTTTATAAAGATATATCTGACCGTCTTTGTACTCGGTAATACCTATGATCCAGCGTGCAGCATTTATCGCGATTTGTCCAGATATATCTGAAATTCTTTCTCAAGCCATCCACGGATTCCTTTGATAAGTTCTGTGCGTGAAGTACGTATGATCTTGATAAATGATTGGTTCAGACCAATTAATTCAGTAAAACAACGAGCGCAGACTCCATAATAGCTATTAACTTTATCTAAGCATTTAAATAGGTGCACTACTTCATTTGGATGTAAATATAAAAACAATTCAAAGTATTTAAATAGTACCTAAAATAATTTGATTTTACGGTATGTGTTTATTTAGGATTAAGTATGATGCTCGTTTTGCCAAAACGATTTATTTATTATTCTTGGTTTTTAGGGTTCCGTACCCAAAGGGTAAAACGGGACCCTATTACTAAGACTTCGCTGTCCGTCCGTCCGTCCGTCCGTCCGTCCGTCCGTCCGTCCGTCCGTCCGTCCGTCCGTCTGTCACCAGGCTGTATCTCACGAACCGTGATAGCTAGACAGTTGAAATTTTCACAGATGATGTATTTCTGTTGCCGCTATAACAACAAATACTAAAAACAGAATAAAATAAAGATTTAAATGGGGCTCCCATACAACAAACGTGATTTTTGACCAAAGTTAAGCAACGTCGGGCGTGGTCAGTACTTGGATGGGTGACCGTTTTTTTTTGCTTTTTTTTTTGTTTTTTTTTTTTGCATTATGGTACGGAACCCTTCGTGCGCGAGTCCGACTCGCACTTGCCCGGTTTTTTTAATTAACTATGATTTACTTTTATGAAATCACGAATCGTAGTCCGTACAAATTTGAGCACGTTACATTTTGCAACCGACTGATTTACGCTGAAGCCGACTTTACAAATGGCCGATGGGTAATGAAATTGTTTATCAAGTGTGAACTTTTCCTACCGTGACGCCTTAATAAGTTTTGCATAACCTAACGTTATTCAACTGATTTATGATTTGTTTACAAAAACACGCGCACCAATAGCTTACGCTGGCGCCGCCGTAGCCAATCAGCTACGCGCATTCAAACGTAAACTCTGTCCTACTTATATAAAAAGGCGTAACTTTGATACAAAGTATTGTTACTTACGACGTTTTGTGTTCGGGGAGAAACTAATCCCGCCTTTTCTCACGCAATGCGCTTAGGCATTTGAATTCAGCTATTTGTGGCAAGTCAGTGAGTTATTTGCGTGTACTAGACAGTCCGGCAGCCATGCAAACTTGATCGACTGATTTTTTTTATAGTTGATTTTATGTTACAGTAAGTTAGATAATTATTCAAAAAAATGTGCTTGATTGATTTTTTACGGACTGCATGGCGGCCTAACACCAGGCAGGGTATATATCTGGTTTGTAAGAAAAGATTATATACTTGTAAAAACTTGGTAACAAAAAGGTTTCACCAAAAACTCAGAGATGTGCTCTTACCGGGCTTGAAGTCCAAGACCACCAGCATCACCTAAGATCCTGTAGGGTATCCTGAATATCCTTATACTGTTTCTCATGCCCCTAGCAAAATAAAGTATTGTTAGGTACATCACATAACCTTACAACATACAATTATATCACTTTACACATAAAAAAGAATGTTAAATTGAGTTTAATCAACTATTAAATGGATTACCGAATATAATACAGTAAGAAGGTTTAGGTTATATTTTTAAAACACCGTCTCCAATTCCACTACAGTAGAGGCTTGAATTACAAATTCAATCGGAGTAAAATTGTAAGGTAACCGGCTTCAGAGACCAGCTCGCCCCAACTTTACATTTGAATAACGTTTAGTCTCCTTTGGTGACCAATAAGTTAGTATTAAAACGTATATCACTTAAGGAACATAAAACGATAAAATTAAACCTAATTGTGAATAATGTTCTAGTATATGTATTATTAACAATGTGGTTAACTAGTTAGGCTTTTGTGGTGACAAATTCCATATTAGTTGAACTGTTTTTGTTACATAGGTACAATAGTCGGTAACTACTACTATTGTCACTAGACTAACTAGTCTATATATTTGTTGAAAGTGAATAAGGAAATTCTAACAATTAGATTTTAGTATATAATTATATATAGTTATATTCAATATATAGGTATGTCTGTAATTTGTAAGTCTCCTTTCAGGTGGCTTCATTGACAAGATTTGTCTATCTATCAAGGGAATCCTTTAAATATTTATAAGGTGTCTATTAGGGATTCAGGTATTTTTACAGTTCATTAATTTACTCTTGGTAAATATCATTTGGTTAAGTAGAAACGCTGATGTAAACGTATAAAATAGTCAATGGAACTCCGTAATGAGACTGAAATAATTGTAGGTAATAATATTGGCCATTAATTATTTTAATAGCATTTTAAACTGTTATGTCCGTTTTCATTATAATGATTATTATGTGCCACTTCGACGAAGTGTTCGACGTTAGTAAGATGATAGATGTATTGTGGCAACTGTTTGTTATATGTAGGTTCATTGGTTCCAGGAAATCCTAAATTATTTCGGCGTATTAGGATCATTTTAATTTAGATAATGGTAAGGCAAAGTGTCCATCTCGAACTATCGAGGATTATCCGAAATAAGTATAGTAGGTTATTTAATATCGATAATACATATTTAATACGGCCATAATACTCGTATGCCAAACTAAGATCTCGCTTATGTGAGGCCATCTATTACAACGTCAAGAGATTACTATTTATGGAGACTATCAGTCTGTATTATGAACTGTCTCTAGTCTAACACAGGTATTTTAACAACCGGCATTTTTATGCGATGCTATACCAATGCTGAGAAGTCCAATGAGACCATAATATACCTAATCACTGCGCAAATACACCTCGCTATGCAAGCGGAGCATTTCTTACCCCTAGGTGCATTACAACCAATAAGACTGTTTACATTCAGCCCGTACACTTAGTTGCCTTTTTTCTGAACCACTTAATGCACTATAAGATAAACTATAGTCATATTATGGAAACTACCGTCTTGCCCCCTTATGGACGCTTTTATGGATATGACGGTCATATTTCATTACTTTTTCCACCTGTATGTGATATCTATATCTTTATTGATTGGTTTGCGATAGTTTTTGTGGGTGGACCGAATTCTTGCGATGCCTTAAGGTTGTTATTATTCCTCGGCTCGGAAAGGTCGTGAATATTACAGCTGGTTTTACATTAGCAGTTGTACGCCTGTACGGGGGGTAAAATATTCACATCTTTAGCTACCTACTAAGTGCATTCGCGAGGTACAATTTAGGTATAACTAATTGTTCGGTATAACTAGGGTTGTAAAAAAACGGTTTTTTTTCTGACTTGAAAAAAAAAACATAAAAAAAAAACCGTGAAATAAACCGGTTTTTTTCTGGAGGACGTTTTTTTTTCAAAAGTATGAAAACTCAAAATTTGCAAGGCAGTTAATACTTTTATACGGTTGTTTTACTTGTTTTAGACTTTATGTTAACCATTAAACCAATTTAATTTAACAACTTTGATTAATAACAACATAAATGAAATCTGTAGTGGTAGTTATCGCAATTTATTCGCCTCTCGTCGCCGCATCAGGGAATTCAGGGATTCCCCAAAAATTACTTAGTTTTAAGTTACTTATATAAATAAATCACGAAAAACCGTTATTGTGGCATATTTTTGTTCATCTGAAAAAATACCTAATTTAGAAAAAAACCATGGTGCCAGGTTTTGTTCATGATTTTTTTCATAAATGTGAAAAAAAAAACATTTAGTTTTTTTTCTATTTGCAACCCTAGGTATAACAATGAATGCATATTTGTATTAATTTACCTTTTATTACAGGACCAAAGTATACATCATACTTAATTTCAATGAAGACTTCGGGGGATCCTTTCTACCAATAATTATTTTTTCTGATGTGAGATATAACACTTTGTTAACCACCAATAACAAACACTGTATGTACTTACAGTTGTGTAAAGGAATAATGTTGAATTAAAAAAAAAATGAACAGAAAGTCGACTTGTGTCCATCATTTTTTTTAATTTATACTTGTTTTCTCCCTACCAACTTTCTCTCTACTCTTACTTATAAATATTAATTATTTCCCCTACTGCTAATTGTTAAAAAGTTTGTTAAAAACTACATTCAATTTCAAAATCTAGTACTTTTTAAAATCACTTGCTATATAACTCTCAAGACTCGGACACAATGTGTGCTCTACATGCATCTCATGTAAATGCAGTCCATACATTTTTGGCGCTATCCAGAATCGAAGTCAAAGATCGCTGTTAACCCGCAGGCCAGGAATCTTCATATCGTCCCGATCTGATTATATAAATAATAATAATCACGAGCAGAACCGACGGCCGGGCTAGTATGCAAATACACCGATCGGCGATAGTCGGCTTCTGAACCAGATAGGCTTTAGTATCCCGATGCCTGATAACCTAATACTGCGATTAACACGGTGTTTACCGGCCGTAAAATAAATCCTTTCTGGCCTGGCCTTATTGGTCTGTTAATATTGATTTTTGTTTTTATTTCTTTGGGCGGTGATATATTTATGATTTTATAATTCAACTTTCTTTAAGATGGATGCTCCATTCTTATACCTATATATCGTACTATATAGGTATCTACCTAAATCAAAGAAATAAGAGCCCCAAAAATTAAAAATGTCTTTCGGAAAATCTTATCAAATGGTACTATTTCTTCCCAAATGACAAATTAAGGATTTCAAAAAGTAAGAAAATCTATAGACGTCGAGTAAGAGCATATGGTTCTTTTATTGTGGAGCTTTTCTCTTTTTGGTAATTGGTAACTGATGAAATGGTGCGTCACAGTGTTATATGTTACAATTTTGAGGGTTTCGCAGGCTGGGTTTCCTTTCCGCAAGTCGACGTTATAACCCAACTCAGCCCGGCGATTTCTGGGAGAAACCTCTGTGACCTAAGGTTTTGAGTAGCGGGTTGGCCGCACCTTGCCTATACGTAGGTACCACATAAATACAAATGATACTAATATTCGTATTCATTTTAGGAGATTTAAATATTCATAAAATATTTAAATCTCTACGCACCAAAAAATATTCATTGATGCTATAAATCGAGAACCCATGACATACTCGTTAAAGCTGAAGATTATTTTAAACCGAATCAGTTTAGCGATTATTGAACGGGATGATTAAATTAAAATTATAGTTCATCACGGCATGTCTACTATTTATGCAGTTTATCGTAACTTACTGACGACCCCATCGCCCGCTGCTTTTGCAATCAGCCAACACAGGGCAGCTTGTGGCGAGCTCCTGAGGAGTTCTGTCACCCGGTAATAGGGTGGGTGTTACCTACAGGGCCCTCTGCCTCAGGCTTGCTTTAGCCGGCCGTCCAGAGTGAAGCCGCAAGAGCCGCAGTATACGCTGAAAATGTGTGTGTAAGTTCCTTAAGATAGCCATGCAGTTGCTCCATTCCTACAACATCACACTTACTAGTTAATATGGGGCTAATTAACAGCTACAAATTCATAATACTAGGTCATATAATGTCAGTGAAGTTAGATAACAATCAATAAACCCTAATCCGAATCACAATTAAGTAATATATTGCGACATAGTCCTAACTGGCAGGTAATAAAATTAAAACAGAACCTTGTAATAATGAATCGCCCCCCGGCGCGCGCGGATTGATCGATCTGTGGTAATGGGTGCTAAACCGTCAGGACATGCTGGGATCCTGATGATAATGGAGTGTCTACAACTTTATAGATCTAGCAAAAATCTTAGTTAGTTAATGGACGACCGATTTTCTTTACAATGTAAGTGCTCATTTTCCTCTTTGGTTATCTAAATATATAAAATAGTCAAGTTAGTTATACCATTTATAAGTACGGTGATGATGATTTGGGTTTATTGGATTTGTCTCTACCCTGATTAGCAGAAAAAAATGGTAAAAAATTATGTTTGACATGTAGATAGGTATAGGTAAGTAGTAGGTACTTGTTTGTGAAAGTGTTTCGTATAAGTCATCATGAATATATCGTTTTCTATAGCTTCATGGGGGTACGGGTTTCGAAAATTATGACTATTTTTGAATCCAAGAAGGCTGATATTGATTTTTTCGTAATATCATCTTGTTCTTGAAAGTGTTGTTCCAAAATATACTTTTAAATCTAGTTTTTAGTGCGTCACACTCATTTGCGCATTAGTTCGAAGGCTTGCGATCGAATGCATTTTCCATCAATTTTAATACATAGTATATAATTTCAATTTATTTTCATTTGCACATCATGAGGCCTATTCGAAGTTACATTTGGATATCTAAATGATGTAATTTTGTTATCGTTCCCCCGTGCGCTTCGCGTTGATAAATGTATGAACAAGTACGACCGAAATAAATACAAGCGCAAATATACACAAAATTACATCATTTTGACATCAAAATGTAAGTTCAATTGGCTTACATGTATTGGCCACAAAGTAACTCAAGAAATGCAACAAGAACTAGACAACTAACTAGGTCTGTCAGTCAGACAACGCTTACCACCCGGCGAGACGATTGAAAGCTCTAATGAGATTATAAAGCAAAAACCGTTCTGAAAAAACACCTTTTCTACTTGGCTTTAATTTAATGGATGTTACGGACAAAATTGTGTGCTGTGATTTATTTTAAATTGAAATGAAATTGGTAAATATAAGTAAGTAAAATTTAATAAAGATAGAGTCGCGGGCAGAAGCAACAGTAGCTACTACTGTTTATAAAATATAGAGAGTGCAAGTGAAACTTGATTGCTTTAGGTATCCTTACGACGAGCTTAACACTGACATATTCGCTACGACTGCGTAAACTAAACGCAAATTGCATCTCCCTCGTACTCGTAGCATAGAGAAATATAAGTAAAGAAAGAGTAGTAACTCCATACATCAGTTTTCTTACCAATACAAGAGTTATTTCGTAGTCGACATCTAGCGTCAAGTAGCGGAATTTATCAGGGGGCCTAGCCGAAACGCATTTCGAAAAAAGATATCGCTAACGAATCGATAAAAAATGTATGGGAATGACAGGTACCGTAGATGAGTCTGTCGAAAAATATTAACGAATACAAAAATGTTAGCCAAGTTGCAATGTTGTAACGAAACGCAAAACATTCGTTACCAAAATTCGATATCTGCCATACATTGTCTAGCCAAGTGACACTTTTGACAAGCGAAATCGAATCGTTATCGCCTCCTAGGTGTCGATATCTAGCGCGAGCTATCCCCTTGCAGATAACTTACCGAAGCACAAGAAAATACCGAATAATAGTGTTTGTAAATTAGAATTTGTAATAAAAAGCATACTTCAACATTATTGTGGGCGGCGAACAACGCGGAAGTGTCGCTTAGACGCAGGCGCCGTCTGAAAAATCGCCTCTATTGAAACTTGAAACTGCTTAGGAAAGGACTGCCCTTAGCTGGTGATCTTATCATGTATGCTACGATCAAAGGATTGTGGGCCGTACGCAGCATTTCACCCAAAGGATCCAATGTGACCGAGGCGCTGAATATCTACCTATCTATAGTGACAGTGTCATGGAAAAATGGATTATGCACCCACAAATGCAACACGAAACAATGTCCCTACAAAGGTAAGAGTGAGTCAATAACTTATCCCTACTATACCTACTAATAAGTATATAAAATATGTTATTAATGCTAAAATAACTAATGTGTTCCTGTTACGTCATCAAATATAAACCGATGAACGGTGTAGATTAAATTTGGTACCCATATGCGCAATGGCAAGCACTTGTTTTTCAATAGGAAAGTGAATTGAATGTGTAAAGGCAAAGGTATATAGGTAAAGGCTATACAAATATAGATAAAGACTCGGGAACAAAAGTTCTTCACACAAATAAATGCCCTTCCCGGGAAGCAAAACCATCACCTTCATAGGCAAGGTCACTAACAACTAGCAATATTGTAGTGTCATCCCATTTTCTTAAATTGATTTGAAAGGGATGAGACTACAGTGTTGCTACTTTTTAATTTCTACAATTTCTAGTCGGACTCTACAGTAAGCTCAAGAAGACTTGTGTTGTGGGTACTTAGGGTACTTAGATAACTATATATAGATGGTCAAACCAATTTGTCAGTCAGTAAGAACCAGGAAAACTATACTCATACTTATCTTTTGGGTGCTAGTACTGGTATATGACAAAGCTAGTATGATTCTCTCTGTCTTTGTTTGAAATGAGACAGTCCTTTGACAAACTATACTTAAATACATAGACAACACCCATGACTCAGGTACAAAATATCTGTGCTCATTACACAAACAAATTTCCTTACCGGGGATTCAAACTCAGGATTATCAGCTTAACCGGCAGGGTCACTAGTCACTACCAACTAGGCCAGACGGGCTGTTGTCATACATATACATTATCAACCATATTAATGAAACTTTTTCATATTATGAAACATTGTATATGACTTCTTTTGGCAGGCGCAGATACAGTCAGCTGCAGAGAAAAGGTCCCACCCCTGCATACAAACTTCTATGTAGTGGTGGTACCTTTTCTCTGCAGCTGACTGTACTTACACACTATATAAAAATAATCATAACATGTACTTACACAAAACATTTAGTTTTTTTTTTGTCATATGACTGGTAGAGAATAAATATTATAACCAAATGTTACAGAGTTTGTTGAAAAACTAAGCATTCATTTTGTTTCAGGTGACTTGGATATTCATTGCAGCCTTGGCATATGAACCAATACTTTATGGTGCTCCAAAGCCAGGGTCAAGGGAAGAAACTATGTCACATGTACAACCACAAAAATATATTGAGTGTTGTTTTACTATTTTAAAACACTGTACATAATATATGTACAAACATGGCTACTGATTTCATGCTGCTGGCAAAAAATACCTGCTGCATCTTTCATTAATAGATTTTCAATAAAATAAATATAATTTAACTTTTTAACCCAATCATTGTTTCATTTATTTATGGCATTTATTTATGGTGGTTACCACCTTAACTTATGGTATGCTTAGGAGCAGATCTGCTTCCATGTACTTACCTATATTCAACTTTAAAAAATGCAATAATTTTTAAAAGTTGTCTTTGTAAAACGACCGGTCTGGCCTAGTGGGTAGTGACCCTGCCTGCTAAGCCGATGGTCCTGGGTTCGAATCCCAGTAAGGGCATTTATTTGTGTGATGAACACTAATATTTGTTCCTGAGTCATGGGTGTTTTCTATGTATATAAGTTTGTATTTGTCTATATAAGTATGTGTATCGTCGCCTAGCACCCATAGTACAAGCTTTGGTTAGTTTGGGGCTAGGTGGATCTGTGTAAGATGTCCCCAATATTTATTTATTTATTTTATTTTATTCAATTATGATTGATATATAAATTACAAATTTTTGACAGGAGCATACAAAAGGTTAAATATGAACAGCCAGTAGCTTAGTGGGTGAGATTACCTTCCCAAATTTCCATTGACTATAAATAATAAAGATGTGTTTAATTCCTTTTTAACGCCTCACTCACTTAGGTATTTCTATTACTGAGTAAACAAAAATCAAAGACAGGTAGGTAATAAAAAAATAATATTAAGTAACACTAAGTATGATTTATTAGTTTTGGTTTCACAGGCAGCTTTTATCTTATCTAATGCATCTTCTTAGTCGGCGTCTTCATTGCTGAAGGTCGTGTCTAGTTTGAAGAGTTTCCTGCGCGATGTACCATGCTTTTCCAAGTGTTCCTGTCCTCGGCGATCTTAATAGATAAATCTAATGCATAACATCTATGTATTCAATGTCCGCTTGACTTTTGATAATTTCGAAAATGTTTGAAGTCTATGAAGTAAATGAGTTCACTGAGGTTACACTGATTTGGGCAAACCTGTCCACAATATCACTTCACGGTTTGAATCAATACTAACGCTTAAAGTATTGTCTCTTCTGGTCAAGTAAGCCAGCAGTGCACGTCCTTAGCACTGGTAACTGCCATGAAGGCGTCATTGCAGCGGCAGCTCTGACTGTACGTGCCAACTTGGCGAGAACTTCTCAGCGTGGAAGAAGAGCCCGCGGAGCCGCTCTTGCCCGCTCTGGCTGCGTCGCCGCCTTGGTTGGGGCTGCGGGGACGACGGCTGTCTGAAATTGTTAAACTTTAGGTCAAAATTATATGCAATTAACAACGCACTCTTCAAATATTACACTATATAGAGTTATTTTATCACGAAATTGTGATAAACTCATAGACCTAGGATTCGCTTGCGCTTGACAGACAGCTGAAGTGTGCGAAAGGGAAGCCATCACGTATATGAACATCCCATGAGTGCGAAAGAGTCAGACTACCAAAGAGAAAACGTAACCACTTTTGAGTTTGACGACGGCCGCGGACGGCCAAGAGCTTATCACGGTAATTTTCAAATTGAAAAATATACACGGATTAGGACGAAAAGTATTAAATAAAGTAATTCAGTGAAGATGGTATCTTGTAGTGTGCCGGATTGCAGTGTCACAGGGCCAAATAGTCCAAGCAAATACTCATTTCAGAGGATTTATGATATTGCGAGCGAAATTTTCATAACGATATTTTGTCAAATTAACAGCGTAAAAAGTGTAAGAAGCCGGTTTATACAGTTCATTATAAGTTTTTCTTCCTTTGTGTGCTCATATTTTATCATATTAGTCTATAATTTAAAATATTTTGTGTAAAAACATAATCTGTTACTTTACGCTAGGGCTTGACAAAATGTTCACATGACAGTATCGATAACTTGTCGGTATATTAATAGCTATGTAATTATTTCTTCACAAGACATCATTAAGATATTAGCTTTTATAACCGACTTCAAATAATAACGATTGTTATACCTTTTTGAAGGTGTTCATGTATAGCGGTAAACTTAAACTTCACTTTCCAGCACAGTAAGAGTTACATTAAGATAAGTCTGCAACGATTTTGATGGCAAACGCAGTGCAAGTGTTATTTATACGTCATAATGTCGTAGAATTTTAACGTTTAAAATAACACATTTGAAAAAGTAGTCGATAAAGCAATCAAACATCGACAGATTATTAATATGTTGTAACATGACATCACTATTTTCGATCTCACATAGACAAATTACGCACACACTTCCATTTCATTTTTGGTCACACTTTCGAAGATTGACAGTTGTTCTTTGTCATATAATTCTTTGGATAAACTAAGTTAAACAAATACCAAAATATTTAATTTGCTTACCGATAAAACAATTATTTTCTCCAAAATTAGATTCGCTGTTCACTTGATACTCTTGACAGCTGACAGATGATGTTTCTTGACGGTTTTGAACGAGAACCACAGACAAAAATTAATTTTTACCGACTTGGCGCATAGAATGAGCGAAAACTAAAAAGATTGCCTCTTGGCTAGGTTATTGTAAACATTATCGACCAGTCGCTTGCGATCGTAGAGATCGAATCGATACGGAGCGAATGTAATTCGGCTACGCCCCCAGTACAGCTAGTCGACAATAGATATCGCGACATTCGCGACGAACGAAAACTCAACAATTTTCAGAAAATATTATAACCGGAACTCTATTTTCAACTACTTCTGCTTATAATGTTAACTGTAAATTGTTTTCGCAGTACATTTTTCGTAAGTAGCGACACTTGTGACCTCTGGTGTCAAGTAGCGGTACTGATAATTTCACTACTTGACGTTAGATGTCGACTACGAAATAACTCGCGTTTTGGTAAGATAACGGATGTATAGAGTTCTTTCTTTACTTATATTTCTCTATGCTCGTAGTGATATTGGTGCAAGCGAGATGCACTGCATTTGAGTTGACGCAGTCGCTAGCGTTTAGGGCAGTGTAAAACTCATGATGAGGGTAGAGGCGGCTCCCAAGTAGCACAGATTAGCTGTATAGCAGCCGCATAATGAGGTACGAATACGCTTGAAGCTGGAATATAAAAGCTGCATAAGAGCTGTATAAGCGTCTTTTCAGCTTTTATAACTCTTAAATGGGCACAAATTAGGCAGCCTTAAGTTCACATAGCTACTTAAGAGCGTTGTAGCAGCAATTTAACGGAATTATAAGGGGTAACAGGAGTTATAAGAGGTGTATATTGACTGGGTAAGAGACCACCAGTTACCCTTTATTCAGCTAATATGTCACATGTGTGCCCTAATACCGGGAAAGATTGACGTTGGGCTGAATAAAAGATAATTAATAACATACTTTTACACCTGCCTTAAAAATGAGCTATTAAATTTTGTACAGTGACGCCGAACGCAGAGGTGAACATATTTATTTATATTGAAGCAAAAGCGTTAAGCGCAACGACACCATAAGTCATTTTGTTAAAGTGTTTAGTTAAATGTTATGTTTTATATATTAATGCGAGAAAGATGTTTGGGAATGCAAGTTTATTGACATTATATATATACATTATCTAAGAAAATTTCAGTGCGCCACGAAAATAATCAGTATTTATTTAAATTAATGATATAAATAAGCTATGTGTAAAAACTATTTCAGTGGTTTGGACAGAATTATGAGATAAAAAGTTAATAATACGTTATAGGAAGTACTAAACTAATGATTTAGGTTAAGAACTCAGGCACAAAACCTTATTGTTACCCTTAAAAGTTGGAAAAGCAATTTCAATTTTATAGGTTATATACAATAAAATGGCGGTCAATGTTAAAAAGCAACGTGAACCGTTAAAATTCTTATATGCAGCATACGACTGTTATATATCTGATAAAGATACTTAAGTGAACCACTATAAAGTCCAAGTCGTTATTTCGATACTCTAGTGAACCTCTAAAAAGTTATAAGGCATCTTGTGAACGTTTTAACAGCCGCTATGCAGACAGTCCCAATGGCAGTATAATATAGGCTGCTTAGCGGTAAACATGTTCAGCGCTAAGCCGTATTATGCGCCACATGTGTTCGATTATACGTCTATTGGTTTCATAATAGTTCACTCGTTCTCCCTTATAATAAGTCAGCGAAATAAAAGCTGCTTTAGCGGTAAACATGTTCAGCGATAAGCTGTATTATGCGCCCCATGTGTTCCATTATACGTCTATTGGCTTCATAATAGTTCATTCGTGCTTCCTCAAAAAGTCAGAATAATAAAAAGTGGCTTAGCGGTAAACATGTTCAGCTATAAGCTGTATTATGCGCCCCATGTGTTCCATTTATACGTCTATTGGCTTCATATTAGTTCACTCGTGCTCCCTTAAAAGTCAGCGTAATAAAAGCTGCTTAGCGGTAAACATGTTCAGCGATAAGCTGTATTATGTGCCAAGTGTGTTCCATTATACGTCTATTGGCTTCATAATAGTTCATTCGTGCTTCCTTAAAAAGTCAGCGTAATAAAAGCTGCTTAGCGGTAAACACGTTCAGCGATAAGCTGTATTATGTGCCACATGTGTTCCATTATACGTCTATTGGCTTCATATTAGTTCACTCGTGCTCCCTTAAAAGTCAGTGTAATAAAAGCTGCTTAGCGGTAAACATGTTAAGCGACAAGCTGTATTATGTGCCACATGTGTTCCATTATACGTCTATTAGCTTCATAATAGTTCACTTGTGTTCCCTTAATAAGTCAACGTAATAAAAGTCCACAATTACCTCCTTATACAGCACATGGCGTAATTTTATCCACTAAACAGACCTTATAACGGTTAAAGCATTTGATAACCCTTAAAGCTGTATAGGGTCGTAGCAAATATACCTTTATATCACTCTTTGCGTATTAATGGTAGTTTTCAGAGCCGTAATGCAGCTTTTAATCAGCCCTAAGCTATATAAATATCACTGAGATCTATTATACAGCTGTAGGACCACGAGTGTGCTCTTATAAGTGTCTTAATACGCACAGAGCGTTAGATAGAACTAAAAGTGAGTAGTTATAGAGCTATCTGTGCTACTTGGGCTTTAATCTCCTAAGGCCCAAGGTCCTTCCTATAGTACTTATTCAGTTCGATGAAATTTAAATCATATTTAATTAGAACAGAGTCGCATTTGTTTTGTTTCGTTCAATTTTCAAACAAAACCAACTCTATTCCCTGCACTAAAGGTTGAAATTTCAGTGGCAAATTGTGTCTTTTTCTTAGGAGGTTAAGTTTGCATTAAAATAAACAGACCAGTTCGTTATCGATATAACATAATAAAAAGACCCGTTCCAATTTATTTACTAGGTAAATTCATGATATTATGAATACACTTCGACTTGATGAAGTCCATAAAACTATTCAAAGGCCAAGAGGCCGATTCTGATTTCATAATTTGTAAGTTCTTTATTTTTTTATAATACGACCTTGATGATCGCTCACGTTGAATGGTGCGCGCGAAATGGGAGTCTTGGCATTACCACAGAATAAATAATAGTACTACCGTACAGAAAGGAAACACAAACTACAAAACCGAAGTTTGACAGCGGTTTAGGGTCGAATCATGCTGTCCCTTTCTAATATATGGCACTATCCCTTTCGGCTATTTAGAGTTGTCAAAATTCAAGTCATTATGTTATCTGTGGTCGTGCACGCGAAGGGACGTCAAGTTGTGCCAACCCTAATAATTGATCGGAACAATGCTGAGCCGAACGGAGCCGAGTTTGCCCGAAGCGAGGAGTTTCGCACCCCTGGCATTATCTCGCGCACTTATTGGTGAGCGTTTTCGCAGTGCGTGATGTGTCAAGGTCGTATCTTAACAACGTCCAAACCTCATCAATTCTATATTCAGAATTGGACTCCAAGCGAAGAGACCATTTTAAATCAAGTAAATACAAGGACGGCGGTGTTTTGAAGTTTTTCCGCCCACATTTCAAGCCTTGATAAAGGATGACTCACGCTAGACCGGGCCGGGGCTGGGCCGGAGCTTCCGGCGCTTCGTTTTCTATGGAAAGCACCACGTGATCACTGCTCATAGATAATGACATGTCCGACGCCTCGGCCCGGGCACGGCCCGGTACTCTAGCGTGAGTCATCCTTAATTCTTACACAAATTGATTAAGTACCAAAGCACAGCTCTATTATTTATTAGTTTTTATTAGGATATAACTATCTTACATTTTGTGTCTTCATTTGATAATATTTGTATGGGAACGAAAACGGTATTTTTTCTTTCTTTGTTAAATTATTTTATTTCTAATTGGGCAATCTAATAATAAGAAGTCGTTATTACACAACTGAGTTTAGAACCTACATATCAAGTATAAAATAATTCGAAAAATATGGTTATTTCGAAGATTTTGCCATAAACCGGTTCCAATCCCTGGTTTATACACAGGATAAAATGAAAAACCGGGCAAGTGCGAGTCGGACTCCGAAGGGTTCCGTACCATAATGCAAAACACGGCAAAAACGGTCACCCATCCATGTACTGACTAGAGATGTGCGCCGATGGCAAAATCATCGGCGGCGGCGTCCGATGATTATTTGATCGGCGGCGGCGGCGTGATCGGCGTGAAATCGGCGTGGCATAATTTTTGATACTGCATGAGAACGTGGCTGTAGAAACTCTACATTAAAGTTTTCTGAGTATTTACTAGGCTATCCAGAACATATTATGTGTGTTTTCTAAATTATTGCCGAAAATTATATCCCATTATGTCACTTGGCAACCATTTATTATCAATACCAACCTAACGGTTACCAACGGTATCTTTAAATATGAAAAGAAAAAGGATACATTAAAACGCTACATTTTAGGCAGTATTTTTACTTACTTTGTAAGCGGAATACAAATAAAACACAAAAAAAATCTTTATAAGTTAAGTCTTAAATCTATTACGGGATTTAGGTTTTACTTTATTATTATTTTTCATTGACTTTTCCTAGCCGCTGTCGCCTCACCTAGGATTTGTTACGAAAAAATGATGAACTACATCTACTACATGTCGGAACTGAAGTTTAACATAAATGTATGTTAGAATAAAGATGTCATCGTTTTCGAAAGTAAACGTCTCTGGCAGGTTGATTCCCTCAACAGAATGTCTTTGAAGTGTCCCGTTTTATGGAATATTAAGGTCTACTTTGTTTTCTTTACTGCTAGCTTAGTGATGATACTTGGTAATTTGAGTTCCTTATTACGAAGCTTTATCCTGACTTTTATAATTTTGATTGAAATATAATATATTGTTAAGTAAAAGAAGCTGATAATCACCATAAAATTACTAAGAATTGATCGTGTGTAATTTTAAATGAAATTGTATATTATGTGATAAAAATAAATCAAATAAAGTATTAAGATAAATCGGATCTATATCTGAATCCCTAAAGTCTTTTCTCCTATCTTTGCATTCCCTAATATTGTTTGTCATAATGATCAGTTGTCCTAACACTAAAAACTCTAATGATGTTTTCCCTAACCTAACTTAACCTATCCTAATGTTATTAAGCATATTTTCTTTTTTGCGAGGGTCGCAGTTCTAACCTAACCTAACCCACTTTTGTGGCAGCAAGTTCTAAAACCTAGCCATTTTTCAGAACCTTACATTATGGAAAATAATCGTTATGACAATTGATCGTTAGGGCATGTGCCCATTAGAACAAATCAGTTAGGGTAAGTGACTTTAGGACAAACGTTCTTAGGGATTCAGAATGACACCCGATAAATCAAATCATATTTATCATAAATGATGACCATTATGCGTGTCACCAGCATCATACGAGAAATCATAAAATACGCAATTATAATCGTGGTGACAGCTTGCTGGAGATTCTACACACGTTACGCAAGCCCGTGCACCTACTTTGTGAAATGTATTTTTCCTCCCTTCTTTTTTCTTAATATTTTTGTATAGTTTCCACTTAGTTATTGCATATTAACTGTATTATTGTGGACATCTGTTATTGGCTTTGTGCGATAAAATATCAAATAATAACCTGAGATCCAGAAACTAGATCTTGTTTAAATTAACGCTAAATCGTTATCACAGCTAACACCGCAACGACAAAAATGATGCTAATTTGGTTCACTGGCAAATAATAAGCGAAAAAGCATAAGGATCTTTAAATTATATCTCTGACACTATCTACTCACTACGCAACATGGAATGAGACACGATAGGTATCAAAATTTCCCACGCCGATTATACGCCGGTCAAATTTATCGGCGGCGGCGGCGTGGAAAAATCGTCGGCGGCGGCGGCGCGGCGGCGCGGCGCACATGTCTAGTACTGACCCCGCCCGACGTTGCTTAACTTCGGTCAAACATCACGTTTGTTGTATGGGAGCCCCACTTAGATCTTTATTTTATTCTGTTTTTAGTATTTGTTGTTATAGCGGCAACAGAAATACATCATCTGTGAAAATTTCAACTGTCTAGCTATCACGGTTCGTGAGATACAGCCTGGTGACAGACGGACGGACGGACAGCGGAGTCTTAGTAATAGGTTCCCGTTTTACCCTTTGGGTACGGAACCCTAAAAAATTACATCCTGGTTGAATGATACTCTAATTAGTCTAATTGGTCCATAAAGTTTTCAATTATTTCCAAATGCCTTAATGGGTTCAACTTTGTGACTAAGCTACTAACAACAACACTTTTATTATGATAGCGCGTAATAAAAAGTCAAGTACGGGAAAACTGTTAAGATAGAGGCACCAATGATTGGCCAAATGACCATGCTATAGCAAACGATTTCTTATTCGATATCATACGCAACTGGAGATATAGGAGCGATAATTGAATGAGGCAGGCCCTAGTTAATTATTTATTAATAATTTATATTATTATTTTATTATTTATATTATTTATTATTTATTAATAAGCAATACGAAGGGACGTAAATTGTAATCAAAGTTTTATAACCGTATAAAATATTTGTTCTTACTATTGCTGCGTAATAGGTATTTACATTCCGCCACGTAGAAAATAAAGGTAGATAAACTTATAAATACTCGTACATATTTTTTTTAACAGCCTGAACACGATGATGTCCAAGCTTGGCTCATGTTTGAGACATCTTATTTGATATTAAATACCTGTTGTAGCTGTACAACATTATTGCAAATATATAAAAGAACTTATATCAACGCATAATCATAATCTATCATAATAACATAAGTATCTAACTTCTTACGAACAACTGTTGAGTAGTAGACCCATTTGATTGAAATTTGAACCCATTAAGAGCCAACGGGAGTGGTCATTTCTCCATACAAACGTACTCCTCGTTTTCCTCCGTGGTTTTTGAAGCTAGAGCAATGATTTTTTCAACACAGATTAATATTATCAATATCTGTGTCGGACCGTTTGGCTTTTTTTTGATATTTTTGTTTTTTAAGGCGCTAGAGCCCTTCAAAAATGGCCAAAATGGCCTAATTGACTATGCCGCAATGAGAGGCCTGGCATTCAAAACTGATATCAATTAGCCAAAAAAGAAAAACGGTCCGACACAGATAATTTCATAGTCATTTAGATTTCCAAATTTGGTTACGATTGGTTAAGTTTTGGAGGAGGAAACAGAGGAGTACGAAGCCTCGATTTTTGAGATTTTTACGCAGGATTTTTCGCCTTGTCCTTATCGCACTACTTTTAGGTGCCGCTTCCGTTAGCGAGACGGGTATATTTACCTAAAATATTTAAAACTCAGCTCCTGTTTCGTCTTAATAAGAACACGTACTTTCTTATACTTACACTAGCAACCCGCCGCGGCTTCGCACGGGTTAACAAATTATACACCTAAACCTTCCTCAAGAATCACTCTATTGATAGGTGAAAGCCGAATGAAAAACCGTTCAGTAGTTTTTGAGTTTATCGCGAACATACATACAGACAGACGCGGCGGCGGCGGGGGACTTAGTTTTATAAGGTGTGGTGATTAATTTGGTTGGTTCTAAATAGCCCTTGGTCTATGTCCTTATAGATAATCGAATGTATGACACTTTATAAAAAAAACATCACACTTAGCAGAAGCTGGGTGCATCAAGCATTATAATACCAATTTTCAAATGAATTCAAATCTTATCAACACCAAATTAAAGCCTACTTTCAAATGAAACAATAGTACGCGAACCCTTTCCATTTGTAAAATACCAGGATATCGTTGGAAATAACACACATTTCGACATTAGGGCGATATTCACTAGCGGTTCGCGCCTTAAATCGCTCTCCGGGCGATATCGTTGTGCTATCGCTCGCATTTGTCTTGCCATTGCCGATATTTGGGCCGAGTGTAGACGAATGGACTGTTAATTGTTGAGTCTTTTTCAAAAAGAAAACTGTAAGTACCTACCTATAGTAATGATAAATATTTAAATAAAATAGTCACTATTTCACTAAGCTGTGCATAAGCATATACATATAATAGCTAAAGTCCATTAAATTTTTTTTGAGATACGTTATTTTAGTGAGATTCAGTTTCTCATTGAAACTTTTCTGCCTGTATTAGATCCTGTAAACGAAACCACGGAACAACGGAACCGAAAGCTATTAGGGCAGAACAGTTCTTCTGACTCACCAGCCAGTTAGATCAAAAGACGCCTTGATTAAAAAGCTTATGGAAACTTGTTTGTCGCGCTCTCATGACCGTCACATCCTAAAGTAAGTATATAAAGTGTTATTGAAGCATCCTTTACAAATAAAAACAGTTATCCTAAAACAATAAAACCAGCCAGTGCGTAACCCACCTAACCCCCATAGAAGGTTTCGCCAATTTCTGCATGTTGGTACCCATTATTTACAGTACAAAACCGGTGCGTGTTAAATCAAAGCGCCGCACTTCTGTTGTCATGCCAACATAGCCAATATAGCCTACATAGCCTACGAAAATAGCCTATCTGATCTCGCGCCTATGATGGAGTTTGTTCCCGCTTCTGACGCTGATCGCGTGGCAGTCCTTTATAAGGCGTAATCATTTCTGGTATAACTGTGGACGGTTAGAAATTTTGCTGATTGATATGGCGCTTTGTAGGTAGAATTGTAGGCAATTTGAATAGGAAATAGATATTTTGAAACACTAGAGGTACCTGCAGCAATATGAACTGATGAAACATTTAAGTTGAATACCGAATGTTATTTGGCAGATAACATTTATTTGCAACCCTGATGGGGTATTGAGACGGAAAATTGAGAAATTACGTAAACAAGTAGGTTCGCGTTTATTGGTGAATCTTCACGAGTAATTTTTTCTGAAGCCTGAAGTTAATAATGTTAAATAAATTGACAAAAATAAAATAAAAAACATATTTTTAATTGGTACATTGATTTACAATAATCGAGAGGTCATTGACATTAAATAAATAAAAACAATCAAAAAGACGGACGTGCTCCAATAGTAGTTAAATAGCCCGCCGTAGATAAACCATCGGTCATGAATCTAAGTTTTTAGGGATCCGTATGCAAAAGAATCCAATGAGACCATTTTTGATTCTGTCGATGCGGCTTTTATAGTTGAATTATCGAGAAGATGGAATTGCATTTGTAGTGGTTGTATGCTGATAGTACAAGAAAATAGAAAATTCAAATATAGAATGCCTGTAAACAAACAATACTACTACATATGCAATTCCACGCTCTCGATGATACGACTATACCGACATATTCCTTTATAACTCAAAGGTGTATGTTAAGACTCTAAACCTTTTAGAGCCAGGGGCGTGGCTAGTTATACGTGGGCCATACTGAAAGTTTCTGGATTCTGATATATGAGACAACTTATTTTTTCTAAGGGGCCAGTTCCAGGAATTTTCAGTATGCCCTAAGTATAAGTAGGTAGTATTTTTCAAACTCAAAAATGGGTAGATGTCATTTCAATACAAGTTTGCGAGAGTTGTAGGTTATAAATTATACGAAGATGACACCTGTCACTCTATATCGAGTTTGAAAAATACTGTAGTCGCCGTCAGATATATTGGAGCAATCAAGGTGTTCACAAACATTTTAACAAAGCCTCTAGTCCAAAACGATAAATTCCATCCTTCGATATTTTTGGGCACCTTAGCCGCTCCGATATATCTGATGGCGTCTGTACTTTCTATAAAAAAACGTTACAAATATGTAGCGCGCGGAATCCTCGGTAAGCGTGTGCGTATCGCACTTGACTTATTTTTTTTTACCGGCGCGTGTCGGTGACAACTGGGTTGACAGTTCGTGATCGAGCGCTTATTGTTGTCTCCACCCGATCGATTAAAAAAAAAAACACAGCCACATGCCGCAGTCGGAAAGGTAAATTAAGTTTTTCAATAGGGAATATTACGCAAAACTCTGCGCAGGGGGCGCCACTACCACTATCTATCTATCACAATCTGGGGGTCTACCGCGAAACAAGAAAATTACCTTTAACATCTCTATCATTCTTGCACATTCGACCGTTAAATAGGCAGATAACTAAATTTCCTAAAGGCCCTTGTTAACAAACCGCCTTGATGCATCAATGTCATATTTTATTGTCTGTGAAAACTTGTCAAAAATCAGTTTAAGGCCTACTCTATGTATAAGTTAATTACCTACTCTATGGTTTACTAGCTAGCTTATTAGTGCTGCACTCAGGCGGCAGAACATTGCAGTGATACCCCCTATTTCAAACGTTTTAGTAGTTAACAACGGGAGACAACAATTAACCAATCAAAGTAGGTAAGCGAATCTTATATTATTGTTCTTATAAGTCTGTCCTTCACTGCTGAGAATCGTGACTCCTGATTTTCATAGCAGCACATGAAACAGCTCTCCACTTCATTGAAAGTGCTTCAAGTTGCATTTTACAAAGAAACCGATAACTTAACTTTTGTTTAAATTTCTGAGAAGTCCAAGTTAGGAGACAATTATTTTAAAGATCGTAAGTTTTTTGGACTAAAGCTATGTAATTGTCGTCAATAATTTTAATTCATTTCGAATTCGAAAATATACATCACCGGAACATGATAAAGTCAAGTTGCTCGCACAAATACTCTAGAATTATGTGTCGTTATGTTACTGAGATACCTTGTTAAAGTTTATGACAATACCTAGTTGTTAGCTTAACGTTACAGTACCTCTGCGAAACATAAATAATAGATACTCGTAATTCGCAATTATATTGTAAACTTACGCTTTGACATACATTATTATTATTTCTTGGACAATTGGTAGATTGCAGTGAAATTTACCTAAAACATTAACAGTAGTAAACTGCTGAACTGAATAATTCTTATTTCTAAACGCTTAAGGTATGTTTTAGAGTGTGTTGTTTTGAGTAGTGTCATCACGAGATACGGATGTTATTCGTGTGGGTGTAAGATATTTAGAGGATTGAACCAGGAACGCCATTCTTGGGCAAACAATGTTGCGCGGTTTGACAGTTATGGCTGAGCGGCGGGAAACCGGTATAACTACTGTAAAAAATATATTGACAGCATATCAATAAAAAAGGTGAGTGCATTTTAAATAACTACTCATTCAAAACCGATTAATAACATTGATAATTTTCAATAACTTTAAGTTGAGCTAAAATCAGTTTCATTTTATCCTACTGAAATAAAAGTACATTATTGGGTAGCACGCCTTAAAGCCATGCGGTTTTTTTTACAATTATAGACAAGTACTAATATTTTAAAATAATAACTAAAATTATAAATAGGTAGGTATGTTCTTAGAAATCTCATTTTACTTTACCTTTTTGTTTGTGACTGGTAAACCAAAACTAATGTGTTAACTTATTAATGAGTATAATATTTAATATCTGGGAGACTGAACTTTGCTCGGAAAACATATACTTAAAAACTCAAAAATGCGCGTTTTCCCAGAGATAAAACCTAGCTAGATCGTGTTTTCGCCCCCCAAAACCCCCAATAACAAATTGCATCGAAATCGTTAGAGCCGTTTCCGAGATCCCCGAAATATATATATATAAATAAATAAATATACAAGAATTACTCGTTATATAAGATTATGCATGTAACGCAACAGGATAGAGAAGGTACAACTTTAACATGTGTGCCTTATACATGTTGATTTTAACACTTGCTTAGATACAAATGAATCTAAATACTAAAGTTATCTAAAAAATACAATTAGTGCTTTTATATTGTTTATCGGTGTACCTATGTGGCTTATAAATATTTATATGAACATAATTGCAATAGCACAATATTGTAAATCTGTCGGCTCTAAATTAGGCACAGTTTGTTGAACCAATCATTTTCTACGTGCTGATTTTCTATGTGAAACTCTATTATAAACCTTATTCTGAACTTATCTATTTATGATTCATTAATAAATATGGTTTTTGGAATGGGATACATAAATTAGGATGCTGAAATGTACATGAAGGGAAAAGTCATTAATTACAATAGGTAGGTAACAAGAAACTATACGCGCATGAGTAATGTGAAGTAGTAAGGTTATAGTATTAAATCCAAAATCAATCAGTTCGCAACAGCTTAAGCAAATTGCGTACTCATCCAGACAAGCAGCATACTAACTCCAATGCATAACTTTAATTTTATGGGCTCTGATAGGTTGGCATTTGACTGATTATCGTCATTGGACTAGCTGGCGAAACAACCTGCTTTAAACCTCCATCCACATTTTCCCGTTAATAAACCCATTTTTAATCTATTTTAGAATCTAGCGCTATCGATTTAAGAGTTACGATTTTTTTTCAGCCAGCGCCGTTAAGTTGGTAATGCTGGATATTTCGAAGTAAGTGGCGTTTATGGAGTAGAGTATTTTGCCGGACCACACAGATAGAGGCAGTTACGCCGCTAGGGGCCGCTGTAATCTGCGCTAATAACGATATTTACATGGGGTTTGCGGCTGAATCGATATTGTCCTAGTCCATGTTGGAGCGAAGAAAAGGATGGCCACGGGAAATTGCATTAGGTTTTGCGATCTATGGCTAATTTATGCTTTTTCTGTTTATTTTGTGGTCGAATGAGCGAGTAGACCATAGAGACTATTGGTACAGTGTGTTAGGTACTGGATCTGCAAGTTTTACTTAGAACGTGTCGAATCATGCAGTGTGGGGTTCCTTAGCCGCTATTTTCTTATATATTAGAAGCTTAATCGCCTATGAGCTTGGAAACGATTGAAGTCTATTGTATTTCACTATACCTCGTCACCAGTACCACACTAGGCGAGAAAAAATACAGATTTGCCGCATTATTAGGCAATAACTTTAATATGTATAATTTTCTCGCGTCATTTTTATTTAGAAGCTTTATCATAGGTAGGTATAACACCAATGTACTTTACCTAATATGGCAAGATTTCTTTAAATGACAGTAGTGAGTACCTAGTAGTATTAAAACACTTTATTGTACAAAAAAAAAACATTAATAAAACAGGAAAAACCACACATCATTAGTACAAAAGTGAACTGTTACTTATCCCTTTCAATGAGAATGGTCGCGGTGTGAAGAGAGCATAATATAACTTGTCACAAAATCGCCGAATGTAATGTATTTATGTACCTACTTCTTGTTTAATACGCGCACTCTCGACACAATTTAATAAATTCCAAGCATGGTTAAATGTTTAGAATACCATTACATTTTCACGGACGGCACTAGCCGCTATGCTTCCGCTCCGCCCCTGTGTCACAGACCACTTACTCGTACCAACGAGATGGAATATTTATATAACATCTCAAGGACACATCGGCGATTCCATAACTTAAAGAAGAGATGCTTTCCACATAGATTTTCGTACATTGACCCGCATGTTGCTTTCTTTATCGCACGCGCATTGTCAAGCTCACACAGTGACACTGACAACCGGCACCATGGGCGGGACTGCAATATAATTATGCGTGTGCAATAGAGATAGCAACAGGCACGGGTCATTGTACGAAAATCTATATGGTAAGCGTCTCTGCTTTAGTCACGTGAGAGAGCTTTGTTCGATTTATTGTGTCCAACTATTTTACCAGATCAACTTAAATTAAAATAATGCTCAAAGATGGAGTTGTAATGGTAAATATTGGTGTAAATATTGGGCTGTAGGATGTATTAGATTTTAACAGCTTCTTTTGCATTATATTTTATAAGAACTAAAAGTGCCAATAGTACCCAAGTAGCCAAATAATGTAGTGCCAAAGACGCAAAGAAGGCCACCCGTTACTGGCTTTGAACGTGCCTGTAACCCAGCCACGCGGCCATGGAAGACCACTCGACACTTGGCTGACAACGGTCGAAAGAAATGTTAAATAAAGAAGCTCAAATTGATACAAACGAAACGAAATCGTGCTCAGTGGAGGATGCGGACGTGGAGTGCCGACCCCAAGTAAATGGAGTACCAGAGGTGAAGGGGAAGAAAAGAGTGCTTATCGTGTGTGTGATCATATTGATCAGCGGGTGACCTTTCACGCGCTGTGATGGTTGTTTAAACGCTATATGTTATGATGCGCAGTCAGTGTGGTAGTCTATGTGCACGCCAAAACAAACAACCATCACGGTGCGTTCCACACACTCCTGCGTATAGCATCTTCCATCGTCTAAAACATCCTTATGCCAAAATGTTTAAGGGCGATTTTGGTTTGTTCGGGTGTAGGTTAAATAGAACGGGGTGTAATATCAATTAATTTTACATAAAGTGCGGTTGGAGTTTATAGATCGCCGCTAGCGCGCGATACGAGTCGGTTTGACCAAGGACAAGTGGAAAATAAGAACTGTCAATCTCTAAACAAATTCACTCATCTAATACCTTTAAACGAGCAATTTTTGTTTATTTATATATATATTTCGGGGATCTCGGAAACGTCTCTAACGATTTCGATGAAATTTGTTATATGGGGGTTTTCGGGGGCGATAAATCTATCTAGCTAGGTGTTATCTCTAGGAAAACGCGCATTTTTGAGTTTTTTATATGTTTTCCGAGCAAAGCTCGGTCTCTCAGATATTATGACCTTATATCTCTCGGAGTAAATATCTATGGAGTAGAGACGCGCACTAATTCCTATCTGAAAAATTCTGTCGTTTTTGGCGCGGGGGACGAGGTAACGCACACAAATAATGTTAACACTAATGCATTTTTAGCATGCGTCGCTACACACGCACACGACAAAATAATCAAACACTAGCAAAAACTATATTCACACAAGTACAAGAACAAACACAGACAACCCTGTCCGTGAACGAGATGACGTCAGTTCTAAGTAAACCTAGATAGTGCGAGGGACGCGCCGATAATATTGTCGATAAAATTGACAATGAATTTTAATTTCTGATTTTATCAATTATAATAATAATACAATATCAAGTCTTTGTACCAGCATTTTACTAACTTTGAATTTTTGTATTGTTTAGATGTTATTTCTAATAGTTTGTCAATTTGTTTAGGGCGAATCTTGCAAGCTGATATAGAATGATTTTTTATTATCAGTTCATTAGTTAATATTTTACATGTTGGTTTACTTCTGAAAGCAATGCAATATACTATCGAGCATGCAGATCTGATGACAGAGATGGAACGCGGCCATAGGATGTCATTTAAGGGATATTGAGTAGGGGATAATTAGTATATATATCGGCGGTAGATCGTAAAATCGGGCATATCAAGATATTCCTAGGCATATCATGAAACGCCGCCATTTAATAATCTGCCTTTTGCATTTTTTTGCCAATGCTAGTGCTGCATTCTATATGGTATTTGGAGCAGAATGCGTAAGTACTAGGTAGGTACTAAAATCATACGCTACCCAAACACGTACTATAAGTAGGCTGTCAAGCCATTTCAATGGTTATCATTTGCTAAAATTAGGACATCCTACTTATTCGATATGCCTAAATGTTGAGGTTTGAACGGTATGGCTGGTGGTCACTAGTCAGATCATGACATGCCGGCGTTTCATGATCTGCTTAGGAATATCACACCTTCAGGTTAGCACGATATGGCTGGTGGTCACTAGGCAGATCATCATCTGCCTAAGAATATCACTCCTTGAGGTTTCTACGATATGGCTGGTGTTCGTTAGGCATCATGACCATCTGTATATTATTCATTATGTTTATATCGATTTTACCGATATTGGTTTTTATGGTGTCGCATCACTAATATTGGTACGGTGATACCAGAGTAATAAATTAAAAGTGCCTATTTATGGAAAGTGACAGCCGTAAATATGTACCTTAAATTAATAAAAAAAATTGACATGTTAAATAAAAAAAAATATATAGCTGGTCAAGCAAATCTTGTCAGTAAAAAAGGCGCGAAATTCAAATTTTCTATGGGACGATATCCCTTCCCGCCTACATTTTTCAAATTTGCCGCCTTTTTCTACTGACAAGATCTGCTTGACCAGCTATATGTAGAACCCAAAGGAAAAATTAATTTTCATAAAGAGTCTATCGGTAATTTTACGTTATTTAGGGGTTGTGCACAAATCACGCGAGATGTTTTCGACTACTTTTTGATCCCCCGTCCCCCTTTTCTTTATTCTTATAGATCTATTTATTTGATTAAATAGATTAGGTTGATATGAAACTAAGGTGTTATATAAAAATAATGTGTTACATAAATTATAATTATAACAAAAACCAACGCAAATAGGGCATATTACTGCAATGTTCTGCCGCCAGAGTGTAGCACTAAGCTAGCTAGTAAATTTTCTCTTTTCTCTTT